>NW_020884877.1:15688396-16295537 GCF_003945725.1 Corapipo altera | reverse complement strand
AAAAAAAAAAAAAAAAAAAAAAAAAAAAGCTAGGCTAGAGCTTTAAATGCTTTGTATGGAATCAGCAAAAGAAATGCCCTTAGCTCACCCAGTATGACTTGGGCATTAGACCAGATTTAGAAGACTCTGCAAAATTCTGTTCATAGCAGTACAACCACACAATTAAAACATCCAGAGATTCAGCTTTTAAGGAGCTAATTAAAGGCATTTTTAAGCTTTCTCTTTGGAAAGAAGAACTCAATTAAACATGGCAAAAAGATTTTGAATGCATCAGTCGGTCCCACTCCATGACCAGTGTGCAGCTCCAGCATCACACATTTATTCCATGAGATGTGAACTTGCCATTGTCATTCTACCTGAAGCCGTAGGCCACTGAGCTGCTGTAACAGCACTATAGCTATTTCTGGCTTTGTGGAATAGGTCCAGTGTTTTTCTCAGAACTAAAGGTTAGAAAATTAAAAGAGCACTTATTTTATCTGCTCTATCTCTTCCTGGAGAAGACTGGGCAAGTTAATGGGAAAGAAATTCATCAAGAGTTCTTAAATACAAAGCATCATCTATGGCTCAGGAAGTTCCTGAACCACATACTGCTTGATGATAGGAATATTTATGGAAGTATACATGCTTTCCCTTCATTTATAGTGTTCCTTCAACATCCATTTTTGGACATTGTCTGAGACAGGATACCAGGCTAGATAAGACATTCAGTCTGACACTGAAAGGCTATTCTTATGTTCTGTGGTTCTTTAGATGTATTTGGTGGTCTGACTTGAAAATAGAAAGGCCTCATTTTTTAATAAAGGCAAAAGAATGCTATAGATGTATGTGGTTTCTTTGAACTTACTGTAATTACTATTTCAAGATTTTGCCTTCGGTCTTGTTTTTTACATTGTAATGCACCACACCTTTCAAGCACTTAAGCATTCAAAGAGCTGGTAAAGGCAGTTTGGTGGTGTTAGAAGGTAAATTACAGCTCTGGTAAATGACTTGCTTGGGTACTGACTTTAGAAACTCCATGTAAAGTGGTGATCTGAATGGCCTCATTAACAACTTTGAGGTCAGTGTGCCTGAAAGTGAAGGCACAAGGACAAGGAGATGTTTTCTCTCTCCCTAGCAGAGTATGAAGTGCTTATTGACTGGGTTGATCCTTAGAAGTCAGGCCATTATAGTAAAATACAAGTTCTTGGGCTTCATTCCAGGCTAAGATTCACAAAAATAAACATGCATATGCTAATTAAATGCACCAAAGTCTATTTAGGCCAAACAGTTAAAGAGAAAAGACAGAAACAGGGTTGAGCTGCCCAGATGTAGAGGCAGGATAAAGGGAAAATAAAATGTAACCTTAAATGGCTTGTACTCTTTTTTTTTAAATAATTTTATTTCTTATGAAACTACATTTGAGAAATAGGCAGCTGTTGACTCTGATCAACATGAAATCAATTTGAGCTGAGTCACACAACCATTTTTTAAGTGAACTAACTCTTGTCTCTTGATTTTACAGACAGAACCCTTCTGCATAACCCGTTTTAAGTAATTCAAGATGCACCTTAGAAGATCCTTGGCCCAAGGGCAGAAAATTTTTGAAACATTTAAAGAGAATGAAAAAAGAACAGGAAGATAAAGCTGCACAGTGGCTCAGACGATAGATTCCTGTGAGGGCAGAAGGAAATTGTTTTAAATCATAGACTGTGATTATCAAGGTTAAAAGGAAACATGACATTTTTCAGCATAAAATATGAAGACTGAGATGAGAGGAAGAGAATCAACAGGTAAAAATGTCTGGCAAGGCCAGATTACATGTTTAAGGAACACAAAGGTGCAGGAACAAATTCATAGCACAAGTAAAAATAATGCCCTTGGGCTGGACAGAGGGTTAACCTTGCTTACTGAGGCTTTAATCCCCAAGTCACTCTACCCTCTCTAGATCAGAGTGACTATCAGGATAGACTGTATAACTATTACAATAGTTATATCAATCACAACAACAATAATAATAGCTGTTACTTCTTTTTAACTTTTCCAAGCCACCTGTTTTCCACTTCATGTGCCGCTGATGAAAAAAATGCAGAGTGGATAAAGAAAAGTGCAATATGAATTTTGCCACAATCTCATCCTTAGTGAAGACTTAAAGAGTTTAATGATGGTACTTTTCAAGATCTGATGACTTTGACCAACAGTCTGAGTCAAAATATCAAATTTGTTACTGTCTTAATGTATGAAAAGAATAGAAGCAATGCAGCTGCATCAAGTGGGATCATTCCTACGTAAACCTGAAAGGTAGTGAATGTGAATCAGAATTTATGTACTTCAAACTGAAACAGCACAGACAACTAAATTCCTAATTATCTAGACAACTGCAATTTCTGTTTGGAATTACTGAATATAAAATTATTTTTTTCTTATGTCTTTCAATAAAATAACAGTTTTTAAATCCTTCTTATGATAAATTATATCTGTTACAAAATAAATTTTCAGCTGACAAAAAGTAAACTCTAATTCATAAAGATTTAAACTGCTGTTAGTTAACCTGAATACATCTTATACAGTTAATATGATGCTTCTGATTTGTGGATCAGACTATATGTTCTGTTGAAAGCAAAGGAAACAACAAAAGTGAATCTGTTGTATTCTAAGAGTCACATCACAGAAACATGTATTGCTTCTCCAGTTAAACCTAACAGAAATTACTCTCTACAAAGAAGAGAACCTATTCTACTCTATTCTACTGACTCAACAATGCAGAACACACAGACACAATGGACGTCACAACCTACTGACTTCAAGGGCAAGATCAAAATGCTTTGTGATTCTTAGGGTTGCAAATTTACCTGATGTTTCAAGGTTTAAGCATAGGTGATTTCAAGGTTGTTAAGAAGTCTCATTTTTCAAAGGTCATAGTTATTTAAGTCTCCATTTCTTTTTAAATTACTCCACAAAAGCAGGTAAAAGACTGGACTTAGAGGGGGATCAGTCGGGTAGGGAATAATGAGTAAGGGGGAATTATCTTAAACTATTTTAAATTTATGTGGAAGCTTTTTAATTTTTTCTTTCTTTTTCCTAATAGATTTTATTATTGTGGACAATATGTACCTTGTTTTATACATGATGTAATACTATCTTGCATATTTTGTATTTTATTAAGACTTTATGTCCTAATGCTACATACAGCAGGTTTTCTCATGCGTAGTTGTTGCTGAGACTTCAATTAGAAAATCGTGCCTGTTCATCTGCACAAGGCAGACAGCTGAGAACTGCTGTCCTATCTTTTGAGCAAATTTGTACCAGAATTTTCATCTGTGCTATGTATGTGCCTGGAAGGATACCAATAAAAATTACTGATCATTGCAAAGATCACACCTAACTGATGGCTCTTTCAATATAATTTCTTTCAACACAGTTTTAGTTCAGAGAAAGATTTGAATCACAATGCTGAAGGAGAAAAAAAGCCAGGAGGCAGATTTCAGAGTAACAGTTTTGTAATGTATTGAAGTTCTGCCCTTACAGATGTCCATTTTTCTAGTTTTAACTAAGTCTCTCTTCTTAACTCTAAATTAAATCATGAGATATATTTTGAAACTTACTTCTGTGAAAGAATCCTAGACATCTGGGGCTTATGATAAGAAAAAAAGCCCTTCGCAATCTTCAGCAAAATAGAACATGGGGGAGATAGCGAGGGTAGCATTCAGAATTCATTATCACGGTCACTGTAAAGAGGATCTTCTCTCAAGAGCTGTAGCAACTACGTGTAGCTAACTGTTAGAAACAGGAATCTATGTTGTACACAGTAACTTTAAAAATGACTAAAATCTGTAAGCTTTCTCTGATGACCATGCAAATCAAATATCACCCAAGTAAAAAACAAGAGTACAGCACAGAAAAGGTATCCAAGTTCAGTATGATATGACAGACAACACTACAAATCTGTAATGTGCTTAAGCCATGAGAAATTTAACCCGATGCTGGGGAGAAGAAAGTGAAATAATATTTCTTAAATCCTTCTGTGCAACAGAGCTTACTCCTTGTGTTTGCCCAGCAAACTGGCCTTTCCAGAGATCTCTCCAGGTTGCACCAGATACCAGCAAGTATCACACATTGCAAAATGGCATCAGACTGCAATCTGATTAGAACTGTAGCATTTCATTTCCAAACAGTCTACATCAGTTACAGATTAACAGAAAAGATTTAAATTATTGAAGGAGAAAATCAGTAGCTGGTAAAAGCAAGGTATGAAAAAAGCATGCTGGAACTTACAGAAAAACCTCAGGACATGATTTTACTATATGTTTTAGCTTAGCATACAGTTTATCATTTTTTTGTGAGAATTCTCATCGAGACTAAATATACTTTCCAGAGATTATTAATTTGTCCAATGAAAAATACAGAGATTTTACTGAATTGTAAAAGTCATCTCAAAACCTCTGAAGTCAACCCTCAAATTTACATAATAGGCATGACAAAAAATGTGACCTGTTTGGACTAGTGGAATTATAGTCTAATCTAATCTATTTAATTTTTTATGATTGGCACCATGGAACTGGTGGAAAAGGCACAGGGTGGTAATGCCTTTTCCAAATTCTGCTAGAAATCTCACCTCTCATTTGCTTCAGGATCTACTTCACCAGCAGATCCTGCCTGAATAGTACTCGTGTTTAATCTGCAATACATGACACAGAAAATAAGAAGATAAGATCCCTTGCCAAACTTACAACAAACAGCAAGTTCCAACAACTCCTCCAGTCCTCCCTGTCACTACCCAAGGGCATACAAAAGTCAGTTAACTATTGCAATTTAATCTCTCTAGCAAAATTTCATCCAACTGACCTAAGAGTAATTTTTATGTTCCCATACCTAGATATATGCACTAGGCACCATAAGCCTAATATAGTATAGCCTGTTGTAAGGATGGATGGATTCTACAGAAAGAGATCTCTGTGTCAGTCAGCAAGAAAAGTTTTCCTGAATTTCTTCCACCTGGCAATCACTGTAACCCTAGTCACATGTAAAATTGTTAAGGCTCATAAACCCTTTTACTGGAAGTGTGAATAAGCAGAAAGGCCAGGCCCCTGTATTAAAAATATGATTGAGAGCATCAAGTCTTAGCACACCATCTGCAGTGAGTGCACTCAAATATTTATTATGTAAGTTCCACTAAGGAATAGTCAATAAGCTTTGTCAGAGAGCTGATGAGAGTTCAGAGAAGAAAGCTGTGTGTCAAGCAGCTTGTGACAGTATAAAGAGACTACAGAAATATATGCATCTAAGGGGAGAGCTATCAGGCACTGAGAAGTTGGAATATAGCATTCAGTCACTCTCAGTTTCATGAATACACGCTGGATTATTGCATGAAGGGAAGCTGCAGCTCTAGCAATACTGTGTTCTGCAATACAGGTGTGTCTGCTGCCAAAGATGACCTTCCTGACAAGCACTTTATTCTCATCTCAGTGCCCTGGATTCTCAATTATATACTTCATAGTCACTTTGACATAATGAATACAGACTTCCTAGAATATTGTCTTACACGTTGTGGTAAGAATGAATCCGCAAAAGTAGAATGCCTAGTCTCAAAAAGAGGCAGACTCCTCTTGTTCCTGTTTCTTACAGCTCTATTTTCAGCTGTTAGAGACTGCTAACTTTCTAACAGCCATCTTCACTTACAGAGCCATCCAAGGATCAACAACTATCTCATGAATAGGTTCTTAAGTGTTCTGTGCTTCAGCTTGTCTCTTGTGCAGAATAATACTGCCCTGCCAGTGTTTGTTCAGCAGTTGCCATTGTCTGATACAATGGGCCTGGGTTACCATATCTCAGACCTGTTCTTCCAGCTAGTCTACATTCCTTGCCCTTGCCACTTCCAGGATGGGGAGATCCTTTATGAAGATACTTCCTCAGCTGGCCAAAGAGGCATGCTCCCTCTTCATGAACAATGATCATTTTCATAATAAATTTAAAACTGAAACAAATACTTTGAAAAAGATTTGATTAATAGCCCTGATAAAATTATATTTTTCCTCTTATGCTTCTTTGTTCCAAGAAAATAAAATATCACCTTTCTACATTCTAGACTGATTTCATTATGTCTTTTCCAAAATTTTCATATTTGTAACTTTTGTTGCTCCGTGCAAGTTCTGTGCAAGGTTTGTGGCATAACTTTATTAAGGAGGAGTTTAAGAGTTTTGCACTGGGCACAAACTATGCGTAAAAATTATTAAAGTGCAAAGGTTTAGAAATTAATAATAAGAATAAGTTAAAACACTTCATAACTAAAATGAAGAAAATAGTTCAGCAACCTTGAAGTACTTTTGCTTAGAGAAATGTCTAACCCTCTCTTACAACTCTTCTCGCAACTGCATTTTTCAGCTGTTTCATATACACGCAGCTATAGGTTCTCAGTGTCTTCACGGACGTCAGGTATGCTCAGTAAACCAAGTATCATAAAGCTCCTGATTCATGCACCCTTAACTAAGATAACTGTAAATAATCCCTTCCCTGTCAATTGGATAGGAATGATGTACTGAATAGTATGAATGCCCTCTGCAGGTAGAACGCAGAACTGCTATAGTTCTGGAATTAATTTCAGCCTGTCTGCTTATCAAGAAGGAACTACATAAACAGGTCTATATTTGTCCTTATTAGCCTGTTGTGACATTGTCTGAAAACTGTAAATGGTACAGAGGCATCTCCCGGTATTGTTGATAGACAGCTGATCATCTATCCCACACTTTTCACCAGTCACAAAAGCAGATTGTGTCTATATTGTTGAATTAGACAGGAACCTGGAAAAAGATCGAACCCTGGTGTGGTTTGACTGTACTAACCAGTATTCTTTCCCATATCCTCTGTATAAAGCTATCTATAAGTCTTTTACCAGTCCCAGGAGGTGCTGTGTATCCTTCCCATAGTTCTAAATACTTTGAGCTCTCTCACACACATGCACATGCATGTACACACAAATTATGCCTAGAGCCAGAGCAGTATTCTATTTTATCCAGGCGACATATAAGGCCAACTAATGCATATTGTGGATATAACTAGTTCTGTGCCATTTGACCTCTGATCTAGAGACCAGGCTACTCTCTCTAAAGCCTCAATAACCTACTGCAAGAGCCAGGTTTTGAGATAACCAATACTGCATTTTCCTGAAGGGCCAGTTTAGTTTGGGGGCATCATATGTTAGGTGGCCCACAAGCACCAGGTGAAAACAGCTTCCTGTTGAAGCTATTATCAAAACAGGTGCTAAACCATTAGGCTTATATAGGCCTGCTCTGAGCCTGCTGCTGTCTTTGTCCACTACATATTGCCAGAGGTTTCAGAGCCTCTGTCACAGCAATCTCCTATTCTTCACAGAAAAACAGCAGTCAGCAACTATTGCATGCCTGAACTCTGTGACATTCAGCCCGATGACCTCCATCTCAGCATATTCATGCTGTTTTTCTGACTGACCAAGTCTACTGTGGATGAGATCAACAAAAATATAAATATATGCACTCTGTTTAAGAGAAGAATGATCTCATCCCTTAGCCAAGAATGAATGTGAATGAAACTGTTTGAAGACTATTACAAATTCAGAGCAGGAAACAAGGCTTTTAAACAGAGTCTTTACTGGAATAAGAAGGCTGATGGACACCATGTGAAGTGCAGTACAAAGCAACAAAAGTACTAAAAATCAAACCCAAGAAAGGATGGCAGTGTGACAGAGAAAGACTGCTTAACTTTAATAGTCACCATCAATTTTTTGTTTCCACAGTAGCTCCTGACCATTTCCATGAGAACATGCCCAAAGTATCTTGTCTTGGGGTAGACTGACTTATAAATGGCCTTGACTTCAAGCTGCACATGAGCTGCAGCTCTAACTTCATGTGCAGTACAGAGCAATAGCTGTATTCAAAGGCTTTAGATGTATAGATAAATTACTTGCTTGTACTTGTCTCTAACTTGGCCATGGAAGTTCAGGTATTGCATACAGTCCACAAAATCAATACACACTGTTACAATGCCTGTCTGTTCACTGAAAACATGAACAAATTATTTCATTCCTATATTTGAGAAAGCAAAGAGAAGTGTTCTATATACAAGAGGCTCATCTATCCTCAGAATAAGAACTGAGGAATAGAAAACTATCTGATCAGCTTTGAGTTCAAAGACATGTCACAGCATACATAACTTCCAAAATGGATTATTGTGATACTGGCAGTTAGAACAATAGCTTTCTTTTTCTCTTCATGCCTACAGCATACCTGAAAGTCAGTCAGGTCCACATGCATGGCTTTGGACTTTCTGGGTAGTCTGATTCATTCTCAGTCTATCAGAGGTCTGAAGACACATACTTGAGGTCCATGAAAATCACACTGTATGTATGTGCACACAATTTTGAGTTAAATCCTAATTAATATTTTAGTAATTTAATTTTTTTTCTGCTGCAGATGCAGCAATCTCAGTATCTTCCAGCAGAAAACTTAACAGAGACATATTTCTCATGAATATCTCAGGTGTGCTGAGCACCAACTGAAGAGTGTGCAGATCGACTATGGGAGCTGTGATTACTTGAAAATGCTTTTCCAAAGGTCCTGTATTAAGGTGCCTCCTTCTATGTGCAACTTAACAATAAATAGATAATATTTTCTTCCCTGATGCATCTGTTGAAACACTAATGGAAAGTTTATTTTAAAAGTAAGTCTATGACAATAGGCTTAACAGCAAGAAACAGATACCTTGTTTTATTTGCATATTGTTCAGCAAGTTTTTCTTGTTTCTAAAGCGCATTTTCTCCTTTCCAAAGAATGCACAGGTGGTTTTTGTTTTGTGTGTATGCACATACAAAATTTCTACCTCCCAAACTCCACTGTAGTGCACACTACCTGCATTTTCCTGGAATTTATGTATCCCAGACTCTGTTACTTGTCACAGACTTCTTTTATTAGTAGTGACTTGTGCAGCTGTCTGCCCTGATATACAAGTTTGCATTTGTATATCACATCCCTGTCCTGGCCAAGACCAATCTAAATCATCCCTCCCTCATAAAATGCCACCACCACTACACTATTTGTCACTTTTTTGGTGTTTTGTCAAATCTCTTTCTCCTTTCCACCACAGCTACCTCATGGCAGTTACTGCCAATGTTAAGCTTTTACTGTTCAAACAAACTTCTTCATCAACTTGCCAATATATTTAATTAAAAACAGACTATCCACCTTGGGTGGGGCTTACACAGCTCCCAAGTTAGGTTCATTTTCACACTCTGTTGCATAAACTGAAGTGGACATTTATCAAGGTGTCTGCAAGTGAAATATCCAAGAAAGCAGGGACTGTAAAGCTGCCAAGTTTCAAAGTACCTGGGCATACCATCTGCAGAATCTAGAATATAATGTCAACAGGTTGTCATAGCCATAGACATAGCAGGATAGCAGAGCATGTTAAGCTTACTGCATTTTAACACAGGCCAATGCTTACTTTCTGAATATCAAATTAACATTGAATCTTCTCATTTGCAGAAGGTTTTATGGTTAATGTACTGAGCATAAAATTTCCAAGGCTCTTAAGATTATTTTGTATCATTGGAGCTTAACTTCAGCTCGAACAGAGACTTTATTCAAAAAGCAACCAATAACTACATCTCCATCTACCACCACTGCTTAAATATTATTACAATTACGCTTAAATCTACCAGACAAACCACCTCAGTTTTAAGATAAAACTGTTAGCATTTTAACTGAAACTAGTATAGTAAGATAAAAGACAAAATTAAAACAAACAATTATTGCTAGGAAAAAAATAGTAAGAATTCACAGACTGATTTCCAAAAAGTGTTGGGTAATCTGTTCTTCCATCCTTATTCACACTTCCATTTAATTCAGAAGTATGTGTAATAGTCGTACTATAAAGAACAAAACCAGAAAAAAAATGAACTGAAAATTCACCATGACAACTCAGTTATGCTGCGACTAATTTTCGAGCACCATCTGCTGGTCTGCTTCTAAAACAACAACCGAATTTCCCAATTGCTGGTATTTCCCCGATAAATCATCAGGTCTGTATTGACTTATTACGTATTTTGTTACTTATTTATTAAAAGATCTCACGAGCCATGCACTATCATTATACTAGAGGAAATAACAATTCACATAATAATCGATGGCTATAGAGGAGATGTGTTGGGAAGTTAAAATGGCTGCTCTGCAGTTAACATTAGTTGAGACAACCTTGTCACAGTGGTTTTTATGCTGAAAAGGTTTCTAAAGTACATTGAAAATGAAAGCAACTTGGCCACTGTTTTCTCTTAACATACCATATGTCATGCTTACCACAACTCTTGTCAGCAAGAAGAGATATCACTGCAATCTTTTATTTCTTGCAGATTCTCAGCACTGCAAAGAGTTTTAGAGAAACCTACAAAGACAGAACCTCATCCTCAAATTCATCATCATGATTATTTCTTGCTCACCTCTTGTCCCTAGGAATACAGTGCCATCTGTTTTTCTTGTCTTTCTCCTTATTCCATTCCAGAAAGAAAAAGACTTCACATTTCCTGTAGGACAGGATGAAAATGTTCCATGTTAGGAGCCTGGATTCTGACAGGACTAACTGAAAAAATTTGGAGCTCTATTCTTTCCTCCTTATCCCTAGGAGAAATACGTATTTGCTTAATTTGCACGTATGAAAATATTTTGTAATATAAAAAAGCTGTAATTGCTTTTTGTTAAAGATAATCAATTTCCAGTTTGAATTGCCTTGTAATGTCCAGTTTAGATGAAGACATTTGAATCTTGCAACTTTATTCCCACACTTCTGACAAATATATTTAAATACCACAAAAACACATAATGCACTAAAGTGTTTTTTTTTAAACATAAAATAAAATAAAAATAGTTTCAGTATCAAACTTAAGATACAACTTGCAAGGCCTAGATATAAAACGCTATTGATCTGCTGAACATTCACTTATCTGAGTGTCTCATTATCGAACAGCCACTAAAAATTACCAATTGAATTATTTATTTATATCCTAAGAGTACTTTGTCTACTGCCCAAAATATTTTAACCAGTCTAGATTTAGTCTGTGTAATGATCAATATTTCACAATAAATCAGAATAAAATCTTGATTCCTGTAATATTCCAACACACACTTAAACCTTTCTTCTTATTTTCATGTTGAAGTAAATAGGAGCACTTCTGCATTTTTAGTTAACTATATATGTTCATAATTGAGACTTTGGAGTCCTGTGGAGGCTCACAAAAATTTAAATTCAAGTAAAAGAGGATGCAGAAGGCTGGTGTCATGAATGAGTCTTTTCAGCATTGAAATATGCTTAATACTTCAAGCAAAATTAACACTTCATACAGGAGAAAAAAACCCAAGTTGTTGGTCTGGATCAAGATGATTCTAAAAAGAGAAAATGCAATCAATTCTTAATATCCATTGATAATTTGCAGAAATCCCAAGGACATTGATACAGATTTTCATTTACAAAAGTACTGGTAGTAGAGTTAATCCAAAAGTGAAGATCCTGGAATAACAAGTAGAAATGTTTCCGCAATTCCTTTAAGACGTTATTCCAATTAAGACATTATTTTTGCATTTGCAAAACAGCACTTTAAAGGTTTGTTTGTGCTCTTTTGACAGTAAAAAAAGGTGGGTATACTACAATGAAAATACACAGACAACTTTTTATTTATCATTGTTCTATAGAGAAGGAAAATTTATAAACATTTTAACACAACAGCTTTTCCAGTTTCCTGTTTATATCAAGTTTACTTCATCTTCTCACACTAACAACTTCTTTCTCGTGGGTCACAGTGATATCTTCATAAATTTGTACCAGTCCCACGATACTCTGTCTAGCACCTACTGACATCCTGACACATGGGATATATTATTTTATAATTCTACACTAGCACTGTTCCACTTATTATAGGAAATGGATAGAAGCTTAAGTTCTTAAATCTCATCATAAGCAATAACCACTTGTAAAACATTCTTATCTCAACAATTTAAAAACACAGTCCACTGTAATGTAATTTACATTGTTAAAATACTGATGTGAGTTCCCAGCTTATATCTAACTATAGCACAACAAGCACAATGTTGGGGTTTTTCTTGGCTCTAGTTTTGGAAGCATTAACCACCAGTTGGGAATATTTGCAAATTTTCAACGAAGTTCCTTCCTCAGTTCTATGACGCTCCTCTTTTGATGCCCTACTGAAGTTTCAGGATGTTTTTCTTTTTGCATCCTGCTTTAGTTCCAAGATATGGAAGCACCCTACAAGTTTCACAGTCTTCCAAGGGAAAAAATTACAATAGAACATCCATTTAAGGAAGAACTGCACCTTAATAAAAGAAGGTGGGAACAGATTACCAGCAATTAATAATACAAAGTAGCAAGCAACAGAACTCAGAAACTCTTTTAGAACAAATTCTGTGCCAAGAAGTCCAGAGTTCTTTACTTTTACAGATTGAGTTATGTGTATGCTAGAGGAAACAGTATTTCTATCTATTGAAGATTTGCATTTTGAATGCTTATATTGATTTCCTGGTTCAGCTGGTGTTTGATAGCAGAAGCTGCCAAAGTGAGACTAGTTTCAAGCTTCCTTTCATATTTCTGCATTTCCCTACCCTTTCAGTCAATAGTTGCTGTGGACTTCGCAGCAGACAGAGGTGGCTAAATCAATTCCAGAAGCTTGAATTGGTTTATAGCAAGAAGAATTGTTAATATCCTTCCATTGTTATTCTTAGACGATATAAGACTGCATATTCCCAAAAAGTACATAAAAATATTAGTTCTTTATTTAAAACAACAAGCTCTCTATATAACGTTATCTGTATTTTTCACGTGCAAGAGATGAAATGTCTTCTCTTGTTCAGTTTCACAATGAGTAACCTCCATGAAATATAATGGCATGGGCCTTCAGTCACCCGCAGATCCACGGGATCCACAGCTACGCCATTCCCTCTGTTAAAGCTTCTCATAATCTCGTCTCTACCCACAAAGTTAGAATACTGATCCAGCTCACTCACTTTCATGGTCTTTTCCTCTTACAATGCCCTGTAAAGCACTTAATGCAATAGACAGGAAGCACAGAGCTGAAAGAAGGAACTGCGAGGAAGAAATGTGTGCTTTGCCATTGATTCCCACTGCTTTTGTAGCTGACCTAAATTAAGAAAATTGACAGTGCTTCATACCTCTATGGTCTAGATCCCCTTCCTCTCTCCCAACGTGCTGGTTTTAGGCTGCTGCGGGCATATGCTTTTCCCACAGCTGGGACAAGTACAACAGAGACCACTAGAAACAATTTGATATGCCATCAATTATATATTTGCATTTCACCACTGAGGCCTACTCTTCTAAAACCTAAATGAAATTACATCCGATTTATGAAAGAGTGGAAGTGTCAATTATCCTATGATAATTGGCTAACTGTACACTTGCACTTGTTCCACCTTTCCAGGAAGGCTTCATGGTGGTTTATGAAGTCCCTGGAAGGACCAGCACCAGAATAGCATAATATGACCAAAGTTTAATAATTACTGCTTATGTTACTACAGCACCTATGAGGCCCTCTAATCTATGAGAAGCCACTGTGTTAAGCAGTACATGAATACAGAGAAAAAAAAAAGACAGCCCCGGCCTCTAGAAACAAAAATCATGAGAGATGAGTACAACATACTGCCATGCAATCTCAGGCAGTCAGTCTTGTCAAGACAGCACCATGTCCACTGTCAGCTTTTCTGCCTCACTCAGTACAAAGGACACTGCTGAAGAACCTGCTAAGTTTACTGCTTGTGGCAGGCATAAGCTTCCCAACTGAAAGATAATTTGCACAACCCCATATAAATGCAGGTTTTACAGAATGACATCTGTAATTTATTCCCTCAGTGTCTAACTTTCTTTTTGTCTTCAGCTCATTATTCTGTCTCTGTATTAATACTGTAAGTTCATGAATCTTATTGGGAATTTCCAGTGTTTCGTGGTGGCCACTGTCTCTTTTAGGAAACCACATGTGAAAATTCAGACTTTCTTGCGGTTTTCTTCAATGTGTGTTGCATGTGATTTTGGAATTCTGTACAGTGACTGTAGCTTTTCCATACAGTATTGTCTTATGAAGAACCTAGAATTAGCAATTACTTAGGAGGGAAAAGAAAGATAAGCAGAAAGAGAGAGAACCAAATAATCTAATTTCTTTCAATAAAGAGTTTTGAGTCATGTACTAAGCATGTACCTTAATCTCATCTTCTCCAGTAGCACGGAATGGCAGAAACTGGAAAGCTTCTACTTATTTCCTTCACTGGCCTGAATTAAAACCCTGTACATTTAAGAATTTACACCAATTAAAAAAAAAAAATCCAAACAACAACTGATGCAACACATTTTCTTGGCTGAAACTTGAGAATTCCTTTCAAAATTAGATCTCCATGTAACAGAACTGCTATAAGAATATAACTCTTCTGTGCATTATGCTTGGCTTTTGATTTCTCCCTCATTCCTCTTATGGGAACGTGTTCAATTCTATGTTTTTCACTCACAATACATTTGTTTAGTCTGCCACTTCTATGTCTCTCCCTAATGTCTACTCAGTGTTCACACCAGTGTCTGAACAAATCATCATGCTACATGTAACTTTTGTTTGCCAATGAGTCGCAAATACTAAACAATCTATTAAATAAATATCCTTCCCCTATCAGATCCAGATAATGTGTGTAATATGAGATATAAAAGTGTCATGTGTGAAAAATATATAGAATTATGTCCATTTAGCAAACCTGAACCGTTTTCCTCCCCTCCTCCACAGAGATTCTTGAGGAGGCAGGAAAATTCTCTAGGGAGTCTAAGGTAGTACATGGGGTTTAGTCATCTGACAGACCTTCAGGAGGAAGTATGTTGTGAATGTGCAGACCTTCAGGAGGAAGTATGTTGTGAATGTGCAGACCTTCAGGAGGAAGCATGTTGTGAATGTGCAGAAGTCTGTGATTGGCAAGAAGCACACTGCTCTAGAAAGTCAGAAACTGTCTGCTTAGCTCCTGTGAGAATGGTAATTGTACATCTGGTGACCTGAAATGCCTTCTCAGCTGGAGAGAGGGACTTGGAGAAATTGTGAGTCACAGCTGTTCATGCAAAAATTCTGCCAGCAAGCACTTGTGGAACTTCACTCTTCTCCCTCTGCATGGACTCCGTGACGATCTGTCACCACAAAGCATTTGGAGCTGGGAATATTGCTGCTCCCAGGACTCCTTCCACTTCTGTGCACAGCACAGCTCTGCTTGTAGTATGATTTTGGTGAGATACTGCATATGCTAAGGCCAGTGAGAGGTTCCCAATGGATTTTACAAAGTTAAAGCAAACCCCAGTCTGCAATGTTAACCAGACAAAACAACATAAAAATCTGAAAATTACTGAGATGAAAAAGAAAACTTTATTGTACTGAAATATAAAGAGCCAGGGGTTGTGATTTGTTCAGTAATTAAGCAATGCAACATACCTCCAGCTTACCAACCAAACCTTTATAACTACAAACCTAAAGCAGACTCTTCACTGCAAATCTGTCCAACACAGGGAGTAACCAGGTTTTATTAATTCTCAGTGAGTTCTGCTAACACTACCAGACTGTAAATTGCTGCTTTTGCCTTATATTTTTTTAGTCACAGAAAGACACTTTAGCCTAATTTAAGTATATTCACTAGTAGTTCTTTATTGTGGTTATACTCTCTTTGTCATAATGTTTCCTGTTAAGTTTATGTATCTTTCTTTTCTATACCATCAAGACTTACTTACTGTCATATTTATAACAGCTGTATTTTTATATCCTTAAATATTGCATTGCTTTAGTGATATCTACAAATTTATTTTGGGGAGTCTTAGGTGTTTTAAAAAAAAACAAACACTGGCTATCACAATTTTTATTGTTAAACAAAAAGGTGCTTCTTTCTGCATTCAGACCTCCTAGGCCTTAAGAAAGCATAGAGCAGGTTGCTGTTATTTGTCATTTCAATAAAGGTAAGTTGCACTATGCAATACTGAAAAGGAAGTGACCGCAACTTTTATAAAGCCATTACCCAAACAGCAGTTAACTTTATGGTATCCATGACATCTGATTTCCCTTTTTCAATATAGTTACAGCTGGGAGAGCCCTATCATCACCTGGAAAATTCATGAGTGAAAAGCACCGAGCATATGATTACAGGAATGCAATTATTTTTAGCAAAAGAATCTTCTAAGAGCAAAAGAAGCTTTAACAGCAATGAAAACATTTAATGGACCACTACTACCTCTGACTTTACACTTTACAAAATAGAAAGAGTAATGAAACAAATTTTCTTTAAATTTGCATTTGTAAAGTAGAAAAGAGTAGAAAGACTCATCCTTCATCAAGGACATGCAAACACGATTTAATATCAACACGGCCTCAGCAGAATGTTTAAGTTGAACAGGCAATACTACAACACGTTATAAATTATTCCATTGACACACTAAAGCAAAGACTGCTTATAATTAATACTTGAAACAAGGTAACACACTTTGACAGTGGAAAAAAAATCAGAAAAGAAAGAAAATAAAGCTCATGAGAGATTTCTGATTCATCAGGAAGGTGCCGTTAGCTGTCACAAGGAAATATTATTTAAGTGTAACTCCATTTGGCATAGAAGAAAGTGAATCTCATCCACAGCTAAGACAAAATCAGCTATTGCTGGATCTAAACTGGTGAAAAATATAGTCTGTCAACTGTATCAGGTATGTGGACAACAGAAAAATTATCATCCTCAAAGCTGACTCTATATAGGGAAATTAAAGCAGAATAACACTCACAGTTCACTGTAATTGCTTTACAACTTAAGAAAAAAACCCAAACAAAACAAATAAAACAACCAAACCAAACAAAAAACCCCCACCATTCTAAAAAACCCCCACTGATACTTAAAACATTCATTTTGGAAACACTACTTTTAGAAAGTGTATTATTCTTACAAGTATTATTGCCATCTATTGACTCTTGCTTAAAGATCTACTTAGGTAGAAGTCTTGAATGAAATAGCTTTGTTATGAAGTATGAAATGAAGACAAAAACCATCCCCATTAAGCAGCATAAAAATGAAACAGCCTTTTACATCTAGTTGGCAAGAGGAACCACAATGACCACAATAATGCAAAAATTAACTCAAGGTATACAGTTTGATTTCATAACAAGACATTTTCAAAATCCCAGCATTGATATGACTGAGGATACTCATATTACTCAACTTCAAATTACTCATACTCTATAGGCATATGTGAGTCTATTTATAAATATATATATGTATATATCTACATAAATACACACATACATATATATATATACATGAATCCTTGATGTTACATAAATTTTGGAAAACATAACAAATCACCAAAATTTGACAAACCATGACAAAGTGAACAATCATATACTGAAAAGAATCAGAGGACTAGAATGATAATCAATGTCTTCTCACAGCATTTGCTCAAGCTGCACATATCTGATATACAGTAATGTTTAATTTCAGTTTCAGAAATAATAAATGGGGTTATAAATGTAAGAATCAAACTGTGTTTGTTGCACATGTAATTTTTTTCTCTGTCAATCTGTAAATTTTTACAATGACAGCCTGGTAGAATCTCTTTAAATTCACCTGTGTGGATTTATTCATGCAATATCTTTTAATTAGAAGACCACAAATTGTAACAGTTACAATTAAATTTGTCAGTTACAGTTCAGTCAGAATACAAAATTGCCCTTTGACTTAAGAGCCACTTTCAGCACTAAAGGACAGTTATTGCAAAATCAAAGACAGACTTAATAAGGGTCTTTCAATTTAACAGCAGAATTTTAATATTCAGAGATCCAGACATACTTTTCCTCAGGACTTCAAAAAGTCCACTACTACAGTGTGCTAATAAATATATATGAAAAGATTTTAAAATTAATAAAAATGAAATTAAATCAATGAAACATGGGAGTTGTTTACATTCCAGAACATTTAATTTATAGCTTTTAAACAGCATTGCAGACCAAGTTAAAAAAATGCAATCTTTTTTTTAGGTTTGCAAGTTATTCAAGTAATGTCTACTGAAAGGCACCTCTGAGAATTTGTGTTTCAACAGTTAAAACTCAAGTCTTACCTGGAAAAGGATGGCAGCATAAAATCAAGTACATAAATAGAGTTATACAGTTTAAAATTCTTAGTGCATATCAAAATATGCACTAAGCTCTTTGTTCCACCCTCCTTTAAACTGGCATGTATGGCTCACTGTGAGATGTACCTGATCTAGTCTGGAGACTGGTGTGGTACCTACGGTGGCAGTGTACTGTTGTGAACAGAAACATTACTAGGGAAGCAGTATAACATTTCTTTTCCATGGCTACACTCCTGGGGGTGCAAGACAGTCATAACAAACCCAACTGCCATCACTAGCACACCAAGAGCAAGAATCAGGCCGGATATGAGGTTATGGGAATGGTTCCATCGCTCCTTGGACAGCCTTAGATAACACGCTGATGGGATGATAAAAACAAGTGGGGTAGCACTCAGAACTCCCTGTGTGTGGGGAAACAATAGAAAAAAACCTCATAAGCATGTATATTTAGATGTGAAGAACAAAAACCTAATTTTTAAATATCAGCTTCACTGTTGAGTAATTGTTTAGGCAAAAAAATACTGCATTGATGGAATGCTTGCTTTTGACAGATTTGTATATTTGGCCTGAATAGGTGTGTGTTTGTATGCACCCATTTAATTACTTTTATTGATATCTACATTTATACAGAGGTAAATTTTCTGCAATTCTAATGTAAAAACAGAGGGGGAAAATGGGAAAGAAATTACCAACAGTTGTTATGAATAAGAAAATTTAATGGAAACATACATCCTGAGCAAACCAATAGGAAAATTGTTAATTTTTATCTAGTTATAATTCGGAAAATGTTAACTGAGAAGAAACTACGTAGGTAATTATTTTAAAAGGAGGGTAATTGGGCAGCTTATCTGCATATTCTGACCTGTTTTATAATATTACTGGAAGCACGACCTGCTAAATCACTGCTACAAAAGCACTCATTACAGACCTCTTAGCAGAAACTGCACTGTGGATCAGGACAGTGTACATGTGTATTATGATACATGTATCATAATACACATATGAATGTATCATCTATCATACATGTATTATATAGCCTAAAGAAAAACTCCCTCCATTTTGTTTCATCACTAAGCATGCAGTACGTGATTTGAAACTGTCAGTGAATGCAGGGACAGGGATGTAAGGAGGCAGTTCTAAAATATTTCTATATAGAAGCAAGGGCTGCCCTTAAAAAGTTTTCTACATCTTCTAACTTTCATATTTCCACATCTTTTTTATTTAAAGATAGATGACCAAAAAAGGTAAACTGTTAAGACATAGATTGGACTTTTTTTTAATTTAACATTTCCTTTTATTAAATGTACATTCTGTGCAAAAATACTGCCTTCGTCTGTTAAGTCCACTCAGTCAAGTAGTCTAGGTCTTGAGCAGACTACACAGCAGTTCCAGCCAGCCAACCAAAGTTATAAAATGTGTTAAAACTGGTTCAAGGTAGCAAGTACCTTGTGTGGGTTGCCTAGTAAGCTTCAGCTCTGCTATGAGGAGATACCAGACACAGGAATGTCTACTGGCAAACAAAGCCATTCCCTTAAAAGTCATACACCCAGATTCTAAAATTGCTCCCTGTTAAGCAGGGAAAAATTCCAGTTACCATCTCTCTGGTCTCACTACTACTGGTTCTTTCTTTCTACACCCCTCTTTTTTTTTTTTTGCCCCCTTGGCACAAGGCAGTCACTAGGATCTGCCCCAGTGTTTAGTAATTTGCCAACTTCATCAGAGGCAGAGACTAGAGAAAGAAATGCTAGATTCAGTATCACTATACAGTTTGGATGAGTATTTTAGTGATCTCTACTGCAGTTTAAATACTTTTGTTAAGTCATAGCCATTTGCCCTATCTCCAAAACTGTTCTAAATCATATGAACTTCACTTCCTGAACTTTCTTTCTCCTTTATTTACCTGATTTTGAAGCAGTGAATAATTCCTTTTTTTCCCGCTAACATTACTACTGACTACTACATCAAATTATTTAAGATTTTCAGTAGAGCTGTGGATTTTAGAGTGTTCTGTTTTATTAAAAAGTGATTTTTTAA
Source organism: Corapipo altera (assembly GCF_003945725.1). Lineage (NCBI taxonomy): Eukaryota > Metazoa > Chordata > Aves > Passeriformes > Pipridae > Corapipo > Corapipo altera. Next base: position 16,275,368 of record NW_020884877.1, on the reverse strand, counting down.
ATAAAAGAGTATAGAGGTTCACTTACATTCAGCTCTAAAACTATTCCAAGGCAATCATACACTAATGATACACCAGTCGCCACAGCAATGATAACTACCGTCACAACAACATGGAAAACTGTTGAGAGGTTCCCATGGAAAAACACATTGGCAACCACCTGAAACAGAACCACAATTTTTAACCTTGTTTTTGCTCCTTATGTTGTCAAGTAGATTATTCCAAATCTTCTAACCTTAGGAAACTAAAAGAATGTATGAGAATAAATTGACTGAATTTCACTTATCTTGCTTCAAGGAAACATCTCCATCTGCTTCCAAAAATAACTCATAACAAGCATTACTAAAATTGCTGAACACTTCCAAGACTGACTTAGTTATACCTGCAGGATTTAGAGGATACTTAACTTTCTTCTCATTTGTCCACTACAGAATAAAACCAAATTACAATTATTTATTGAACAGAGAGATTTCCGAGATGGAGATGTTTCTAAAAAAAGAAAAATTATTAAGTGTAAAAAGTATGCTATTTTTGGCTATTCTCAACATAGTAACAACAGTGGTATTTATGCCAAACTTGGAATTTTAAGCAGTTCTGATATTATTAAGTAATTCTTAATATGACATTGGGTAATACAATAATGAATGTAATGCAACATTACATTGCCAGTGTCTAAAGAGTAGAACTAGTCCCTCATATTCCTTGCATGTATCAGGATAAAATATGGTGATATTTACTACAGATCAACCATAGACTTCAGCTACAATATGTATTAATAATGTGAGAATATTATTATTATATAACAACATTGTTAAAGGGAAAATGTAATAAATTCTTACCTCTCTGGTCACAAAACATTCAAGAGGGAAGGTCAGAATTACAGTAACTCCATAACAAAACCTTCCAAATGTAGCAAGGTTGTCATCTCTACAGTAGTTTTCAAATATGTCTCCTGAGGCATAGCAAAACATAATTAGCTTGAACTTCACATCATTTGCCTGTTTGCAAATTGAAGTGCAGATTACTGGAGTTATTGGAGTAATTGAGACTTTCTGATCCCCTCTCCTGACACATATCAAGAAACTGCAGTTATAGTCACAAGTTGCATCCAGAAGAAACTTCCAGCTTATGCTGCTAGTAGCAGTGCTTTTCTCTGAAGTAGCATTTATCTTTAAAAAATATCTTAAAACATACATATCAGAGTTTGTAATCTGTTATCTTCCCCTTAACACAGATTTTGTGTGACATGCTGGTGTTTGTTTAAATAAATGTGACAGATTCAGAAAGAATCTGTGTTTAAAAGATACATTTCCTCTAAAATGTAACTCCCAGAACAACAATTACACAAAGACCAGGGAGTTATCTCTGAAGAATTGCATTTCCCTGGTAATATCTAATCATAGCTGGTAAGCTGTAGTGAACAATTTCATATATTCTGACCCCAAAAGCCCATTACAACATATGGATTATTACCTAGCAAATCTTATATCTAACAACAAAAGCATTAGTAAAGAATTCATCATCTTGCTTAGCATTTACCACAAGGAATCTGTAATAATGATCTCTGAGGCACAAGTGACAGTGCAAGACAGCGATGAGATGACCCATTAGGTCTTTTCTATCCAATTACAATACTGTCTCATGATTTACTAATTTTAGGCTCACAGTGGCACTGAAGAAGCAATAAGGTGTACTTTACAGAAAACAGCCAAAAGGTGTAGACAAGGTAATATGGAACCCACTTACACTAGAGTTGTATGCTGAGGGACAGCTGCAGTCAGAATATATATTTTAAATGTCTCAGCTAGTCTGCACTTAGTCTAGCTATAGTACATCTAGAACAGTAACTTACTCTGCTGGAGTAAGAACTGGAGGCAGGTAAAAAAGGACAGATCAGCTAGTAACCCCCATCATATAATTCTCCTGTATTCTCAACTACATGCTACTGCTCATAAGAAAAGCCTTCTACAATCTAGAACGTCACTATTAAGTAACAGAAAATCTGCTTGCTTACAAAATGTGTATTATTCCTGAAAAGGTAATGCACTGAACAAATTTATGCCTTGTCTTTCTGAACATACCTTTTTTACTTCAACAAAATTATGTTAAATAACATGATGCAACATCGGTTATATATTTGTACTTTTATGTATATTCATATACCCACGAAGGGGACAGTAGGATTAGCTACAGCAGAACAGCTGCTGTAAAGACAGGAAGTATCTATTAGTCAGAGATATATTAGCACAGACAGGAAAAAAATATAAGGAAACGTACAGAAAATATATACCTGATACCCTGTAGAAAAATCAAGGCAATTTTTGTTCTTACTGTTCTCTCCTACTGGACCATGTGGCTAAATCATAGATTTTTAGTCCCCAGAAGTGTTTTGGCTATGAAAGTATTAAAAGAGGTCTTTCACCAGTGATGCTTATGCTTGGGAATCTGACATCTATTAATATGCAGCTGACACTTTTGTATCCCGTTTTGGTTGTTGGGTAACCATGAGGAATGTCGTATTTCTGTCCATACATACTATGATTTTTGTCACTAAGACATTTACAGCAAAAGTCAGACAGAAAGGCAGAAATGTAAGGATTATAGCAAGCACCAAAATTGAGGGACTGAGCAGTTTACCTTCTGTGTATCCTGTAAAAGTCATATATCCACATGTAGCAAACACAACACTGATTACAACAGCCAGTGAGACAGACACATGTGTGACTTGAGACCAGTTCTTTAATGTGGGTTCTTCCAGAGACCCATATATTAAGAAGCTGTTATGGTTGCAGATGAATGCTGAAACACACAGGACAGTTCAAGCAAATGTATGAATTCACACATAATACAAAGAGAGACACAGCACTGTTTGAATCTACTCATTATTAAATACAAACATTAATCCTGCAATGAGTGGCAAAGATAAATGGCTAGAACTTTTACTTGCTTAGTTGATTTGATGAAAGTGTATAATCATCCTGATTCTGATTACATTACCCTTAAATGTCATGCCATTTCCCACCCTCCACACCTCCATTCCATCTCTTCCTGCTCTTCTTTTGCTTAAGAACCCAAGCAGATTTGAGACTGGTTTTTTTTTTAATCCACAGAGTCATTTGCTACTTTCAGACTTCCTATGGCATCCATTTGAGGCAGCAGCAAGCATTGGGAGGCCTCAGATTATCACAACTCTAACAGGAAATAATATACCAGATCCTGCAGGCAGTAACAGATTTCAGAATGAGGACTTTTCTGCTAGAGGTTATCCAAGGGAATGCAGAGCAATCACAGCCTCCTCACTTTATCAGTTAGACTAATCCCATTGATGCAGGTGCTTTGAGATGAGCTGGATTCACGTGCATACCTCTGTCTCTGCTACAGTGGCAACAGCTAGGGGGCAATGGATGAGGATAATGTCTTACACCATAAAAATGAAATTCATATGGATGACTCAGTCAATTTCATTTTTTTTCCTACCAGCTTAACATTAATATAAAAAAAAAAACCAACAGCCCAAACCATAAAAAATTCAATTTCTTGGTCCAAAATATTAAATGATTCCTTACAGCTGATCTGAATATTGAAAAATAAAAACAGAAAAAAATACTTACCAAATGACATCACCCCAATGGCTTGTACTGCATTTGATTTTGCAAATGTCCATGCATTTTCTGATTTGGGTCTAAAACAGATATTTGTTTTAATAGATTATCCTCTTTTCAATTATCAGTTATTAAAAATTTCTCAAAATATTATGCTGTAATACAGAACTGCTGCTAGTCAGATCTCCAGAACTATCTGAAGTAGGCCCCAGTGTTCACAACAACTTTAAACTGGGGAGATACCTTTCCCACCTCCCTTGTTTTGACTCAAGTATTTCTGTAACCAGATTTCACAGTAAAAAATGTCAGCCTGTTTCGGTTTTGTAAATAAACTCTTCAAGTCATCATATACCAAGAAATAGCAACAGGGAAGGCAAAGGCTGTTACTAAGGTTATTTCAATCCAAAATGTCTTCTGACTATTTAGAAGTAATTTCTACCTTTGAATTTGCACATGTAACCCATACAGTCTAGAGACATCTTTTCCTAAGCTACAAATCAACTGAGGCAGTCTACCTTTCTTTATACCAGTTCCAACTATTCCTCATAGTAAAGAGATTCTGCTACTTTCCAAAAGACGAAAGTGTAAGAGGGTACAGACAAAAGAAAGTGTAAGAGAGTATATGGAGACTTTTATAATCAGGCAAGAATATAATATTCCCCATATCTCCTTCTTTAAGGTATGCACATGGTTTTGGACCACAGTTTTGGTAATTGTAATGCTTAGAGGAGGACCACAGAAAACCAACAACAAACTTTGTTAAAAAACATTTACTGCGTGAACTTCATCTCTGAATAAAGAACCAAAATGAAGAAATGAGGAAGGAAACAAAATATCCTTTTCCAGAAATATAATTTGCTAAAAACATTAAATGAAATCCACAAGCCAGTTAAACATCATATTTGTGATACTACAGTAGACAAAAAAACCAAAAAATGTAGAGAAGCATGGTCTTAAAAAGTTGGCTGCTACTAACTTTGATTGCTGCTTTTGTTTAGAGGAAAAGCTGCTGCCACCTAAGGCTTAGCTGCTCTTTTCCTACTGTCCTAGAAAGCAGAGTGGCACTCAGGCCACTTCTGTGAATGTAACAATGACAGCTTTGTCTCTCCCTCTCTCTGGTGATAACTAGCTGGTTTTGACAGCTATAGTGGCATATGCTGTGCCTGGTTTTATTGCTTTCAAATGTTTAAATTCCACCTCCAGCTCCTAAAATTAAAAAAAAAAAAAAGTTGCTGTCTCCTCTTTCAGAACTCTTATCTTACTGTTTCTTGAGTGCTCAAATAGTCAATCCTTCCTTTTTAACTAAAACCCCCCACATTTACAGTATCTAATGCACATTCAGTTCAGACTTAGACCACCTTTTCAGCTCTTAAGTTGTGGTTGCTAAGCTTAACTTTGAAGTGAACAAAACCTGAGTATAAAAAGAAGTTAATTTTCTTTGTCCTCAGATGTAGTATATTGTTTTGATTGCTGTAACATAGTGCTTCAAGTCTTAAGCAGCTGAATATGGCCCTGCTAAAATATCCTCAGACTCAGAATGTAGATGTAATAAATACTATGGATGAAATAGAGCTATCTGGCATTTGTCTTGTGAAATAGGACTTATGACCCTATATAGATGCTGTAGTTCCTTATATGGGCTCCTTTAACTTTATGCCACTGATTTCAAATGACTATCACTAGAAATGCCTGTGGAAATAATTTTGAGTGTATTATTTTTCAGTAAAATCTTCACAGTTGATTGGAAAAATATCAATAATACTTCAAAATACAAATAGCATATAGAAAACTAACACTACAGCTGTTCCACTCTGTAACCACTAGAGGTCAGCTTTGATAGCAAACATACAGAATGAAAATTTTGTTTATATTATCCTTTGACAGTAGAACTTATCAGATTTCTTTGGCCCTTTTCTATTAATAATTAAGAATTAGATTATCTAGTACCTTACAAACCAAAATATTTTTAAATTCACAGAAATAAAGAATGCTTCTGTCTGAAACACATTTAATTTCTGTTAAAATGGTACATCCTGTGCAACATTATAGCTATATTATGAGCTCCTACAAATAGGGATTTTAAAAAAGGGAATGCAGAAAGCACGGGAATTTAATTTGAAACATTTTGAATAAAGTGACCAAATAACCAATTTTAAAAAATAAAAATCACAGTAGCTAGTTCTCCCCCTGCACAGCGTTAGCTTATGCACTAGCAACATGCAACAGACCAAAATACAGCTTTACTTTAAGGATGAATGGTAAATCAGATTAGGAGTATTATTTGGGGGAAAAAATCCAAAAGAACAAAATCCTGCTTATTTAGCAGCCTAAGAAGATAAATTCCTTCCATTCTAGTTGCAGAATAGAGGAAGAATTTCAGATCCCTGATTGGAGCACTACCAGCAGCTTGTAATGTCCTACAATGCATGTTGGTACAGATGTACTGTTTTATACAGTAGCTCATATACTGCTGCATGTGCTTTGAAAAACATTTTCATACTGTGGAAATAGAGGGATCTCACACCATGAAAGCACGCAGTAAGAAATTTCATTTCTGAGAGTCAACAGCTGTAGAGTTGTGACCACATCAGTAAGAAATTATCCCCAAGTTCAGTCTGCAGGACATACAGACTTATACAAAGCTCCTGGAAAAGGGTTCAGGTGATATGAAAGTGTTTATAGAAAATAAGACTTCATAGTCAGAAAGAAAAAATTGTGTCAGGGAACAGTAGGCATTAGTTATGGAAGGGCCATATAGTGAACAATCATACAAAATTACTCACAAGGCAAAGGGCAGCTAGTGGAAACATCAAGAGTCAAGGTAAACATACACACATTGATATAAATATAAATGTCTGTGTAGGCAGATGCACACACACCCTGAAAAAGTGTGTAGAATGCAGGGTAACATCACACCTGTTGTGCTCTTTCAATCTTGCTGCAACTGTTCAAGACAGACTTTTTTTTTTTGATGGACTTTGTTCTGACCAGTTTGACCTACATTCTTGTTAGGGGTTGCTAGGGGAAGATTTTAACTGCTGCTTATACAAGAATAGCAGTAGCTGCAAAAATCGATGAATGACAAAACCAGCCAGCTCGCTGTTCCTCACTCAGTGTATAAAAACACAGGAGATGCCTGCATGAACAGAAAGGTTTTTTTCATGCCAGAGAAGAAGTATTAGATGAAACAACAAAAGGTAACAGAAGAAATACATTTGTGATACTAAATGCGCTTGTTGACAGCTGTACTGTCTATCATACATAGTAGAAGCTTTAACACAAAGTAAAGCCCGAGATGTGATTCTTGGAACAAAAAAAATAAAAGATTTAGAAAAAAGACAGTCCAAGGGAGTCCCCAGACAGGAAAAAGTTTCAGCTGAAACTAAGACAACAGCAAGACAGACTGCAGGTAGTGAGGCTTAGTGATGAAGAAAGCCTAAAGTTTAAGAAGATAAGGCCCTACTCAGTCTTCAGCATATGAAAGTGAAAGTATAGTGTAATAAGCATGTTAGTGAGTTTTTAAAAGTTTTGAAAATATTCATGTTTATCTACATAAGAGCAGAGGGAAATGAAAAGAACAAATGAATCAGGCAACGGTTAAGACATCCTAGCAGGGTGAAAGGAATTTCACATCCAGACCATGAGTGAGAGTTGGGCAAATTTGTCTGGCAGTCTAAAATGGCCTATCTTCTACTTCTTGTAAAATACAGCATAATATTCCCCATCTATCCATGTTATGCAAAAATCTTTTCTGTCATTTATGTAGAAACACCGCCAAACATAATACAGTAGCAGAGTGCATGAGAAGCAAAACATCTTTAAGGAAGGCAAGAAAAACACACATCCCTGATCTCGACCCATTTTGTGGGTATAAAACATTGACTGGAAAAAAAAAAAGTTAATTTCTACAGAGGTATAAACTCATATTTTTGGCAGGGGAACTACATGTTGGAATGAGTGAAAGATTTCCATTGTTTTGAATTGAAGATCAAGGACAAACCACCAAGTTTAGATACAAACGGGCAGTCAATCCAGGAACATCTCACAGATTAATTCAGGTTCAATTCAATTATTTAGACCTTTAGGAAATTAACGGTAAAATTTCAATTTAATTCTATTCTAAGATAAAATACCTTTTTAGTTCTTTTTAAGTTTTAAAGGTTTAAAGATATTGAGAACTTTACAGATGCTATATATAACTTCAATATAACAGAAAGAAAATGAGTACAGCTCACATCAGCCTTGGATTTTATATTAATCAAAGTCATCTTGTGAAAGACACAGAAAAGGAAAAGCTATTATGTCAGCCCCACTTAGTTACAGGTGTTTTAATTCTTCTTTCTTCCTTAATGAATTACTCACCAATTCTGTAAATATATGGGAGTTTAGTTTTATTTTTTAATTTCATCACACATTAAAGTTTATCTTTGCTTACTACTGGATTTTTTTATATGAAGGAAAGAATCAACTTTCTACTTTCATGTTTGTTTCCTGAGCACTTGGTATTTCATCCCTATGATCAGCTGCTAGTTGAGTAGTTCTCACATCCTCTTTACATGTAGCAGATGCTCTTGAAGTTTTTCCTAGAGATTTATGTACTATGTAGACACTGACATCAGGACATTCTTTGCAAAAGAACACCAAATTAAATTAAAATGATCCATCTTTATAATATAAACATGAAATGTTTCTTTTTACAGCAATGAATGTTAACTTCATGCTTCAAAGCTGAAACTATTTTATGCAGTATTAACATACTGTACATTTACTGTTTGAGATATTCTAACCTATTATTTTTGATCACAGTAGGTAAATACCCAGCTATGAGCAGATGGAAATAATGATCAGATCATCAAAATGTATTTTTATCCAACATCTTGAAATACTGAGAGTAAACTCTGAGTAATCCAAAACACTGGATTTTATCTGCAGGTTCATTATGTCATTCAGGCAATAATAATCATATGGATGATAGTAATCAAAAGCAAAACTGAAAAAAAAAAGCACCCTGGTTTCTCAGTTTGGTATTTGTTATAAAAGGAAAAAAAATTAAACTATCTATTAAACTATCCCTCATTATAAATACAGAGGGTTTTTTCTCTGGAGAACTAACATGACAATAACAGCCCTATAATGTCCCTGGACAACTCACTCCACCCAAAAAAACATCAAACTGAATTACATAAATGGAAGTGTGGCACCTCCCAAACAATACAGTTGCAAGGGATCTTAAGACACTTGCATTTAAGATACATAAAGCTTTCTTCTCTGCTTCTCAGAGGGAATACCACGGGCAGGTGCGGCATCATGATCTCACTTTTATTTGCAGAAAACTTAAGGCAGCCATTGAGCACGATGAGAAGCACAGTAAATGACAAGAAGAGAAACACTAAAGGAATTGTGTTTGTTTAGTCTATTGAAAGGATCCCCAAAGTGGGACAAGTTTTTTACAGGTGTTTTTCAAGAATTTGAAAAAGAATGAGCTGTTTGCTGTCCTTCTCCACTGTGGTTGGGCCAAGAAGCAACCTACATAAAATGGAGTAAGATACACGTTTAGGAAGAATGCATAAGAACTGGAATGGGAAACCATGGAATTACCAAGAATAAATCACCTGTCATGAATGACAGGCACATAATCAGTTCAACCATACAACAGTTGTAGGGATTAAATACTCTTGGCCCAATCAAGTCTCTTCGGAAACTCCAAATTATATTGTATTTTAACAAGGATTTACAATAAATGTGTTAATTCACTTGTTTCATTTGTAATATGATCAGACCCATATTAAAATAAAACAGTGTTCTTTATTCTCATAGAAAAAAAATGAGAGATGGCATACCAGGATACAACTAACAAAATAATAGAAGAGAGTTTTAATAATTAACATATATGTCTATACCTAACTGTAAAATGAAAATAGTAAAAAGAGTACAAGGAGAAAACGTAGACATTAACAAATATTTGAAAGGAAAAAAAAATTCTTACTAACATTTTATCAACTTGCTAGATGCATTTTTGAAAACAAGAAATATAAAGGCAAAAATGGAAGTCTCTAAAGAATTAAAAAGTAAAACTTCAAGAATCACCAAAACCCAACATTACTTATTTCAAGAAAAAATAAAATCATGCATTCCATATTTTTCAGTGCATCACAACTGTGGAGAAGAAACGTTACCATAGTAACAAGGTTATCAGTAACTATTATATATAGCTTCTTCCTTTCTTGACAGGGGATTTTGAGATTAACCTTTCAAATATCCCTTCAACACACAGTATGAAAAACATGCTGCTTCAGAAAGATGGTGGGAAGTCCCACACTGTTCTGAGTGCGTCATTTTGTGGATGATAGACAACATCATCTGGGACAACTTTAGAAACTGCTATTCTAGGCATCTTCCTAGCATTAAACCTGAATACCCTGCAATTAACCCACGTATCGCAGCAGTAAAACAAATTAACAATTATGCATAAAAAGGCTCAAACAATCCTGGTGGAAGGATCCACTTCTTACAGGCACATAAGATATATAAACCTGTTCCAATAAATAAAACAGCACATTCAGAAATAGTTTTTCATGTTTATTATATCTTCACACTTAAAGGATGAAGAAAAAGGCAGCTCTTCTAGGCTATTAAAGAAGAAGAATAGATTCATAACACTTTCTTGCAATATAACTACAAAAATATTGCCACAACATATACTTACGTGTACTAAATGGTCTAGAACACTTCAATGGCTAATGTTAAACACTACTTTTAGAGTATGAAAAGGTTTGCATGCTTTTCTCAAATAACAGAATAAATTTTTTATTAAATTCATTTTTAAAAATTTTCATTATTTCTATGGATTTTTATTATGAAATTATTATATTAACAGAAGAAGAAGTATTCCTAAGATACTAGCTATCTTCAGGTTGTAAATATAGGCCTTCTGACAAATGGACAAAATAAAAAAAATTCCCAAACGACAGACAACCTCACATGCCCATTCAGGACACAGCTGCTGTTAGTCATATCATCTGCAATTTCCAATTAAACTGTAGGGTTTTTGAGACTTTTTCTAGATTTGGTTACATTCAGAAGAAGAAAAGAAAAAGGATAAAGTATATTTAGGTGTTCATTTTGTATTACTATTTGTAAAAATTTTTCACTTATCTGTCTTTCCCAAGAGAGGCATGTTCCAGAATTATGCAAATATATGCAAGAGTGAACTAACAGATTGCATAATCAAAAATTAAATTCGTGACAAGTGTAAGAATACTCACACTTGTGGACTGAAGGTTACAGTTCTCACCATCACAATTATCAAGATGACAATGGTTAAAATCAGAGAGATAAGAGATATCTGTAAAGATAAAAATATTACTGCAGTCAGTAAGATGCTGAAAGGTTGTTCTTTTAGCAGCGTAATGTATTTGTTAATAATTTTACATTAAGTTATGACTGGCACTTATTTTCTAATGGCATACAAAAAACCAAACTGCTGTTATGATTTACCTTTCCCAATTTTGCTATGTCTTGATATAAAGATATGGGTAAGGTAAAGATGATGGTGGTAAGAAGAATTATGAAGTGACGGTCAGTAAGCACGTTATCCAGCCCAACTAAAGAAAAAAGAAAATAATTTATTTCCTTAAGAGACTGACATGAGGAACAGATTTATTACATTTGAAAGTTTAGGAAAAAACAAACTGTTGATGATCAAGCTTTTATCCCCTTTACTCAGGTTAAGTAACACTGAAAACTAGGTATTAACTAACCTTTAGGAAGCCATGCACAGCATGTGCATAATCAAAAGAACTCTGGAAATTCAAGCCAAATGCATAATTTATAGGATATATTAAACTAAAATCAGAAAGTCTGGCATTCCTACATATGGATTAGTGTTAATGTCTTTCATCATGTCTGGGTCAATGTTGGGAGACTGTAAGTAAAACATTCTACTACTTCTTTATGCCATTTACTCTTGAGGATTTTTTCACACTGTGTGTGGACTTCAACTACTGGGCTGTTGAAGATAGGTCAAATCTTAAAGAGCAATCCTAAAATAAGTTAATTTTGAGGTTTCTTTTGAAAACCTTTCTTGCCATCAGCTGGCTTCCACTTGCAAAATAGATTACCATGTGAAGGCAACAATGTTATAATATTCCATGCAATCAGTGGGATTTATTTGTATAACTGGTGGGTTTTTTCAAGCCAATGACAAAATAAAACACATCTCAGTTTCAGTCAGGTTACCATAAATCCTAGGCTTGAATGAACACTTGCTGAATAATTTTGGCTGGAAAGTGACTGGCAATTAACATGGAAAAATCTGTTCTGTTCCCTCTTTTCTTTGAGAGACAATAATGCTTTCTCACATCTTTCCAGGTGGGTATTCTACCAGACAGGTAAAAAGATTTGCCATGCTGGGGGTTCCTCCTATGACAGAAGTCATATTACATATAAATCATTAGATATTCACTGTCACTATCAATTTGATCAGGTATGCACAGAACAACAGAGTGTGACAGTTAAAACTACATCCACACCTTGCAGGCTTCACATGCTGAAAACTATAATCCTCCTGTGGAAATCAAATAGTTCATACAAATACTAATTTCCACTTCATTGCAGACGTGTTCTCTTTTAGTTTAATTTCCCAGCAAAGAATGTTTTAACTCAGCTGGCTTTGTGCTAAAGTAGATCACAAACGAGCACACAAATTGCTCCACTGATTCTGCTGGGGAAACTTAGAGCACAGGAAGGGGCACAAGGGCATGAGTTAGAAAGCTCAAAGTGCCACATCTGGTTTTGCAGTGAATATCTAAGAGGACTGAAAGTTACACACACAGTTCAGGACCAGCTACTACAGATACGCTTAAGTAAACATTAAATTCATTATATTATTTGCAACTCATCCTGAATTATTCACCAGACGAAGTGCAGTTTCAAGTGCACTTCAAATGACCATTACAGCAATTATCTAAAAAACATGACAAAAAATGACGTTGTAAATAAACAACTGGGGAAGATCCACTCCTATTTGCTTAGTATTTCACTGAAGCATGTGGTCTCTTCACTGACACTGAGTCCACTGATAACCAAAGATTAGGGGTTTTATTTAGGAAAGACTTATTGAAACAGAAAGAAAATACAAACCCAAAACTAAAAACAAACAAGCAAACAAACAAAAAACCCAAAACAATAACAAAAAAATCTTCAAGAAAACCCATTCATAGAAACAGGCTTCAAGTTCTTAATTTGAACTATATTTAAGAGCAATTGAGAAGCAAAGTAACAGGTAATCCCCAAAATACTAATGCTACACTTCTATCCAATACATAATCCCCCATTCTGAATTTTTTAAATGTCTCTTACCTCCAGGAATTCTCTGAAAAACTTTGGTTAAAGTGTCTCCTGTTATTATGTTGTAACTGATCATAGCTTAAAGAAAAATAATTTTTTTTGTTAGTACAAGTCATATCCAAAATATTTGATAAACACTGAACACACATATTTTGCAGACTTCAGGATCATATGCCACTGTCCCTCTTACACAAATGCTGGCTAGCACCAACAAGTTGTAAGTTTCAGGTTTGAAACAGAATTAAAAAAATTATTTAACACTTCCTTTTATTTTTTTCTTGTTTTTTGTGTTTTTTTTTTTAAACAGGTACAACCTAAGCAATAATTCAGCCTGATAAGCAAGGTCATTGTGCTGACTTGACATATAAACTTAGTTCAGAAGAGGTAAAAAAGGCTTTTTGAAACAGTTTGTTTCAAATAGCAATTCTTTGTCAGTTTATTTTCAAATTCTTGTTTCTATTTAGTAAAGTTCTGTGTTAGTCTAATAATTAGTCCTGTAATGAAACACAAGGGACTTTCTAGCCAATGCAAAAAACTAGCAAAACCTTTAAACCAGAAGAAAGAACAAAATAGATTAAGATATCAGATATGGACTTCCAGTCCTCCCGCTCTATTAATAAGTGATGTGGACTTAACATTCACATGTCATTCTTGTCTAATTCTACACTAAAAGTGTATATATTTGTGCATGTGTGTATACACATAAAATATATTTATACACTCATGTGGTATTCAGCAGTCAGACAGCATACACATAGGTATTGACCTTAATGCATAAATATCCACTGTTGTGAAATTGTAAGTCATTAACACTACTTACAGAAATGAATTCAAGTACATACAAGTGCATAAGTAGTTCCATGGTGAGGACTGAGACCTTTACAATTCTTTTTTGTATTATCTACAAAGTAGTTGATTTACAGTGGGGGAATAATTACATGTGTAACATTGTTGCCTGCAGTAACAGTAACTTGACTCCCTTAAAAATCTCAGCTACCTGGGACTGATCATTCACGAAGCAGGAATTTTGACCTGGGTATCCCAAGTCACCACCTCTTGCAGCCAAATGTGTGAAACTATCAAGATTATATAAGATTTGATTTGATCACGTTACTCCTGTAAGGGACAGATTTAGAATGTGACTTTATTTCAAACTTCTCATCTCATAAATTCCTGCCCAGATTATACCTATTTGCTCTTTTACTATTTCCTCTTCAAAGAAGTCTTGACTGCCCTACTTCCCAGTAGCTTGTTGGGCGTGAGGCTGAACTAATGCTTTTCAAGAGCAATGACAGTAGACAATATTCAAGCAAGAGCTGATTAGTGGCTTTTTCAATTACAGTAATATTGCATCTCTGAAAAAATAGTAATTCTGTATACTCCTAAAGCCGTGTTTTCCTTTTGTTTCAGGCTCATCAACTTTGTGCTCTGTTGCTCATTCCAGAACAGAATGTCCTTTGCTATTTTTCATAGCTACTTTTGTCATTCATTTTTACATGTGTGATCATGAATTTCCCTGCTATTACATTTCAGTTAATTTCTATTATTCTGGTCCTCCAATTCATTGAATTCTTCCTCGGTCATTCTTCAGAACACACAAAGTAAATTTAATTATTTTTTTTGAATAGTAGAGAGGCATATATAGTACATTCTTTACACAGTTCTTAATATTTAACCAGTGAAACAATGAGGCAGTGTAAAAAAGCTTGTTACTTATAAAACTCAAACACTGATATTTTATGTGATCTTACCAATAAATGGATATAAAAACTGAAGAGTTGAAAGAATTATATAACCTGCACGACCATAGGTTTTTCTGACCAGCTCTTGATATGTGTTGGTACTGGACAGATTTCCTCCTTTGATTAGTAATATAATGGAATAATCTGTTAAAATATAAAGTACTGTTAAAGACAATATGAACCAACTTGTGGTTGGTTACTTCTCATCTTCTTTCACTCCTTAAAAAAGAGAGTCTCTTAAAAGGAAAACAGTGTCATTGGGAAGATCAGGGATTAGAAAAATATTTCAACCCACCAAATCCAGGAGTTATAGGTTCATATTGGAAGGAAAATATTCAAAATCATAGTACAACCAAAGGTTTGCATTCTGTGGTACATTTAAAAACAGTGATATACAACCCACTCAAGGATCAGTCTCCTAATTAGGGTAAAAACAGTGGACTAAAACATGTCATTATGAGGCACAAATAAAAACATTCTTTCAAATGTTACCTTGACTAGTCCAAGAAACTAGGCTTTATGAAAATAAATGCACACAAAAAGCAGCTTTATATGTTGTACAGTGTAATTCTCTACTTTTACTAATCTGCTCAAGGGATTAGTGAGGTAAAGGAAAAAATTAGTAATTTTTACTCTCATAGATATACTTGTTTAAGGTATCATAAAGCTCAAGAACAGCCAAAATGTCACAGGACTAATTTTCCCTTTAAAAGAGAAACTGCCTTTAGAGTACCTGTGATGTAGGCAACCACAAATAAAAGCAGTACTCCTAGAGGAAAACCAGCTTCCTTCATTGAATATGGCAATCCTGCAAAGACAAGGAGAGACTTATAGGAGAACCTTTACAAATAATTATTTGTGACAACCAAAATAAAGAAATATTCAGATTTTTAAAAAAAATGCTAGGAATCTCCAAAATTGGACCAGCATGCTTAATAACCTCAGAGAGATCATTTTCAGTGGACAAAGTGTTCCCCAGGTGTGAAGTTCTGTTAGCACCTGTCCAGCCTCTGATCATTATGGCCAAGAGGCTGTGGGGTATTTGTCACTGAGATGTGATCTCAGCTGACCCCTCTGCATTTTTGCATTGTAAGGAAATAAATATAGAGAAAAATCTTTAGAAACAGCAGCAGAAAGTAAGATGACAGTGTTATTCTCCAAGCTGGATAATCATGCATGAATAAACAAGGCTGAACACAGAAGAGGAAAGAAAAGTAGACTTACCTATAATGCCTGATCCTATGATTGAATTGACGATGTTAAACGCAGCTGATGCCAGATCACTGTTTCCTCCTTTTTTCCTGGGCTTACTAAGGAGGGCTATTTGGTCATCTGTTTCTACCTATTTCAGGAAGACAATGAAAACACTGTACATGAGAAAAAGAGATGAGAACAAGGATTTTACATGTAGTCTATGAAAGATAAAGAACCCCCACTTTTCATAGACTCAGATTTGTAGAGGTATTTTGATAAATAAATCCCATTTCTTTCAGTGAGAAATCAAAGGGGTATTAGGCATCTAATTCCTGTATAACTCTGACCCATAATCTTCTGTAATTCTTCTCTGAAAAATAATAAGTGGAAGGACAGAAATGTATATAAACTCAGAGGTAGGCTGCTAAACAAAGAGCTTTTTAGTCACATTTCAAAGGCAGAAATGGGAATCAAGTAGTTTTGAAAATACTTTGGCTAATACGACTAGTCAGCAAAAATTTGCCCCTGAATCAGGGAAATGAAATTAATTTTAAGAGTTACTAGTAAAGCTTGTCAACATTTGGATATACTCTAATCCAAGGTTTTATCCAGCATTTTAAATATTTCTGTGCCATTCAATGGTTTAGTTAATTATGAATAGTCCCAGAAAGTTTCTGTTGGAAAGTTTGGTACAAGCCAAAATTGGAAGTACAGTTTGTAGCAAGTGGCTTCAAAAATTAAATTTCTAATCTTCATAAAGTATTTCTTCATAAGCAAACAGTGGTCCTCTCCTCAGATCACCACTATATTGTCAGAGAACATTTTAGAATTATTCATTAGAAAGACAATATTTTAAGTGAAGTTGTGAAATTCAAAAGAGGAACATTTAATGAAGAAAATGCCTGCCTGTGTTCTACAAAAGCAAAACATGGTGTACTTAGTCTGCTCTTTGAATTTTCTCTTTTTCGAAATTATGTATAATTTTTAGCATCTGCAATGTCATGTGGCAATGAATGCCATGGTTTAACTATGCATCATATAAACAGACAGGTATTTTTCTTTGTTCTGAATCTATCATTAAGTATATCCACCTGGTGTCCCAAAAATTTCTGGCATCACAGACAAAACAACCACTAATTTCTATCTTCTTCATAACACATACAGTTTCATAAGTAACGTTCTCCCTCAGCTGTTTTTTATCTAGACTTACTGGTGCTACATTTTTATCTCACTACTGATTTCAGCAGCAGGAGCATCCCTGTCATTCTCTCCTGAAATTTTAATGCCCTCTGCTACTTACAGCACTGTACACGTGGAATTGCACTGAACTAGAACAGTCCAGTCCCCTCTCTTCAGTTGCTACAAGAAATGAACAAAATGTGCATCGTGCAACCCTGGTCCCTTCCCCACCTGGAAGGGACCCATTTAAATGGGCAAAAAGGAGAAGAAAGGGCAACAGAAGATGTGACAGAGGTGAAACGGCTCCGGTAGCGCTCTCGAGGGTGCACCCGGCCTGCAGACGGGGAGGGACGTCTGCTGGGAGCCCGTCTAGAGAGCTGTGCAACGCAGGAGGCTGCGGGAGAGGGAACGGGAGGCGTTTGTTTCTCGCAGGGTCCTCTCCTGGGGCCACTCGCTATGGCACCGACAGCGCCGGGCACGGCAGGAGATGATGGAGCACGGCAGGACCACGCTCACGCCCTGGTCCTCACTCGACACCGAATTTCAGCCGTGCCCAGCAGCCGCCCTTCCCCTGCCTCACAAGGATAAAGCCCCTCAGAACGCATTTTTTTCCCCTCCGCGGTACCTATGACTCTTTCTCCCTCCTACGAGTTCGGGGACAACCGAACAGAGACGAAGAGGCCATCGCTGCCTCCAGCTCGGCCGTGGAGCGGGGACGTTCCAGCGGCCGGTCGCGCTCAGCCGCCACAACCGGCCGCGCTGCCCCTCGCACCCCATGCCCGTCCCGCGGACACGGGCCGACAGGGGTCAGGCGGGTGCCGGCGGGCTCGCTGAGCCCGGAGAGCCCCCCGCCTCGCCCGCCCCGCTGTCAGCCCCGGTACCTGGCGAGCGGCGGCCGCCGGCGGCTCCATCGCCCGCGGGGCGGGAGGGGCGGCAGGTCCCTCACGGCGCCGCTGGGCTGCGGGGGCCCCTCGGCCGCCGGCACGGGCAGGGACCGGGGCGGCGGGGGCTCCCCCGGGCGGGCTCGGGAGGGTCCCGCGGCACCTCCGCGGGTGTTGGGAAGGCGGGTGTGTGTGTGCCCGGCTCGCCCGAGCCCGGCCCGCCCCGCACACGGACCTGCTGGAGAGCGGCCAGGGGCGCGAGCGGCGCCCAAGCTCCGCACGGGCGGGCGGGGGCTGTGAGGCGGCGGCCCCTCCTCCGGGACGCCCTTCCCTGGAAACGCTCCAGAAAGTGTCTCTGCCTCGAGTCTGTGAGGTCCCGAGTTTACCCAGTCCTTGTTTATCCCGAGGGCACGAGGAAAGTTTTCTCGGTGGGATGTGCAGCGAAAACTAACTCAAATGTCCCTGCTGCTCATTCGTGGTTGCTTTTTAATTTCGGTGTTATTGGCGAGGGCTCGCCGCTGCAGTCCTTGTTTGTTCTCCTCAGGGAGGGCAAGCCGCTCTTAAGGATGCTAAGTCAGATAAAGAACACACCGAGGTTCCAGTGCAAGTACGGGAAGAGGCCAAACTAATTAAAGATGCAAAATGACAGTGCTGAAAAGTTTAGAGTCTGTAGATACCTCTGTTACCTTGAGCAGCCTCCATCAGAAAAATGGTTTGTTAGCATGGAACAAGCCACACAAAGAAACGTACATTTCAAACAAAAGCCTGTAGGAAGTAGTAAGCACTGATAAAATTGGAGACAGTCATGAATTTTGTGAAGTATTGCTGCACATAAAATTTAGGGCCTACAAGAGTGAAAAAACTCTTTGGGAACTTAGTCCAGTTACTAGAGGGCACCATCAATTGAATGTGAACCCAAAATTTTCAACAAGATTAAATCATTATGGGGGAAAAAATCCCTGAGAGATGACAACAGCAGAAGAAAATAGAGCATGATAATTTCCTTTCTATAGTCTTAGGAACTCTGATAATACTTTACTAGGGTGAACTGTAGTGGTTAAAGGAGCACATGTGCTGTGCATCAGTAATTTTGTCCTTAAAGATCTATGATGCATATGATTTAATATAGAGAACAAAGTGCACATGAAGAGCATATATGACATTTTTGTTCAATAGCTTAAGCACATTAGCTTCAACTTCTTCAAAAAAAGTCTCTAATCAGCTCCATGACAAGCTACAAGCTGACATGTATTCTTGTGTGACCAGTCAGATGACTCAGCAGAGAAAAGTTTAGAGGCATAAAATGCAGACAAAATTCCTGTGATTTGTAGCAACGTTATTTTCTTTCTTGAACTGTACAAAGAATTCTCTGTAAAAACACATAATGAAGCTGTTTTAAAGCAGAGTGTAATAAAGCATACAGTATGTTTTCATGACAGTCTTCTACCAGACTCTCTATGTTTAGTACTGTAGCAACTTCCTCACAAACCCACGTGCTCTACAATAGTCCCTCTGAGTTATGTGATTTTGTTTTAATTCCCATTTGAGGTGTGCATTTGTTACCTTAGAAAATACTTTCTGTTTTATGCAAATACTTTCTCTTGTATGTCCTTGCTCTTAATCAGATACTTTCTTCAGGCATCCTTTTGACACAAATTAAGTGAAGCTCCCAGTGTGCAGCTCTTTGTATGTGAGGGGGATGGTGCCAAATGTGGCACCCACTTATTTAAGAGTTCTAGAATTTTGTTTTTATCGGTCATAGTGGCTTGATTCCAAGTAGTGTTTGTAAACTTACCAGTTTTAATTCAGTGTACTAACAGTGAATTAGGGAAAAGGATTGGCACATCCCAAAAGATTGTATAGAGATGGGTTTTTTGTGTAC
This sequence comes from Corapipo altera, assembly GCF_003945725.1. Lineage (NCBI taxonomy): Eukaryota > Metazoa > Chordata > Aves > Passeriformes > Pipridae > Corapipo > Corapipo altera. The sequence continues at coordinate 16,255,542 of NW_020884877.1, read as the reverse complement.
TATGACAGCTCTGTGCTCCTTGCTGTGCTTTGGGATGTGGTTATTGCGTGGAAAGCTTAACACTGGTTTTGGTCTTAGAAGCATAGGAGTACATTCTGAATGAATAAAATTACAGGATGCACTGAAAGTCTATAATCCACTGTTTGCATTATGTTCCATGGGAGTTTGCTGCAGGACAGTTTGTACAATAATTTAGCCCTTTAGCTGCAGCGCAGGGCTGAGCTCTGAAGGATGCCAACAAAATAAACCACAGGGCTAGGACAATTACAAAAAAAAAACCAACCAGAAGACATCTTCCAAAAAGATGGACACAAAGGAAGTTGTGTCCAAAAAAGGAAACAGAATCGTAAATCCTCATGAAATGTGGAAACATATTAAGGCAGGCTAAAATGAATTAGAGCAACAACCAGCAAAAAAGAATCGTTATCATAACTGCAGTATTTATGAACAGAAATCCTGAGGATCCACAGAAAATTAAGGCTGGGTGGGAAGAGCAATCATAATAAAATCAGAACAGAGAAAGTAAAGAGTTTTTTTTTCTTTGTTCACTGGAGAATATCTTGGGAAGTTTTCCACAGCAAAACACTTCCCACAAGGAGGGCCAAACAGAGGATATGCCCTATATTGAATTATCAACACAGTGATGAAAAACATTAGCAATAATGATTTGGGATGATCAGATGTATTCATCTTGGAATCATAAATTAATTTGTGTCCACGGAAGGAACTCCTACGTTTTTATTTAATATCAATGGTAGTAGCGCTATTGGAAAATGAAAAATGTGACATAAATATGACTTCCTAAAACGACTCCACAAGTTATCTGGGAAACTGTATACAAACATACCTGACACCTCCACTGGGCAATGTAGTAGAAACTATAATAAATAATAGGATGGGATGGTATTGAGCTGTGTTGGCAGAGCTTTGTGGACAAGCCTGCACTGTTACAACTTTTGCTTTGCCAGTGTTATTGCTTGAGAACTAGATTTCTAAATGCCAATAAAACCACTGTCACCTTTCACAAGCATTAAACATATTAAACCAAAGAAGGCATTAAAAAAACCCCAAAGAAAACTCAGTACTATAACCTTTTTGTGTACTCCAAGGATATTGTCTCGATCATCTGAAAACATATAAGGTAAAAGATTTAAGATTACACACAAAGCAGGCCTAGAAAAAGAAAAGCCATGTGATGTAAAGTGACAGACATAAAAGGGAGAATTCTTTTCCTTTTACGTCTGTCTTTAAATGAAGGAATAAAACGGAAAAAAATCAGCATTTTTTTGGTAGGGAATGATCTTTATAATCACATGTCACTTTAATGTCAGCTTCACTAGTCCTTCCTGAAAAGGTCAGTAACCTTTGACTTTTTAATAGTGTATTTGTCTGTGAGGCAAACATATTAAAAAAGGACTAATGTTCTCAACAGTAAATTAATTTAGATGTAAGATACCTAATCTGCCAGTAAGAGATTATGGACCACTTTTAAAAACAATTTTATTGAGAAGTGAGCTTTTGTGATGTGTGTGAGCAATGAGTGGAAACAGTTCAAACATTGTTGTGCCCCCCTGCAAGTATGGTCAGGACTACAGGGGAATGTAAGCTCCTAATAATACAGCTGTAGGCAGTTCTGCTTGTGTTGCTTAGTTGATGATCTTAATAAACACCAAACACATAGTCTCCAGTAAGAGTATATAGAGCATTGCAGAAACTACTTAAAAAAATTCTGGTTTGATGAAAATGTTTGTTTACACCTGAAAACTTCTAACCTGGCCTTCATAAGAACCTGTAGTCTTTGTGAAGTTAGTGGACAAACACTAAACAACTGAACTGGCAGTTACCAGTACAGTTTTTCCTCTCCTATGAGTTGAACCTACTATAATCTGTTTTGGAGAAGTGTTGGTAACCTTTTGTGGATGGCTCTCATTGTGGATCCTGTGTCTTCAGTCTCATGTGATAACATTTTCTGCCTCATAGCCTGCGTAGTTGTGGTCAAAAGAAGCATAGGGAGGAAGAAGAAATCTCAAACTGCAACTGGCTGTGCACTACTAGTTGGTTGTGACAAATAATAAACTATTTATTTAATTTAAAACTCACATAAAACCAGCTAAATAAGAGAATTTGAAGCTTTACATATGAATTTTTCTTATGGCAAATTTGAAATGTAAACTCATTGTTTCTCTCTCTGACTCATTAACTCATGGGATCTGTATCTGGGAAAATCAAAACCAAAATTCTTCTAGTTCAGAATAGCCACAGTGAAGCCCAGAGGGCAACCATGCTGGTGTGGGAAAACTCATGACTCTGAATTGGGAACTGCCTTGCTGTGTTACACACTATAACTCTTCAGCTAAAGTGTATGAACCCAAAAAAACCCTTCTTATTGGCTTTCCTAGAAGTTTCTTTCATCTTTCTTGAAATTTGGAGGGGTTTTTTTCCCCTTGTGTATTTTTGACTTACAGCAGCTCTACTGTTGATTATTTACTATAATTGAGAATGTGAGTAGGAGATTAAATTGTTACTCCATATTCAAATTACTCTCAGTGGACAGGATGTCGGTACAACTAACTGTGCTAGCGCTTAACTGAGGGTTTAGGATTGATGTCACACTTTTACCTGCTGGACTGCCCTCGTTGGTGGGGAAAATTGGAGCTGAACACAGAAGTCAGTTATGTCTACTTGATTGTTCACTAGGTATGAGCTAGAATTTGAGTGAGGAGGAAGTTAAGAAAATGGAATTTTCTTGAAGTGTTGCAGTAGCAGCTCTGGATATCTCCTTTGGTGCTGCTTGAACAGATTTGAAAGGGTATGAGAAAGCAAGCCAAGTGTGGCACTGCACCGCTTGAAAAACACCTTTCATCATCAGTCTGAATGGATATGTCTTAGAAATGCTAACAACAGTACTGAAATTTCTGTGCCATGTCTCAAACTTGTTACCTACATAAAGATACAATGTAGTGTGGTTATAAGAGTTATTAATGTAGTTATTAATGCAGGCATAAATCTTTCTCAGAGGTCGTAACACCTGGCTAATTCCCTTTCCAAGTGTTGACGCCATAGATATTTATAAGTTGTACAAAAGATGTAAAATATTGCCTTGTCTACAAGAAAGCTGGTTTCCTTACCACTACACTTTGATCCTGAACATGTGAATGACATCAAAAGTAGTTCCCAAACTTCATTTAGTAGGGCTGTTGAGTTCTGGAAAAGTTTGCTATTTCTACAGTGCTAATATAGAACTTAATATAAAATCTGCAAGGGAAAAAAAATCACTCTAAAAAAAGGTACTTTGAACTGATTGTGGAATTTTCACAAGCAGACTTTTCAACAAATGCTGACACCCCATCACATTTTGCTTACAAGAATGCATATCTGGAGGAAGAAAACGTATGAAAAAAATCTTCCCCTCTCCTCCTGTCTCCCCAGAGTAACTATACCAGCTTGGTGCCGGGAATGTGGAAGAACAAACTGAGTAGCTGGGTAGCAATGAGGAAGGCATAAGAGACAAACCCTCTTATGTATCCCTGAGGACTTGATAAATTGGGGTGAAGTTGGGAACCATTTGGAAGAGTTGTGAACCATTGGGATTTATGGATCACGTTCTGCAGACAAACAGGTGAAGGCAAAGAGTCAATCACTTTAGAGGTTTTCTTCTCCCATTTTACTTTGCTATTTCATACTAAAATTATCATTTGTATTTGAAGCTGGAGGTAAATGGTAACAGGCTCTGGTTTCCACAAACCAACCAGGTTTGTAGTAAAGCAATGTGCTTGAGAAGACTTTTACAATTTCTTTTGCAAAAGTTTTGGTCTCTCAAAAACCAGGTCAGTGTTTTTAGCCAGGTCTACCAAAAAGGTATAAACAAACTATATCAATATGCCTCATATTCAGTGGATAAATTTTGATGCTGGCAGTTGGTTGAGAAAGTTGACTAGTTGCCAGAAAAAATATTAAAGCAATTTGAATTCAGAAAGATATATAAGAACTGCCTTAAGCTGCCTCCATAACAAGATTACTCAGTTATGTCACCTTCAGTGTTGACTAAACAACAACGGTATTTGGCTGTAGCTTTGGGTTATTAAGTAGTCTGGTTTACCCTGCTTCTCCATTAGATGCTTCAGCTTTTAGTATCTACTATCTTATTTTCCTTGTTTGATCCTGGATCTTACGGTTTTAATTCATAACAATCTCTGTGCCTCTCATACATATTTAAGTTACTTTAAGCCCTTACTGTCAGAATATTTTTTTCCTAGATGATAGATATTGGTGTCCGATAATGTTTAAAGAAATTATAACGTTCAGTGCATAAAATGGGTTGCTTACTGAATATGCAATAACATATAAATGGGTGATGTCATGAGGAGTTGAACTGTGGGACCTTCAGGCTTCTTATTTAACCTTCTCTTCTGACTACAGGACTATAAGCATAAAAAAATAATACTACAGAATTATTGTAGATTAAAAAATATAAATATAATGAAGAGAAGTAGGAGACCTAGAGGCAAGAAAGTAAGGTGCAAGTGACTGATAACTTACTAGCCTCCAGTTTGCCTGAAGGCATTCAGTGTTCAGAGAATGAAAGGTAAGGGCACAGAGGCCTCTTTGGCAGGCATATATCTATGTTTAAGGGTGTTTTTGTGTAGTGTTCTAAGTTTCTTTGCTTCATGCATGGTTTTGATTTATGCTGAGTGCAATGGCATTGTGGTTACACACAGGTCAGCTTAACTGGTTCTCTTTCTGAGATGAAGACAGTTCTGGTATTCTGCTGGGTGTTTGTGATTCACTGATGGCATGAAGCCATGTGCAATACTAGAGCTTTTACTGTAGTATTTCTCCAGTGCCTTAACAGATCCTATACAGAGGTAAACTAAGTTATTTTGATTACTACTTATGTGCTTTTATTTTCAAAAGGCTAAAATAGGTATGATAGTACTAATTTATGTTACTAGGTCTTGCTGTTTCGGCTGTGCTTTTAGCGCTTTAATCTTTGAATGTCTTCAGAACAAATACTAGTCAGTGGCATGATTCCCTTGACTATCAAGGAATATATCTTCTGTGTTTTTTTAATGTGGATGGTGAACTGATTACTTGTAGTAGCGTAAAAAGTGCTGCCCTTAATATGGTAAGCTCTTGGTTTATTTGGAAAACTAAGGTCAATTTACTCAACGTTTTTTTTCTAGTTTAGAATACAATATACTTTTGAGTATAAAAAAAAACCCCTTTCCTCATCTTTTCACTTGCATATCCCTTGTATTCGTAACACACAATACTAATTCTTTCCTGAAGTTCTTTGCTAGTGTTTTTAACTCCTCTTTGCAGAATGGAGTGGTTCCTGCTCAGGTGTGTACTCATACACGTTCCTAAGCTAAATCGTGAGGAACTCACCCAGCAAGGGTTAAGGAGCACAGCTTTTTGCTGGGCCTTGTAATTGTGTATTACCGCAACCCTCCACGCTCGCGCTGCGAATTCCCGCTGAGATTCCCTGCGTTGCTAAGGAATAGCGTTCCAGGTCCGCCGGGATGCTCGGGCACCAGGGGGCGATGTGGGGCCGCGCTCGGAGGGTCCCGCAGAGTCCCCCCGGGCGCGGGGCCCGGCAGTGCTCGTCCCGCTCGGGGGTCCCACTGCCCATCCCTGCGGCTCACACCGCCACCGGGGCAAAAGGGGGCTACAAACACGGCCACAATCGAAAAGAAATGGTGGAAACAGCGTCTGAACTCTGAATCCATTGTGGGCGTTTGGACACGCCGAAAGGATTTACCAGGGATGAAAGATAAAAATAAAATCAAGTGATACTGTCCCAGTTCTTTTTTTTTTTTTTCTAACAAGAGATTGTCATATTATAAAAATGTGACAAAAATTATGTACAGTAAGTGATAATTGTGTCAGAGATTAGTCAAACCTCCTGTCTTTTGTTGAGATGTTCATAACAATCTTGGTAACTTGGCATTCCTTACAACTGTCTGTCCAGTTTTGAGTCTTGATAATTTTCAAACTAATTTCCCCTTTTTTTTTTTATTTTATTTTTCTTTGTTTCTCTTTGTTTCTTTGCAGAGTGGTAAGATGTTGCAAATCTGAGCAGGGAAGTTGGTGTTTGAATCATGCTATGTAAGTATTTACGATATTTGCGGTATAAAATGTTACAGGCAATAAACTGATTATAGTTTATTTATGATGTACCAAGTGGCAGCATATTTTTGCTGTACTTTTGGGAAATATTAGAACTCCCATAAGTTTTTGCTTGTTTGCTATTTTAAAATATGATTTACAGAGAGAATATTAATGATGAAAACTTGGACAAAGTCAGTGGTGTCACTCCTAAATGCTCTATGGTATAGTATGAATATAGCATAAAAGCTAGCCAATTCCATACACCTGTAGGATGTATTGGATTACTTTGTTATGCTTCTTGTGTGTTTTTGTTATTTGTAGGTGTGACAGACTTGTCTGTATGTATCCTGTAGTAGGTTCTACAATAATGCGGGTTTGGAGCACATTCGTATGTGAAAGATTGTTGTGTTTTTAGAAGAAGTAGAAGAACAGGTTGTTTTTATTTTGCTAAAAGGCCTAGCAAGGGGAAGGAAAAAAGAGGGAGAAAACTAGAAATGGAATGTGGGAAGTGGTGATTTGAAAATGGTAGGACAAAAATAAGTAGGAGGCAATCAGGCTTATCAAATATTGTTTTGCTAATGACTTTCCTGCCATTTAGTTTCTCTTTTGACTGCACTTGCAGCCTCTGAGATTTTTCTTTCAGAAGCATTTTCTGATTTGCCAATCCTAGTGTTTTATCTTAGTTAGGTGATTAAATGCTTCCCAATCACCATTCACTTTGTAATCATATCTGATTGTTCATTTTAATCCTAAGTGAATACATTACATTGTGAAATGCAGCCAATAAGTATTTGGCAAGAGTTGTGTGTTTTATTTTAGAGAGAGGTTGAAGAGCTACGTGCAGATACGGTTTCCTTATTTTTACACTATTGTAGAGAAGTGAAGAAAGAGGAAAGGTCTCAAGAAGAAAGAAAAAAAGTCAAGCAGACCTCCAATGTGTTGTCAACATGTCCACTGAAGTTCAGTAAAATAGCAAAACTCTTTTGAAGTATCTATTTGATATAATCCAAGGGATTTGGTAAACATATAGAGAGCACTTTAGTCCAACATACTCCTACTGCTATGTAGGGACTCCATATAATCACTTACAGAGATTTTCCATTAGCAGTAGGATGTGGATGTACCTTAAAAATCTATCTTCTTTGTGAAAGCATAAATGACAGTGACACCTTACTTCTGTCTTCTGCTTCAAAATAGACTTGCTGTCAATTAATGCAGACTAGGAGTGAATTACGTTTGCCTATCTATTATTTATTGGTTAGTTAATACTTAGTATTATTAGCATTTCCCATTTGTTTGCTTGTTAACATTTAGCAGAATAAATCCTGACCCATGACCAGGCTCCTACCCATTAATATAGTGTATGAATATGATCAAATGAAAAAGTTGCATTCAGCATTCCATTTATTTAACATCATGGTACAACATTAAAAATATATAGCAATATTTTCCAAAACACTAAAAATAATTAGGAATGCAAAGGATTGTATTTTCAGAAAGTTATTCCTGATTTCAGCATAATCTTCTCTTATGATGTTGCATCTACAGTACACATTATCTGTGCATGAGTTCCCTATTGCTAAAACAAGGATAATGATATTTTCCATTTTACAGAAATACTGTGTAGAAAAACCCATTAACATTTTATCTCAGATATCAGTGTGCTATATGCTATAGAAAATGCTACAAGTTAACAACAACCACAAAAAAACCTTTATTTGAATTTGGAAAAAAAGGAAAAATATGTATTTTCAATAAGAAGTTAAAGAATAATTTCACTTATATCACTGAGCTGAATTTTTTTCCACTTTTGATCCATTTGGAGAATGACTTATGTAGGAAGAAATCTGAGAGAAGTTAGAAGTTGCTAATGTGGAGCCTGCATGAAGTTGCTAAAAAGGAAAGCTATGTAGGAAGAGCCTATAATTTTCATTCCTATCTTTGGATTTGGATTAATGCCCAGAATAGTGACAAATAGAGTGTCACTGGGGAAAGACTGAGAATAATCTCCATTGGCAATAACAACTAAAGGAATAGATAACTGTGATTATAGCAATAAAGTATTTGCTAATAAAAACAATCCTTTTCTATTTTGAGTACAGATAACTGGCAAGAGAGACTTTTGTAACATTTTCAATGGGAGGAAGAAAAGGAAGTGTTGATAACTGTGTGTGTGCAACTGTGTGAATATATGCATGATATATATACACATATCTATGTTCAACAGAGAAATTCAGCTGGAGGTATTACAGAATATCTTCTGTCTCTCAAGGCCAAAAACATACTTTTCCTAGGAGAGTTACTGAAGAGGCACTGTGTTAAAGAGCTTGGCATACGAGGTGCATATATACCTGAGAACATCTTTTTCGTAGAAGTAAGAGTGGTATGTAATACAGTAGTAGTGTTTCATTTGTCCTCTCTGTCATTTAATCTTCTTTTAAAAAAAACCAAACAACAAAAAACGGACACACTCTAGTTTCAGTGTTAAGTACTTCCACACACATTTTATTCCCATTTTGCTATTACTGCTATCCCTTCAACACCCTGTACCTCCTGCTCCTCAAGAAACACTACCTCACCTGCTGCCCTCTTTCTGCCTTCAGAAGACGTAGGCCTTCAGAAAAACACCTTGTGCTGTCTGAGTTGGTAATATCCTCTGAAAAAAAGGGTAATGGACTTTTCTGGCTGTATTTGAAGCCTGAGGAAACAACAGAGGTCCCTGTAGGTCTCACTTCCCTTATTCAAAATTCAAATCATCCTGTCTCTCTCTTTTAGAGGTAAAGTATTTATAACGGTAAGATGCAGTGGTTCTGTCTTATTTTAGTAAAGATTTAAGAAACAGGCTCTGGCAAAAGAATAACAAAAAGAGGGCTAAATGGAGCAAAACTATAGTATTTTATAATAAATAACTTCACAAATGGTTTTTAAAGCTTTGTTGGGTTTTAGTTTTTTTGGTGGATTTTTTTTAACATGTTTGTGTACATGAAAAAGGGAAGCTCATACCACCTAGGTCTGTGTTTGGAACAAGATGTTACTAAAACCCTGTGTGAACAAAAGTTCCCCGGTGTGTATGGAGGTAATAGTTGTATAATGTTTTAATTTTTTGGATTCCTTATAGGGCTTTTGAAACATAGTGGATCTAAAAGGAGAATGTAGAATTGTAAGAAATCCACTGCCAATACTGGCCAAAAAGCATCCAGAAACAAGACATGAGATTTGAACAGTAGGCATATTTTCCTTATCAAATGGAGAATTTACTTACAGCAATGTCAGCTTTTAAGTATCCCTGCCACTGCAGTATTCTCTGACCTTACGATTTTCCTCATTTCTGAACTCTGGTACCATCTTAGGAAAGGGATAAATTACATGTGGGAAGGGCCTGTCCAGGTTGGGTCTCTCTTGAAAGAACAGCTGACCACTGAATCCACTTCGTGCGTAGTATAACAAAAGGTAGTCTTCCAGCACCTCTACCTTCATTATAGAAAAGTATGCTAATGCAAACATGTATTTAAAGTTAGATATGTTATTTATTAAAGTTCTTGCATATCCTGCACGTTTTTTCCCAGTACACGTAAAATTTGATTATGACTACTGAAACAATTTCATTTCTAAAAGAATTTCACAGTCTTACCTCTTCTATTTAGGGCACTCCCTACCGTGCATGTGGAGTAAAATTAAGAAAGATACAGTAAATAACTAAAATAAAATATAGTAAATATTATGTTTTAAAATAAAAAGAAGCATTTATATTTACAGGAGTAATTATCACTATGTGATCAAACATTTTAGGCAATTTAACATATTCTACATATAAAGAGGCAGTATTATTTAAGGCAAAACCAGAGATATATATGCATATATATTTTTTTTATAGTAGAACCAAGGGTTAATAGGTACTAGCTGGTAGAGAGATCTACTTTTGGGCTGAAAGGCTGCAGTAACTCAAACTGGTGACATTGCTGGGGAGGTAAAGACATGCTCTAAATATTAACTGGTATGAAATATCTTGTTGAAGCCCATTGTTGACACATATTCTTCAACAACAAGAGTCTGTTTGCAAGCAGAAATAGGAACGTGTGATGATACAGCTGAACAAAATACAGTTCTCCATAGTATGTGCAGTTGCTAAGGATCTAAACCTGTCAGTGACATCTCATTTTAGGAGTTCAGGGAAGGAATAATAGCTCTATGACTAACTATTAACGATATGGAGTGAAAAAGAAGCACTGTTGGGTAACAGAAGGCAGAATCATTTTACTATATGCAGTGATGAACATTACCTTGCACAAACAGTACAGCCTTGAAGTAGGGTGGGTGGAGGTGCAGCTGGGTGGGAGGCAGAAAGAGGATTGAGAGAATATGATTTATGGGTGTGAAATAAAATCCTGTAAATAAATTTTTTCATCAGAATTTTAACACTAGAGATGCTGCAGACTGAGCTGTGAGTTTTCACATGCTCCCTGCTTTCAGTTTTGGATTAATGGCAGTTATTTCCACAGCAACCATTAGTGACATTGCAGAAAGGACTGCAGCTAGAGTTTTTCCATTGTTAAACATAGTTATGGATTACTGGGTTTGTATTGTTGTTATAAGATGATCCTCTATCAATTCCTTTCCTCTTTTCCTTGATACATGTTTTTACTAACATAACATATGCAAATAAGCATCAAATTTGTATAACTGAAATCTAGCTGAACAGCCTTGCCCAGGCTTTCTAAATGTTGATTTCCTAGCAGAGCAGTAGAGATAGCATTATTTAAATTCTTTTAAAGATTATTTTAAGATTACTGATGCTGTCTTAAAAACAAATGTACAACTAATTATAAAATTGGAAATATCTGCATGATCCAGATGATCGCCAGTAGGTTATTGGTGCAGTTAGAATCAAAGAATTGTTAAGGCTGGAAAAGACCCCCAAGATTATTGAGTCCAACCTTTCACCAAAGACCATCGTATCAACAGTTCACTAAATTTGGTTCAGAAGGGCACTAATGTGCTCACAGTCTTTATAGGCAGGATAAGCATAGACCTGCTTAAAGCTGAGAAAAACACGTGAAGGAGTTGAATATCTTGATTCCTGCTACAACCAAGAGATGGAATTGCATAATGAGTTACAGAAGTTATTTTCACTAAAAATGAAAATAACATTTTCATTATTATTATATGAATAATTATTATTGAACCATAATGTGATATTAAAAGCTCGTCTGACTGCTTTCTCTTCTCTCAGTTCTATTTGCAAAATAAATATTTAATAGTTCTGATCTACAGTGCCAGTTCAGAAGATAACACTTGCAGGTGTGTTAAATCTGGTTTTTTTTGCTGAAGTCTCCAGCAGCAGCAAATTAAGGCCAAGGAGTTCTCTCCCATGCCTGTAACTGCTATGTCTCTCCTTTCCCATTGTGCATCCATCTCTGTATGGATGAGATTGCACACTGTTAGAACATCTTCAGCTACTGCATTACCACACTAGCACACAAGAGTGCAGTGTAGGGGCAGACCGAAAAGATGTTGCAGCCAAGAACACAAACAGAACTAATATAGTAAGTCTAATTTTAGGTGCAAGAGCCTCAACAGTTTCTTTCCAAATAATGAGAAACAGGCTTGAAAGTATCTCAGTAGATATTATACATTGTGCAGTGTTCTTTTCGGTGTTATTTTTTTTAATCTGTCTCTAATTTGTAGTTTGTGTATGTGTGTACAATTTTTCAAAAAAAGTTAATTAATTTTTTCTTCTCAAATTGTAAGATATTTCAGCCACAATTTCCATAGATATTTTGCAGATATGTATTTTAACAGATTTCACTGTATTACGTTTTTTTAATTGCTGTTTAATAATGTTAAGAAATATTTATTCTGCTGAAGATGAACACAGTCTACAAAGAAAATATCTAGTATGACGCATTTTAAAAACACTTTCTTGTGGGATTTCTTTTGAATAGCTGTTTCTAAAAGTTTTATTTCCTTTAAACTAATGGAAGTTTTTGTATGCACAGCATTTTGAGGTGTTAAGTCATATAGTTAAGTCCTGCAATCCATCTAGTACCTAAACAGGCATAAATACTCGGAGTGGGCAGAGAATGGCATGCAGCTACATACATGTGCAAAATGCATGCTACAGTATCAATCAAATCACTTATGAATAGCAATAAATCAATTTATACAATATGAATATTGGGCAGCCTTGGCTCCAGAAGTATATGTCACCTTTTACCCTGCTGATTGCATGCCCTGTACTCAACTAAATGAAATTCTCTGTGCCTTGAGCTAGATGAAGAAGGACCTTTTGAGCAGTAAATCCTTGACAGCAGATCTCTGCTTAGTATTTAGAATCTGACCTAGTCTTTCCTGACAGCAATTAAGGCATGAGGGATTTAAAAAAATTACATTTTTACAAGGATTTTTCTTGGTTTGTTACTTCATTTCTCCCTCACATCTCCAACCTGAAGGACCAGTGAGGGGGGTGGTGGTGGTGTTATTTTGTTTGAGTTGGTTTTTTTTGTTGTTTGTTTTTTTTTTTTAAATTGTGCTTAACTTTGGATTTATTTGGTCTAAAGGTCACTTGATGGAGTTAAAATCCCAGTGACATAGACCTTATATGCAGACAATCCTGATACCAGAAATGTTATATTGGTAATTTCAATTATTCCTCTGAATAATGCACTTAAAAATACGTAAGTAATTGTACATGGCCTAAATTAACTAAAATGTGGAATTACAAATAGTAAGACTCTTGGTCTCACAGCAAGGTTCCCTATAGAGTAGGTAGGTCTCATGGCAAGTTAGCCTATAGAATCAGAATTTAGGCATGTTCCCCATGTGCTTTACTAGCAGTTCGAAGTGGGAAAAGTGGTTCATGATAGAATTTGCTTGGCTTTCAGAAGAGTCATCATAAATTTTGGCTTCTTATTGCAATACTAGTATCAGAAAGAAAATGCAGCATAACCTCATTGTATAATACAAGGTCAGCAATGGTAAAAACAGTTTAATGTTTTATCTTTTATATACTGCCCAACATTTGAGATGTTTGCTTTTAAACACTTTTAGTCTGCTTCCATATCTGTATGTGTTTGTGGAGACCTAGTTCTGTCAAAAGGGAACTGGTGATAAAATATGCATAGTATTGTTAATAGTACAAAGATAACCCAGTATAAAAACCTCTTCAGAAATTTAGAAAACAGACTGAGGACACAGTAATTTAAACCTGTCTTTACATAAACGGTTTTAAATCCATGTGCTCTTAGGCTTTGTAGCACTCATGTTTCCTCTCCATGTTGCTGCGGAAAGCTTTTGGTTGCAGATGGTCAAATAGAAAAACTGTACTCAAGAGTTATTTAATTGTATTAATATTTATGGAATTTGTTGAACCAAGAAAAATATAAATAATTAATTTTAAGCCAATAAACTGAAGTTCTTATGTTAATTGCTGAAGAATAACATTACAGCACAAAGTTCAGTTGGAGACAAGTCACTAATTGATGTATACCCTGAGTATTGATATTGGGGCCAGCACTCTTCAACCCTTCTTTCAATCACCTGGTGATGGGACAGAGTGCACCCTCAGCAGATTCGCAGACAATACAAAAAAGGTGAAGAGTTACTACACAATATTGTAAATCCAATGGCTGTGCTGCCATGTAGATGGACCTGATCAGGCTGAATAATAGACCAGAGAGGAATCTCATGATATTCAACAAAGGGGAGTGCCAAGTCCTGGTAGTACATGCTGGTGGCCGAGTGGCTGGAAACTGGCTATGCAGAGTGGGATTTTGGAGTCCTGGAGGACAAGAGGTTGATCATGAGCCAGGAATGCACCCTCACAGCAAAGAAAGCCAACTGCATCCTGGGCTTCAGCAAGAAGAGAACTGCCAGCAGATTGAGGCAGGTGATCCTTTGTACTCGGTGTTGATGAGGTCATATCTAAGTAGCATGTCCACTTCTGGGCTCCCCGGTAAGAGAAATATGTGGACTTCCTGTACTGAGTTTCTAGAAGGACCACAAAGATAATTAAGGTCTTGGAGCATATTTTCATATGAAGAGAGGCTGAAAGAACTGGGACTTCCAGTCTAGGGGAGAGAAAGCTCAGCAGAAGTCTTATGTGTTTAAGTACCTGTTGGGAGAGAATGAAGAAAAGGGATCTAGACTTTAATCAGTAGTCCCTAGTCATAGGATAAGCGGTGATGGGCACAAATTAAAATGCTTGAAATTCCCTGTGAACAAAATAACCCCCTTTTTTTTTTACTGTGAGGATGATCAAACATTGGAATGAGTTGCCTGGAGAGGTTGTGGGGTCTCTGTCTGTAGAGATATTCAAAAGATGTCTGCAGTAGGTTCCTGCACAACCTGGTCTCTGTGACCCTGCTTGTGCAAGGCAGTTGGACTAGATGATCTCCAGAGGTCCCTTCAAACCTAAATAGTGGTTTCTCTTACATTCAGATAATATGGTGCAAAAAAATTATCAAAATGGCTGTGTATGTACATAAATCCCAAGTGGTTGTGCTTAATGAATTGAAATGTGGAAAGAAGCTGTGGTGGAATCTGTTATTGGCACAGCAGTGCATCCTGTGCTTGTGTGCTTTCCCATAAACTTACTGAACTGTGCTTAGACCAGTGGACTCTGGTATCTTTCCCACTAGGACTTTACTGCTCCATACAAATTTGTGAAAGAAACTTTCTAGTTGCAGCTTTTGTGGGGCAGTCTGTCAGCATATAATGGAATATGTTCATCTGACACTGGTGTGACAGTAAAAAGAAAGAATGACCTAATAAAACACACAATTTTCACTTAATATGAGCAGGTTTGATGGAAACATTTACAGACATTCTAAGATATTTGATGCATTGAGAGATTCAGAACTGAGAACTATATCAGTCATAACAGCTAGATGGCCACTATAACACAATTTCTTTGCTTTCAACCTACAGAGCTCAGGTTTTTTTCTTTTTTAAGACTGATTCTTACAGAGATAAGTAAAAACCTATAGCAAACAAATTTTTAAAATTGTTTTTATTCATCACCACCAACTCAGTGAGATAAGACTTTACAGTATATGAATTTTATCTCAAACCTGATTTTTATCATTATATGTATTAAAAATGCTTTTATTCTTTTTGCTAGGTTTTTATGCCTAGTTATGAGCATGTATAAAGTGTCAGTTTTCTGCTATAGTAGATAGAAATTTTCTGCACTTGTAATCCACTGCCGGTGGTGCAGCTACTGGCAGTAGATAATGTTTTAAGCATTTGCATCAGTGAGCACATTTTACAGGCACTTTGAGCTATCCTACCATGCATTTGAAGGAAACACTGTGTCTCTTCTGACCACAAATTGAATTTACTTGCAGGTCTTCATTTTATAAAATATAAAAAGATGTTCAATTTCTGCCAAATTCAGTTTTGTGTTTTAAAATCTCTCGTCTTAAGATAAACTGAAAGGCATTTTGAGTCAGGAAGACTTGTTTTCCTGTAAAAAAACAAGGAGGTTAAATATGGGAGATGAACACTGGGGGGACATGTAGAATTGTTTTTAAGTGTTCAAAACCACATAGAATTCAAACCTCGAAGTTGGTGGGAATCAAAAATTACTTCTGTTTCTCAAGATAAATTTGTCTCATCCTTCTCCATTCCCCCCCCCCCCCTTTTTTTTTAAATTATAGTATTCAAACCAACCCTCTTCTACTGTCCCATTAGGTGCTGTGTCATGAATAGTGAAGCTCTGGTGGGTCCAGTGCTGAGCAACATTTTTCACATTCTCCCCTTAAAACTGACCAGAAACAAATATACTGAGAAAGAAGTGCAAGGATATGTAGAAGTGAAATTTAATTTTGTTTTATTTTCAGAAGCTATAATTGATAGCTTCTTTTTTTTTCCAGGGACTCTTTTAGCTGTGTGCAAGCAGCACTTATGAGGTCTAGAGAAACTGCAAAAAAGGGAATGATAGCCTAGAGAGGAGGAGGTGGGCGCATTAGAATTTTGTGAATTTCTGGAGTATATTAAAATTTAGGCAGTGATTCTTGTTTTGTAATAGGATGCTGCAGAATGTTTTGGTTTTTTAACTATCCTTATCAGACAAGTCTTTATGCAAAATGGTGCTTTTTGTTCATGAAGATTCATTCTTTGAAAAAAGCCCCAATGTATGGTCATAATTTAGTGAGTTTTCAGTAAACAGTGAATAAACAAATGGCTTTCCACATGCCATGTAATGTCTTTTCTAGTAGTCTAGTTCATGGGTCCATTGCTTTTCCTGCTTTTTAGAGCAGTAATGGTCTACTTTAATTCTGCTAATCCTGTATCTAGCTATGTCCTCTCTCTCTCCCTCTCTCTCTCCCTCTCTCTCTCTCTCTCTCTCTCCCTCTCTCTCTCTCTCTGTCTCTGTCCTGTAGGGCCTTTAAAGTTCTAGTCCTAGGAAGATTTATTTATGTAATGCTATATATAATAAAAGCTTTTGTATTTTTATACTTGAGCAACCTCCAGATTAACTTGCTTAAAATTTCTGGATCTGGCAAGCATCATAAAAATTTATAATATGTCCTTTTTTTATAGGTAGATAGAACTTGTGGATAAGACTCTTACACTCTTGAACTACTTAAGTCCCTTGTTTGTTTTAAAAAGGTACATTTCCTTCTGGAAGTTCTGAGTTTAAAATTCTTTAGCTTATGGAATTAAAACTACTTGTCACTCAAGCTAAAAAAGAGGTCTGATCTATTTTTTTGATGGAGCAAGATCTGTTCATAAGTGGTTTTGCCATACATTAAGAAATTGTTGCAAAATCTTTTGTGCTCCTTGATAAGTAACATCTGTATGTGAAATTAATATGCATCATATGACTTGTGATACTTTTTTGTCAAACTGAGTTTTGCAATGTAGATTTTTAATACATGTGCTTAACTTTTATACTCTGAAAATGAAACTACTAGTAAAGTTGACGCCATATGGTGTTTCCATTCTGTAGCAGGGAGTAGGTGTTCACCTGTTAGAGTTCCTGGCTCTAATGTGAAGAGAATAGGGAGAAAACAAAGGGATCATGTCAACAATCTGTCAGCTAACCCAGTAAACAGAGATGGAAATGTCAGCAGCTTATCTGCCAGGGGCAATGAATCACTTGTGTCCCTGTCTGGGTAGAATCAGGATGGAGAGAGCTGGCTTGCCAAATCATCTGCCCAGAGGTGCTGTCCTGAAAGGGAAACAGTCTGCTGGCTGATAGGGTCCAGGTTAACCTGTAATCTTTTCTCAGATGGTACCATAAGCAAAGGAATGATCTAAGAGAATGAGAGGATGGTAGAAAGAAGAAATCTAAACATAACTTACACTAAGAATTCTTCAATAACAAGATGTATAACATTTAACACATAAAGCTGTTCTACTGGTGTAAAGAATACTGGAGTCAGGCAATTTGAATTCCAATGTATGTAATCTCATGTGCATGGTAATACACTGAATCCAAAGAGATGTTTGTATGTTTGGGGTTTTTTTTAAACTTCTAATTCTTATTACTTTCTGTTTCTTGAAGGGGTTTCGATTCTTTGTTGTTGTTTTTTTTTATTATTTTTTCTAGGATTCTAGTGATAATTCTAATAACTCCTCCTTGGGAGAGTAAAGGAAGGTGTGTAAATCATAGTAAAAGGGGTGATTTTACAGAGCTGTAGCTTTTATACAAGTATTCTGAGATTGTGTGTTAGGCTTTGCGTCAATTATTAGATTGTGATATTGAAGAGGATAGTATGCAAGCCATATTATCTCACTGCATTTTAAGAATGTAAAAGGAATACCTCCTACATGTAAGAATGTGTAGATGATAATCACATTGCTTCAGTATTCAGCCGGTGCATGAAGATTAGTGCATGAAGCACAATTTTCACTCGGCATTATTTAAGGTCTAAAATTGTTTCTTGACTTTTTTTTTAGTCATTTTGTCTTACAACTTTCAGTTTGTCAACTTTTTCTTCTTTTCTTCTTGAGTGAGGATGCCAGAATGTGATGCAAGATCATTCCCAGGCTACAGTAGGGGTCTATGTTACTATTGGCCAAAACCATCCACACAGACTCTGCATGAGAATGCTCCCTTGTATTAGTAACATCTCGTTTACCTTTGGATACCTGTATTTTATATAGTACTGACTTTTTTTTTCTGTCTCAGAATGTCATATAAGCCTATTAAGAGACTCTGCAAGGCATTTGATGTCAACACAGTTACTTTGATCAAATAAACCTGTATTCAGAAAAAAGTGATGTTTGGCAAGACTTAGTTCTCTTTAAGCTGTTCTGATGCTGATCAGTTATTCTAGCATATCTAATTCTAAACTGATTTCAGTCTTTATTTTCCATTCTATGATTTTACCTAGGATCAGTGTCAAAATAACGGTGTATATTTACAAGTCTGATCTCTTTTATACTTCGCAAATACTTTGTGTTAATAAGAGGAAAAGGTCAAAGTAGGTGGTAATTAAAAAATAAAGACATCACGACATTTTGAAGAGTGAATTTAAGGTAAATATAAGAAGCAGAAAGTATATAAATGTACAGTGAGAAAATATTAATATTGACATTTCTGCACAAATGGCAACCTCAGCCTCTATTCTTCGATGTTCTTTTAATGCACCAAGATCAGGTATTTATATAATCAGATAATGTATTTGTATTTTGAATAGTATTTGAGCTTTTAAATGTAAGTGCACAAAGGATGGCAATGTATACTTAATTTTAAAGGAGATCTAGTGTCCTGTGGCTACTCTGTTTCCCATCCTTGGTCCTTATCAGTTATTCCTTTTATGAAGGCTAGAATCTGTGGAAGCAGAAACCTTGCATTTATGGTATTGTACCCTTGTCTGTAAAATGCCACATTTTGTCATCAAAATATTTTATATACCTTACATTAAACAAGTAGACTTTCCATGGGGAAAGTCTAGAACACTCGTTTATGTAAATGTTACATACATCTGTGTTACACATACATTTGGACTCTGAACACAGAATGAAGTAAAGAAAAGATATAACAGTTTCAGCCAGAGGTCTGAAGTTCCACGGAGGATGAGCTCGTAACTGGATATAGTCCTGTTTACTTCAGCATTTGTGCTTTAACTGAAAAGCCATCCTTTGGAGCTAAATTTACTGAGTATAGTTCCTTAATATAACATATATGAAGTTCTTGCACCTTTGTCTTCCAGAACGTTTTTCAGGACGCTGAGTATTAATTACTTGGGTTCTTTAGCTTCCTTGAAAAACGGGTGCTGTAATGCCCCTTGGTCCTTTGGCAGTTTTTCCTGTGTCTCCCTGTGTTTGCCTGGTTTACAAAATCTTTGGTGCAGAAATTATTTTCATTTGTATATCACTTTTCAGCTTGTAATAAGGATCATGTTCAATAAATAACAATAAATCCATCCTGAAATGCACGGTTAAATAGTAAAAGATGAAAATACAATGAAAGAAAAATTACTATCAGTAATGTGAAGTGTTTGTCTCTTGCAAGTTGAGTGCCTTAATTTTTAATGACTTCCGTACAATAATAGACAGGTCACAGCTTATTTCTTACTTGAAGAATGTTCTGTGAAATTACACTTTCTTTACGTGGTTTATAATTGCTCAGCCTAGTCTCCTGAATTGTTTTACCTCTACCGTTCTTGTATGTTTCTGCATATACTTTAGTATCCCTCTGTAATTTGTTTTATTCTCAAAAATATGACTGTTAATTATTGCTGTTATTTTGAATTCTAATGTGGCTTTGTGTTAAATATTAGTTAATGTGTAACTGGTTTTTTTTAACAGAAATTCAAGGAAAATAAGGGTTTGTTCTTTCACACTTGTTTAAATTTTAATTGCCTTTTCAAGTAACAAGCTTCAAGCTAAGACTTGCAGATGTTGAAAACTAGGTCATCTTGTTTATGCACAAACCCTGCTTGCTGTACTGCAGAGTGATGGTCTATAAAAACACATTAGAAGGACTTTCCTAGGATTAGGCAAATCAATAAGAACATTAGAATAACTTTATTGCATGTTGTTGTGAAATAACCGTTATATTTTATTACTTATTGACCTATTCTGGTTTTTACTTAATTGGATTTACTTTTTTCATCCATAGTCTGATATTTAATTTTTAAGGAGATTCTTCACTAAAAATGTAAGTCATGGAATCATACTGGTATTTAACCAGCATTGATCCAGTGCTTTCCATAGTTTGATATCATTTGTAGGGTACCTTCACACAGGACTGGTCACCACAAACAGGATCATGCCAGATTACATGGCCATACACAACCATTACATAGTCTTTTTAGCCATTAAATTAATTTAAAATATGGTGATGTAAAGCTCTTTCCTTCCATCACCCCATGTTAGTCAGACCATATGCCCAGTCAGCCACTCATTTTGCTCAAGTGATTTGTAAACAGGCCAAAAGTTTTTCACTGCAAACTCTTGTTATTTGGCAATTAATCAGAAGTATGAGGGTAGTGGTAAAATGCTGACATCACAACTACACATGAAAAAAGTGTTTAGTATTACAGCAACAATTTATACATAGTTTGTACTGATTTTTCGGTTTAAGCTGTCATTTATGGAGAGAGTATAAAAAATTTCAGGATCACATGAGGTAAGCTAGGGTAAAACTCAAAAGGTGTGGTGAGATCTTTGAAAATTTTGTTCTGCCTTGTCTGTGCTGCCTGTTCACAGCCAGTATAATCAGTGAATTGATTCTAGCGAGTTAAAATGCAAACTGGTTTCCTAATGAAGTCCTGCTTGCAATTCAGTTTTGTTTTCTTTTTCTGAATCTCTTGCCACTTTAGGGCAATAATACAAAAGATATTAAGAAAATTTCATTGGATTTCAGTGTGTTTTATGTCAGCTTGGCAAATAGCATAAGAATAATGCCTCATTTACCCCTGCTAGTGTCCAGTCTTGTTCAGAACAAAAAATGCAAAGCTTTATGAGAACTGAGAGAAAATTGTTAATGTTTTATTAGTCTTAACTTTTCTTTTATTTATCTCAGATTCTGTAAATGAGCAGAGTGGTTATGTTAAAATCTGTATTAACACCAACCTAAGAGACCAAGGGTCTGTCTCCAGAGCATACCTTTCTTTTGTATTTGTCACCATTTTTATTACTCAGAAATAGGATAAGAATAGATATACTAGAATCTTACTGCAGTGCTTGGTAGGTTGACTATAATGTCCACATGAAAGGCTTATTAAAAAAATCCTTTTTTTTCCCTTTTTTTTAATTTTTTTTTAAATTGCACTAATTTATTGATGTAGTTAAATCATAATTTATAACTATATTAGTATTTGTTTCAAAGTGACCAAGTTTCCAGCCTAGAGTGTCTGTCCAGCTAGAATTACTGCTGTATCTTGGGCAGTATTGCTCTGTGGTTACTTCTTTAGGACATAAAATACTCCTTGTGTACGTCTCACCTACCAGATGGTGGGTTGTATTTATATCTTCCGGTTTTCCTTCAGAAACCTTTAAATAGTTTATATGCAAATAGAAGATACTAATTTTTCTGTAATAAATTGTATAGTTGATATTTAAAAGTGTATTGTAGTATATACCCACAAGATGGCAGGTTAACTTTAACACGTGACCTTTAGCATTTGTTGAATTTTGGGTTTAGACATGAAGATTTTGTTTTATTGATGTCAGAAAGCCTCTGCATGCCTGTTAAATGAGTATATGTTGGAAAGAGAGTAACTATAGGCAGAGTTACTATAGGCAGAGAGTACAAGCACCTCTCCTTTCTGCAGTTGTAAGGGTTAGTCATTTAAACAATAAGTATCTGAGAATACTGTAGCAAATGTGGATAGTGCCTTCCCAAATCTTCGTTCGCGAAGCCTAGCCATGATGATGATCTGAGAGTACTGAACCACTCTTAATTTCTCCTACCTTTATCAAAACACTTGTCTTCTCTGCTAACCATTTGAAAGATAAAATGTTTGCTGTTTACAAATTATCTGGTAAAGGATGGAAGGACATCTGATGTAATCTCTCCCTATGACAAGGTGCCTCACTTAGTGGACAAGGGACAGGTTATGGATGCCGTCTACCTAGACATTACTAAGACCTTTGACACTGTTTCCCATAGAATTCTCCTGGAGGAACTGGCTGTTCATGGCTTGGATGGGTGCACTCTTCTCTGAGTAAAAAACTGGCTGGATGGCTCAGTACTGGGGCCAATCCTGTTACATATCTGTTTTGATGATCTGAATAAGGCGAGTAACCCCTTGTACCCCCTCAGACAATTTGCAGATGACACCAGGTTGGGTGGGAATGTTAATCTGCCTGAGGGCAGGAAGGTTTTACAGAGTCAACTGGACAGGCTGTATCAGTGTGCTGGAAAGAGAAGAGAAAGGAGGTATTCACTGTGTCTCACCCAGTGTAAGATCAACCTAAGGTAGGGGCATGCAGCCCCATCTCAGAGCTGTGAGGTGCTTCCTAGTTCCACATTGTATGCATAACCTGAGGTAGATACGTAGAATAAGAAGGAGGAGATCCCCTGCTCCCATCCTGTTTAGTTTGTCTCTTTCCTTTGCTGGGATGCATTTCACCTGCTTGTTTCATTATTTATACTGTTTACTGCTTCCCTTCACTGAGTGGTACTGTGACAGTAGTTTAGCCCGTTTCTCTGTGATTTTTGGTCAGCTGATGTTTGGAGACTCATAAAACTGGCAAAATGCTGCAAGCTGGACACTGTTAACTGCAGACAAACAGTGTGTAATAATCCTTGTTCATTTCTCCTGGAATAAAAGCAATGTGTGTTAACAATTGCTGCCCATTTTAAATTATTTCTGTAATGACTGCATTTTCAGATTTTGACCATAAAGCATCCCTTTTATTATTTTATGATCAAAATTGCATTTTGAAGAATGTGAAACATGCCAATTAATGTACATTTTCAAGACACTTTTTTTTTGTTTGCTTTACTGATTCATTTTCATAAGCCTTTAATAATAAATCTAGAACTTTCTTCAGATTTTGTCTTTTGAGAACTGTTGTCATTTTCTTTGTTTTCTGCTAGAATCAGGCTATTCAGAAATGTGCTGTATGCATTCAGCAGCAGCAAAACAAAGCTTTGCATTCTGGCTTATCGCCTCCATTGCAGGGGCAGACAGGTGGTGATGTCTTGTCACCATGACTACATACAGCCCTTAGGGAGGGCTCTTGTAAGATGATAGTAATTCCTGAATGGGGGAAGGGCATGAAGATATTCTCCTTCTAGCTGTGGGTTCCTTTGTATGGTTTGCACATGATTTCATGCCTACCCTGTCTACCCTGTCACATGCATGTGAGCTCCCTGAAATGCAGGAAGGGGAAGGAATGCATCACTGCAGACAGCGCAGCAGGGGCTGCTCACGTTTGCCATTTAAAATCTTCATGTGGATTGGAAAAGCAAGAGGACAATCACAGTTGGACTGTGAGTTGGACACAGTTGGAGCTTTAGCACCATATGAACCAAAGATTTTCCCAGGCACTTCAGAAGGAAAGGTGTACCTGTGCTGAGGTGAAAGCATGTTAACATGGCAGTGGTTTATGGCGCTGGTCTGAATGGGAAGAGAGAGCTCTGTGGCTATGACCACTTCTAGTGGCAGAAAGTAGACATGCATGGTGGGAAATGTTAATGAGAATAAATGGGGAAAGTCCTTCAGCTCAGTCTTCCCTCAGTATGTCCCAGCAATTTAGGCAAGTAGAAATATGAAGGGTGAGTTTGCTTAGGACACACAGACCATCAGCTTTTTCTTGTGAAGGAGGTCTAATAGCATTTTCAGTGAAGAAATGTGGTTTGACCTTGTTGATGTCATAGCAGAAAAATGAGATTGCATCATCTTTGGCTTCAGGTTCAAGTGGCTTATAAAAATACCACCTAGTGAATTGCCAGTATTTTCCTTCTACATGCTTTCTGTGGCCTGACCTGGTGTGGCCTCATTTAAACTTCTGAGCTCTGCCAAAACCACAGCTGGAGTTGATATTGCTGCAGGATGCTTGTCGTTTCGATTCTGCTCCTCCTTTGCAGCAGTGCAGGTAAACATCTCTGCTGCTAGAGGAAGTCATGTGTTTGAATAAGGAGAGAGATACTTGAGAGGTATGTAAGAGAGTTACCATAGACTGAAAAAATGGTAAAGCACTGCCAGACTTCAAGGGACAGAACACAGTAATTGAAAGCTGGGATTTTTTTGTGGTTTACATGACTGAAATTTTACTTTAAGGACCATTCAGTTGTCACCCTGTTCTGTCTACACGTAATACCAGGTGCAGATGAGCTGTGGAAAAGAATTTGTAATCTGTGATATTATTAATATTATTCAGTGTTGGAATTTTCAGCCTAAAGTTCAGCCAGGAATGCTGTACACAGACAACAGAAAGGTGTCTCTGCTTCAAATTAATTTGAAAGAGAATATAGTACTCTAGGAGAGTAAGATGCAACGAAACCCTGCCTTTTTAATGGGCGATTATTTAGAGTGAATTGGCTAAACGGAAGAGAGGACTCCAGCTAGTACTTCCTTGAAGTAAGTGCCCATGTTGAATGAGAGTTACTACCTGGATCTTCGATTCCCAAGGGGAGAAACTCTGTGTATATTTTCAGTGTGGGAGCAGCAGCGAGCTACAGATAACAATTGGTCTCCTTTGTACTCCATCTTCAGATGCAGCATTTCCTTCAGTCTGCTGTTTGTTCCTAATGATTCTGGAACAGAAAAAGCAGTGACCTAGAAAATACAGAAATATCATTTTACTGTAAAATATTTACCATCTCTAGCTTCACCTAGACAAATTCTGCAGGATGTGAATTGGAAGCAGCCAAGCTAGTAAACTGCATTGTCTTCCAAAACTGTCAGTTGTGTATTTTAATCCGAAGTACAACAAGGATGTTCTTGTATACATGCACAGTCTGTAAAATAGAATTGTTAGAACAAGACATACAGGCTTTCAAAATCGCTTTGAGAATTTACTACCCAGCCATCAAATTGCTCTGCCTGCTCCATTAACAGCATAAGTGTTCTGAGCAAGTATTCTGAGATTAACAAAACAATAGGGGGCTTTGTATTTTGGTT
The DNA here is from genome assembly GCF_003945725.1 of Corapipo altera. Lineage (NCBI taxonomy): Eukaryota > Metazoa > Chordata > Aves > Passeriformes > Pipridae > Corapipo > Corapipo altera. The sequence goes on along the minus strand of NW_020884877.1, from coordinate 16,230,400 downwards.
ACCTACGAAGTTTTAGGACTTGTTTTTGCACACGATCACGAAGACATACAAATTGTCAGTGTCAGAATTCTGGTGAACTCAGATCACAGTATGCAAAAAAACTATAATCATGCTGGATTTAGGAACTGAGTTTCCCTATAGGAATGCCCATTGAGGACCAAGTACCCCTTAAGGCTATTTGTACTCATATATTTTCATTTATATGAGCAGCAAGCAGGATATTGCTTCTTGTCCCCATTTGGAACGCTTGAAATTCTTCTGCTGTGTATCAGGAACCTGGAGGGCAGGGTGGAGGATGCAGGTAATTTAAATACCACTGCTGCCTGCCTGTTGCACAACCTGGATGCACAAGATAATTTGTTCTCGTTCTTTGGTAAAAAAAAAGAAAAAAGAGGAAAAAAAGTGTGCTAAATGGAGCAGTTACAGGTTTTTTTATTTCTAAAACATCTAACTGAAAATACATGTGTAAATCAAGCATTTAAAATACAGATTCTGGATTAAAATACTGCATTATGGTAAGTGAAGATAACAGTAAAATAAAAATCATTGCTTGTCCTAATTTCTGAACAAACTCTGCAACACATGAATTAAGGATGTGCCTGGTGCAGATGGGAGATGTTAGTAACATCCTTTCTACACAGAACACATTCATGGAAGTAGCATATGCTCTGCCAGTTTTGCCTCTTTTCACTTCCAGAATTTGAAAGGAATGTGCTGTTCCCTGGACTTGCAGTAGCAAAATCTCATCCAGAGAATAAATGGTACCTAGGATATCTGTCCCACGTGGTAGGATCTGACTATACCAATTAAAACTACTATCCCTTTTATCTTCTGTATATTTTTGTGGTTATGTATTTAATTTAATGTTTCTTAGTTGAGACAGAGAATTTATACAGCTTTTGCATTGCATGCTTTCACATACTTCTCAGATCTTTCTCTGCTTATTTGCATGAAGAGGTAGGATAAGGCCTTTGGTATTCAGCAGAGACAAAAAGCTGTTATTTTTTCTGGGTCAATCAATTTCCTTCCTTAGATCAGAGCTGGGATCTCTGAAGTGTGTATCAGAACTGAGCTTCCTGCAGTTGTAAAATTAGACCCATCACTGTCATCCCCCTGTAATAGCAACAAGAGAAAAAATGTGAAGAAGTGTAAATTTTTGTGGCTGTTCAACTCAGTCAATCAGTTCAAATTCTCTGAGGAAGAAATTCGTAATACAACCACTTACACTGTTTGTATGACATAATTAAAAAAACCTGTGCATTTTATCTTTGAATACAGCTGCTATTATATAGCATGTTATTAAACTGTTCTTTTGGTTTGCTGCATTTGGTATCACTGCATTAGACTGAGGGAAAAAATGGCATGACCCACTTTGATTTAGGATGACCAATTTCACTCGTTAAGATTGTACTTTACTTGTACTTTGCTGTAAGCACATACCTGGGGCTATGCCTCCTGAAAACAAACCTAACACTTCTACATCACGAAAATGGTGAGGCAGAGTGTTAGTGGTTCATGTGCAGGGTATAAGGCTTTTACAATAAAGAGTAAATAACCCTCTGATGCTGAAATTCCCAGGAGAGGCTTATAGTTTTATAAAAAAATCCAGCATTGCCATGGAAGGTCTGGTAAATCCTTTTTGTATTTTTAATGTGTGTTTCCTATAAAGACAAAGAATACCTTTTAGGGGTGATACCATTTTCCCTGTTACCCCTTAATGTAGGTTATGAGAAAAAAAACATTAAATGGCTTTTATTATACAGGAAATGTACTTGAAGTGTAGAATGCTTGGGAACGAATGCCTGCTTTACTGCTATAAATTGTTCATGATATGTCTTTTCTTATATGCATCAAACATAGCACTTGCTGCAGAGATGCATGTGATTTGTCTTCTCTCCTGAGAGATGGTAATTGGCTTCAGTTTACTTAGGCTACTGCAGTACAATTTATTTTAACTTAGCCAAGCCTCATGTTGCAGTATGTTTTCTTCTATGAGGGTTTGAAGTATTTAATTTGTTAAGTATTGGAGAGTATGCATTACATTACAGAGATGAAGCACACCCCTGCTCTGTGGTGTTTAGTGGAAACAGATCACAGCACTCCACCATCCCCCTTTACCTTACCTTGTCTTGTTATTAAATTGTACGTGAACTAATCATGATCTTTTAGAAAACATTCATTGTAACTAGCTCAGTAATTTGGACACATGACTAATGAACTGTGGTTGCTATTTGTTGTGTCTATTTAGAATTAAGTATTTCTGTGGGTTTGAGCCTCACTCACTTGGTGTTATTTATCTTTTTGGAGGCTTATCTTTGTCTGGATAACCAAACATTCTTCAAAATGGCAAAAATTAGAAAATAATAAAAACTTACTTTAAGTATAAGATTTTGTTGTTTGTTAATAATCTTTCCTGCTTAGATTTATGTGGGTTTTAAAAAATTTTATCTATCTAGATGAAGAACTAAAGAGATGAACATAAAAATAACAAATGACACCTCAAGAGAGTTAAGCCCTAAATGTAAAAGCCTTTACACAATTGTGACAATTCATGTATCAATAATAATAATGTATAATGTAAATCATATACTAGAGATGAACCCTCTTCATTTTATTTATTCCCATCATGATTTTGCCTTCCAAATGATTGAATTTTTTTTCAATAAAGTACGGTATGCAATTAATGATGGACTAAGAAATGTTGAGTACTCACCATTTCCATTAATGGATTAATGAATTTCACAGTAAATACATTTGACTATTCAGGATCTTACTTTGCCATAATGGCAGTGCTGCTTTTCTTTGTTGTGGCCAGTCTGCTCCTTCTTGGAGGAAATGGTTGGGCTTTTTTTGCCACAACACACTGATCTTTCCTCCTTTGTTAATATTACTTCAGTGCTGAATTAGCTTCAGTTAGTTCTGTAAGCTCATTACTCTTTTATGACTGTGCACATGTTAGTACTGCCACATTAGTGCATGTGAGACACCGGGACTTCTGTGAACGCTTGCTTGGGAACAGCATTAGGCTGTGCTGCCCTATGAATTAATTTGTAATGGACTGAACAGGAATATGTCTCCTTTCTGGGCATCCATGTGGAAATTTTTTCATCTAAAAACTCATTAAGGAAAAGTACCGAGCAATGAACTTATACTAGGAGAGTGACCCAGCTCTACTGTCAGCATTACTAATGCTCTCATTTTGGCAATACGTGCAGATAAGGAGTTTAATACAGAGTGGAAGGCATTTTGTCTGTGATTGGACATGTTGAAAATTCACCTGGATCACTATAGGTATACAATGACAATTTTAGGAGCTAATAAAATACAGGAGCCCCCTTTGCTGACTGGAAACAAAGGAGGACAAACAGTGGAGAAGGACTACACGTACAGTGTGGTGGGAGTATATGACCATGCTTGACTGGAATAGCCATCACTGCTGGCTTGCCTAGTAGCACGTAGAGAGTTCTTTCAAGTGGCAAATGTCTTTCAAATGTTCTGGAAGCGTAGCAGAAGAGTAATGTGAGATTTAAATTATACAAACTTGATTGATTTCTGTGGGAAAAGGAATAGGTAGAAGGGAAGAAGTTGTTCACAGAAGTAGCAAAGTGTAATTAGGAGGACACACATGCCCTCAAAGCAGTTAGCCTATTTCCAATCCAGGTTAAACCAAGACCCTCAGTCATTCCTTCTACTGCACCAAAAGGATTGTCAGTGTTTTCGCACATATAGTACTTGGTAATGAAGATGGATACAATAACCTTAATTTGCAGAATACTGTAAGAGACTCCAGGTTCCTGAAAATGAATTATGAACTGTCATTCCTCATCAGAACACTTGCCAACCTGTTCACAGAGCAAAAGTTCTGCGGATTTTAGATGCTGTTTTGAACAAGTAATATGAACAGATAAAAGTAAAATACAGTTGTTAGATATGAAGTCAGGAACCATAGAAGCAGAAGAGCTCCAAAAGTATCTGGAAGTAAATTGAATCATTTATAAGATTAGATGAGGTAGTCAGAGGAGCGCTGGAATAAATAATGTACATGACTTTGACTTCAAGGATGTGCATACTGGCACTGACAGAAGGTAGAGGATTCTCACATTTGGGCCTGCAGGCCAGGTGCTTGTAGGGATGCCCAGCCAAATGTGGAAGGTCATGTCTTGAGCTTTAACCCTGTATTGTAAGAGGGCCAGGGGCTAATGGTATGAGCAGGCTAGATAATTCTGCATGTTCTTAGTAAGACATTTTTTCTGGTGTAGGGAAAGCCATTCAGATAAGCAAGTATGGCTTCCCTATTGCACGGTAGCCCAACTCAGACACTGCTGCAGCAATTGCTGATGCTTACTGTATTAAGAGATTTTAATAGATTGTAGTGTTACAATGTTCCATCAGTTATTTCATGGTTATATAATCAATTCAATATTTCACCAAAATATGGGTGATATGGCATTATATCCACATATTAAGAAACACTGAAAACATGTCAGTGACCAAACTCCAGGAATATTCTACTTACTGTTAATTTTTAAATATAATAATATATTTTAAATTCAATAAAATAATATGGTGTTCCAATGCCCTATATCCTTCTGCCCTTGAATGCCTTGACAACACCCATATTAAGTCAAAAGTTACCGTGTAACATCCAGATATTATGGTTATACACACTGCTTAACACAGCTGAGTTTCAGTATGGTTCCTTTCTTGTGAGATCAAGTGAAATGGTATTTATTACTTTTGAGAATTACTGGAATAAAAAGAATGACTGTACAATGAAACCCAACTTTTATCTGTTTGCAATGAGCACTTTGGCTGAATGTTACATGGGGCCAAACAAAGGAACTTCGTTGGTGAGTTTGTTTGCATATTTAAAACATGAGCATTGCTCATAAAACATGAGCAGCTTTGGTGGCAGTACTGTGGCAAACTAAAACAATACCTTAGGTACTGAGCAGTGCCTTTATGGTTGAGAAGGGCCCTTGAGGGTTGACAGAAAGGCTGTTAGGTCATCCTGTGTTATTCCCAGACAATATGCTGGTGACAAAATGTAGAAATGAGCAGAGTCTGATCAAAGTTCTTAGATTATTTTTTTTAAATTATTTTACCTAAAAGTTAAAATAAGGTACTTAGATCTACTGAAAAAGAGAGCATTCTTTATTTGCACCAAAACCAGTTTTTGTCTTGCTTTAACCAAGAGAAAGACAGAGACAAAGCAAAATTAGCACAATAAAAAAAAAGAAATCTTTATTTTTTGGCTCATTTGTAATATTGTTTGCGTTGTTTATGATAATAACAATTTCCTGCATGCATTTCACCAACACATTACAAGTCAAAAGCATTTGTAAAAGAAAGATTCTACATTTCATGTTAGCTTGTGTATGAAACACAAAATGTCCTGATGTCCTTGGTTATACAAATGTGCCATTTTTTTCTTGGGAAATATTTTATTTGTACAAGCCTAATGCAGCGTGATTCAAAAAAGAATAAGAATAGACTATGTAAACAGACACTGCAAGTTAGCAAGGATTTAACGAACTATGAGACTATCTTGGAACTTCTGATGCAAACAGTGCTAGAAATTTGCACGATCCCCTAATGCTTTCCTTGTTATGTCCTGTAACTATTTGGAAACAAGCTGGGTTCCAGATTTACACAATTTACTTCACATTGAAATATATGCAGATATAATATTAAAACAAGATAGTCTATAAATACTCACTTTTTTTTTTCTCATAGTGTGATTATGCCGGTTTGGAATTACTGTGGTTAGAAATTAAGCCATGTGAATGAGAAAAGAAATATAAGAAACAGTGATCTAAAGTTGAAGACACTTTTCTTATATACAAAACTGTTGCCAAATGGTATTTCTTTACATTATTTATATATGCTAACCACATTTTCAACAGGTTAAACAGTTTGTAATATGGCCTGTACAGTCTGATTCTACACCATATAGCAGCCACTTCAAATTTAAAATGCAAAATTAAAAAAGCTCATAAATAGCTGCAAACTATTGCTTAATGATTTGAAAGAATGAGGTCTGGTTGGACAATTTGATTCACTTCACTGACACATGGTTTCCTATAGTGGAGACTGTGGACAGTGGAAGGACCAAGGTACAGCAGCAAAAGCATTGCAATGCATCAGTGATACTCTCCTAACTATCTATAATGACACAGAATATAACATGTCCTGTTGAGCTCTTGTGAATTAACCATACTGTGGTACATACCTGATGCAAATCAATGTGGCAAAGCCATTTAATTCTTTGCTCAAATATGCACATCAGTATGCAGGTAATATTTACATGGAAAAGGGTATTTTATGGATTCACTGGATGTTGGCCATAATGAGAGAAGACAACAACCAAAGAACAGTCTAGGAAAAAATCTGAGCTGTTTAAAAAAAAAGAAGAAAACAAAAGAGCTCCCAGATATATTTTGGTGAAGCTATTTTTCTAGTGCAGAAACCACACAATATTTTTTGAGCTGTAAATATTTTAACAAAACCATGAACTTGTTCATGTTTAATGATTCACATAAAAATAAGTCATTGCAGATTCCTGTAAAATAGAGGAGGCTTTCCAGGCACATTAATCTGGATGCACATAATCTGGATGCAGCCATACAAGTAGTTAGAACACCTCAAATTTAAGAGCAACCCTGATATGAAAGTTCTTAAAATCTTTAGCTTTGTGCAATGTCATATTTTTATTTATGCATGAGTGACAAGTGCAGCATGCCTATGCAAATCACTTTTATCTGTACATTATAGAGAATCTGAGAGTAGAACTCCTGGTCCTCAAACCTCTTTCCCCAACATAAAACCTATTACAAAAATAGTCACATATAATAGTAAACAACCTGTGAATTAAAAAATGATAAATACACTAATATCGATTTTGTAAAAATATGACAAATGTAGCTGTTGCATTACAAACAGTGAAGAGAATTACTGTTCTACATATTGTGAAACATAAAGTATCCTTTTGCACTCATTTCATGCTCTGTCTTCTCTGTGGAGCCACTTTTCCCCTCATTCTTAGCAGTGTCAGCTGTAGTGAAAACAGTAACCTCTTGTCAAGTTTTTTACCCTGATTGACAGAGTCACAGTCTGATGATGGAGGTTCACTGTTTTGTTATAGGCACTGACCTTAAGTATATATATAATGTATATATATGCACACACATGCGCGCGCACACACACACACACACATATATGTGTAAAAACTGTCAGTTTGGCATAAACCTCCTGCAGGAGTCCAGTTGTTGCTTCATTCTCAAAGACTGTAAACATGTTGTCCCACAAGAAAAATTCTTAGATCATTATTTTTTATTTTCCCTGATGTCTTTACCTTTGTAGTTCTTTTCTGCTTTATCTTTCTCATATTTTTCTTTGTCTGGCTTTGTTACACTGTCATAAGAAGGTGGGGAAGTTGTAGAGGAACTCTCATCTGTTTTTTCCGGAGTGGAGTTCCCCTTTAGTTTATCAATAATTATCTCTTTTATAACTTGTCCATCTCCTTCTTTGTTTTTATTTCTATTATACATACTAGACACCTGTTTAACTTTTTGCCTTAAAAGATAACATCTGTAAGCACGCTGAATGATGACAGCAGACACCTCCTCCTGCTTTCGTTTCAATGTGGTTGTAATTGGTTCATAGGAGACTTTAGAAGGATTGGCTGCCATAAACCGATCTTCCATCTGTATTCTGAGGGCATCCATCTCACCACTTTCCCCCAAAACACGCTTTGTGAAAGCAAACAGGATGTCAAGGCAGTGAATTCTGTCACCACTCACCATGGGCAGATCCATTGCAATGAGCTGGACTTTGTTCGGTTTTGCGATAAGAAGAGGTGGATCTAATGAAGCTGCAAAATCTGATAGTTTACTATATTCTATGAATTGTGTTGCATCGGGATCAAATTTCTCCCAGACCTCATAGAACATCTCAAAGTCGTCCTCACTCAAGGGTTCAGCGCTTTCCTCAGTAGCAACACTGAAGTTCTCCAAAATCACAGCAATGTACATGTTCACCACTACCAGAAAGGAGATGATAATGTAGCTGACAAAGAAGAAAATCCCAACAGAAGGGTTGCCGCAGTCACCTTTCACAGAGCTCCCAGGATGATCTTTATGGGGATCACAGTCGGGCTCCCCACTGTTCAGAATTGGGGCGAGCAAACCGTCCCAGCCAGCAGACGTGGTGATCTGAAACAGGCAGATCATGCTGTTGCCAAACGTTTCAAAGTTGAACATGTCATCGATCCCAACTTCCCTCTTAACATAGGCAAAGTTGGACATGCCAAATATCGCATAGATGAACATGACCAGGAAGAGCAGCAGACCAATGTTGAACAGAGCAGGAAGAGACATCATCAAAGCAAAAAGCAGAGTGCGGATTCCCTTGGCGCCTTTAATGAGGCGCAGGATTCGACCGATTCTGGCAAGTCGGATGACTCTGAATAGTGTGGGGGATACAAAGTACTTCTCAATCATCTCAGCTAAGAACATACCTAGAGAGAAAAAAAAGTGAATAATTAAATCCAATTTTAAATTTATTTATTACCTATAGAAAGATTTATGTATTGCTATCTCCAAAACAATCAGTATAAGGAGTCTATGTTATAGGAAAACGTTATATAAGTTATTACATTTTATTGAAAGCTGTTATTAAGGTGGAAGCATCTTTCTTGTGTTGAATTGCTGTCTCAGAGAAGGGAAATAAGTAAAAGAAAGTCTGCCAGGAAAGGGAAATCTATATCTTAGATACAGTTATTTCTTGAAGCTGAGCCTATAACCACTGTCTTTTATGAAGGATGATGTTGGCTTAATTTTTGCAAATCAGCGATTTTTTAACAGATCTATACTGTATCAGCAAATCTCTCTCAGATATGTAACTCTTTAAGAATAAAGGTTTGTCACATGCCTCATTTGCACCATGGAGAGTCATTAGCTTTTAACTGACAGAAATCTATTTACCAAGATCTCAGCAAAAGTAAAGAAAAATCTCACCTCTTTCACATAGTTTTCAGTTTTTGTACTGAAAGCAAACCTGTGGTTAGTTTGTATACATCACTGAACATTACTCTTTATATTTGTGCATGTTAATCTAATGTGCCAAACAGTTCCTTTATGTCTTTTGATGTGGAAAGTGACAGTAAATCTAATGGGAAAGACAAAAATCTTATATGCAACATTTCATATATTGTATGCCATAAAGTATGAAGATCTGAATCAACATGTAAGTCAACAAGGAAAGAGAAAATTTCATATTTGATATCATAACATTCTTGAAACAAATGTTCTCTATTCCTTCCACTAGTTCTTTCTGGAAAGGGAATTGCTCTTACCTACTATGGAGAGAATCACAACAACAAAATCAAAAATGTTCCAGCCTATAGTGAAATAGTAATGGCGAAGTGAAATCAATTTCAGCACAAATTCTCCAGTGAAAAGGATAATGAACACCAGGTTAATCCGGGATAAAATTGTTTCCATTTCTTTGCTCTGGTCGTCTGTTTCTACCATCATTGTGACCATGTTAAGGCAGATAAGTATCATGATGCTGATGTCAAATACTTGTTTGGTTACAAAATCAAAGATCATGCCTTGGAATTTGTTCTGCAAAAACAAAGATTGAATACAGTTTATACTCTGAAAATATTTGGCTTTACAAATGCCAAATGGGAAAGCAACTCCTTTCAAGATTTAGGAGTGCAGAGCAAGACCCATAAACAGTATAGGTGCTAATATATGCCCAACTCATGCTGGTTTTTGTCTCTTCCTGTTAAGAGTGAATCAAGAAGTTCAACACTGCTGGCTGAAGAAACAGGAAGGGAAACAATGCAATAATAAGAGTAATAAATGTGACAATTGATATTATTGGTGTAAAAAAAGCTGTTATAACTTGATAGCCAGCAAGAGTACCAGCCAAATAGAAACTAATTTTCTTATCTTTATTCTCAGATGGCTTTAGAATGCTAGGCCTCTTTCTTCCCTAAACTAATTGTGCTTGGTGAGATCATTAGACCACTGAAGTTACATGTCTCAAACACATCATGACTGCAATATCCTAGCTTTTCTTTAGTACTTAGCGCAATGTTTATTGCCATATGTCTCTCCTTTGAAAGGCTATTTATAACTGCTTGGTGCATAAGGTGCAACAAGTAGTTTATTTTTTCCAAACACTGTAGGAGTTCAGTAAATAACAAGAGTAGTGTCTTATCTCAGAGACAAATTTATCCTTGTTTATGCTTTACTTCCTAGGGCATTCTTTTATTCCATAAGATTTTCTGCATCTGTCTTTTTCTTTCAGATTAGGTGACCACTGCCCTTTCTGTCTTCAGCAGCAGGGGCCAGTGCATCCCCATTTCCTACAAATTCTCTGTGAGGAGAAAAAAAACAAAAATGAAGTTTATCCCTGGTAACAAGAACCAATAGATGATCCAATCAACTGTGATTTTCTAGGGCTTTGGCAGGGAATTTTGAAATTTATTACATTAGCCTCATTAAATCCTACAGTTCACACTTCAGAGTGAATGTTTTTAAATGAAATGTGAATGATCTAATCTGATGGATTCAAAAGAGGACAAATTCTACATTTACAAGAAAATAAGTGAAAAAAAATATTTTCTTGTCAGACATATAACTTTCTCTTTCAATATCATAATCTCAAATGAATATTTAATATTAGGAGTATATGAATCAAATTGCTCTTACCACTGGCCTCGGAATAGGTTTCTGTGGCTTTTTGGATCCAAGTTTTTTCATTGCATTGTAATATTTCTTCTGTTCTTCTGTCATAAATATATCCTGACCTCCAAAGTAAAGAAATAATATCAAAACTAATTATTATCACGTTCACACATAAAACATTTAACTATGATATGTCTCTCTGTAATATAACATATCATTTATATTTTATTTATATTTTAAAAAAAGGGGTTTTTTCAGGTATTTATAGTGTGGATGCCCATATACATTCCTAACACACAGAGAAACCTTGTTACTAGTGCCTTGTCCGGTTGACAGTAGAGTTTTTCCAGTGTCTTCACTCTCACATTTGCTGACACAGCTAAAATGGTTGTTTCTATACTGATGCTGGTGAATAACTTGCTGATTAGAATATGTTTAGGGAATAGAAGAGTGACTACTGTCTTCCATGTCCCGTATTCTATATAGATTTTTAGGATTACAGCTAGACAGGTCTATAAGTGGCATAACTTTGAGACAAAAGGTGTGTCAAGAGAGTGTGTCTGTCTCTAATCTGTGTGTTTTAATGACCAAAAAAAATCACCTTTGATATAAACTTAAGAAAAGTAAACCATATCATGCCATAGCAAATTATTAATTAAACCACTACTGGAACCTCGACTAACTCAAATTAGCTCTTGTTTGCAGATGCAAAAGCTGCCAATCAGATGTGCAACTGACTGACTGAATTTCAGTATAAGTAAACTGTGCTTATTGCTGAGTCTGCACTGTCAGATGGCAGCACAATGTCAAAGTCACTGTCTGCTAAACTGGCTGTCACAGCCTGAAGTATCATCATAATTGAAAGTAACCCCAGATGTGTTTATGAGTCTTTTAGGAAGCTAAAGAATATTTTCACATGGAAAAAATTCTGTAGTTCACAATTTTCTATTATCATTTATTCTGTTTAGTACTGCTGTTTTTTATTTGGTGATTGGATAAATACAAATTATATGAGACAGCTTTTTCATACAAAAATTCAGAATGATCCCGAGGTTCTAGTTCTTTTTGGCACTTGAAGGCTAAGAACTGTGAGGCTTCCAAGCATCTTAAATGTGATTAATTGTACTTTTAGATTTTTAAAGTTCTTTAAAAGAGAATTGTATGCATTATCAGTAGTATTATTTTAAACATACTTGTGTGTCAAATCTATACAGAAGAAAACACCCTTCCCATTACACATTTATTATTGATAAGAAATTATAGCTTGTAATTGTGTCTAATGACTTCATCTCATTTCTCACAAAAGTGTGTTAGAAAAACAGAGCTCTTTTGTACACATTTTAACTTGTATCTATAAGCTTATTCATGTAAGGGCTGTTGGATGTATTCTTAACCCACTCTTTAATCAGTTTGCAGATCCATTATCCATTGTATGAACACAATGCCATATTGTATCTTCATTAAATGTCAACAGTTTATAAGATTAATTAATTTATCTTAATTCTTTAAAGTTAATGAAAAAAAGAAATTATTTAATGGCAGATAATATTACTTCTAATCAAACCAGTGATACACATTCCCTTTTTTTCATCTTCATTTTAGCTATTTACACAATCTGCAAACTATTATGAACTGACTCATGATTTGTGCCTCTACATTTGTCAAAATGCTAAAATGCAAAGGTCAAAATCACATCCACAGATTTTAAAACAGATTATTATTAAAAAAGAGACATTTTTATTCAAGGTCTTGGAATTACTTTTGATTTTTATTAGCCTTAAATAAATACCTTATTAATTAATTATAGCTAATAATTTATAGCACCATGGAAACATTTTAAATACTTATCTTCTTTTTTTGTTGGTTGAAGTTGTCTATAATGACACCAATGAAAAGGTTCAAAGTAAAAAATGATCCAAATATGATAAAGATGACAAAATAGAGATACATATACAAGTTGTCCTCATACTTGGGTTGATCTTCTACCTACGAAATATTATAAATTTTATTACCCATGAGAATACTAGATGTAAAAAATAATGTATATAATTTATAACTAAGTATATGCTATCCCAGCTAGAAAAACTATAAACTGCACTAATTTATTAAAAAGATCCAACATGTCCACTCCTATCAATATTTGGAGAACTGGAAGCTGATAGAATTATTGCTCATATGGAATTTTCAAGTAAATGTGCCCACAGATATGTTTGTGTACGTACATTTATAAAAAGTTCCTCATATAGAAGGAAGAAGTAATGTGGGACTTAGAAAAGTCATTAGTACTTAAAATTTTAACAGCAGAAATCTAAATATTTTATATTATATTCAGTATATTTTCATGCAACAAAATCAGTAAATTTTACTGTCGCCTAAATCTCCCTTGAACTCTTTTGGTCTTGCATGAGCATTCTTACATCCAGCTTAGAACAGATGCTTTCAATACATTTCTAGTGAATATATGTTTTGTGAAATCCATTAAATTGAGGCAAATGTCAAGGAGAATTATGTATTGTCTTGATTCTTCTGGATTCCACATCTCAACATTTGTACCTCTACAGCAGGAATTAGCAGGAATGTAGAAATTCTGAAGATAATGAAACATGATATTTTACTCTGGGAGACAATATCACTAACATGAGTATTTGTACAGGTTGGACATAGTTTTGGTTTTGTAGATAAGATACAATTCTAATCTCCAGAAAGCTTAACAGATGATCTTCAACCTCAAAATCCAATTGCTCCTAAATATCTAGATAACACAACTGCTCAACCTAAGGAAACAATTAAATGCACAGTCATAAACTATGAAACAAGATTAATATATTCCAGATTTAATAACTGCATTATATAATCTTAAATGAATTCCAAAGGAATTCCAAATGATTACCAAAGGAATTAGTTAAAAAAACTCTTCTTTGTTCTTTTACATTAACATTTTAAAAAAAAGTCTGCCTAAATTAATTCAGCTTATTTGGCCTAAACAGAAGGAAGCGGGATTAATTCTTTCCAGTAAAAATTTTAAGAATCAGAAAAATATGTATTGGTACTGATTATAATTTTTCATGCTATTTTGTGTGTAACTGTTAATATTCTATACTCTATATCAGAATATAACCAACAGATTATCTTTAAAGTCTTACATCTCGTGAATCAACAGCAGCATACATAATATCCATCCATCCTTTGAAAGTAGCCTAGAAATAAAATACAGTTGGTTATCTTCCCTGTAAAAATTCAAATTAACTAGGTTATTTATTTATTTATCTAGACCATAACTGTTAATAAAATCAATTCTAAATTTATAAACCACAACTAAAACCACAGGCATAATAAAACATTTTTCATAGGTTTTTTGAGAATGTACTTTTTAGGTATTTCAAAAATATTAAAAACCAGGTTCTGAAGGTCTCAGCAAGGCCACAGTGTGTTTGGAGCTGCAGATGATTATTTTGCAGGTGAAGAATGATAGACTTAGACAGACATTAATGCTAGAGATGTTTAGGTAGAATCCACTAGAATCATCCATGGCTGCAGCCATTTTGTTAAGTTTACAGCATGAATTGATGAAATCAGCAACACAGCTTCTGGACAGATACCAACATGCATCTGAATGTTTTTTTTCTGTGTCTAAACTGACATAGTATTTTTAGGAATGTTTTAATCCCACATACCTAAAAGGAATAGACTGTTCAAAGTAAAAATATACATTGGTTCTTGAGAGATTTGTTTTACAGAAGACCAAAAAGTGAACTGTGAAAGAGCTGCGATTAACATCTATAAGAATTTGGCTGAGTTCCTATAGAGACTTTGTCTATATAAAGAGTAAAAAAGATCTGTCATCATTGCTCTAAGAAGGTGATTTTCATGGATGCAGAATGTCCACTCTCTAAGGAACGCCACAGGGTTGGTGTGACATGCTGGCTGGAAGTGTGAGTGCACAATTATTAGCCAGGGTTTCCATTCTTATTCACAATAAAGAAAAAAGAACTAAAAAGCCTATGAAATGAACAGACAAAGAGCATAACTCCTGAGGAGATTCAGGAGAAGAACCATCCCAAGGAGTATATTTCCATCTGTGCTTGCCAGAAGTAGCTCTGGTACTTTGGTACAGTTGCCAGTTTTCACGGCAGAAAACTTGTACTCTGGCTGTGTTCATATCCTCCTGAATCTTGTAGTGCAACACCAGTTTACTGGGAAGGTATGCTTGGAGCCAGGCTTCACAGGACTTTCTGGCTCAGTTGACAACTGTCAGTGCACTTTGCATAGCAATATTAGGAGAGGAGGAGAGTTCAATAAGAGTAATAAATGCAGAATAAGAGTGGAGGGAGACTGTTAATTGAGACAATCAGATGAAGAGGTGAAGATGCTCAAGGATCTCTTAATCTCTGCAGGAAAAGTAAAGGTCAGAAAGGAATATTTGAAATGGAAAATTTTGGAAAATCAGGACAAAGGAAAAAAAAAAAGAGAAGAAGAATGAAAGGTTCACAGTTCAGTTTAATCTCTAGTACAAGAGTAGCAACGAGATCTGAAGTCAGAGAATCAGAGTCATCATTCAGTACTACTACTCAGCACAAACTATTTTCACATTATTATTATCATCATCATGAGACTGTATTCCCTAGCCTTGGAAGGAAAAACTACTCTACTACCATTAATAGAAAAATTACAAGAAACAGTGCAATAGAGCTGTGTGAGCTGCACATCACTGCTACAAAGAAATTATTCCACTACTTAACAGTCATTTTTCCAGATTCTTTAAAAGAAGCAAAAAGAAAATATATAAGTTTACTTACTACTTGAAGCAGAGCAAGATATCCAGCTCCTACATTATCAAAGTTTACTTTCACGTTTTTCCATCGGGCACTTTGATTGTTTTTTATGAGTTCCTGACACTGAGTATAATTGTTGACATCACTGATATCAAACATCTCACCAGTTGTAGTGTTGACACAGTGATAAAATTTTCCAGCAAACAGATTTACTCCCATGATGCTGAAGATTAGCCAGAATATGAGACATACCAGCAATACATTCATGATAGAAGGGATTGCTCCTACAAGGGCATTTACAACCACCTAGTGTACAAATTAGACAAAATAGCCAATTAGTTAATGAAGAGAAAAAAAAATTTAAAACACTTTAAAAATGTTAAAAAAGTATTAATATGGGATGAGCAGCTGAAATACTACATCAAGATTTATGGAGGAAACATTAATTAAGGTTTAATAAAATGCTAATGAGATTGCAAAAAGCAAGAAATAAAATAACATGGAACAAAAGACAATGCAAAAGTCTGAAAAAAATCAAAAAGCGAAAGAAAACCTGTTAGTAGCAAGATGGATTCTGAGAATTTGTGTGCTCTAGAGAAAAAGAGAGAAATAAATGTTAAATTCCAACAATATAAATCAAAATCTATAAATAAAAATAAATAGAAAATAAACCAGAAAAAGCTTAAAAAATGATGATGCAGAAGACTGAATAGAAATGTCTGCATGTAAAACTATCATTACTAATGATTTTATTCTTAGAAACTTTATGTGTATATATTGCCAGCACCGTATTTCAGTATCCATATACAATGTAACACACTACTTATTCAGAAAGTGAAGAGCTATGACCAGACTATAAACATGTATTGCAGCATTGGAGTACTTTTGGGTGAAAAATTAAAAGGAGATTTCTCAATAACTTTTCCTTGTTTTTCCAGGAAATAGCATAGTCTGCATTTTCAGCAGACAGCTTACAATAGAGGTTTTTTAGGTGTTTTTTTTGTTTGTTTGTTTTGTTTTTGTTTTTTCTCTTTTGGTCAGATTGGCAGAATATGAAAATAATATTTTTCTCAACAGGACAGTTTTAGCTGTCTAGGAGGAGATGTAAGAGTACAGCAGATGCATTCAAATGAAGTAAAAAGACATTAGCTGAGAAAACGATTTCCCATCTCTCCCCTTCTGTACTTCCAACTCTATGCTTATTTCAGGTGTCTGCTCAGAAAATCTTTCCCTAATACTACAACATTTATTGTGGGATTTTTTTGCCCCAGGCAGCTAGACAGGGAGCCACAGTGGGGCTTTAGTTTCTGGTGTGTCACTCTTGTCAGCTTCTTAATCTTGTTTTGTTTTCTGTCTAATCCTGTTCCATCCTCAATCACTGACAAACTAACTGAAGTTAGCTACAGAAATTGATAAAAAAAGTTCCCAGCTAAACTGCAAAAAAATCTCCAACCCTTTGTTCTAAAATCTGTCATGTCCTTTTACTTTTCCAGGTCCACAAATCAATGAAAATTTCAACGGTCAGTGGGCTGGGATAAGACAACTGCAGCAGTGAGCACGCAAATATAATGAGCATGAGGTCTGGTCTCCAAAGGTGAGCTGTACATAGGTCTTGTTTATAAGGACATGGTGGAAGGCCTTTTTCCACGTTTTTGCATGTATTCCCATTCTGGAGTTCTTTGAAGAAGCATGAGTGGAACCATTAACACATTAATTTTTATATGTATACATTCATTCAGACTCATTCATTTTATCTCACCCTCATTCCTTCAAATCGTGACAAGGCTCTTAAAGGTCTTAAAGCTCTTAAAGTCCGTAGTGATTTAATGGCACCAAGTTCAGAATAGCCCAGAGCATTGGCTATTAAACTAACCAATGAGACCTATAAAATACAGAAACAATATTATTTTAAAAATGTTTCTATGCTGTTTATTTAAAAAAAAAAAACCAACAGATCAACAGTGACAAATTGAACAATGCCACAATTTTCATACTTGCTGGAAAGGCAAGAGGTCTCATAAAGGCATGTTTGAAAAAGGAATATATGCTATTAAATGTCTATTATGGTTCAATAATGTTTAACAGTCATATGGAAGCACAGTGTTGGTGAAGGATATGATTTTCAGGAATATATAAAGACAGAATAGCCATACTTTCTATAACTTCGTTAAGGTTTAACCTTCCAAACAATTTAAAATTCTGAATATATTAGAATATTTGATTAACTACTGACAATCTTTTGAATATCCAGAATCACTAATAATATGCTGCATATTTTAGTGGTTAATTTAAAATATTTGTTATAAATATTACTTCTAAGTCAAACACTGAGTTCATAGCAACAATAACCAGGATATTTCTGAAATATGTATTGAAAGAGTTGGTACTTTCTCACTTGCCTGACAAATCTATTTGGTTTTTTATATAGAAAAATATTTTTATAAGAAAACATTATGGGATAGATATTAACAGATACTAGCGTTATAAATCTCATAGTAAGAGCTTTATTATCTACACCAGTAGTAAGATCCTGATGATTGTTATTGGGATTTTATTATAAGACAATCCACTTAAGTAAGGCACAATTAATTTGCTTCTCAAATGGAACTGAGGTTTAGACAGTGTTAATGTGAAAGAAATTAATTTACTTTGAGGAGTTTTGGAGAGAGGAGTGGTAAAACATCATACCTTACTCATATTTTATTTAGTTCTACCACTAAAAGACATAAATGAACATAGACATATTTCTGTCCTTGAGGAAATTCCTCAAATGTTCATTTCTGTGCAGAGCTCTTCAAATGTTGTACAGAAATAGGCATTCACTGATAAGGGTGGTAAGACATTGTCCATTATTTGAAACATGGGTATCCTATGTTACTTATATCCATAAGGAACAATTAGATGACTTACAAACCAAGAGTTACAAGATCATGTCTCAAAATGACAATCCAAGAGCAAATACAAATCAGTTATTCATAACTATTCATAACTATTCATAACTATGATGCTATATATATTAATCTAACAGAAAATAGTATTTTAGCGAATTCATATCACTGTATATTTCAACTGGATTATATGCCAGGATGTAATTTTTTTTATTAAAGGAAAGGATTATTTTATTGCTGTAATGGATAAATGGAACTTGCTGTGATTTATAAGCATATTAGAAAGAAAATCTTACTCATTTTCTGCAGTCTGTAACTGAAGTCTGTTCTCTTACAAGAGATAACATTAGTGTTTCTGCCATTACATTAACTTTGTCATTAATTGTTATTAATAACTGTCATTTGTACACCTTATTTGTCTTGTGATTCTGCAGTGAAAGAGTTCTTTGTTATCCTTAGCCACCTTTAATATATTCCAGAGATAACAAGACATGGAATTTTCTGTATTTTTAATAGAATATTCATTTATTCATTCACATCAACAAGATGCCCAGACATGACAATAAACTTTAGTGGAAAGACAGCACATTTTACGAATGAAAATCAAACTACGAAACAAATATTAAAAAAATCCCTCTGGGAGAGTAAGACATCTCTTTTAAAACTGAACTCACATTAATGGCTTCTTCATTTTATACCTTTCTCCCCAAACTTGCACCGTGCCTTAGCTGTGTTTCACAAACCAGACTCCTTCCAAGCTAGTTAGATAGTGGCAGCTCCTCTAAGCTCAGTGTCACTGTGTGCACTGGCAGTTCTCAGGTTCTGATTGTAAGGTCTTGTTCGTGCTTTCTATTTCAAACTATTGGCAGCTTTCTTATCGTGGTGCTAATGCTATTACACCATAAACTTGAAGTTGTTTCTCAGAGAAATACTTCATCTGTTGGAAACAACGTTTCCCTCTGAAGTACAGTTCATAGGAGAAGCAAAGATCTGCTTGGAATTCTATTGGATATACAGCTGTTCTGTACTGCTCTGGTGTTCTTAGTCTTCTTAGCTTGGTTTTCTCTCACCCGTTCCACTTGTTTTGTTGCTAGCAGGTGAGAAAATAAATGTCTCTATACACTGATAATTAGATTAATTTCTTTATTTTGAGATAAGAATGCATGCAGATGCAGTAATTTTAAGAAATGAAAAAGAACTCAAAATAGTGGAAAGATTTTCTACATTTGTCTCCTAAAATGGTGGGGTTGTACGTCCTTATTTTTGTTTTTCTTCTAATGTAGAAACTTGGCAGTCACAATTCGCCCTGCTCAAAATCTTCAGTCAGGGTTGTCATCTGAGCCAGATCATTGTTCACACAGCTTCACCTCAACTTTATTTCTATTTAGGCCTAGAAGTTTCATCCATAGGAATTCTGTACTACTTGGGGAGGGGGCTAATTATGATCCTATGCTAAGATGTATGTATTTCTATATGTACTTCATGAAAAACTCTTAATTTAATCTGTTTTACTGCCAAGTAATCAAAATTTATTTTGTTTAGATGCCTAATTGCAAGTTATGATTCTGTTCCCTCACTCACTGAACAACAGTGTTGGGGTTTATGCCTATGTCATCTGAATATCGCTCTGAATTAATTAAGTAATTTCATTATTTTCTGGATTTTCCAAGCCAGATAGCATACATGTTAGGATGCATGTAATGAAATATGAGACTGGCTAGGAAGAAAAAGTGACATTTCTTTATATATCTGGTTGCCCAGAACATCAGTATTCTTATTTCCTATTAGTTTTATTATGAAATTGTCACAGCATGACTTGCCTCTTACTCTATGCGCATGGCATTTAGTACAGTAGTATAATGTGACCTTGATATTTTCCAGAATGTTGCTGCTGAGTTAATTATTCTGGAAAGCTAATAAAAGGGTTGAAAGCACGGTTTAATTAAATTACTTTAATTGTTTCACAAAAAGGATGAAACATTTTTAGCTATATGAAAGAAATATTAAACAGGCCATCAATATGACCATCTTTTAATGTACTATGACACAAGCCCAGTTGGAGGATTCTACATTTAATTGTTCAAAATCTGTACCCACTGGAATTCTATCAGGTGTTAGCAATTTCAGGGTGGTCAAATATTTCATTCCACTTACAGACTCATTATTGTCCCACAGTATTTGGCAAATACATGATTTATTTTAAATGTTACTTATTTCCATTTCGTGCATGTATGATTTATTAACACAGTAATTTAAAAATAAAGTGTCTATACCAAATTATAGGACCAACTCATAAAGTTAAAAAATATATAGCATAAAATGTTATCAATTAAAGATTATCTAAGATTACACATCATAGCAGAAAACTACCCAAACAAATTTAATAGCTGAAAAACTGATTGGGTATTCCCTGTCATCTTTCCTGATGTCCTAGTTAGTTCCTAGCTTGGTATGTGGAAAGACAACTTAGAATCATTACAGCTGTACCTTAAAACCTAGACAAAATAAACTCATGAGAGATGGCTGTGGAAAGAGGAGTAAAAGCAAAAACCAAAGTACAGGATGACATGTTCCATACAATCTAGTTGTGTTGGGTTAAGACATTGTTGTCTCAAAGCTTTACTGGATATCTCTGCCAGAATTAGCCTCCCTCCAAAAAAGTGAGTATCAGCCTTATTCACCGCTGTCTGCATATAAAATTCAGTCTATTTGCTGAAACCACTGATAAATGTGTTTGATCTAATTTACCAGGTTGTAATTTTGGGTACATAAGCCACTCCACTGAAATATCTGCTCCTTGCTGCAGACATTGTTGTATCAGGCAGAAGAGTGGAGCAGAGAGATGGCATGATAAAGTCTTAAACTGAGGTAGGCAGATGTACCAAGAGTCACAGCTGTAAACTGACAGAGCTGAAAATTACCATTTCTTAGTGTAATTATTAAAATCTAATTTGTTCACAGACAATGAGAGCAACTATGGTTACTTCTCACAGTGAGGGACTCAGGTATCTGAGATATTAAAGGTCAAAGCCCTAAAGGACTATCAGTGTTTACTCCTGAATAATTTTAGAGAATGGAATTAAACAATTTGATTAACTTTAGTCACTTCTAATGAGGAAGGAGACACTGGTGTTCTCGCTGGTAGAATGCCACTGAATCACACCTGTTTAAACTGTCTGTTAAAGCAGCATAGATTCTCTGCTTTTCTATAGGAAGATAACATGAACTCACATATTTCTTTCAAGTGCTGTCTGATGGTGCTAAAGAAATTGCTGAATTCGCCTTAAGTACAGTAAGGCATTTTTACCACTTTATGGAACATTAAATATAATTCTTTAAAAGTAGAAAGTTCCAATCTCATTTAGTTATGCTTTTGTTTATAAAATTATAAGTTATGGGTAAAAAGTTAGCAATATATGCTCCTTTAATTACAATGATATATTTTATAAGTCTAAGGCTAAACTAAGAAACCAGAGTATGGCTCAGAATAATCTGTTTAGGTGTAAATTAGAAAAAGAATAATTAAAACATGAGTTATAATTTATCTTAAAAAAATTCCATTCTTAACATAATCCTGTAAAGGACCATCTCTCTACTTCATTAACATCCTCTTAAGAAAACCATTCATTCATGAGTACAGTAGATTTTCAGGACAGATCTAGATATTAACTGTACAACAAAACTAACTTGAGCAGATTAGAAAAAAGAGGTAGTCTTTCATTTTGAGTTATGGCCAATCTAGGTAGTTATTTTTTTTTTATTGGGAGTTACAAATCTGATACATTTCTGCATACATAAGGGAAAAATATTGATGGGACCAGGATTTATGCAAACTTCTCAAGAAATGTGGCAGCATGGACAGAAATTACTATCAGTTGCCCTGAGATGCCATCTCTCAGTTCCACAATGAGGACACATATAGCCAATGAACTGGGTCAGATAATGTGTGAAGGCAAGAAACCAAAATATTCTGGGAGCAAAACCAACTTTGATCCCTTCTGACAACATAAGCAAGGCCTTTGCACAGAAGTCTATCACAGCTGGGAAGGCAGCCAAGAAACCTTGTATTCTCTTCTATCACAAACCCTGCCAAGTTATAGCTGATTTAACTATTGCAGATTGTCAGCCTATTAAAACTAATTAAATTTTAGACCAAATAGCCACAGCCTTTCTGTTTTTACTAGAAATGATAACAGGATAGTTTTGAGGGAGAAAGTTCTGAGAACTCAGATGAAATCTGGACCAAATGTATTTTGTTTCACTTGAAAAGTTGCAGTGTTTGTAGAAGAAACTCGAACAATGAACTGTCTTATTTGCTAAGGAATAAAGTAGTATGATCAAAGATCCATGTCTAAAAACTCAATTTTTTCCTCATAAAATCTCTTGCTACATCGTGAGTATGAAATTATTAACCATCAAGAATGTCCAGCCATCTTTTTCATTTTGGCGTATGAATGTACTTCAAATAACACCTCCAGGTCACTGCAGGCTACTATTAATGCAGTATAACTATACAATGTGAATTATTTTTGCATGTTTATAAGATTATTTAGTGGTAATGAATTTTACAACATCAAAAACTTTACTATAGTGAATTTTATGATATTAATGACTGTATACTTACATCAACAATCAGGAAGTCCAGCCAGCACCAGGCATTAGTAAAATATATTTGAAAACCATATGCTACCCATTTTAAAAGCATTTCCAAAATGAAAATATATGTAAAAACTTTGTCAGCATATTCCAGCATGGTCTTGATAGTTTTGCGTTGTTCAATATATATATCTTCAAAAGCCTATAAAAATATATCCAGGTATTACTACTATTTCACAGAATATGGATAATAAAATTAAGGAATAAATAATATAAAGTAAGTAGGTTAGAGCTACTTTCCCATTGTTCTTCTTCATCCTCTTATTTTATATCTTTCCCATCTTTAACCATATTACAAGTTGAAGCAACATTATGTATTCTTCCCTGTCTGGAGTTGAATACATATCTATATATGTATGTATATTTTATTTTATTAATGTATGAAGAAATAAACTCACAGCATGATTTTTTATCCTCTGTGGTATTAAGAATCTTTCATATACACACACAAACCCCCCCAAACCTTTCTTATACAACGTCTAAGATATGTCTATTGCATTCTAGAAAGCAGCTAGAGGGATTCCACTTCTATCCTCCATCAATCAAACACATGTCTAAAAGTCAAATTAAAAAGCAATGTAGTTGCTAGAATGCACAACTATACACATTTATATTGTAGCAACTGTTCAACTTGAGTAAAGCTGGAAAGGCAGGTAATGTAAATCTCTTTGGAAAGTGGTTGTTAGGTTTAATTTGCTGCTGCACTCTTCCATAGCTCCTGCCTTCGAAAAAGGAACAGAATGAAGTAATTATTCCATTTTTTGGTGTAGTCTTTCATAAGGAAAATTCAAGGAGTGACTGAGCCTAGAAGGAATTAAGGATTTAAAACCATACATTTAGCTATATATTCACACTTAACAGTCCTTTGTACTCAAACCTCTTGACAAACATGCTGAAAATTGGCAAGCAATTTAAACTTTGAGTGGCTACACTGTCTTAAAGAAAATTGCATAAGTTTTATTTTTACACTGGTAAGACAAAAGTAGCACTAGAAAGGTGCATGTGAAATTTATCAAACTTTTTCAAGTTTGGGTCAAGTTTCATTCCATCCTGAAATGATAAAACACAGGGAGTTTTATACAGCTCCAAGGAAAACAAGTCTTTCTGAAGCAAATTTGATTTTTGCTGTTGCTCCTAAAGAGATATCTAAACATATCAGCATCTGCAATTTTGTTCTACTTACTAGTGCTCCACTGCTGAGGAGAATCATGAATACAATGAAAGTCTCAAACCAGTTGTGTTCAACTATGCTGTAGCAGGTCTTTCTAAGATTCCACCAAGTTTTTCCTTTGCCATCCTCTATACTTACTTGACAACATGGAAATTTTTGCACACAACCTGCATTAGATTAAGAGACATTAGGATCCAAAAGCCAATTACTTTAAAGTCAATATTTACTGTCATATCAATATTGTTAGAAGCTTTAACTAATTTTATAATTTTTTTTTAATTAACCACTGGAATGCTGAATAGGATATCACATCACATAGGATGCTGAATATCTGAATTTAGATAACTAATCTTGAGATAAACCAGACAATAGGAGACGTAATTATGAGTAAAGTCAATCTGAAAAACATTGATTTTTTTTTTTGACTGTTGGCATGTAACTGTTCCAGCTGTTGGTGGAGTCACACAAAAATTTATTTGTTCCAAATTTAAAGGGCCCTTTCAAATAACTGAAAAGCATTTTAACAGCAGAAAAGTGAATGACATTTCTTCATTACAAAATGTATGCAGTGGCCAGATAGATAAAGTTACTTAAAGCCTAGGGAAACCTTGGTTTTGCATCTGATTTCCAGCATTCTAGGCTAAAAGTATTTTCTTTTGATTTTTGAGGTCAAGAAGGCCCACTAGACTTGAAACCCTCAAGAACTTAAATGTGCTAGTAATAATGTTATTTTAGCAATACATCTCTGAAGTCAACAGTTATTCTACAACCTTCTGTAAAACAGGCTTCTGGTTCAAGAGCTTCTTCACTTTCAATTTCTGCTTGCTCGCCCTCTCCAGGAGGAGCAATATCAACTGTGCTGCCTTCTGATGAGCTTGATGCATTTAGTTTCTGCAAGTAAAAGTTCCACAGAACAATTTTTCTCATTAGATACATATTATATAAGCAATGATACTGAATCAAATCATGCCAGTCTGACTTTTGAAGAATGGTAAACTTACAAATATGCATCACCAAAAGTAAAACCACAGTAATGACATGTACATTGTATAGTTATGTTTCCCAGTTTATCTTCTCATAGGGAACATTTAAATATAATTTAGCTACTAACCTGATCCACGTATATGACTTCTGAAGAATTCTCAATAGAATTAAAATGGGAGAGTCTACATGTACCCAATTCTTAAATTACTTCATTTCTTTACTATTATACTGGAT
Source organism: Corapipo altera (assembly GCF_003945725.1). Lineage (NCBI taxonomy): Eukaryota > Metazoa > Chordata > Aves > Passeriformes > Pipridae > Corapipo > Corapipo altera. Next base: position 16,204,995 of record NW_020884877.1, on the reverse strand, counting down.
TACATTGAAAATGTGTCTTAGTTTTCTGAGTGAAATGAACTAACAGAAATCTCCACTAACACACACCTTATCTGGATTTAAAAGCTGTAAATATAATAGCATTTAATGGCAATTTTCTGCACAATTTAATTTTTGCATAAAGCGCAAATTAACAGATTCAAAATATCTTCTTTGCATTTTAGTCTCATGTGCTTATTGAAAGACTTCCTGATGTCCTTTTTATCCCAAATATTTCTGTCATTCTACTACTTTTTTGTAGAGTTAAATACTATAGCCCTTACTACAGTAAAAGCACTTCTAGATCTGAAAACTGCAAGAACTGAAGAGTGACATAAACTTTATTTGAAAGTTTCTTTCAAATAAAGAAACTTTTTACCAAGTACATTAAAATTCTGGTCAGGTCAAAGTGTTCATCAGTCATGAAAGACTGCCCATAATTTTGTCCTTTTAAGAAAGTGTATTTTGAAAGGACGAACCTGCTAATAATGCACAGAACAAATGCAATAATCAGACAGAGTTTATAACTTGTTTTCCGTTGTCAATACTGTTGTGTCTTTAATTGTTTTCATCCAAAATACATTCTTTTTTACTGTGAAACAAGGCTTGTAATCAGAAAGCAACATTAAAAAAATCATGGCAGTGAAATTCTTCTGATTTATCCCATATAGCTATAGTACATAGGAATTTCAAGGGGGAATGTAGAGTGCACCTCTAACTTAAATACTTTAAATTGTACAGGTACTGATGTAACAAAAGGACATTTGTTCACTGACTATATCTGTGGGATTAGTTTAGCAAATCTGGTCATGTCCTTTGACCTTTGGATGAAGGCCATGTGGAGAAAGGATGAAGATCTTTCTACACAATTTTGTTGAGAGAATGCTTAATACCAACTACATTTCACATTTAGTTTTCAAGATAGTGACATTTTTAGAATATAAAAATCCCCTTCTGTTCAGAGGATTTGAATGATTTTGCAACAAATAATAACAATAACTTGTTTTTTGAAAAAAAGAGGCATTTCCATGTAGTCTCTTCTTCTTCAGAGACACTGCTGCAAATTAGAACTAGTTATTCAACTCTTCAGTAAAAAACCCAGTCTCTTCAGGAAAATATATTCACAGCTAAGGGCTTTCTCTGCCAGAAATTAAATGGCACATATATCTTAATATAGCTTTGTAATCAATTCTTTCCTCATATTCAACTCTTACATGAGATAAATGAAGTTTAAAATAAAGGTCATGTTGGGTAATGGATAATTTCAGGGCTAATTTTCAGGAAGCTGATTTTTGCACACACATGCAAATGTAGTCAATATGGGGTCATTCAGACATCAGGTTGTTACTGCATTGTGACCAAAAATAAAGGACTTGTCAGATAACAGAAAAGATTTCTGACAAGCATACAGGTATGAGTTTAAAAACCATTCTCTCCTTTTTTACATATCATGATCTGTCATACATGGAAAATTGTGCTGACAAATGTGAAAAGATTTGGATAAATACATTGAGAACTAGATGCTTCCAAAGTTTAGATTTTTTGCTTAGTAAACATGTTAAAATACCTTGTTTCATTTTTTCATACTCCACTTCCCATATGATTTCCAAAATTTATATATGTAAAATAGTTACTGACATATTGCCTCTAAATGGAATAATTTATTATTGGTCATGTAAATCTGTAAGTCTGGAATAAAATATTGCATATCTCATATTGTAAGAATATTTTAAATTTCATGTTCTATATTGCATTTACAAACCAAAATGCCCAGTAACGTACACTGTATTAAGCATTATTAGCACACCACCTTATTATCCACACATAAGGCTCTCTCTCCTTTAAAAAGGGTAAAATAGTTGTGAATTAACTCTCTTTTTATATATCATAGAAATACCAAGAAATAAGAAGTCTGAAACTTGTCATTGAAATTATAGGCAGTTTCTTCATTAAATAAAAACCAAATGTTGTGAACATAATTATCTGTCACATTCAAGTTAGGGAAATTAAAACTAATTCATGGCCTGATCCATCATCATTAAATCAATTACTGACGTAACAGCAGCAAGGTAAAGGTTCATAGTAAGCATCAATTCTAAATCTAGGAGTGCAAATTAAAAGGCAGTCAAAATTTTAACTACATCTTTCCATGTAAACTCTGCTGCAAATAGTCCTGTCAGCATAGCTGCTAAAAACCACGTGACAAAAGTGCAGTTTATAACCAAAAAAACCTACTATAATTCTATTAAATAATTTTCACATAAAGCATTCCCTTCACTATTTTTCAAATAATCTTGAACAACTGCATTATTAAGGAAAAAACCTCATTAGTTAATAAAACTCCTCTTCTTTGCTTCAAGACCCTAAATTAGGAAAGAACCAATACATTTTAAATAAGGTGACATTAATGATATTCTTTCTAGCAATGAAACTAATAAAGCTAATAGGAAGCTCAAGATTCATGATAGATTAGCACAATCTTCTTTTCAGCTCATAAATGTGATTATCAGCCTCTAGAACACACCATGCCCTATAAATACTTCTTTGCATCTTCAATGATATCACATTTTCCTTTATAAGGAAATATTTGAAAGCAATTGCTTATGATGCAGCATTCTCAAGGCCTGAATCAGCAAAACAACATGCTTGACTAGAGCAGAAGCCTGAGCAATACTGTGAAAATCACACACACACACACACAAAATCAGACTACCTCAATGGGATTATATTTTACTGAAAACAGCAATATCAATATTATTGTGTAGAATATAACAGAAAAAATGCTTCATCTCCAACCCAAATACTTGGTTAATGTATGTATAATCAGCTTCCATAATGTCCTTTCAGAGCAATGCATCTCTTATCAACAGCTTCGATCATTAAAACAAGCTTTGACCAACAGCATATTAGTGTGCCCATTTACAAGAAAGCATTCACTTAAGACCCAGTCTTGCTCTCATTTGATTCTATTCTAGATTTCAATAAGAGCAAGAGCAGGCTACTAAAATTTTAAGCTTTACAAATGGCTTCATGATTCAAGTGACAATAAAAAAAAAGGGATTCAGCCATTACAAATTGCCTTTAGTAATTCAGCCATGTGGTTTTATCCTTTGAATCTTGAAAGCTGCACTGTAATTGAGTGAAAAAAATATAAAATAATGAAAATTGATGATTCCAAAGTGATTCTAAACTGACTTTTAACTCTCAGATGTGATGATATTTGATTTTTATATAATATTAAGAAAATTACTTTAAAAATCGCTTTCATTAGAGGTTTATTTGATGTTTAGAGCATATCTTGGTTTAAAATTTAATCAGTAAAATCTGAGAATTTTCAGAATACATACCAATTTTAATTTCTTTTGGCATCTCTGGGCAATTTAGACTACAATATAATACAGGTAGATAATACTGTGCTATAATCAAGGGTACAAAATTAACTACTTGGTGATCCTTTTGAAGCCAGTAAACTCTGCCTAAAGGAAACAGCTTTCAATCCTGCTATAGGACTGAAATCTTGATCCCCTCAAAATTTTGATGCCTAGTTTTACTAAGATAATTTGACCTCCTTAGTTTCATATAACTTTGGCTCCTGTGCTGTCCCTATTCCTGAAGGCTCTGCCAATTTACTCATCAATGGAGGGCATGTTTGCCTATAATGAAAAAAACCTTAGGTTAAATATATATGGAATTTTATAAAAATTATGTTGACTACTCCATAGTCTTTCTAATTTACACAAAAGTCCCCCAACTCATTTACAGATCCCTATAGTGAAACACATTCCAAAAAACCACTATTTATGAAGGAGTTTAAGATTTGAGAAAAGAGGATTTGTAAAATGTTTTGCTTTGAGAATTCTTTAAGGAGAGTTATTTGCTGTCATTTTAGCAATTATTAAACTGTTTTCTCTGCTTTCAGTTTATAAAACTCAAGATATGCACTGTCCAAATGAATCCAGTGCAGTTTGTAGCATCTTGGATATTTGCATTACAGTGCATTGTAATTTTTACGCAAGTAGCTACTGCAATAATTCAAATGTTATTCAACAAGGAGCTGAAGTCATGGTAGTAATCATTTCATAGATCACTTAACACATTTCTTTAAAAATTTACATTTATAAGGGCTGAATCAAAAAGGGTTGTTTTTATTTTTTAAAAACTATGCATGCTCCCTTTTTCTTTGGCTTCTTTAGCATATAACATTCCAGTACTTTTATGATCCATACTTCAAAACCTGAAGAGCATGCAGTTATTGCTAAAAACTGTATTTAAATATTCAGAAAAATCATTAGCAGAGTTAAAAAATATATGTTGGGGTTGCCAATCCCACCTGACCATGCTGTGATGTGAGTCCCGTGACTCAGCAGAGAGCAGCTGTGCATGTTTCTACTGTCTTGCAATGGATAGGGAAGGTACATAGCTGAAGAGCATGCAGGCCAGTCAAAATCCATTAAAAAGTGATTATATATATATATACATATATATGTATAACTTGCTTAGGTAACCTGTGTGAAAGTGGTGACACGTTGCTCTACCTGGTTAAAAAGCACCAGAGCTGCATTCTTGATTGCTCCAGCTTGGTTTTACCCCTGTGAGAAGTAAGAATGGTAGGTAGTGAAGTTCAAGACACAGGATCACTAGTTTTCCTCTTTTTGGAATCTCTAATTCAAACATGGCTTTAACACAATTAAAACATTATTATTAAATATTTTATTACTAGTTGGAAAAAGGGAAATACATACCACCTGAAATATTCAACAAACTTTTCTACAGAACTTGTTAGTTTATTTTAGAGAAATTAGAAATGCAGAAGCTAGAACTAGTAATCTGCACTCAGAAATTATGATGCATAAATAAAAATAGAATGAATAAAATTAACAAAGACATGGTTAGCAGATTTGGAAACTATTTCTGTATTTATATAGTGCTTAATGCATATTAATGAGAATTTTAAGGGGGTTTGTTTGTTTCATGTTCTAGTCTTCATTTAACTGACTAAGTGATTATCTCTTTTATTTGAAAAATATATACATACACTAAGCAAAATACTTTGAAGCTGTATGGCTTCCCATTCCTGTATGGCTTCCTTCATCCTCTAATAATGATAGAACTTCTAGATCTCGATGAAAATAAATTTCTTCAATTTCTATTCAGATTAAATGTGATGAATTATCATATTGTGTAGGTTTCTAGTTTAGATTTAGTATGCTATACACTTCTGACTCTATAATCTTTATCTAATTGTTTCAAAAGAGGATTGTATCGGTGTCTTACAGTGGAACATCAGTGTATCCAGAGATATAGTTTAAATCATTATCCACAGCTAGTCCATAACTTAAATAATTTGTGACTTTTGAAGATACTGTCCCAGAATTGGTCAGTTTTAGAAAAGATAATTTAGCTAGTTGGACATTTTAAACATGGTAAAGAATCATCCAACAAACTGATCAAATACTACTGGGTCTATTTTGGCTAAGAAATTTATTGAAGCTCAGTGATAATGCTTAACTTTGTTCTTGTCTTTTTAACTTCACCTAGGCACAAAGGCACTAGTGAAGCCAATCAGAAAACTAAACGTATTCCTTGTTTTGAAAATTTAGTAGATCAGATGATGAAGGATATTTTTAATTTTATCAAAATCATCTGCAGTGATTTCAGAAGTCAATTGAATAGCCTTACTTCTCCATTCTGAATTTGTACTTACTGTATATATACTGTAGATAAAAAGGGTTTTGTAATTTTGAATGATAGACGCCTATAGGTATATGCATTTCTTCAGTTGTAAAATAAGCTTTCTGTAACTGAGGAATATATTTGAAATTATTTTTCCATGTTGAAATGCAAAACTTTATTTATAAAATTGTGAATCAGATATAATGAACAGTTGTTAAGTGGCATACAATATACAATAGTTAGGAGTCATGTTTCGTAAGATTACCATAGTGTAGTCATTTTACTGATTAGAAGCATATTTTAGAAACAGCACCCACAATGCTAATGTTAAAACCCACCAAATTATCCCCATTAGTTACTTCTAATTTTCTTATTATCTTCAAAGTTAATGGTCTTGAGTATCTTATTTTCAGAACAGAAATCTGGGGGGGTTTGTGATGATTATTTCATTGGGTGTTGCACCTCTATTTTCTGATTATTATTTAAAAACCTTCAAATATCAATGAAATGTTCGCTTCTTTCAGGTACTTTCAGCCAACTATTGCTCTAAAGCAGTGGGTAACTTTATAATCTAATAAATACTATTGTCCTGTTTCATCCAAAGAGAGTTCCTCAAATTTCTAGTGATATGTATTAGAAAGATTTTGTTTAGGTGTGAAAGGTGCAACCAGATTTCAGAATAGGTTCTAGCAGATTTGGGAAGTTATTAACTAGGAAATTAATTAGAATGTGTAGGAAGAAAAAGAACTAGCCTTCCAAAAGAATCTCTGTGACAAGAGTTATTTTGTACCATAGTATATCTGATAATAAAAATAGGAAATATTACAATTTTTTCCTCACTCACCCTCAATTACAATTTCTATAGTAATTACCTGCTCCTGGCATATTCCTCAGGGGCACACAGCCCATACCCCACTTTCGGCATGACAGACTTCAAATAATCATTCTGCTCTTAATGTCAGTGACAGTCAGTAAGACACCAGAAAAAAATGAATCATTTTACAGTTCCTGTGTGTGCAGATGTAGCTTCCCACAGCTCTGTTGTTAAATAAAATGTTATTATAGGGGATGCTTCTTCAAAGTATTTTAAATGCTAAGCGCTGCCACAGTTAAGGCAGGGAAAGTTCTGCTCCATCTCTTACCCCTCCTTTTGCAGACCAGGCCTTCTAGCAGAAATGTTGTCTCAGTGGTACACCGTGAGAGGCAAAACAAAGCAAATGATGGTGTACTGTCCTAGAGAGGTAACTTAAACACTGCGACAATGGACTCTTTATCTTCCTTAAAAGACAATCAGAAGGCAGCAAAAGATTCAACAGTACTGTTGACTTGGTAGGAGAAGATTGGGAACCTTCAGCAATTCCAGTCACATGCCAGATCATCTGTTCATATATTAACAAAGCCAGTGGATTTTTATACACACAATAAAACCCCCCCACTTTATCCTTTCCCTAGAAATCATCCTAAAGGAATAAGGAATCCAGAGCCAAAAGCGCAATTAATACAGCATTCACAATTTTCAGGGCACTGTCTGATTAGATACTGTTCACCATATGCACACTTGCACTGTATGAATACATGTCAGAGCCAAACACTGTGTGGGAGCAGAATTTGCGGGAAGTGTTATAGTTCCAGCTTTGCAATGGTATCGATTGTAAGGAAATACTGAGGCTGCACAGAAGTGCTAAACCTATCCTAACCCCACTGAAAATTTCTCCACGATTTCTTATTATAAACACCATCTATCAGTTACTGCTGGATTTCCCACAGTCACCTGAAATTTCCACTTTCAAATTGCTTATACGGACTTTTGGATTTGATTTCTCTTCCTGAAGACATATGGATACAAGTCCATAAAAAAACCCCACAAAATCTCTTTTGATTTATTACCATCCAGAAACTTCAGGATGGCCTTAGAAAACAAAAGCATAATGCCTGAACCAAGCAAAGATGGGGATGAACAGAGCAATTGACTTGTCAAAGTCACCTTGAAATTGGTATTCAGAACTTCTCAGCACAACAACAAGGGCTTTTACTCCTTTTTCTTGTGTACATATATCACATATTCACCTGGAAAGCAGAGGAGTTTCTGTCTTAGCATTGCATTTTGTTTTGTCCTCAGCTGTTTTGATGGAATATACAGCAGTACACTGTAAACTGAGCCATTCAATCTACCTTAAAGAAGAAATAAACAAATAATACCTATGGCACAACCAGTGACCTGCCTTATAGCACAGACCCACAAACACTGAGGCAGAGAAAGGGGTAAACACTGCCAGGGAATCACTAGCCAGGTGTGGATGGGAACTTCCCAAGTTCTTCTGCTGCTGAGGATGACATGTCATGCAACCACACATTTAGCATCTGCATAGACTATAAGCCCCTCAACTTCCTAAATGCATATTACAAACCTTTTAAAAAGTAACATATACAGAAAATTTCTAGGCTTGTAACTTCATAAAATGAAGTTACTAGCAAGGCACTTATCATTGTATTTATGAGAACTAACCACAAGGAAAGCAGTAAATGTGTAGTAAAATATAATTTAAAAAAATCAGAATATATGAAAAGACATAGAAGACTTTACTAAACGTTCATTGGAAATGACAATCAACTTTTATTAGATCAGCTTACAAGAAAAATACTGAACTCTCAGGCTGAAACTCTGAATGCTTTTTTTTGTGCTACTAATTGATCTCATAACTTACACCACTTTACACTTCCTGTATCTCTTATATTCTTAAATTGCCATGGATAAGCACTACTGCTTTACTGTCTTATATATCTACATTGAAAAAGTTTGTTTCATAACTGAGCAACTTAGTTGGGTGATAGAATATCTTGTTCTTCATCTTACAGCTGTTACACAGAGCAACATTCTTTGCAGCTGCAAATAAGCACACACTCTTTATGTTCCTTTATGTTCTTTAGCAAAAGACCCATACTATGATTCAGTAGATCATGGCTATCCCCTAATTTCATGTGGTATAGTTTGATAGTGCTGAGGAATACATAATTATTTGCAAATATAGCAGCTATACAGCTATGATAAAGTCATGAATGTAGGGCTTCTTTATAGAAGAGTTTTCTTTATGGTAAACAAACCCTTTTGTATCAATGAGTTATCAAACAATATCACAGCTTCTAATCTAATTCAAAACAAATTTATCTATGGTTCCTGACCCCTTAAACCTCAAAGTTCCTAAATTTCTAATGGCACTGAATATAATTATATTCTGATAATGCATTTATTAGCTTGTTGTTAATCACTACTTAAACAAACAAAGTTTTCCTTGAATACCATCAGCACCTGTTCATGATCACTTCTGGTATTACAGCCACCTAGATTTCAAAGCACATGGCATTTGGTTTTTAGATCAGCTTCTGTCAGTTTGCACAATAATAATAGCATAAAGCTTTCAAGTAAGCTGTTTCCATGTGCATCTGTATTACAAGATCATTCTGCTCTCCAGCATAATTTGAGATACTGCTTTACCATGACATTCTTTGGTACCTGGATTACTTTAATGGTCTCTGAACCCAAAATCTATATGAATATTACTCACAAAAATTTTTAGATAATCCAGAATAAATTACTGATTTGTGATGTCTCAGGGTGAATTTTAAGAACTACCCTAAGTATCAAAAAAAATATTTTTTCTCCACTTATATTTGCTTGGGTGTGTATACTCTTGATTGGTCCTTAGCCTTCTACCCTTATTCTAGAAATTCTTATTGCATTGTAGGCACTACAGAAAGAAAGCTTTATGAAATGTGTGCTAGTCCTAAAACCTCAAAAACTGTGAAAGAAATAATCATATTTAAAACCAAACATCTTCCAAACGTTAATAAACAAAGTATTAAAAATATAAACTCTAAGGACCCTCAACTATACCATCATATAGGGTGATTTTTTTTTTCTTGAATTATAATTACATAAAATTCTAAAACATAAAATATATTTACACAGGATAAAATTCTAAATATGTAATTAAAACATGAAAATGCATGACAATTCACTTGTTAAGATATGAAGAATCCTACCTGTTTGCTTTCTTCCATATCAGATTCGCTGCTAAATTCTTCTGTATTTAAATTTTCAAAATCTGATTCTCCAACTGCAATGGGCACCGTCACAGTGAGGCCTGGGTTGTTTATAAATGACATATAATCATTTTCATCAATTACGTATTTTTCCACACTGCTGCCTGTGCCCACACCACTGGTGGTTCCATTCCCGTCTTTCAGATAATTCAGATCTTTGCTTATTTCAACAGCAGTATGATTGGAAATGCAGCTGTCTTTCTTGTTGTTTAGCTCTTCAAGTGCTTTGATTTCCTCTAAAGATTTCTGCTTTCTAACGAAGGCTTTTTGGATGAACTCCTGTATCTTTTTTTTGACATAATCTATTCCCTTCTGGATCCTTGCCACAGCAATCTGGAGATTGTTCATTTCATTATCATCATCTGTAGCAGCAAGGTTGTCTGAACTAAATGAGCTCAGCAGCAAGGCCAGAAATAGGTTCAATACCTAAAAGATGAGAGAATACAGAGGTATAGTAAATATATACATATAAGAAGTGTTAGACTTGGCAATGCTAAGTTAACAGTTGTACTTGATCTCAAAAGCCTTTTCCAATTTAAACGATTCTATGGTTTTAAAAAAATTAGTAGAGCAGGTGCTGATCATAAATAACTTGCTGGGGCTCTGCACACTTCTGTTGACAGTGTCAAGACTGCAAGGTCATGGAAATGACTGGGATACAAACAAACTGAACTCTATTTTATAAAAATTTAAATCATGTTAAAATATGTTACTAAAAGAAAGAGAATTATGACAGATAATGAATTATAGGTTTTAAGCATATCAGAATGAACCACAAAGTTTAACAATAAAAGAAACTTAAAAATAAAGAGTAAATAATGCATTCTATTTATATTCTATTTATATATTCTATTTATATTCTATTTATAACATATAACACCAATTCAATATTTATCAATTGAAATTTTACATTTTAACTTGTCAGCTCGATTTAAAATTTTTCAATAAAGGTTTCTTGTACAATTTTGAGTTAGAAGATTTTAAGCACATTTTTAGGCTGGATGGCCAATCATTCTGTGTTTGTTTTTTTGGGTTTTACACCTAAAAAGCCCCAAAGTTCAGTACTTAAATTCAAGATATTCTAAACAAGACCAGATACACTATACATTATTTTTATTAAGTCAGAAGTACAAGTGCTGGAGTTAGCTGTAATGAGAGTACTTCTGAAGAAGCAGCTTTCCAGGAGCTTGTGCAGCATAAGCTGTATTATTTCAAGAGTAGTGAGAAAGACATTTGAATTTAAACAGCACCTCTAAATTAGCTGCAGCACTCCCATGATAAAGTGTTTGATTTGACATTTTGGTGTACTTCTAAATTCCTCTACCCATTGTAAGAGTACTTCAGTGTATAAAAATGAGTGAAAAAAGAAGGGAAATATTGTATGTTTTCACTCCAAATTCGTACATTCAGATTAATTTTTTAATTCTAAACAGAAGTATGACAAACATTTTCATTCCATAGCTCTAAGTCCTGTACATTTGCATAGAGTTAATGCTCAAAAATGTTCATCACGTACCACCAGGTTTCCAATCACCATGACCAGCATGAAAACAATAAGGCACATGGTTTGGCCAGCAACCTCCATGCAGTCCCACATCGTTTCTATCCATTCTCCACACAGCACTCGGAATACAATCAGGAAAGAGTGGAAAAAGTCATGCATGTGCCAGCGTGGAAGTTCACAGTCACTGGAGATCTTGCAGACACATTCCTTGTAGCTTTTCCCAAACAGCTGCATCCCAACCACAGCGAAAATGAACACAATGATAGCGAGCACCAGGGTCAGATTGCCCAGAGCTCCCACTGAGTTGCCAATAATCTTAATCAGCATATTTAGAGTTGGCCAAGATTTTGCCAATTTGAAAACTCGAAGCTGCAAAACAAAAATGCAGAGGAATCATTAGTGTTAGTTATGAAATAGAACCTAGGTTCAAGTTGTTTAGCAGAGCATATCAATTTCTGTAGATTAATTTGTTCTTCAGTAGGAACATACCATTATTTTAATGGAAAGCAGTGAACTTGAAGTATTTGTCAAAAATGCATTGTTCAACATTTCATTCGAGTGATGCACATAGTAAAAAAATCTAAATTTGTGTTTGTATGACATTTTATTTTAATATTTTTAAACATCCACTTAGAGATGATTGATGAACAATTCTTCAAGACATTTTAGAATTTCGTACTCTTTTCATCACCTTCACTACACCCTTTTTGCTGGTTTGGTTGCGCATTTTCCTCAGCACTGCATTAAGGTTTTCATGCTTAGTTAGAGGCCAATTTTTTAAACAAAAAGTTGATGTTGATATTGTCATGTCCATTCAAATCATAAACACTAACTTAAAAACAATATTCATGACCCAAACTATGTTATGTGAAGCTGGTTACCATTGCAAGTAGTGCTAATAAATTAAGTCACTGCTTCCTATTCTATATATTAGGAGATAACCTAGGTTTCCAAGTAATGTGATAACTACTGGTAATAAGGACTTTCAAATAATTAATCTTGTGCCTCTAGAAAACATCTATAAATTAGTGTACAATACTAATTGATATTAAAAATAAATTTTTAGTAGAAACTCAATAATATCTAAACATAAATGTTATCATAATCAGCTTTTTGACTCTTTGTTATATATAGTGGAGTTACCAGAAGTTTTGTGTTGCTGCCCATTGAAATAAATGTGTAGAGAGGGTCTGCTTAGGGTCTTTACAAGTAACACAAAGTAATGTTCACAATATAAAGACAAAAAATGTCATGATACTTTATGCTGGTGACAATATGTATGCTTTTACAGATATTTAGCTCTAATGATTCTTAATGAAATCAGTGTAATGAAGATGTCCAAAATTCTTAAAAGACAGCAGTTAGGGTAGCAAAGGATATCTGTAGGATAGAAGATCAATAGGATAATTTTGATACCAAAAGATATCGAAGGATATCAATCGACAAACACCTTATCAAACATGGTTTGCAAATTAGGCATATAGGAAAAATAATGATAGCTACTGAAGTTTACAATATATTTAAATATAATTAAATATTTTAATTGTTACAGGCACCAGCACTTTTCTTTTTACTATTTTGAGTGAGACGATTGCATGCAAATATTTAATTGTCAAGGTATTTACCAATCTGAATGACCGAAGAACAGATAATCCTTCAACATTTGCCAGACCAAGCTCCATTAAACTAAGGCTAACGATAATACCATCAAAAATATTCCAGCCTTCTTGGAAATAATAATAAGGGTCCATGGCAATTATCTTTAGTACCATTTCTGCTGTGAATATTCCAGTGAATACCTAAAACAAAATGTAATTAATTAATTGAGTTGTTATGAGAAATTTATATACCTGAGTAAATTGCTTTATGCAACTTGCATTCCCATACCTGTTACTATAAAAAACAGCTGATTGCTATCTCTAAATGGCATTTAAGTATTTCTAAACACTGAAAACTAGTTACTAAATCAGGACACAAATAGTAGGACAGAGGTTTGATAAACATACAAAAAGCTATTGACCAGTCAGCAGCTCAGCTCCAGCTCAGATTTGACTGCGTGCTGGACCATCCAGGCAGCAAATGATGTGATGTGATCTGGTGTTTTCGGTCCCATTTTAAGAGGATAGTCCCAGTAAAGAAGGTTTGACAGCAATTTTCTTCCTAGTTCACAGTCTAAATAGAAGCATTAGAAGATACTCTCTAATGTCTGACTCTCTAAGGACAGATTCTCTAAGGTCTGTCTTGTAGGAGAGAGTTGAGGAGTTTGGATGGAATAGACAGGGGAGTCTGGAGTTTCTTGACTGGGCTTTTTGTAAGGATATAGAGGTTTCACACGCAGCTACCATGCTGTGTGACAGCTACTTCCTTTTGTGAAAAAGAACTTCAGGATAATAATGTTATTTGAAATATCTGGAAGTGCCGAATGTGAAATTATCAATGCTTCTTAGTGTTTTAAGTCCAGAACGTAACTCAACAATCTTGCAATGAGTAGTGATCAGTAGTTCATGCAGCATAATAAAGACATTTTGGAGCATGATGTAAAACCATAAAAACATATGAATATTCTGTACAACAATCAAAAGATATCCTATATCAAGTCTACTAAGGTACACCAATGTACTCTGCTATTGCCCTGTGAGAGTTCTTTACCTAGCTTGTTCTTAGTCCTACTACAAAGTTTTATGGTAGCAAAGCTAACTTTTTACAGCACTATATAACTACACTCATAATTACCTATTAGTTTAAGAGGATTAGGAGGTGGATATAATGCTGCAGAAACATTCACCATTGTCCAAGAGTAAATTTTCAAGTGTATAATTTTAACAAACTAGAGCTATAGCCAGAAACATTATACTATTAAACTGATATATAAGAGATGTTTCTGTATTATCAGAAGAATGTAACAGGTACTGCTATATGTGGTAAAAAGAACACAACAAAGAAAATTATTCTTGACAAAACTCTCATATTTGTCAAAATAATTGAAAAAAAAAGCCATGAAAAACATTTCATTTCAAGATATTTCCTATTCCACCCACAAACTACTTTTTCTTCAGCATAACCACATCCTTAAATACAGAAATACACTTTAACAGAAGTAAATGCAAGTTTTCTTATAATTAGGAATTTGAATACTGAATGAATTTTAGTATTATGCAAAATTAATCATTGCATTTTAGAACTACTTCTTCAGTCAGATTTGTCGTATTTAATTTATTGTCAAACACACTGTGATGTCACAAGCAAACAGTAAATTAACATAATTTGAATGGAAAGCACAAAATTAAGGTTAATAGATTAATACAGCAAGGAACAGAGAATTTAATTGAAACCAGCAGGAACAGTATTCAGTGCACATATATAGTCCTAATTAAGGATACCAAGTTGTTACAAAGGTAGTTAAAATATGCTAGCTTAGAGTAAAAAAAAAAAATACGAGATGGGAAAAAGCAGAAGACCTTGTAAACATAAATAATTGGAAAGAAACAATTTTACCAATATGACAGACCAACATTTTAAACTACAATATTCTGTAATCTGTCATGAACATAAGAATAAGGTGCAGTTCGATCCTCTTCCAGGAGAAAGGAAACTGTAGTGCACACAAGAACACACAGGTAGTAAGTTCAATTTTAGTTCTATTTTTAAAAAACATCATAGAAGGATGTATTGCCAGTACACACAAGGATAATGTTTAGATTTTAAAACATTCTCTGACCGAGAAATCTATTAGCGTTCCATTTAAACATTAGCTGGCTTTTCAAAACTAATCTTTTTGAGTGATTAGTTCAAAACACTTGGTTGGTTTTGATTTTCAGGACTGCATGCTGTGTGAGTCAATCCAGACCTCTCCTATGTAAACTACTGGTAGTTACATCAGCTGACAAAAACTTAAAATGTATGAATCTGCCTCTGAAATAAACACTTGCAAGGTTCAACCCTCTGCTTCCTCACCACTAGAAGCAAATGGAGAGAAACAGATAAGAACATGTAAGTGTTATGTTACATTCAGGTATCTGCTGAGAAAAGGAATTACATGTAACCCTAAATCTCTGGATCAGGTTAAAAATGGGAAAGGCATCACCAATAAACTCAGAGATCAAACATGCCTTTTTTTAGAGATTAAATAGTAATCTTCTCATTTATTAAGTATTTTTAGTTACCTAAAGTGGCAAGGACTTACTGGTAACAAGAAATATGCCTTTTTTTTGGAAAAGTACTTTCACGGTAGTGTAACAAAAAATTCTAAGAGAAATTCTGACATCTGAATATTTAATTTTGTACAGAAGAAAAATATTTTCTGTTATGGAATATCAGTACCATAATAAAAATTACATAATCTACCTTAACATTTTAAAGAAAAAACCCAAGGTAGACATCAAGAAATGTGGCATTCCAGTGAAGACTGCACTTCCATACATATTCAGTTATTTCATTATAGTAGTTACAAAATAGATTCCTGAAGGGTAAAGGCCAGCAAAAATTGCTTTACCTGTGAAAATCATATATATAATTTCTAAACCAATTATAAAAAAAAAATCGTAGAATAAATTTAAAAGGAATTTATACATTTCTTCTTTTAGAAAAGGGTATTTACACCAATACCACAAACCACTTACCAGGTTTCCCACAGAAAGGACACTGCTAAACTGTTCTGTCATTGGGTAATGTTCCATGGCCATAAACAAGGTGTTTAAAACAATGCAAATAGTTATAGCAAGATCAACAAATGGATCCATCACAACTAAATTGACGACGTGCTTTACTTTTAACCATGGACTCCAGCAATCCCAGATCAAGAAAGTATTTGCAAATCTGTACCAGCATGGTGGGCATTTCTGTCTGGATTCTTCGAGCTCTGAAAAAAAATAGAAAAAAATGGATATTCCAATTGTATCCTCTGGAACTTCTTGTTTAAAATATGGAAAAAGATTGTATCATTCAAATAAACAGCTCTCACTAATATAGGTTTTCTCTCACTTATGTTTAGCCACCTAAAAGTAAGGCACCTAATTTATTTAAGCTCCTCTGCAATCAGTGGACAGTGAAGTACATTCACTAAAGGGTGAATCATCTCAACATCTGCCTAAAGAGAGAAATGTGTTTGTCTTTCCCATGACAGTAGGGAGAATCTAGACATTTAGTTTAGATTACTTGACTTGCTTACAGCAGATATCTTAATTTTGGATATTAAAAGTTAACATGACTCACTCATCAGAGAGCTGATGTATATAATTTGTATAAGCTTCATAAAAGATTAACATTTTTGTGTTAAGTATATGAGGACATATTTTGATTTCAGATACTAAAAGTATTATATTTGCTACTACACTGAACTACTACAATATCAGAGAAATGATTTGGTGTGCATATCTATAATTTCTTATTTGAATCAATATTTTTAATATACTGAATGCCTATTTTCTTATTTTAATTAGTATTAGCAGAACAACTCTGTTGAGCAACTGCAGAACAACTGCTTTCAATTAGAATCTTTGCATTTCCATTTCATTGTCAATATTTTCAAAGTTACAGAAGAATATTAACTTCTACTGAGTTAATAACAGCAAGGATGAATATCTATATGATGGGATGTTTGAGGACAGCCCAGAAGGAAGACTGATGTTTGCCTAAGTGAGAAATACTTATACTAAAAACATGTAAGATATGGACACAAGTTTTGATAAAATTTCTACATAGTGGTATCAACCCAATTCTGAAATTTCCCATTTTTCAGGCATTCCTTAGAGCACAGAGAGATCTCTATCATCATGACACTTATGGGTGATTTTGCTAAAATAGCAAGCATGCTGTTTTACAGATTTCCTAATAAGGACTTAGCGCAAAAATCTACATTTTGAGGACCAGTAGATTGAATTTTTGCCTCTAATATTGTTGCATATGGGTGGAATTACTGGAATTTCAAAGGTCAGTTGCCAGCTTTCAAACTGATAGAAACAAACAAGTTCTAACAGAAAAGGGTATCAAGTAGCAAAAGACTTCTACAGTCTTTATAAACCATAACAAACACAGTGCTTCTGAAGGAATATAAGGATCAGGTGGAATAATCACATTTCAGAACATCTAACCTAGAGTGCTAAAAGTAAGGATACGACTGGGCTTGGACAAAAGAGGCCACTCATACTGGACACTGAGTTGACACAGGAAACTCCATTGCTGCACTTGGCAACTTCTGAAGTAGTGGAAACCAGATGGGGTAAGGAGGTCGCTACTGCGACAACTTAGTTTATGTTGACATGTTTTTTCTGGTCAGGAGGATGGAAGGACAAACTGTTTAGCTGGAGGAAGAGTACAGCACCCTCTAAGGAGATAACCTGTTTACAGAGAGGAGAACCAAGAATTGTACACTGAGAATTAAGAGGTCCCAACAGCTCACACTTGCTCTAAAGGCGCCACAAACCTTATATTTCTGACTACATTTAGTTTGGGATCTATCTGAGAGCAAAGGGCTTCAGAACTCACTTAAAAATTAAATTTTGATACTGGCTTAATTACACTATAAAGTTTCTTGGTAATTTTCTGTCCATTTAGAACATGGGGTGAAGCACATCTGCAGGGTTGGTCTGACTATAATAACTGTCACACTTTGCCAATATCCAGATCCCTTAAGCTTATAAAAATACTTTAAAGGCATATGTGTGAAAAGTGAACATACTCAGTTTCCATTACATAAGAAAAAAAATCCCAACATTGTATGATTTTTAATATAGCAAGTATAATATTTTTTTATCTTTGATGGCTAAGAAAGTTTAAGAAATGCTTAAGAAAGACACTGTGTGCCTTGGCATGAGTTGATTACAGCTGTTCTTTTTTTCTTTAAAACTATATTTCTTATTCCAATTTCCTATTGCCTATCCTTGGATTTAAGTTTTAAGGGAAGTGACTCTTCTAGCACATCATGACCTTTATCATGGCAATTCCAGTCTACCTTAATTGATTTCTCCTGCAGATGTCTAATGGGAAGAAAATCCCTATATACTCTGTTTGAGTCTGTAGCAATCCCCTAGATATGATTATTTTATCTCTGTTAGTCCACTCAGTAGAGTAATATTTTGGAAGGTGTCATGAAAAATAAATGGCTAAGCATTTAGAATACGTAAATTATCTTGGAAATGCTCAAAAGCCTTTTGCATCTGATGTACAGAGATTTCACATGTCCAGTTTTACATTTACAAAGGAAATTATTTAAATAATTTTTCTGTACATGTAGTTAGTAGAAATTCAATGAACTGCCTGTCAGATAAAATGCATCAAGTACCTTCCATTGTATTTGTAAGTATGCTGGCTATGCTCATTGCTCTTTGTCTTGCAGCAGACTCTTCCAGCATTTCCATGGAAATTTGATAAGAACTCAGTCTTCTTTTCCTTATTTCTGTTTCCGTAGTGGTGCCCTGTAAATGAAATACTGAGGAATTAGATCATCCTTTTCAATAGCCAATTAACAATTGCAGTGAAAATCAAAATCAGCTTTGTGCAACATACTAAGCTTTTCTTACACAGTGAAGGTTTCTGTTCCTGTAGAGATTTCTTTCTTCTTCATTGAGGAACTCACTACTTTGTACATTGCTGTAAATAATCAACTGGAAGACCCAGTATCAATGCAATGTGGGACCAGAGGTAGTTGTCATTTAAATGACTGGCTGAACAAAATTTTTGCTAGGTATCTTTTGATTATTATTATTATTTCCAAAAAAATGCTCAAAATTGAAACCTGACACCTTAATTTCCCACAGCTAGTCATGTTAAATAATGAAAGTGTGAGTACAGAGAAAAGTGAACTTTTATTTAAGAAAGTAACCTGGATACAAGAAACATGAATATAATTTTAGGAATTAAGTATATCTACAATACCATTTAATGTATTCCTAACCTGATAAGTGTGGTTGGAAAATTTTATAGAAGAAAAACCCTGCATCTTATTTAATGTTTCTTCTACCTAATTCTCACCCACCACAACGCTCATACAGAGTTTGTGACAAAATCTTGCAATGAATTTGCAAGTCCCCTTTGTTTTGTATGGCTTCTAATTATCTTTTCAAAGCAATAATGCTCAACTCTGATTTAAATGTGACTAACGTGTCACTACTCTGCATCATGTAGGTGTCCTTACAGTTGCTTTGTTTTTCTTCTGGACTGTTACCTAGGGATCTAAGCATAGGAGTGGGATTAAAAAGCTCCTAAATCTTGGTTCCTGCTTTACCACTGATTCTGTGATTCAGAGAAATCACTTACTCTTTTTAACATTATTCTGCCCCCATTCATGAAAAGGACAAAAAAACTTGCAGAACTCATAAGGGATTTTAAAGTTATCTTAGTGTGAAGGTGAAAAATCATCTTTGAGCATTCACTAGTACTACTTCTTTAGAGAAGACTCCCGAGTTGAATGGCTGATTTCAAGTGAATGTATTTCTGAAACAAAACTATATATGCATAATTGCTGAGGTAATCTGATGGAATTTCTAGTATGAAGGTCTATATCAAGACAGAAAAAAAAAATGTGTAATAGAAGTACTGAAAACTCAATACTTATTTATAATGCAAATATTTTGCAGCTTAGATAACAAGCTATTATAGACATCAAAATACCATACTGAAATCCATAGTAAAATACTATATATGAAAAGGCTTGTCTTTTTGAAAGTTTGAAAGAACATCTTAGCTTACAGAAGTCTGAAACTGAGACTGCAATGTAATGTAATTGTAAAGGTACATAGGAATTTATGTATTTTTCACATGAAAGTTATGAGAAAAAATTCCTCAAGATAAACTCAGTAAGGAGTATTTCTATTAACTATCATGACAGTAGCAACTGCATTCTGCTTAATTTTACAGATGTTTTCCTGTACATATTTCCAAGCCATAGCCTTAGTTATATATAGAATCTCTACCTTTGTTGAAGTGAAACTTTATACAAATTGTCAAATTCGGGTTTTTTTTTCTTTCTATGTGTAGATCTCTTGCTGAAAGCAAGGAGAATATACTACTTTACTGAGGCTCAGAAATAGGAGGTTGAGGACTTATTTTCCTTTATGTTCTGTTATTTAGAAACTATTCCAAATTATTTCACATTGCTCTAAGAAATTATAAGGAATGCAGAGACAAGGAGTAAGACAAAATTCTGTGTCTGAACTAAACTGTAATAATTACTGGTTTACTTATAATTACCTCTGGTATGAGCTGACCAGTGGGTGAAGTTAAAGTTGAAGGTCCTCCAACCAAGGAAACTACTCCATTGCAATCCACAGTGCTGTGCATCTTCCCATTTACTGGAAGGGCTGGTATCATTCTAGATGACACACTTGCCTGACTAACGTTACTGTTGCGCCGTTCTCCATGTCGATTTGGAACAAAGAGAGAATCTCTTCTGCTCTCATTGTCTTCAAGAGTGCTGTGCTCATCATCAGCAAAGTCATTTTCTGATCCTACATCCTTTGCATGACCTCTGAAACTGAAAATGCTTGTTTTGCTGTTGCGCCTTGGTGAGAACAGAGAACCACGAATGCTTAACAAAGACTGTAAAAGATTTAAAACAAACCAAACAAAACAGCATTAGAACTGAAGTTGTAAGTTCTTGGCTTTTCAAAGAATAGTTACAGTGCTGGAGGAAGGATAGTAAATTTTTTTCCATAGTATAAGCGTGTCCATTAGGTGAACGTGCTCATCAGGGGACCTGAAGTAGAGGGGCATTTACCATAATATAGCAGGACTGAGGAAAAGTTGTGCAGAAGATATAAGTAAGGTTGAACAGTTTTGAGTGAAGAAGGTGCACTGAACGGGTATGGACCCACGACTGTGCTGGAGGCAGTTTTCAACAGCACTATTAAGGATTTGCAGATATTTGTTTTTTAGTCCCTGGATTCCTAGGGATAACAAATAATAATGCTCACTCATCATTGAAGTGATCTTCAGTTTGGCATTAAATTTAGTCTAACCTGATGTAAAGAACTTGACTGACCTCTTCACAATAGGCTCAATAGTGTGGGAACAGCAGTTCTTCTCCCTTACTACATATTTTATTAACAGCCTTCATGAATAAATAAAATGAGTACTAATTGTGGAGAAAAGAAACCTTGTATTCAGCTTTCTTCAATTCTACATTTGTACAAATTTTCACATCTTGGTACATCAAAAACCTGGTTTGAGATGATTCTCAATTTTTCACTAGTTTTGCAGGTGGAAAATGCTCATACGTAATAGCAGTGGATTTTATCCCAGGATAATTAAAGTGAAAGTGAAAATGGCCCTGAAGTATATAAACCTATGTTAATACTGTGAAAACCAAACATCAAATATATAGATATATCAATCTATATGTATCTCTGTATATGCACAGTGAGATGTATAAATTCATACATAATATGTGTGCTGAACTAGTAGCACTGTCTGTTATAAGGGCTGACAGGTGTTTACCATTATGAGATATATTTTTTCTGCTGTTACAGCTATACCAAATTTTAATATTTAGGGATGAAATTTTCTATGCTGGCTGTCAGCTCCAGGCTGAGTTACTTGAAGAATATCAGCCAAATGGTTTTGCTAACCCACTTATGTAAACTTGGCTGGAGAAAAAGTGCTGTTTTGCTTATACTGAAGGATAATTTTATCCAAAAAAAAGCTCTAGCTTCTACAGAGTATGACATTGAATTTTGACAAAGCAGTGAATGAATTACTACACCCTTTTTACATTTCTTTGTATACGTATCTGGCCGACCTACAGTCCTTCAAAAAATCATATGCCCACTAGGGTTTCGTACGACTACCAGTGATACCCTTATTCTTTTAGAGAATGTTCCCATGGCTGCTAGGTTTTATCTGTAGGCCAATCTTTCCAGTATGTGTTACCATGTTCTGAGCACAGCTAATTGCATCAGCCCCCTCAGGGATTTGCCTGAGGAGTGATGCCTGCTCTGCAAGTCTCTGCTGCATTTAGACAAAAGATATAAGCTGAAATGGCTATAATTTTAACACACGTAGAGGTAGAAATATATGTATCTACATGCTCTTGGAAAGTAAGGTCTGAAAGGAAGGCTTGACTTTTCTGTTAGGCTGCATCATTCATTTGGAAGTGGAATATTGTGTCAAAGGTCAAAAACTCTCACAGGGGTCAACTGAGCAGATTATCTCCTCTTACCATTCTGCCTCATTGTTTCATGCTCTGGACCCTGTCTCACCAGTGAGATACTGCATAGCTAACAAGACAAATGAGCTCTTCCTTTACTAATTCTACTGTTTGCAATTCTTTCATTCTTGTGGCACCTCAGTTTTAGTTATATGCTGGCAACTTTTGCCCCAAAGCATTGTTACAACTGCAGAAACAATCATCAAGAGAGTCTTTAATTAATAAATTATCCTCAACACGGGTGATACAGGTAGGTCAATGTCATCTCAGACCACACATCATTTTAAAGAGATGCATTTTGAGTGACTTTTGCTACAAATGCCATAACTGTGTGCAGCCTTGAAATAAGCAAAGGTATCTCAGAATCACAAAATCATTTAGGTTGGAAAAGACCTCCAAGATCATCAAGTCCAACCTTTGACCAATCACCACCTTATCAATTAGACCATGGCACTAAGTGCCAGTCATTTCTTGAACACCTCAAGGGATGGTGACTCCACCATCTTCCTGGGCAATCCATTCCAATGTCTAACAATCCTTTCTATGAAGAAATTCCTCCTGATGTCCCACCTGAATCTCCCCTGGCCCAGCTTGAAGCTGTGTCCTCTTGTCCCATTGCTGGTTGCCTGGGAGAAGAGACTGACCCCCCACCCGGCTACAACTTCCTTTCAGGGAGTTGTAGAGAGTGATGAGGTCTCCCCTGAGCTTCCTTTTCTCCAGGGTAAACAACCCTACCTCCCTCAGCCACTCCCCATATGATTCACTCTCTAGACCTTCACCAGCTCCATTGCCTTTCTCTGGACACATTCCAGCACCTCCATGTCTGCTTTGAAGAGAGGGGCCCAGAAGTGGACACACAAGGTGTAGCCTCACCAGTGCCAAGTACAGAGGAAGTATCCTTAAGTAATAGAAGAGATCCCTTGATTTATGGGAGTAGAGTTTTGAAGTTTGGACTAAATGATTTCCAGAGGTCCTTCATAAACTACTTTTTTCTACGATTGCAATGATTCTCCATAATGTATAATGAATTTCTAATGGTAAAGAATGGTTTGACTAAATTCTTATGAATACAAGCCCAAACAATCCTTATGTAGTTCATCTTTATTGTGGAGTACTAGCACTACTTCTCTCATTATCTATCTGTTAAAGAAGCTATTTAAGGAAAATAATAGAAACTAATGGTTATGTGGGATTTCCTATGCAGGGTATTTTGATGATGTAGTCTGCTAAAAAGCCCACATATCTATATACTTTTGAAATGGATGCAGAACAGAGAACCTATGGTTGATTAATGCAAATATATGAATACTAATCAAAGAGTCTTTGATACTTTCTCCAGTCTATGAGATACATCTTCAGAAATACATTTTCAGAAATGTGTTAATTGAGTTTACAATCGTTCGTGGTACATTCTTTTTATACCTGTGCTAATAGAATGGGTCAAACCATCTCAAACTGTACCACTGGGAATGGTGCTACCACTGTTTTTTTCCCTTCACTCACCAGTTACATAACTTTCAACATATAAAGCTGCTGTAAAGTCCATGAAAATGAGGGTGCTGTACCTGGTGAGGAGATGTGAGCCTTTTTTCATATGTCAGTTGACTTCCTTCTGTGGAGAAGCGGAAACTTTTTCTTCTGATACTGTCTTCTGACTCGGACTTGGGGAATTTATCGCTATCTCCTTTGTCCTCTGCTTCAGACATTTCTCTCTGTCTTCTTTTCTTTCTTCTGTTTCTTCTTTCTTTAGCACTCTTTGAGCTCAACTTTGATGCTTCTGAAGAGCTTTCCAAGAGTTCTCCTAATCCCCCTACACCACTGAAATCTCTTGATGCAACTGATGCCGCTGCTACTGCTGCTGTTGTCTGTCAGGTTATAAAGCAAGGTATTAGCAGGCCAAAAAAAAAAAAAAAAAGAATAATTTTATAGTCTTTTATCAACTTTTTTTTATTATCACTGTGATAATAATGTTCTTTGTACACTCTTGATTATGTAAGTTTCCAAATCCAAACAAATTAAACTGAAGATAAAATACTGAGTTGTAAAGCTCCTCATTGTTAGCAACATCAGCTACTTGAAGCACCAACTTCAGCAGAACAATAGCCACACTA
Organism: Corapipo altera; assembly: GCF_003945725.1. Classification (NCBI taxonomy): domain Eukaryota; kingdom Metazoa; phylum Chordata; class Aves; order Passeriformes; family Pipridae; genus Corapipo; species Corapipo altera. The sequence goes on along the minus strand of NW_020884877.1, from coordinate 16,180,469 downwards.
TTCATTAAAGAATTGTTGCACAAGACACTGGTCTAAAACAAAAGTAGCCAGAAAAGTATAAACATAGTGCTTTTTCATCTATTTCAGAACTGCTATTCCATTTGGTCTTGAGAAAAGCCCCAAAGCATACTCTAACTCAGTTAATGCCTTCTGAGTTCTTACAGAGAAAACTAATGCCTAGCATTCGCTACATCAGTTAATGTATCATAACCCAACTACAGCCTACAAGTAGTTGAATCCAGCTTTTCTTCACTGTCTTTATAGCAAGGACACTCCCCTTTCTTTCCCTCTACCTTCACTGGGAACAGCCACACTCTCCAGACAAATCTTCAAGCCCTGCCTTCCTCCCACATTTCCCACGCTATCAGTGCTCTATGTCTTTGTTATAGATATGCAAAGGTACATTTATTATCTGTTGGTGCTGCAGCCAAAGATAAGAAAACACTGAGATTTTTTCTCTGATGGAAAAGAGTAGGATTATTTACTGGAGCAAAGAGTCATCCCAAAATTCAGGACCAGTATCTTTAGCTACAGCGCTCAGCCTATTTGGTTTGCTTCATTAGGGAAACAGGTTCATTTAGTCATGAAAAAAGGAAGAATTGAGAGTATGTTCAGCGGTGTTCCTAGAAAGAACTGTGGGAGATTCAATGAAATTCTGCAGTGGAAAATACACTTGGGAAGGTAATAGATTGCTGTGAGCTTACAAAAAATGGTGGTTTGATAAATGGCAAGAGACTAGGGTTATATAACAAAGATAACTAGTAATTATCCAGCAAAACATATTATATTCAATGCCAAGTATTTCAGGAATGATGACATACCTCTCTACACTGGGAAAGGGTAGTTTGAAAGCTCATAGTATGAATTAATGTCTTTCTTTGCCACAATATACAGCCCATGCTATACAAGTTGACTTGATACAGACTTTTTCTGCTAAAAGGAGCATTAAAAGGATTCTGAAGTGTTTATAAATTAAAAAAGTGATACTCGTCAAGTTTTGTCATTCTGGTTCACACAATATCATCCTTCAAAGACTAACAGAAACAAAGGCAGCAGATGCTGAGTCACCACCCATCTACTTCATAATAGTAACAGCAAAGGTCAAACAAGTGGAGCAATCCAAAGATCACTGTGATGACTTAATTTTGTGGATGAATAGGTTCAGTGTCCAGGGGGGTGAAGAGATGGGTCCCAAATTCATTTCTCATTCAACAGCTCAGTGATCCACCTTTTAATGTCTACTTTCTGCTAATATTTTCACAAACAAAAAAGATCCTGACTGTAATAATGCTTTACTTATAATGAATATATTGGTCATTCATTTTAAAAACTGTGACTTTCCAGAGTCTTTATCCAACCTGCCTTATAGTCTCTGTTTCATATTCTGTTCTTCCAAATTCTGAATCAGTTTCATCTGTCCCAATTCTCAAAAATACGAACATTTAGATGAGTCTCCTGATATCTTTTGATATAATCTGATTTAGTGCCTTTAATGGATTAAAATAACAGATTTAAGAAAAACCCAACAACATACTCTTTGCTGACATTTAACATTTTAAAATTTAAATTTTACAGGATTCTGCTTTTTCTTTAGTGATTTGAAAGTGATAAGATTTAATAACTGAAATAAAGATCGGCTAATTAGATTTCACAGGTCATACATAAAGATCTCTTTTCAAGAAAAAGATGGAGAGTTTCTCTTTTTGTTATCACTTTATAGAGTCATTCGAACTTAGTGAAAGTAGCTGTAAAATAGTACCAAAAATATAGTTTCATAGAAGATTCTAATTTGCTTGCATTTTATAAACACTGTCCTGTTGAAAATTACTAAATACCATTTGAAAAGCAATGGAAAGTCAGTCCAGAAATTAGACAGGTGGCCAACTCACAGAGCCGAACTTCTGCATGCGTTTTACTTTTGGATAAGAAAGCCTTTCACAAAAGTATCTACTAAAATGTCTTTTCCTCATCAAACTTTAAATAATTTTCTTCTCTTTTCAAAGAAAACAAAGATTACTTTAAAAGAATTATGAAGTAATACCTCTGTTTGTCTGGTTATGAATATTGCTCGTCTGGTTATGAATATTGCTTGTCTGTTCTAAGGGCATATAAACTTCTGATTTACTTCAGTGTCAGTTACAGATATGTTTAAGTGCCTTCCTGGACAGAAACCTAAAAGAACACTGATTACAATCCTTCTCTCTAGTTGATGAATATTTGTGAAGAACTACTAACTACAGCAAGCCTGGCAATTCTCACTCAGTTATAAACAAGAAGTAACATCACTAGACTTTTTTCATGCTGGTTATAAGATCTGTAAAATAAAACCATCATGAATTATCACTACTTATAGTCAGGTTTCTAAAGGCTCTTATCACAAATATTTTACTTTTCCAGTTTTTTGGTGAAGAAGGTATCATTCTTCTCTGTACCATTAGCTTGCTTTTTTTGCTATTTGCTTAGTTCCTGTTTTAATTTGGCCATTTTCACATTTATAACTTGCATGGTAAACAAGACCTTTCTTTTTTTCCCGTAATTCACTGGACATTTCATACATGTTCTAATTCATAAAAGATTTTTATCCTTGCCTTAAGAACAAGGTTGTTCAGAAAGTACAATTTCCATCACTACCTGAGCTTCTTCTTGTTGCTTCTTGAGTTGCTCCAGCATCTGCTGAAATTCTGCCTCTTTCTGCTCTGCTTCTTCCATGGTTGCTTGATTCTGTTCTTCATAGGCCATGGCAACCACAGCCAGGATCAAGTTGATCAGATAGAAAGAGCCCAGAAAAATCACCAGAACAAAAAATATCATGTATGTCTTCCCAGCAGCACGCAGTGTCTAGGAAGTGGAAAGCATATGTTATTCCACCAGTTATCTTTGTTACTGTAACAGTGTTATGTTTTCAGCTCATGTACAAATAAGCCTATTTATAAAATTTTGGATGTCACCAACAGTTTACTTGTTATGTCATAACAATTTCTTACCAGCTGATACAGGTTTTCCCAGAAGTCCTGAGTCATTAGCCGAAACAATGACAAAAAAGCCCAACTAAAGGTGTCAAAACTTGTGTAGCCATAATTGGGGTTTCTACCAGCTTTCACACATATATACCCTTCTGGGCATTGCCTACATGAAAACCAAACAGGAGGTACTTAGTCATAACTTTTATTCCCCTCTAGAACATATTTATTATCTGTTGGAACAATACGCGTTATTTTTCCACAGAAAATCCATAAATTACAATTAAATTCATTCAGAAGAAAAAGTCCTAAGAAACTAACTAATAACAGCGTAAGTGAAAGATACCCTTTCCATCCATTCACTGGTTGAAATTATCTAAATATTAAAATTCTCCTCAGTCACGTTTTGCAAATAGAATCTTTATTCCAAATGAATCAATTCTGAGCAGAAATAATTGCTAGTAGGTTGTTAAGGTTACAGGCAGATTAAACAATACAATTAGCTAAATCCAATTGTAGTATTAGGGATCTCCCTATCTGATATATATAGATATATATATATATGCTGATATATACATTTTTAGTAAGCCTCTTCACTGTTGTCAGCCAGATATCCAAGTTCAGTTGACAATTCTAAGGTCATAAGTGGGCACATGTGAATGGCAGAATTTGCTAGTAATGGAAGAATTCAGCTTGAAGAAAAAGATTCAGTCTTTAACTGTGAAGTCACTGTTGTGCTTTCTTAATATTTTGCAGGCTCTCTTTCTTAGTTCTAACTTTTGCTTTCCTCCTAGTTTTTTCAATCAGAAAATCACCAAAATAGACTTTACAAGAGTTCAAATTTTATCATTAACATCAACATCATTTTCCAATTAAGCAGGAAAAAAGGCTGTTAATTAGTATTTTGTTTAGACAGAGAGTAAAATATTTTGACTTACACAAGAAATTCTTGCTTAGCAGCAAAACTCCATAAGTTCTATAACCCTGCTAAATATGGAGTTGCAACTAGGTTTTGTGTTATTGTTTTTTCTACAGAGAATAACAGAGAATTTTTGAAAGGGTCTTACCCTGCATCAGAGCTATTACCACAAAGTAGGGCATCTCTTTGTCCTTCCAAAATGTAAAAATGAGCTGTGTAGAAAGCATTAGAAATATATATGAATAAATCAAATAAATCTGAAATTGCTACAAAGTAAAATAAAAATAAATTGTGTTAAAGTGTCTAGCTGTTGATTACTTTGTAGCTTGTTTAGAAACCTCTCTGGCTATTGTACATTTTATTGTATGTATTTCATCTCTGTCAGTCAATGACTGTAAGCAATTCTACATAAGGCAGAAGTATAAACTACAGAATGTTCTTTGATCAAAAATAGTTACATATTTTAGCCACAAATGTATTAAAAAGTTATATCAGATATTCTTACTTTCGTCCTCAATGTAATCCTTCCAGTTAAATGTGCTCACTGTCATATTAACAAATGTACCATTTTCATTCATTGTGCTGTTAAAGTAGGAAATAATGCTTATTTCAAAAGTAGAATTGTCTGGAGGCCACTGCAGGCATTTATTCCTCAAGTTGCCCATGAACAGCTGCAGCCCTATCAGTGCAAATACACTCAGACAAAACACAGTCAGGATCATCACGTCCGAGAGTTTCTTCACAGACTGAATTAGGGCTCCCACAATAGTCTTCAGGCCTGCAAAGAAAAAAGATCCATAAAATTATCAAAGAGTATCTTTACCCTTCCCGTATAATTAAGATGGCATGCAGACACTTAAATCTTTTATTTTTTCAAAAACTAAAGCTTCATGAGCAGCCTCAGAGCTTGTGAAGATGAATGAAAGAAAAAGATTCCTTTTTATGAATAGGCAACATACATATATTCCAATAAACCAAATATATAATGTTATTCTCAAGCAGGAAATTTTATCAATCATGCTTTCCTATTATAGATTTGATTACATTTCTTAATTTTCCCCTGCATTTAATATTCTGCCAATAATTCAGTTAATTATTTCTAGTTAATATTAAACATGACTTCACAACAGTATGAAGATAGCATGAAACAGAATTGCAAATAACTTTGAGGAAAAACTCATTTGCATTTGATAAATTTTCCTGTGCATCATTTATTTCCTTTTTGGTAGCTTTTGTTGTTGTTACTTCATTTTCTGTAAGACTAATGACAATTTTAAGTGGCAAAATAAAGGAAAAAATTCAAAACCAAGGAAGCCAGAGCACTAAAGCTTTTGTAATGTAGAGGCAAGTTTTCATAATAAAATGCAGAAAAACAAAGCAAAATAACCCATAGGCCTCATATTTTATGTTTCATGCAAGGATCTGTTAAACTCAAAGGCTGATTTTGCAAAATAAAAGAAGCTAATGCTGAAAAGGCAAAGAATCATAATCTAGGTTTATGATCCATGCCTTTTGTTTTTTTCTTTTTTGTTGGCAACATGAGCAGCAAACAGCAAGACTTATGCTCAAAGGAAGTGAATTCGACTTCAATGGAACGAAAGTCAGCCTCGGTGTTTAACCTCGCTCTCACCTGGAATGACTGATATTGTTTTCAAAGCTCGGAGAACTCTGAATGTTCTCAACGCTGAGACATTGCCCAGGTCCACAAACTCTGTCACATATCTGTAATAGGGGAGTTCACACACAAACACAATGACAGCACACAAATAACAGTTGGAGATACGAGGGGCCTAACACCTTACACCAACTTCTTCTTACCTGGAATTACAGAAATAGTTTTCAAAGCTCTCAATACTCTGAAAGTTCGAAGAGCTGAAACATTGCCTAGGTTTACAAATTCTGTTACATACCTGTAGGATTAAATCACAGTTATTCAGAATTGAGGCAGAGCTTATACTAATTATGTGGGTCTTCAAAACCTCTGTGGCAATACTAGCAATCATACTTCAAAATTTACCTGTCTCTTCAGTACATCTCACTTTAATAATTATTTCCCTCAATTTTTCTTAAATGTCATTGAAGTGAAACTCACTGATTTGTATTAGAACAGCTAATTAAACTAACTAGCTTGTAATGGGATGGTGACATGAAGTCAAAGGGATGGCTTCATTTCTGGTGAGCAGAAAAATGTAGGACATGAAATTAGTGTCCCTCTAGTAATTACACTAGTGGCTGACACTGTGTGTCAGCTCCTGCCGTATTTTACTTTGATTTGTGCATACTAAAATGTGTGATACAATGTCTAAACTTCACAGGTTGCAGAAATTAAGTGTTTAAATATATACATTTATTAGAATAATATTTACCACTAATTTCATGCCCTAAAAGCTTAAAAAGTTCTTGAACCACTTACGCCATTAAAATGACACTGAAGTCAAGCCAGTTCCATGGGTCTCGTAGAAAAGTAAAACCTTCTAAGCAGAAGCCCCTTGCAAGAATTTTGATAAGTGATTCAAAGGTATAAATTCCAGTGAAAGTGTACCTGAAAATCATCAAAGCAGGAATAATGGATTTTGCATACTTATAGACAGTGCCATTCTTTAGCAAAGATGACTTACAAGAAAAGTATTTAGAAGTGAAAGGAGTAAATCCTTAACTTCACTCGCCCTAAACATTGTAGAATATGATATATTTGCTACTAATTTTCTAAAAGGTTGATTTAATCTCAGTTCATGTGCTTGAAAATAATTTCAGACTCTAGTATTTATAGATACATTTCAGGATTTGATATTTATATGTACATTCTCTGGCACTCACAGGGTTGCCTCTTTGCTTGCATTCATAAATCAAGTAGATGTCTAAGTGTTACAAAAAATGAAGAATTTTTTTGGTGTCAAAATCAGAGTTTTGTCAAAATCAGTTCTGGATAATAACTATACTCATGTCTACATTACATGTTTATTTCATAAATAATCATTAAATATAAGAAAGCATGCTCAGACTGTTATTCTTGAATACGTGGAGCATGATTACCAGTTTACCTGTGTGGGAACAACCATTCATTTAACAACACAGAACAGTCAGTTATAACCAGCATAATGCAGGCACTTCCTGAGACCCACATGGATCTGTGTGGACCTTCATAATAAAACAACTCTACCTACTTACAGACCATACTGCTCTCTTTTCAGACTCTCAGCAACTCTTAACAAGCCATAGTCACTGCTGAGCATACTGGGAATGGGTTAACAGTAGTGTTTTCTAAACACAGCATTCAGATTAAGGCTCATTAATGCAGTGAAATAAATAAATAAAAATCAATAATGGCTATTTGAGAACAGGAGGGAATGAAAGAAACAAGTGGTTAGAACCACGTTTTTCATGACTAGTATTGTTTAAAATAAAAACATAAGGGCTTTGAGCAACCTGGCCCTGTGGAAGTGTCCCTGCCCGCAGCAGGGGGTTGGAACTGATGACCTTCAAGGTCCCTTCCAACCAAAACCCTTCTATGATTCTGACTCTACAATATTTCAGAGGAAAACACCTCTGAAATAACATGCATTTATAACCATGAACAAGAAAAAGAAATAGATAGTTTGTTGTTTCCTTACTTCCATCAGCTCTTTGTTTCTCCGTCATAGGCCCTTTCCTCAGCTGTTTGAGTTTGTTGTGCGTGGGGGTTGTGCGTGCTTGCTATAGCAGACACTTATGAGTTTACATCAGTGAGCCACAATAAATTTCCCACTGTGATATCATGGATACTCAAGCAAAATATGGCTGGCCTCACCAATGGCATGCAATGATTTTATATGCACATTTGTAGTTCTGGAGTTCCTTTCCCGATTCATGGCTCAGAATATCCAAGGACAAGAGCTTCTGTTCATATTTCACAGTAGAAGGTCAGATACTCCTCAGACATAATTTTAAAGAACAAGGTGTTACTCTTAAACCCTTTAAGTTTTTCATGAGGAAACCAGAAAGATATTGATGATCTCATGGAATCTGATTCTTCATGACTCTGGACAAGCCCATTCTGGCATGTAACTTTTCATAAATGCCTCTTGTTTGGAGTCACACAAAAACAAAGATAAAAAAAAAAAAAAGTAAAAATGTTTAACTTACTCTACATTCTTTGTCCAGTCTGGAGGGTTACTCATGGTCATAAATACACAATTGGTCAAAATAGTGCACATGATAAGCATGCTGAATAATGTAGGTTATAGTCAAGGCATGTAAGTCAAAAAAGCATAACAGTTTTATAACACTGATATAAAGTAAAATTACTAGGTGTACAGAAATGTATACAAATAACATGACATTGTAATTAACATCTGAAAATAAAGTTTTGCACATAATTTTATCTATTTTAAATGGTATTCCATCTGGCATGTTACGGTGCACTTCTGTAAAACAATGCATTACTTTTGTAATTATAGCAGGTTTAGGTTTTAGATGAAACCTAAACACATCCTTAAGTCCATAAAATATGATATGACTACCCAATTGTAATTACTCATTGAAGACAGGGGGATCATTCTAAAAGATCTTTAGTCAGAGGTTGGTTGTTTAAGCCCAAGTTTTCCTTTGGATGTGATTGAAATGTATTTGAAAATACTGTTCTTTATCCTGAATTTTTTATAGGACACCTACCCCAATGCTGAAAATACAATGCTGAAAAAGCAGCTCTTTACACATGCTCTTTTGTCCTTGCTAAGTGAGTCTAGTTCATGAATAGTACTACTGGTCTTGGTAAAAGTGTGACCTTAGATATGTTCAAGTGCAATGGTTTGTTACTAATTTGGCCTTAGCTGCAGGGCTTAGTATGGCATCAGGTCTCCTTTTAGATATAAAGCCTGATATTTAAACTCTGACAGCTTTAGGTGGTTCAGTAGAGAATTCTCTTGGCAAGAATGAAGATCATACTGTAATTCATGTGTAATATTGCTCCCTTTTTAAGTGTGAACAGCTTATATTTATTTAGCATAGTACACCCCCATGGACACAATTTGTACATCCACATGAAAAGCATTATTTCAGTCATTAAATAGTTTTAAATGGCAAATCTTAAATCAACCTTAAGAAAAAAAGGATATGAATGTACCAAAATCTTGATAGCAATTTTTCTGATAGGATTAAAAGGAGTTAAAATATACAAGGCAGATGTGGCGCTGAATCGGAAAATTGCTTTTCCCTTATTCAATACTATGAAAGTCTGTAAAAAAGAAATATAAAATTAAAATACAGTCTCGACATAAATATCTTTACTTCCTAGTAAAATTTCCATTCTCCACCTGAGAGGTACAAGTTCCATTCTACTGTCTACCTGTGGTAGGAAAATAACTGATTTCTATAAATTCAGTTAATTAAGTCTTCCACAGCCAATTCTCCAATTTGCAAAGTTTCCCAGCATGCGGACTGCATTCTGATGATATTAAAATTGGTGGGAACTATAAAAAACAATGACAGTTTATAAATAATAGCAAAATGCAGCATTTTATCACTAAAATATTTCTGTTTTATTTCTAATGAAGTCTTTCATTAAAGTGAGTTTCAAATTAATCAAATACATTCCACCTTGTAAGCAAACACAAACAAAACCAAAATATCAGAAGGGCAATTCTAAATGCCAGTTTGTTTTAGGAACAAATCCTTGACAGAATTATATACACATATATATATGGCAACAAGGAGAAATACCTGTTACTACACAATCAACTATAACTTTAAAATAATCTTGCTTTCATTTTATATTTTAAATACTACCAACATCAATTACACTTATATTCTAAAAATATATCTGTGAAAAAAATAAAAAGGATTAATAAATTACCAGTTGGCATAGTTCTAAGCAGTCTGAGACAAACATACACCAGAATTTGGCAACCTATGATAACAAAATTTTTTTCAAAAAATTGCTGGGTTTGATTCTAACAATATGATCTCATTTCCCCTATACGTGAGCAGCAAATTTAGCTAGTTATTATCTTTTAAAGTTTGACCTGATAAAGCTGTGGTTTGTGTTCATTTTATTCTGTTCCTGTTGGCAGTCATTGCCTAAGTGTATTTGTACGTGAATGAGGTTTACTTGCATCTCTGGTGCTGCTTGAAATTTCTTCAGGACATAACTATTCTTCATTCCTTTTGCTCTTTGTCGATGGTAATGGCTCTGCTTTGTGTTAACATAATAGAGTCTTTGTTACACTCTCAGCAGAGCTATACAGTATCACTGTTCTCCATGTTGATTTCCGTTCTCTGTAAAAAGCTGGTTGTGATCAGAAAAATGCTGCCCTCTCCACGGCCTTTACTGCCTATCTGGTGTGTCATCTCTGGCAGGGAAAGCAAACCTCTCCACGGTGGGAAAGAAAATAGGTAAAGGAGTGTTGCTGATGCTTGTTCGCAGAATAACATCAAGGAAATGCTGAGGGTGGCTAAGAATGGACACATACTCATTGGCATTTCTCTCTGCCCTACAGTCCTTCACCCAGTTGGAAATGCTAGAAAGATGTTGCCTGTCCCAAGGTCACTGCTCCAGCAGAGCCTGAAGACAGACTACAATCCACGTATGATTTTCTCTGCACTGACGAGTCAATGATTAAGAGTAGTTTCTGCTTTACACGGGGGGGAGGGATGACTAATTCTAGCCCATCATTTAAGATATCCATTTGTTTTCTGTTAAGTACAATTAGACTGGTACGTAATATAAAGACAAATGTCAGCTGTGACAAAAGATTATACAGTTTACTAATTGCTCTCATAGACTAAGAAGTCCATCAGTAGCCTGAGTTTTTACACTTTTGCTCCAAAAAATCATACTACTTTTTCTGATAAATGGTGGTTAGAAACTATGCTTCAGTACTTCTCAGTTTTCTGATACTTCGCTTGCAGAAGGCTTGTTCAGATAACTTTATCCCTGAACTTATTTATGCAACTTTATTCCCATTTTCGTTTGTTTGTTTGTTTGTTCTGCTGTTTTTGGTTTGGTTTTTTTGTTTTGTTTTTGTTTGTTTGGGGGTTTTTTGCTTTGTTTGGGGTTTTTGTGCAGTTAGTCCAGAAACTTAGTGCGGACAATTATATTGTAAATAACAATTCGCATGGAACTGTTGATATAACCTAAACCATAAACATTAAAATAACCCTTGGCGATGCTTCTTCTCTGAACTTTGATTTCTTTACATTTCCATAATAATGTTAATATTTGTGCTATCTACAGGACAGTTTATTTAACTTCGGCAACTGTTAGGTTACAGAGTTACATACAGATTCTAATTTATTTTCTGCTTTTTTTTCCTGTTTCCGAATCCATAATTTTTAAACCAGTTTTGCAAACCAAAGGCAACCACAAATTTAGCCACAAAACTGAGAGTATGATGTGCATGATTTTTTTCCTAACAAACTAAGTAAGTTTCTTTAGACTTTAAAATATTTTATGTCTTGATTGTTTTATAGTTGCTCAATGTCAAGTTTCTTATCTTGATGGCAGCCTGGAATGCTTCTAGCCATCAGCAGAGCAACTGTGTCCATTTCTCTGTTTCAGGGAGACAGAAAAAGATAATCCCAAGGACTTATCCTTCTGCATTTTTTTAATTTAGGGGTGTTATCCACATCCTGATCTTCCTTCACTCTCCTTACCCACTACACTTTGCAGGTCTATCAGGAACTGAGAGAACATCTTGATACTGCTAAAAGAGCACACAGAAATAAACAAGAATATAGAGGAAAACCTGCTCTTCCTGTCATATGTACCTTTCACTAATCACTGCAGGACATAAGGTACTTTTAACTATTCCCAGGCTGGACCATTTCAGACTCTGGAGGAGTTCAAAATGGTCTACAACTAATCCTAGCTATGGAGATATACTTGTTTGTTCCCTGTCTTTCTCTTAAGTCAAATAATGGTAGTCTGTTTCCAGACTGAATGGATCATTGCTACAAGACCAAAAGACACACACTCTACTGCACATCCTGTCTTTTAAAAAGTCATTTTACTTTAATGAAGCTTTTTAAACTACCCTTTCTATATCCAAGTCACTGGCTTGCAGATCATGTGAAAAGTAAGAATCTGTATGACTGTGGAAATTTTAAGGGAAAATGCACCTGTTTTAGGAGTTTACATTCTTCATGGAGCAGAACTATGCTACTAATGGTCCAGTTGTGTTACAGACTCACACATATAACTCAGAAACATTGCATTTATCTCACAACATGTAACTCTTCACTCTGCTCTTTATGTAAAAAAACTCTTTAGAACACCAGAAATGCCTTTTTTTTATTCTTTACTCAAAATCCAGCTTTTCCATGGTGTCTGCCACAGACTTGTAATTGATAGCTGTCCAGTAGAGATCTACCACAGCAATGCCAAGCACCTCAAACAATAGTTTTCATTGTGGTAGTTTCATATGAGCCGAGATTTACACAGAGTCTCTATATGCTACATATATAGAGATAGATATATTTCATACATACATATATATGTTTACAAATGTTATATTGCTATAGCAGAAACAAAGAATATGGTTACAGTCCTTTATTTCACTAACTTGTATGGATGCTACCTGGCTATCTACAACTATGTCCATTCCAAAACCATGCTCAGAACATCTCTTCTGTCTTATCCAGTCTTACTGCTATACTGAAATCAGGAAAATTCACTCACATTCTCAAGTTCAGGCAAGATCATGGAAGCTACATCTTCCTTACAATGAAGTAAATTACAAGTCAATGGAATTGAAGCAGTCACAACACTAAAGAGCATAAATCAGTTTGGTTAAATGAAAGGATGTTTCTGTATATTAAGTGGATTGATAGCTCTAACCATCATATTTTGTGACTAAACTTTCCTAGTGTAAAAAATTAAATTCTATTCTGTGCAAAACATTATTCACTCACTTTTTTATTGATATAATATGGGTCCAGGTCTTCCAAAGGTTCAGATACCATTCCTGGAGGTATGTCACCGTAAATAAATGGCAGTGTCTTTCCTGCCTCCAAGTCACTGTTTGGTTTTGGACCATTTTCATCATCATCATCTGTATGTTCTTGCTTGGGCTTTTTAGCTTTTTCTTCTGCACAACGCTTTTCAATAGCTGCGAGAGAATCTCTAGTAAAATAGCGGAAGCTTTCAGGTCCAGGTGGTGCCAGCAGTGCCTGTGCCATGTTTTCATCCTGCAAATTTAATTACTTTTAGCTTCTTGCATAAGAATGACCTATAAAAGAAAATTAAATAATTTAGTCAAACTAAATTGTACCAATAGAAAAAAAAGCCAACATTTGGTCAGAAACTCTTTCCAGGCGTAAATAGAAGCAGCATATTTCAAGGCTGAACAAAAGTTAAAAACAACTGCTCAGAATTCATTTATATATTTTATAAATTATTTTTTGGCTTTTTCCTGCTGATTCAGAAAAAGCACTATTTCTGCCCACAAACACAGTTTTGCCTCTGTCCTTGGACTCTCTCAGTTAAAGCAAACTGCTGATATGAGTGTTTTAACAGTATGGCTTTTTTTTTTTTTTTGTAACACCAAGTGTAAACACATGTTCTGTGAGGTACTCTTGAAAACTGTAAACCTATATTTTACTACTTAGATTTTATCTTCCCATATTTTTTCAAGTATAAGTAATAAAACATTACAAATGCAAACACAAATTAAATAAAAAAGAAAGTTTTGCACAACTAGTACTGTTTAAATGACAGCAACTGAATTATGGGAGGAACAAGCATAATTCTTTCCTACTGACAGTTAACTGTGGTGAAGGCTAATATTAGATACCATTTATTGACTGTCTGTGAGCTGTGAATCAAAACCACAGGCCTTTTAAGTAAAAGGAAACAGGATGTACAATCAAGACTATGTGGAAAAAAATGCTGCTTCTGATTTTTTGCAAGGTAAGTGTTACAGTATTGTTTCAGACTGAAAGTAGTTTGAAATCTAAGACTCTGGTTCCCTGTGAATGTCTTTAGTGCCAGTGCTGGATGATGCTGCTTTTTCCTGCTCTCTGCACTGAGCTCTCCCCTGTACAGCAGGTCTCTATACGAAGCCCTGCAGTCCATCAGCTGAAAGTAGTGTTATTTTGTCTCTTCCACACCCTTCTGCAGGAGGACCAGTTATTTAAACTGATGCACTGTACAGCACAGCTGTACTGTAGACATGAAGAAAGCTTCTCTCAAGGAATATCCTGGAGAACTATGAGTTAATGTAATGTGCAGAATGAGAGATCCTGGAGTGGCTGGAGATACAGATGCAGTATAAATGGGAAAATAAACTGGAAAGCCAGCAGGCAACCTTATCACAGGTTTCTATGCTGAAACTTCTGCTACTAATTTTTACTTTGTACAAGATGTAAGCCTTTGCTGATCCCTTTTTAAAAAAAATAAATTAATGTAAATCCCAATTATAAGAATCCTAAACTCAAAATTTCCCTTTATTTCAGAATTAAAAGAACATTCATTCTCTGGATACAGTCCACAGTTCTTTGATTATTACTTTTGCCCATGCAGGATTAATAAACTAAGAAGATATTAAAAGTTTCCCTTTGGTCTTTCTGAATAATTCATTGCTTTATTCCACACTTTACAGGTCTGTGATTCAACTTCTCAAGCTAGGTGCCTTTTCTATGAAACTAGTCTTAGAAAGTGCATCCAAAAAGAGTAATCAATGGGTCTGTCTTGTCTTTATAGTTCAGTGCATTAGTTTAGGTTGCTTTTAATGCATTAACAGTTACAGGTATGAATGCTACAACACAATGCACTGCCCTCACTTGAAATAAATGCATTTGTATTGCTAGAAGTCCACAAAGAGGCCAAAAAGTAACATAGGAAAGTATTAACAGCCTTGGGGTTTCACTCAGACAGGCAAACAAAGGTGCTTTCAAAAAGTTTTCCTGACAAGTTGGAAACATTACTTGAGACCTGCCTCCTCTACTCTCTAGCACAGTTATATCTTTCCTGGCTGCTGCTCTTACAGAAGAAGGGTTTTCCTATACTAAATGTGCCCCAAGCATTTTCGTTCAGATGACGAAGCTTAATAGAACAACACAGAAATAGTATTTGATTAGTGTTGCTATACATGCATTAATTTAATGGAACAATGAAACAAAAGTTGTTCTGTTCCCTGTACTGAGCCCTGAACAAGCCCTTCGCAATCCTTGAATGATGAACCGCTCATTTGTTAGTGATAGCTTCCCTCTCCTTCCTTCACTGGTTTTAAAATCGTTTTTTATCTGGAAACTAAACTGCCAGGACATGAATGATACTAGGCAGAATTCAGAATAACTTTCATTAAAAAACAATCTTTAAAGAAATAGTCTTAAAAATATGTGTGGTGCAGGCCTCTCAGTAACCTATGCTGCTCAGCAAAGAGTTTCAAGCATTTGAAATACAATTTGGGCCTAGATACCATATGTATAATGGTCTATAATTCAATAAATTTCATTAGAAAAATAAGGTTCCAATTTATTAAAGACACGCTTTTGCCAAATAAATCCATTTAGCTGTAACTGAGCATTGCATTTCATAAATCCTTCTCCAGTTTTCCTTCAGTCACTTCCTTTAAATAATAAGATTGAGCAATAAACAGTATCCATATGTTCTTAATTTTACACATATTTCAGCTAATTATATTATGTCTATGGATAACTTGTTAAACTTTTTTAAAATATAATTATCTTCTCAACGTTTACACAGAAGATGAGTCAGAAAGTAAGTAAAATATCTGTGCTAACAATGTCAAATTAATTTTTCTGTGTCTCTGAAAAAGCCAGAAGAAGTGGCCTGAAGGTATCTATTTTTATGGTATTTTAAATAGGGCAAATGGTAAAAGTGAAAGTATCAGTGTAAGTAGCAGGTAGATACTAGGATTATTTATTAAAATCATCAGGTTATCTAACAGGTTATTTGCACTTTGCATGAAACAGTCCACATACACCTTTCAAAATTTTCAGCATGGAGAAATAGCAAACCTTGAAGTGGGGTTTTTTTTTCCCCCCTTTGGAGAACTGGCATGAGAATTATTTCCCTGCTAAAACCTTGAAAAAGCTGACTACTGAGATTTTGATTCCATTAAAACTGAAACCATTGGTTAGGGTTGGAATAAGTGCAAATAATAGCAAATGGAATCTGTAACATGACCAACTATCATAGTTTTCTTATGCTAATCTTTTATTTGAGAAGCTGTAATTTGGGACTAATATCTTCCTCTGTGCCAAGTGCTGCAATAGCCTCCCATATGCTAAACCCTGGATTAAAAACTCCCCTCTAAATCACTAGTGTTAATAAGACTAGCTGTCTTACATTGAAATAAAGCTATTTGTCCAAATAAAACAGGTGGGGTTCCCACGGTAGGAGAGACAGAAACAACAGGGCTATTGGCACTACCTCAGCATCAGCTGGGGATTACCTTCTGCAGGTTAGAATTAAAAAGTGTAGCTGCTGGGTGCTGATATCGTCAGAAAATTACCTCAACTCAAACTAGCACTGTCCTCAGAAGGAAAGGGGTACAGAGGGAGCGTAGGGACAGCCTAAAGAGGTAAGTCTTAACTCTATCTCTTAGTATTTGGGAAGTTGCTCTGCAAAATTCAGATATTGGTTTTCTGGAAGTGAAGATAAGTTCCATGTTTAAGTTACTATCCTCTGATCAAATTACAAATCAGGAAATGCTGCCTTCAATTTGTTCTAAAAACAAAAGGATGGGCAAATATTAGTTTGTTGTGGACAAGATCTAAAATGAAATATTTTTATTGACATTTCTCTTGGCATTTAGACTTGGCAGAGACTAATTTCATGAAGGAAAATCAATCCCTCTATCTGCTAAAGTGCTTTGAAATATTTAAGTTATAGATCATTGTCCTTTCATACCTGACATTTATCATGTTTTTCCTGGCATATCCACCCTATTTTTTACTTCTTTAAAAATATTTGAGTAAGAAACAGAATTTTGAAAAGAAAACAAGAGACCCAAAATGTCACTGCTGTAGTTCACGGTGGTTCACAGTGGTAAACGCAATGCAAGGCAGATTTATTTGAGATATCTAAAGAGACATCCAGTCAAATCTATCCGTGGATCCTAAGGCAAGGAATCCGTGCAAGTTGGCTTCACAAAAGTAGGTATTTCAAGGAAACACATGACTTCCTTAAAGCTGAGAACAGCCTCCAGCATTTAGCACCCGGTCAGAACCTGCCCCTTCTTTAAATTGTAATCTACTAATTTAAACTATGATAGTTTGTATTTACAGGTCCTCACTGACTAACACACAGGATTTATTTTCCTTTTTTCCATTCAATTCAACATTTACCATTCATCCATTGTGTCATTTTCTTTAGACTATAATTTATCTGTAGCAATGACTATAATTTTTGTCTGTATTTGTACAGTCAGCCTCAGTAGCCTATAGGCATTAGTGTTACATAACTATTCAAAATAAAAGTAATGAAATCACCACCAGGTATGTATTAATAAAGTTAATAACTCACAAAGATAAAAACAGTTAGTTGTTGTGAGAATATGAAATCAACTAATAATGGTATGTCCCAGAAACAATATTCCTTAATAAAAACTTGCTTTAAAATTTTTTAGAACGGGGTAGTGATAAGTACTGGTAGTTCACACTGGCTGCAACCTGACCAAAGAACAGCAAATGCAGTAAATACTTCAGGTGCTTCAGGGATATTACATGCTATTTTATTTAATATCCTCAGTAATGCCTTGCAATTAAGTATGAAAGCACATTAACTAAACCTTAAGAACCCCAACCTCAACAAAAGAAAACACTGTAAGAGTTTGGAAATCTGGTAGAACATATTATATGAGGTTCAGTCTGAGTGGTGAAAGACTAGGCAGATGGGAAAACACCCAAAACAGATTAGATTAGAGACTGGAAAGCAATTTCAGAACTATCTGAAAGATCCAGAAGCTGCATCTCGGGAAAACATTGTTGGACACGGCTCACTCTCAGCAGACCTTGCTATGGATAGTCTTTCCTCCTGCTTATTTGCCTGTTTATGCCCATTGCCATCCCACAGCCATCTCTTTTCTTCCCTCTATCTCACTGCAACATTTGCTTTTGAATTAATTTGTTCTTATTTATTCTCTCCTCCTGCTTAGGAGTGACAAATAATGGATTATGATTCCTCCACCAAGACCAACTGTACGTAGTAAATAGGAGTAAAAACTGATAGGTTATGTAAAGGCATGAATCTAGATTCCTCAGATATGTACCTGCAAGTTGCAGAACTCCCAAAATAAATCATCTGACCCATTTATTTGTAAAAATTCACCCAAACCTCTAGGAATTCTTTAAATGGAGGCCTGTCTTATATTTTCTTCAATACCATAAGTTGCCTCTGAGAAGGTGTGAAAAGAGATCAAGTGTCAATACTTGAAATATTGTAGAAATCTGAAGGAGAAGTGAAAACCATGTGTAATTTAAGAGGAAGAAGGAGGGCCTCTTTCTTAGCCCATTAACTGAGTTGGAATACAGTACTTAATTAACATTTTGCAAATACCTTCCAGTGCTAAAGATCCTTACATTATAATGAAAAATAGCTACAACATACATAACACAAATTTCTATGTGTAGACCTCATTAACGGGGTTCATTTCATTTTCCCATTGGTATTTTAGTGAAGGAATGCAGTGCTATATCAAAAGGCCATCTTACAAAGTGAAACATTATTTCCAGCTGAGAAGAAAAGATAAGTCTTACCTTTATTTTTTCTAAGAAATGCCAAATCTCAGATTTTAGCCCATGTATCTTGTGCTAATGTGAAAAAAAAAAAGGCTGCATTTCTAGCAGAAAATGGAATTGGCAAGAAAAGTTTCTCCTTGGGAGCTGAAGCTTCTTCAAGACTGAAGTTTCATTAAGACTCTCTCATTCTTTGCTCCTGTGTCCAAAGCTTCTCAAAGTTAATTGCAGTAGACAGAGATAAGTTACATATTCACATAGACATATTTTTCCAACCTAAGAGCACAGAGAGGCAGGAAAAGCAGGATTCAAAAAAGATTATTCCACAAAACCTAATACAGACCAAAAGTACATTTAAGAATATTCTGTAGGTGATATGAGTTTAAAAAATTCCTTTTAAATTCCATTTAATCTTTTACCTGCATGCTTTAACTAAAAGGGGAAAATTAGTCTTGTTGACATTACTGCATGACTAGTGGAGTCTTTAGTAGACATGGGATAAAGATAATTGTGTGCCCTGGCTAACAGGAATGCTTCCATCTGGCACTTGGGGAACTGCACAGTGTATCATTACTCCCCACTGGATTTACTGTCTTTAACCAGGAATAGAAGTTAATTAACCCTGTATTTGCATGAAAATACAGACACTTCTTCAAGTTATTTTTCTTAGAGATTGTTGGTTCGACTGTTTTTGTTTGCATAAATTTTTTTTCTTCCATGTCAGCAGAAAAAGACAGTATCTCCAGGTTCCTAAATTTAAAGATTGCATCATTGCAAGAGCTGATCAAAGGCTGTTTGTGGCTTCCTCGGTCTTTAATAATCTGAGTATCTAGTTAATTAAATAGTCTACTTACATCTTACAAATTTTAGTCTTCAGCCATTCAGATTGAGATGAGCTGTCTTTGAGACATTTATTCTCATTTGGATATCTCATCTAGATATATTTCTGGCGCTTTTTTACTTTTTATATTGTTGTTATTTTGCTTTTACTCCTAGAGAAGAAAAGAAGAAGACATTCCTCTCTTTTAGGTCTCTCCTCCTGCCAAAGCAGCCCTCAGTAATACTTTTATCCAAATATATTGAGAATGAGCCGCCACTGTAGAAACTCTGTAGATAATGTAAAGAAAATCTGAGTAGACATAGATCAGGTCAAAGAGAACACAGAAGGTGGAAAAACAAAAAGTGAAAGCTTCTCCTGTTTTTACATTAGAAGATCTCTAAGTCCTCTGATAAGAAAATATGTTTCAAAAACTAACCTAGAATTTACCTAGTATTAGTTCCTATCAATCTAGAATTACATTTACTGTGGTAGCAGTTAGTGCTACCACAATTAGAGCTTCCATTGTTTAATAATGTAACATCAAGTCATTCCAAGGATTGCTAAGAACAAATTCTTTCAATGCCTTGGTCATTTTGAGTAAGGCACTGATTCAGCACATTTTGCTGTGGTGAGTCACTACTGGAGAGGCTCCACTGAAGACATCTGAAAGCTGTGTCTCCAGTACTAACCTCAGGGGATCATGACTCTGCCACCAGTGATACTTATCCACCAATGCATATTTTACACTGAATACAGCTTTCCCTGGGGGTACGTAGGGGACTTCCCCATCCCTTTGCCTATTGGGCGCATCTGGATTCTGCCTCTGAAGCAGTGCTGTGGCTGAAATCTGATTTCATGGTCAGATACAGCAAAATGTTTCAGTGCTGTTGCCCACAAGTTTAAAAATAATATGAAAGGGATTCTATAGCTTCCTATTAAAAGAGTAATCACTAATACTAAACATTCATATAAAATTTATTTTCAAAAGAGTTTTATAACTATCAAGTTGCAAAATATTTGCCAGTTTGAAAAATGCTGAGGAAGCAATTTTGAATGTGAAAATTGTTAATAACACTAGCCATGCAGGTAGTTTCAATAAATCTGTATTTTGAATTAAAGCACAAGGCAGAAAACTTTTTTCACATGTAACCCTATCACCTCGTCTCTACCTTTATGCATCACAGTAGTATAGCAGTATCAGTTGTAGTCACAGCAAAACTTGAAGGAAGGAAGTTGGTTGAATTGTGAGCCCTTGGTCCTGAATATATAATAGGCTTAGGCCATGTCAGTGTAATTCCATTACAGGATTTCAATTAATATCTCATCTCATATAGTTTTTAGCTTTTTTTTGTATAACACAAATATTTGCAATACACTAAAAAACCAAACAAACCTTTGGTATTTTTTTTCTTAAATGCATGTCTTTGGTTCTCACACCAATACCAGAAATTTTCATAGGTGGGTCCAGATTATACAGTTTTACTGTAGCTGAAGGTGATGATAGAGAATTATTTTGACTGACAAAACATTGACCAAAATAATTTTTATTTAGGGTAACTTATCTTGATTCATCTCCCAAGAATGAATCATAGGTAAAATCTCAGGCCTAGTCAGAGGTGATTCCTGATGGACAGATCATATATATTGTAAGGCTCTTTCCTGAAGTCTTCAGCATATATTGGCATGAGCATTTATTTTAAGACTGGTGAGAACATCTTTCAAATTCTGAGACGTGATATTGCTTCAAAAATATTTCAAACTATATCCTCACACACGAGCTCCCTTTCAATGTAATGATAAAATGGAAAAGAAAGAAATGGAGTTATTAAAAATTAGATATTCTCATCAAGACCATTATAGGGCAATATGCCAGAGATGGTGTCAGCTAAGTGAAATCTAATGTTAGAGGCAAATGCAATGAACAGAAATCATGGGTAACCATATGGACATTTGGTGTTAAGCAATTATGAAAGTGTCAACCCAGTTTTAGATTAACAAGAAGCAGAGTTATCCACAAAATTAATTGTACCTAATTCAACTAATTCCTATATTTTGTGTACTCAAAATTTAAATGTGCTGACAAGTGAAACACCAGTACATTCACCAGTATCCACTGAGAAGGTGTTAAAAAAGTTACAATAAAACATCAATTAGCAATATCTAAATACATTGCAGTATTGATTTTGCTTGTAAAGAAAAAAGAAAGCTCAGTTTGTAAAGTAATACCAGCTTCTAAGTTTTTCTAGGTAAACTTACGAAAATGCGTTTACAACAGAAAATATTGCTTATGAACTTAAGAAGAAATAACAAACTAAACTCAGAAAATTAATTGAATCATTAAGAACCATGCAGCTGGAACACTTACTTTCCTAGTCTTACTATGCCCCAGAAACTAATCAATACAAAATAGGAAAGAATAAACATCATATAGCACAAGATTAATGGACTGTATTTAGAATTTGACAGTTGTCTAGGAAACCGAAAGGGAAAAAAATGGAACTTCTATTTGAGAGGCTTACACACAGTTCTTAGCTGAATGTGATTGTTACTACACAGGGAGGAAAATGCACAGAAAGTCAACATGAAAATAGAATGCTTTATACTGGGGTTTAACACAGCATATGAAAAATGTACATAGATTTCTCTAAGGCATTTATTCTAGTATCATGGAAGTGTCTAATAAAACTTAACCAAGCCTTAGGTTTGGAATGTTTTCCAAATGTGTTATGGAAGTATGACTTCAATCTAGTCACCACCTACACATAATAAATCCAAAGGTGCAAAGCCTATGAGTTACAAGTTCTACCATCTCTTTAAAAGTTATCTCTTGTAATATTGAAATTTCAGTATATTAAAAAAATATTGTACTAATTAGAGACCTACAGCTTTAA
Source organism: Corapipo altera (assembly GCF_003945725.1). NCBI lineage: Eukaryota > Metazoa > Chordata > Aves > Passeriformes > Pipridae > Corapipo > Corapipo altera. Next base: position 16,158,203 of record NW_020884877.1, on the reverse strand, counting down.
GTAACATACACTACAGAATGATAGCTAGTGTTACAGCACCTCCTCAAATTCTAGTATTCTTCCTATTATAACACTAACTAAAGCAAACCGATGTGTAGGAAATACATAGCAAGAAACTTAAACTGGTATAAGTAAAAACCTTTCAGGAAGGCTCCTTAAATACTCAGTTACAGCTTCGCTTGGTAGGTAAGAAATTCCTTCATAATACAGGTTGAAGTTTATTTATATTGCTTTTGGTCAGAACTTCTGACTCAGGTCATATTTCTTCAAATGAGCATTTTTGGCTTTAAATATTAGTGACAGTCTTTTCTTTAGACATTTTATGTAAATGACAGTAAACATTAGGATTGCCCTTCTTCAGTACAATCTGACTTTGGACTCTTGGGCCCTTTTGAGATTACTACTAATTTCCATCATCAAGTTTACACCACTCAGACCTAAAAATAACATTACTGATTGCCTTTCTTACTGTAAACCCTAGTACTTCAACTTTCATCTGTCATAAACAAGTTCTACAGATGATTGGGCTATTAAGTTAAAATAACCATAAATTTTTTTTTAAAAGATTCAAAGCTGTTTGTTATGAGTGGAGTTTGCTCCTTGATAAGATGCAAGAGTGCGAGTTAGGTGTAAGTGCTCTTTATGTAACATAAAAGCTATCCCATAGTTTAGATTTAGAGAATTATTTTTCTCTAAAGAATGCTATTCAAAGGAAAACACACTCAATTATCTGTTGAAATAAAAATAATTATCTGTGGTGAGAAATGTCTATCTCTGAGTGTCACTGTAGACACTCACTGTAGCCACTGTTAGGTTAACTTTGCTAAAATGTATAGGGATTCTTTATTCCTATGACTTAATATCCTAATTTTGTAGTCTACCAGCTTGATCCTTACTATCTAACTGCTGCACAATCACATATACATTCAAAAGTAAATGCTCTTCATAGTAATAACTGTGGAGAAATCTCCATGCTCAAGGAAATCAAGTTGCATCTGAGAAAAAAAAAATCCTGTGTTTTTAGGTGGGACGGAGGCAAATTCACCTTCAGATTTTGAAGACCATCAAGCATAGATTTCAAATATTAATAAAAAGGGATAAAATACTCTTGTATCAAAGTCTTGGTACAGTCACACAGTTGTCCTCTGTGGCTGGCCTCTGAGAAGGCAATGAGAGTTGTTTGCTAAGTGCACTCATTTTAACATCTGAAAACTTCATACTTGGACATATTTAAAATTAATCCAAGAAGTTTGGTCTTCTGAGAGCATATTTTGAACCAATGGAAATTTGGAATTCCTCAGTTTGTCCAAACATTAAAAGATAGCACAATAATGCCTAAGAAATGGCAGAGTTTTCAGGATATTCAAACCAGAGCAGTCAAGAATTTGGGACATGTGGGCCCAAAGTCAGGCTACATGAACTCAGGAAATTTCTGCTTTGATTCCAGGACAACCAGGCAATGAAAGACATGATTTATGAGAAATGATGGCAGATTATTTTCTCAATTAATACAGAAGCCAGGTCACATAGTGCTATGTTGCCCTGTATAAAAGAACTATTTTTCTTGTGAGCAATTCATTTCCTTATTTAATTCTTCATCTGCATTTTTGTAGTGATTTTGAACACAGATTGTAACTTCCTAGGAACCAATATAATCATACATAATAATATTTTATGATTAAGAAGGTAAAGGAAGTTTCTCACTTCACATTGTTCTTAAAATAAATTATGCTAAAAGACCATAAGCATCGCTCCCCTTTAATATTGAAAAGGGGGTCCTTAAAATGAAATAAGCATCGTCTAATTTAAGCATAAATAATCTATAAATGGAAATTTCCTGCAGTGTATACCTATCCCAAGATCACCCTGTTAATTAACAGTGGTTATACTGTGGTATGATAAAGGAGATCACAGAGCCAGTAGTGCTGATATTCTTCCCAGCCATTTTCCATACTGGCATCTGTGATAACCTTTCAGAGTTACCAGTGTGCCTGATACTTTTGTTCAGGAAATCCTGCAATGAAATACAAGGATGTGCCCGAGGCATTGCAGGGATAGGGAGTCAGCTGTATGTGCTCTTCAGACAATCTATACATATGCAGTAACTTCAAAACACAAAACATCAGCTTTGCTGAGCAGATACAGCAACCAAAATATCTGCGATATACACTCAGTATATACATGTTCAAAATCTAATGATTTGATAAGGATATATGACATTGAGCAGGTGGACCCAAAGAAGTGGCAGGAGAAACAATTCCAGGTTGAAAAGGAGACCTGTGAACATGGTAGCTCTATGATTACACTTCCCTAAGTAAAACTACTCAGTTAAAAAACGATCAACAGCAATAAAGATTAATAACTAGACAAATAATTAATCTGATCATAAATAAGCTTTCCCTTAAGGTTTTACATGTGAAAGAGCCCCATAAAAGCTCAAGCTTTTAAATTCAATTTTAATTTTTTAGTTGCATTTTTCACTGTAAAACACATTCTGTGATTTGATTTATTTGATAGCATAATTTTTTGTAAGAAGACATTACAAAACTGGTGACCACATTAAAATGTAGTAACAATTTGCAATCACAACTTTGGGGTAGATTAGCTCGTGTTTTTTGAGTGTTTTTTAATTGTTTGGTTTGCTTTGTGGTTTGGTTTCTGTTTTTTTTTTTTTTTTGTAATGAACAAATGAGATACTAGATACTTTTGTGACCTAGAATTTAACTTGCTTACTCCTCTTTAGGATTACAGTGGTAGTACACACACATTATGGTTACTCCAGAGCATATGGTGTTCCTACTCTATATTTATATTCAAAGTAATGCAGCACTTGCCTGAGCTGCTCTTATCCCTATTCCCTCTGCTTTACCTCATCATAAGACAAGGAAAGTCAAGCAGTAACACTATCATAGTAATATAGCAGGGATTACAGATGTTCATAGAGATAATTTTGATGAAAGCAGATGAACTGGTTGTAAGATACCAGCTCCAGTATCCAGATCCTATGGCAGTCCTATTGGTCAATATCAAACTTAGAGAGATGCCACTACAATGTGCTTCAGAGCTTTTAATCAGGCGTAGGAGATGTAATGAGTAACATCAGGTTTCCATTTAAGAGGATGACTTTTCCTATAGATGGATTTTGTGGTGGTTGACCCTTGATTTGATGGACTCACTGAAACCACAGTTCAGTCTGTGCATGTGTTCTGTAACAGTCTGAACTAGTCAGCACCGATTTTATTATGATACTTCAAACCTTGTGAGGATGAAAAAGCCAATATTTCCTGCAAATGGCAACAGTATATACTACTGATTAACAGCTATAAGGTAAATAAAAAACACCAAAGAGTTACACTGAGTGGAAAATAAGCTAACTAGAATTTGGAATGTAAAGTTTCTAACTTCTAACTAGAATTTTGTGATAAAGAACAGAGTAAAGGTAACTTCCTGAAACTTATTTTCAATTGCCATTTTCAGAGTTCAGTAAACAGATCATCTTAGCAAATAAAATACCCAATATCAGAAACTTGCATTTATTTTCCTTTAGGTATAACTATAGCAGAGTTCAAGCAACTTTTTTCATTTGTCATGTTATGGCGAGAACAGCATATGGGTAAAAGGGGCCAAGATTTGTACTTTAGAGAACAAAGTCACAACTTGCTTGCCTTATACAAAGAACTCTCTTAGTATCTTCTATTCTCTGATTCATCAAAAGTTGTGGGACTCCAGTAATATAATTAGTACATCACATAGACACAACAAATTATATTGGGCGAGATGTGAGCAGCAGAACGAAATGGATATCATCAGTCAGAAAGTTCCATCTTACATCCTACTGCCCTTTTTCCTTCTAAAATCCTCGCTCTTTTGAGGGCAAATCTCTCCATGCCTAATCTTCATAAGGTACAAGTTAACTCATCTCATGCTAACTGTGAATAAGAGGTAGAAGTACAAAATGTGTCACCAGCATACTCATTAAAATCCCCATAGTTTCTATACTTCCTTCTTTCCCTTGATCCTTTCTCACTCCGGGTTACCTGATAACAAAGGGAAATTACCAAACTACCACTCTGAAAATCTAAGAGGGCATAGGGGAATTGCTTTATGTTCTCCACTGAAAATGTGAAATTGTCTACCTTTGCTAGCATCTAGTATTATCTAAACAGAATTTTGCAATACTGTGCTTAGTTGGCACAGCTCAGAAAATTGGTAGAGGCGCTTAAGTTCTGCTTATTAGAGGGAAAAAAACATCAGCTGACAACACAAGCATAATTTCTGTAAATATCAAGGCCTGATAAAAACCAGACCTGTTTAATAGGTGCTACGAAGCTTTGAATTACTGCAGCAGCTCACATTCTTGTCTGTAACAATCTTTCATTCCCAAATGGAGATGTGCAGGAGAGCAAATATTAAATATTAAACTGTTGGAGTTAAAAAGTCTCCTTCTGAAACTGTTTTCTTGACAAATCAATTAAAAAGCACAAACATGATATATTTCTAAAACAAAGATCATCATTATTACTGATTATTTATTTTGAAGTTACACAAGGACACCACAGGAACATTGATTTGGCACCATAAAAAGATACAAATTAAAAACTTCATTCTTTCGTGCCACTACTTCAGGTACAGGCCTCACTTGCTACTCTGAGTACCACCTGAGACCCAATCCAGCTTTCTTGTCATGTATGGATTGAGGTGGTGATTTGTAATCTGTGGGTTTCTTATTTGCTGTATGGGTTTTTCGGCATTTTTTTATTTCTACTATTTTCTTCTGGAAGTAATTTCCAAATCAATACTAACATAACACATATACTTTCAATGTCTATGCGTCCGTAGAACCACTAGTGAAAAAAAGAATTCACATATCAAAGTGATCTTCAATAGATATTTTCCATTTACCTTTAATAACTGACAGCTTTAATTATCAGTGATAACAATGAATGAGACAATACATGAATGGAAAATAAAATATAATAATTCTTGTGCTGATTTCTCCAAACAGTCCTGTTAAGAAGCATATATTAAGCTTGACAGTAATGTTACAGACAAAATGTGAACTATATATTTAGTGTAGACCTCTGCTTAGTTAACAGTTGGTGAGCCCGTTCTCTCATACACACAGACACACAAGCATGAAAAAATGGCAAAGAAAGAAAATATTTCCATATATATTTTTTACAAAATTTAGCAAATAAGGGAATTTCTTCAAAAACCATATATATATATACAGATATATATAAAAAATAGCAGTAACAAACAACACAGATTTTATTCCTGAATCATCAGAATCTGAGATGCTCAGAATCTTATGAGACCTGCTGTTCCTGAGTCTGAATATCACCAGATTTTTCTTCCTAGGAAACAAGGAACAAGGTCACTTCAATAAAATGCTTGGAATTAATGTAGTATACTTTGATGATAAAATGATCTGATTTTGCAAGAGTACTGCATCACAACATCACACGAAGAGTAGAGGCCAGATACCAGATTTAACGAGGTTAAAAATAAAAAAAATCACACCATCATCACAGTCAGTCAGTACAAAATGGCTTTGAATTCCCCATTCCATCTTTGGCTCTACCTTAACAGCAAACCAGAGAGTACAATCCAATTCTGAAACGTGGAAAAGATCATGTTGCTATGATTTATTATGGGTAAAATTAAATGTTTTTCCGGCTTACCTGATTGAAGGAGAATGAACGATCACAGCAAAGCCCAGCATCCAAAAATAATATATGTCTTCTCCTGAAATAGTCCAGATTTCCATCCACAAAGCTTTACTAATTAATTATAATTTCTGTATTCTCCGTGGAAAAGAAAACACAGAGACCTTTCCAGAATCCTCTCTGATTCTGCCTCCGCTTCCTGTTCTCAGTCTCACTCTATGGTACCCAACATATATCAGAAAACAGCTTATTAGGAGAAGGGGGGCTGGAGGGAGGGGGGATGGATGGAGGGGGAGAAGTGACGAGCCCGCAGCACCTGACGTGGCAGCTCCACCTACTGGTGGCCAGAACAACAGGGACCGAGCGCAGCCTCCGAGGCTGCTCCATCCCAGGCGTTCTGACCTGCACTTCAAACAGCTCCTGTGTAATAACTTCCTTCAGGCAAGAAGCAGAACAGATCAACAGAACCATACTGATTATTGAATAGCCCCTTAAAATACTTTTTCTGAAAATAATTAAATTTAAATTGTCTATATACATGGAGCAGAGCATTTTCTTTTAAATGTGCTGTTTCCTTTAAAAATGCATGGGAAGGGAGGAACGTGTAAATAACAGAGCATAGCTACTGACTGCCCCCCTAACTCGTGTATGCAGAATTTGCTGATTATCTTGATACTGTCTTATTCATTAAACACCACTATGCATTTTTTGGCATCATGTTCAATTCTTTCACATGTGTAAAATGTACTATGCCTATGTAAAAGGCCTAGCTCAAAGTCTTTCCCTGAGACAGGACTCCTGGGCATGTGCAGATTTACATCGGCTTACCTAGGACTCCTCTGGCCCTCCTGAGAAGGATTATTAGAGCAGTGGCTCCAGCATTGCCTGGTCCAAGGGCAGCATCATTGAGTGAATAATGTCCTTCAGGCAGCATATTATTTTGTCCTGCATGTCAGTTTAAGGAGTATTGTGTCCGTGGAAAGGAAAGTGTAGGAACACTGAGCAATGTCAGCAAGTGTGTGCAATATATTGACCCATAGCCTGGGGTTAGAGGCCACTACAGTTCCCAAAGAATTTAAAATCAAGCTACTAGCTTTGTTCAGTCATGTGGGATTTAATAAACAAATATTATTGCACAAAACAAGAAGACAAGCATATAAAAACAATGAATATTTTGCTTTCTTGTAGCTCCTGTAGTTCCTTTAAATACCTTCTCTGCAGTGCCTAGAAACAGCCCAATTCTCTGCCCCACTGGTCACACACTTCTTTTTGGAAGTGAGAATCCCAGGGCACATATCCAGCCTAAAGGTCACTACCAAATCACAACTGCACAAAGCAGCAGTAGTGGTGGTAACTGCCTATGATTCATGTCCTTCATCTCTAATATCAACAGACATCCCTTTTTCAGTTAGCATTTATCCTTAAGCATTTGTGCCAGTTTTGAGTAGTCCTTTAGATTTCAGTTACACTTGCTGTGTGCTTGACAGACATCAATACCAAATTCCTGAATCTGGCAGCAGCAAACAGAAATACATTTTTAGGGGATGTACATATTCTGTATGTACAGGATAATGGCTGTATATTAAGTGAAAGAAATGTAACCCCACCTTGAAAATGGGGTTTTTGATAAAACTGGACACATAATGACACTCCTGATCACCTTGTTCAAGCAAATCCCCTTTTTGTTTCAAAATGACTTTGCGAGCATGAACATATACCACATTCTTATTTAAAAAAAAAATTTTTCTCCCATTGATTTTAATATTTACATTTTCAAATTTCTAGAAGTTAAAAAGGAATGTATTTTTAATAAAAAAACTGTTCATCGGCTCTACAGCATAGGTTTTGCTTTCATGGGATTATGCTAATTTAGCAAACCCATGAATGAAGAGAAGCTGATGTCTACATTTTAAACTGCTTAGGAACATTGTTTTGCAAATGCATTGTGTTTTGAAAATCAAACCAGTCCTTGGGGAGGACCTTCATTTGCATAAATGCTGCATTTCTTTTATGTATCATTTTTAATCTTAAAAAAAATTCTTAGGGTCTTCGGAAGTTTTCTTTAGAAAGTCTTTATGTTATTGTCCAAATGTAATCATCATCTAGTAACATCATAGTTAAGGAGGAGTTATACATGATGAATCTGTTTCTCTTGGAAAAATAAAGAAATTCTAATCTACATAACAAACTATTTCAACCTTGTTAAAAAAATAATAAACATAGTCCTTAATACTAGCTGTGTAATTCCAACAGAAATGGGTGTATAAAAACCACTTCTGAACCTAAGCTGGTTCAGAGATTTGAGTCTCTGATAAGTTTTACAGAAGTACAGTCTTAGAATAGCTAATTTTTGTGAACTAGTGTTCCACAAGATGGTTATATTAACGTCATATTACTAGAGAACCCCCAGTCCTACTTTTTTGTGGTTCTTATATTTATTACAATTTTCTGTGGTATACCAGTTGATACAATGACTGTACGTAATGTATTTGTTGATACCAAGACAGCGTTCTCATAGGTATAGGTCTGATATTAGAGAAATGTTCTGCCACTGATTTAAACAGTTCAATTATCAACCCTCACACTACAAAAAAAATCCAGAAAATATACTTTTTGTTTGTAGAAATACTCATGCCACACAAATTTTTGGTAAATATTCATTTATCAATATTGCAGGATGATGGAATGGTTGGGTTGGAAGGGACCTCTGGAGAACATCTAGTCTAACCCCCTGGTAAAGCAGGCTCCCCTAGAGCAGGTTGCACAGGATCACAGACAGGTGGGTTTTGAATGTCTCCAGGCAAGGAGACTCCACTGTGTTTCAGTTTGTGTCCACTGTCCCTTGTCCTGTCACTGGGCACCACTGGAGATGAGTCTGGTCTCATCTTCTTGACATCTGTCCTTAAGATATCCGTATGCATTGATAAGATTCCCCCTCAGTCATTTCTTCTCCAGGCCAAACAGGCCCAGATCATCTATAGCTTATTTATGACCTATATTCTTCTTTAATCAACATCCAGGATTGCCTGTATAGTGATTCAAATTCACTGAAACCAGTCAGAGTCTTTGATTTACTGAAACAGAGTTTGAATTATGCTCTTAAAACTCCTTACCACTCTTAAAATCTATCAGTGGAACAACAGGGAAGAAAAAAAAAACTACATACAATTATACTATAAATACATCAAACCATCTATATGGAAAAGCTGCTCCCCAGACCCCTGAATTTATAAACATAAAAATTTCATTTAAAAAGTCCATATAAAATGTATATATGTGACAGATACTATGTATACAAAATATCTCTCCTTCCTTTCCTCTTTCTCACTAGATTCCAGTGCCAGATCTAAAAATCAGAAATGGTCATTCAACAAACAGGCTGCTTTGACAAAAGTAATTTATAACAATGCCAGCCTGACACTTGTTTAAATTTAAATTATTTGTACAACTTCTAATGAATCATCACTGAAAGTTCAATTCAGAAATTACATTTAAAAATCTAGCTTGAAAAGCCTTGACATTTCTAAATAATCTGTCTGGGAATCTTGCCCCAGGTGCAGTTATGCTCTCAGTAATGTCTGAATAAATGCAAAGCTATTCAGTCACTTTTAACTAAACAGCTGAAATACAAATGTTGAAAAATCTTAGTTCCAAAGAGAAAAATAGTTTTGAAGTGTTAAACATGAATGAATACAGCCCCTGTATGAGGTCTCATAAGGACAAGCCCATGTAAGTTTTCATCAATGCAGTCATCAGCCTGGTTATAACATCAAATATATTGTTTGATTAATACAATTACTTTTGGACAATAATTCTCTTTATTAATTCTCAGGCACTTTTGTGAACAGTAACGTGTACTTAAGGGCACCAAAATAGAAGACTTTATGTCATAACTATTTCTTCAACTACTTACCTGTATTAGCCTTTGAAAGTGGTTGAAATTGCAATATTTAGCTAAGTGTAATGAATCTGACTTCAATTCAAGACTGTCTAAATGTATAAAACTCTTTTTCTTCATCACTGGTTTCTCTCCTTTTTTCTCCTTTTGTCTCTAGTGTGCAGAATCAAAAAACTCTGCTTTTAATAAATTTTGTCCCCCCTACTAATGCATATTTATAAGTTGTGGACCTGACATAAGTGGCTTTTCAATTAATAATCTCCACTTTCACTTGAGGATATTTTTATTTGACTGCTGCATACAGTTGTAAGCAAAATTTAGGGAAGTGGAACTGCAGTAGAAATATCTGGCCTAACATTTTAGGAAGATCAGTGGTAGACACGCAAATGAGTTTCTACCGTTTCTTTTTATTCGAAAACTTGTAGGTTGCACATGTGGAATTTCAGAACTGGGAAAGAAAATACAAAAGGTGGCTAGCAGTCAAATGCTACAGAACAGAACTGCAGAACTTCTTGGGATAAAGACAAGCCTGAGGATACAACTCAGCGCCACATCCTCATTGCATCTATCATCAGTAATAACATAATGTTCTGTTTGTACAGGCTCACTTAAAAGTATAATGACTTCATAGTAACTTAAGCCTTTGACAACTAAAATATTTTAATAGGCCATAGAGCACACTCTCTGAAAAATTAGCTGTTTTAAATTATTCCTAATATCATAATAAAGATACGTGATCTGCAATCTGTACTTTAATGGTTGTAACTTTTAATGATAATAAAATTATTTTAAAATTAACGTTAATAAATAATAGTTAGACCCTTCCAACTCTTGTAGAAAAAAACAATACAAAGGCCATACAAAAATGGACTCAGTTGTGATAATTCCATTGGTTTAGTAAAAACGAAGTAAAAATAAGCCACAAAGCATAAACCACCCTAACCACCTTCCATATGTGCCTAAGCGCTTCCAAAATATTGACCTCAGGTTACAACTTTCAGATGAGCTACAATCAAAGTTATAAAATTGTCATGAGCTGAACAAAATGTACACAGCAATCACAGCTCAGAGATGTCTTAAAATATTCAATTTATATATGCACACACTCTGTTCATATATTTAGAAAGAGTAGGAATCCTGTTTTGAAGAAATGAGATCATCATGTGAGACTGATGTCTGTTTAGTCTAAGTTCAAGATAATTAGCAGCAGGCAATAATAAAGTAACTGGTCAACAAAAAGATTTTTTTTCTTACACCAGTGATCCTCAAGCTAGAGGTGGGTCTAGGCGGCACAATGCTTGGCTTCAGGAGCTTCACAGCCAACTCCACTTGGCATTGATAATTATTTAATGAGAGAGTTGGTGAAGAGTTCCATAGGTTAACTGGAAAGATGTAGCTTTCCCACCATGTACCTTCTAGGTGTTTCTATCCTCTAGCATGTAGCAGGCACTGCAGCCGCTGCCACTGCAGAAGTTTCAGAATTTCTGATTACTAGAAGAAACATTCCTTCTAATCATGTTAATCTTGCTTGATAAGATTTTTTGTTTTATGTCCATTTTGGCACGACACAAGAGAGTCATAGAAGGCAACTAATTTCTTAGGAAATACTTTTTTGCATGACGTGCAACATACCTGAAGGGCTTCCAGAGATACAGGCCAACAGCTTAGGAGGATTCTGAAAAACACTAGATATTTATGCGAATAATTAGAGTTAGAACAGGGAACAGTCACTGACTCAGATAATAAGGATTCAGTATCTAAGGCTTGCAAACTTCTTTTTTACTTTCCAGAACTTAATGCATGTATGTGTCTCAATTCCTCAACTATGAAATGGAGATAATTCCTGACTTCAGAAGGGGCTGTAAGATAAATGAATTTTGTTAGCTAACCAAGCTATAGAGATCAAGAGTGAAGAAATATTTTAATATTCCTTGTAACGTCCAAAGGGGCCAGCCAAGCCTAGGAAGCTATTATTTCAGGCCCTGTATATTCACAGGACACTGACCATGTTCAGAAGAATCTACTATATATATGTGACAAGACCAATAAACAAAGATGAAATGCAAACAATCGATTTCAGAGTGAACCAATACAATTTAAGACAGGCAGATTTTAAAAGGTGGAGAAATGAATTAAATGATACCTCAGCAACAAGTGCCCTAGTGCTCTCAGAGCTAGTAACAAAATCTAATAATGTCCTCCCAGGACACCTATAAACAGAGAGATTGCATTCATACGTTTTCATTCCATTTATTGCTACTGAGTCATGTGGTTTAATTGGTCAGATGAAAGGTAATCATCACTTGGAGAGAGGGGAGGTTTTGCTAAGCAAACCTCAAGTTATAATTTATTTATTTGCTAGTCTTTAAAAGCTGAAATGCTAGAATAATTGCTCTGTTTAATAACATATGCTTGCCAAGTTCATTTTGTATTAGAAAGTTTCTCTGCATCTCAGTATGCCTAGGACTTATCTGCAATAAAAGCTGTACCTTTATAACTAAAGTGTGAAAATATATGACAGAGAGATGACAACAAATTTCAAACAATTGACTCATATATATTAAAGAAAAATAGCTGTACTTTGATCTGCTTTCAGCCAAGAATTATGAGGATACAGAACATGTAAACTATTCAGTGCACTGAATTGAGAAGTAAGCACAAGCTAATGCCTTAATGGTTCTACCATAGGCATACAACATCAAGGAGAGCAAAAATGGAAATGAAATGTACTTTCAAAAACTGTGGTACACATTCCTTTTCAAATCTGTCTTCACTGTTGTTCATTAAAAGGGACTTCACTGTTAGCCCCAGGTAGCCAAGAAATTACTGGCTTTACATTTTGAAAACATTATGAATGTGATACACAACAGTCCCTTCTTCAAAAATAATTAGCAAGACCAAATAGTTTTCGTTACAGAGAAAAATATTCAGAAATATTTTAAATTCCAAAGCTATCTTTCTTAGGCAGAGGTAAAATCTGACAGCCTGCAGTAATACACCTCAGATGCAAAGATTTTAGATATGACAGAAAAGCAACAGAATAAAAAAGACTGATGATGTTTACTAATTTCTCTTCACCAATTTCTCTTTAAGTAACCCTGGAACAGGGAAAAAATTATACATCATATTTAGAATCATCTCAAAGTTCAGTTTCACTTCAATGAGTAATTTGCAAAGGTGACTCTCAGACTTTAAAGGCAAGAATGATAGGCTTTATGATTTCATCAGAACTAAATAACAAAGTCTAATAACTTTTGATTGAAATTAATTTATGTCTTTTAAAAAGATGACATATCAAGGAACCAGGAACCTGTTCAATCTGCAGACCTGTCTTTTGCTTTAGCAATTTAAAGATTCAGCTCTAGAGTTTGAGAGTTAAGAGATTTATGGATTAAAAAAAGACAAAAACGAAAATAAAGGGTTCTAAATATCTTCTTTGAAGCACGTAAATGGCAGGTGTAGATAAGTGTCTGTTGGCCAGAATAGCTGCTAGCATTGCTCCTCAAGCTTAACATTCCATGTGCTGTGGAAACTGGAGTTTGACCTTTTGCTCCATCTCTTCTGGGCAAATGTTTTTGCATGATTTAATAGAATGGTTATTTTTTATGCAGATGACTGTTAGCCATGCTCTGAGAGGCAAAGAGAAATTTCTGGTAGAAACGAGTTCTATCAGCATGGTTGAATAAGCAAAAAGATTCTTCCAGCTATGCTAGTTTTAGGACACTTAAATAAAATAAAAATCATGAGATTTGTTCAATGGATATTTGTTTTCATTCCTATATTTACTATAATTACTATGATCTCTTCTGAATTTTTCATAGAAAACCTCTTTATTTTCTCACAGACATGTAACTGAAAGTTTGTGCCACTGAAAAATGCAGTTTTTATAGGAAAATGCAAACTTAAAAAAATGCTGTGAATTTCAGCAGTTAAAAGTCTATTGTCTTTGACTTATTGAGGCATTTTATTGTGATATATGTGAGATATTATCATATCTCATTTTCACTGTACTCTTCAAGAAGATACAGAAAATCAAATCTTGCTTTGCCAATGAGCTTTACCACTAACGTGTATTGTCATAAACCTACAGATTAAAGAAGTGAGACCATAATAGACTGTAGAAGGATTAAGATTACAGAATACAAAACAGAATAAAAGTGTCTATGAGTTTGTGAGAGAGAAAATATCCTGTATAATGGAGCAGAAATGCATATTTCTTACCAGTACACTTTTAACTAAATTGTTACACTACTGCTAAGAATTATATATCAGTGTAAGTAATAAAAATTCATACAATCTCCAAGTCTCATATAACAGTTTTATCTCACTTTTAATATTTCAGATTTTATTAGTTCAAATTATATATATTTTTAGATAACCTAAAAGTTTTTGTTTTATTTATGAAGTAAGTTGAATTAATATTTGAAAGTTTAATGTTACATATTCCAATGAAATTATTGTTTTGTGAAAAGTACCTTCAAGAAGTGACTTTAGAATTAGGCTTAGAATATCAGCTTCACTATTTTAGGTCTAAAGTAGGCCTATATTCATTCATATTTATACAAAGTTGTCAAAGTATATTCCAAAGTATTTCCTGCTCCGTGCCCTCGAGAGTGCGGGAGCTGAGAGGTGCAGTGCCCGTGGAGCCAGGCCGTGCTCCAGCACCGCGGACAGCGCTCACTGCGGGCAACGCAGGCGGCCCTTCGCGGGGAAATCCTTCACAAGGCACAAACATTATTTTTGCATGAAATAGTACTTTATAGGAAAAAATCCTTAAAAAAAAGCCAGTCTACAGTGTATTTTTTTTTTTTTGTGTGACAATAGGATTTCTAAGATGCTCAGTCCATGCTCGCATGTAGGTGTTCTGACCTATTACTGTAGTTACTTGAACTATTTTAATACTTCAGAGTTCTTACATGGTCCAAGATCTCATTGTAGGGATTGAACAAGCATAGAAATGGATCATTTTCCTGAAGACACTCCAAGGGTTTGTGATAACCATGATGAATGGTTTAAGCTGACGCAACTGCAAGTTGTTACTCCAAGTGACTGTCTCTCGAGCTACTTCCCCATGTTGACATCAGTGATTTTTGTAATGAGTCAGATCACTGATCCTAATTAAAAATTCCATGGTCTTCATCTAGATTCCATGGTCTTCATCTAGATTCATTCCTAGTTAACTTTTGCATTTTTCCTCCCCCAAACCCCTTCCATGTTTTGGTATGATTAAATTTTCCTCCACAGCTGAGAACCGTTGAGCCAACCCCGTGTGCAGGTGGCTGCTGTGTGATGTGACAGAGCAGGTGTACATGATAGAAATAGAAGATAAAAGTAGAAACAGTCAGCTACCCAGCATTCCAGTATAAGGTATCCTTTAGTAACAGTAAATCCAACACTGCTATTATGGGAATAGTGGCTAGAGACAACTGGGTGAGGCAGTCAACTTGTATATTAGGCTTTTACAACTAACAGTGTCCTGAGTATGAAAGATCAGTTTCAAGTCGCTATAAAATGCAATAGAGCCTTGTGTTAAAATATATAAAACAGGTCACTCTAAAAACTCTTTACTAAGCAATAATGTAATAGTATTGGTGAAATCCAAGCATGCATTCCTCCTGTCTTACATAAAGATCTTTCTTCCTTTGTCTTTCAATGAGGATATAAATATAATTTATAATTTTGCAGAATCAATACTCAAAGGGAAAATAGCAAGCGCTCTTATTTTCTACTATTTTGTAGTTTTTGGGGGGGGTTCCAAATAAAGAATGACTTCTTTATTTCTAAACACAAAGTGTATTAGGACATAGTAAAATAAAGATATCTGGCAGAACTTGAATTTTCTGCAGTTATTTGTATATTAATGTACAATTCAATGTAAAAAAAAAGTTATGGAGTTTAAACCTCAAACCCATTTTCAAATATTTGTAAGCATTTATTAGTCTTACTTTATTTTAGAGCTGTGCAGTCAAGGGCTAACTGCGATCCACACCTCCCCGGTGGCTGAGCAGGGTGTGCGGATCCAGCGGGCTCGTCCTGTGCCAGTAGGTGGAGCCCGCACAGAACCCGCTGCCGCCTTGTTTCCTCCCCCTCCGCTCTTCTCCCCCCTCCCCCCCTTTTCATTTCCCCCACAACCAATTTTCTGATCGATGCTGGGATTCAAGGAGTGAATCTCAGAACAGGAAGCAGGCGAAGAGACTACAGAATACTGCAGAGGTTCCTTTGTTGCCTCTATGGGGAGGTTCTTTCTTTATTTCTTTCCTTTTTCATTTCAGTGAAATTAAGAGTTTACAAGCTTCTTTGCCCAGGAACCTGTACCTGCAGTAGGAGCCTCTCATCTATCTACAAGTGTATGGATATTTCTTATGCTATGATTTTTAATTCTCTTTTAATCAGGTAAGACACTATTTTATTTAATTGGAATGCTTTAGACAACAAATTCCAGTTGTTTTATACCAAGATTCTTCTCTTGTGGTGCCACACCTAGTTTTCAATTAATATTAATAGAGCAAGAGGAAAGAAAATCATAGCCATCTTTGCCACTGCATGGATTTTTCACAGCATTTAATTAGGTCTTAGCACAATAATAAAAATGTTGTTGCTCTTTGGAGGTTTCTGATCCGATTTTTTTTAAGCTTGCATGTTTATAAGGATTACTTTTGAGTTTGTGTTTTTCATCCTAATTGTGGTAATTTGTTGCTGTTATTTTGAGGTGGTCATCCACAAGTGTTTTCTTTTTCTACTGGAGGCTATACTGTGCTGTATTCAGAATACAAATTGGAATGTGTTTTAAAGCACACAAATACATCCCTGGGATTGCACAGCTTTGATGCAGAAATGTGCTGTTGCTTCTTTATGCTATCTTCAGACTGAGGATTTCTTTACTTCCTAAATTCATCATTTTATTTCTGTGAGGCATGGGAGATTTACAGGATTCTCCCCTCTCTCATCTCCCAAAACAGCCTCTTCCTGATGGAAGACAGAATGGAGGACTTGTCTGTCACTAAACATGGTTTTGCACTGCTGCATATACCATATGAAACACATATGTTTTGTGAATTGTTTTACATATACAAGAATGAAATTTTTATTAAAAAAAATTCATTCCATATTGCATGAGAGGGAAAAATTATTCCTTTCGTTATTTTTTTAGAAGCATGATACACACTGGGAGAGACAGCAGAATGACTCAGGAGGTGGGAAGCTCATGCAGCACCCCCTGACTCTTCTTTCAAACCTTCGGGTCTTTTTTCTTACCTTCTTTGAATTACATCAATAACATGTTTAGTTGGGAAAAACAACATAGAAATGCATAGACTTACACAGTCACAGATCAGAGAAGGGGCTCAGTAGCCAATTTGTGAATAAATAAAGAACGTGCAATCAGTTTAAATGCATTTTGCTTTTGATTATAAGGCGGTAAGTAGCACTTAATCAAAAATTTCACACACCTGTATAAAGGTGAACTTTTTTCTTTTAGTGGTGATTAGTGAAGCAACAGAAAATTGCCTGTTGGGATTTGAATGCTGGATGCTGCGTTGGGTTTAGATGATTCCATAGATACATGTGAAATGTTAAGAAGGTTCACGCTCGTTCTCACCATCTGTGCAGGTTGCCTGCTTGGCTGTATTTTTGTGATTGATGTTTACAGTATGTATATCTGTGTATGGCTCAGCCACTGTAGTATCTGAAAATCTCTTCACTAGTGGTAAAGGATCCTCAATTCTTGAACAGATCTGGAGAAACGATGAATAATCATGTCCAAATGATCCGCAATTTCCTCCAGTGACAAATGCATTAAATAAATTATGCTCTCATATTTCTATAGGCCCCACTTCAACAACAAACAGGCATGTCAATGGGATGACTCACATTCTTAATATTAGGCAAGTGGACAAGTACCTGGCTCTGTTATCTTGATTTTTAGACTGCACCAATTTTAAGGGAAAGAATAATTTTGTAATCACAGAAATTTTACAGTGTTCATAAAATGCACCTGGTAGGCCAAATGAGCATGTAGCTTCAAAGACAAGCTATAGATTAACTTTTATGTAAAAAAAAAAAAAAAAAAAAAGGAAAAATCCATAGAGTTATTACAGGTTTTGAGTATGTTCATTGTGAGCATTAGGTCTTGGGAAATAAGAGGCATATAAATGGCCATATTATATCAAAGCATGATCCAGTTACCCTTCAGTAGGAACGAAGTTGGATATTTCTGGAGAAGTTCAAGCAAAACTTGACCCTAAGAGAAAGTTGGCCCTCTCTACCTTTTGTGAAACTTAATTTTAGGGGGTATTTAAATTAACCCTTCTTGCTATTTTTGTTCATCTGAAATACTCTAACAGAAGTGTACTCTGTGCTCATATAAGCATCAGATCTCCACAGGAGATCCCAGCATACCTCCTCTGCAGCCAGAGCAAGAGCCTAGCATCAGTTACGCTGCCAGGGCTGCTTGCTGATGATTTCTTTGTCACAAACCTGGATGAATGGTTTCACTGGGTCACAGCCTGCAGCCCTGCTCTATCCCCGAGTAGCCCTAGAACTCTCCCACCGAAGGGATGGAGAGGACACTGACATCTCACATAGTTTACCCGCTTGAATCTACTTGGTAGCAGGAAATGCAACCATAGTCCCCTCTTATGCATACAGCTCTTGGCTGGAGCAGGAAAATCTCAAACAAGATTTTACTGTGTTGCTTCCAATGTTTCAAAGCCATGCACATGCTCACACTACCTTCTCCAGAGCACACTGTGGATCCTTTGCAGCCACAGACCCTGGTCCAGTATTCCCCCTGAGTGGGAGCGGTCTCTTGCCCATCAGAGCCCTCCTGTTCCTCTCACCCTTGGTCCCAGCTTGCCAAACAGGCGTCAGGGATCCCAGGGCCTCCTTTCTAGAGCATTCCTGAAGTCACTCGAATAAATCCGTTCCTTGTGCCTACTGTTGTCTCACTGACACCTACCAGCCTCAGAAATACTGGGTTAAAAGGCATTACTGCCAATAGTGGCCTGAATCTCCTGTTCTTCTGTAATTGTCTTTGAAAGGCAAATGTACCTGATTTCCAAGAGGTGTTAATGATGGAAGGCAAAACACTGATTAACCACATTCATGTTATTCAGTTTGAATTCCAAGTTTGCAACTTTACCTCTCTTATTTCTGCTCCTGAACCTACTACTGTTCCTTTTTTCCAACCCTTACCTCCAGCTGAAGTTAGGCTGCTTCCTCTTTCTGCCTTGACTGGTTTGGGACCAGCAGAAGGGCTTTGTTTCCACTCCTGGTTTCCATGTTTGATGCCTCAGCAGCTATCACTCTCAGTGCTGCTGAAGGGGCTGCTATTGCCAGGCAGAAACACAGTCAACATGTGGCAGCTCTGTAAGTATTTATTACAAGATGCTAAGAAGCTTTTTCTGAGCATATTTAGAAATTACTTTAGAGAAGTGCTGAATGGCCAGATTTCAATAAATTTAAACAGGAGCAACAAAATTCAAACTCTTATATCGCCTGAGCAGCCTACTTGACACAATTCAGAGTAAACAGATTGTAGCAAAAGTTCTCAAAAAAATGGCTGGAAATACATTTTAATGCTGCAATATTACCATAATGCTCATTAAATAATTACAAAAATAGTTTTTAATCTTCCTATTAAAAAAACAAAGAACATAGGTTCATCGTTCTTGCCTGTTGGTTTATAAACTTGTAGATTACTGAAATAATGGTTTCAAACTTTTTCCAATAAGCAGACTACAAATGTACTTTTTCTATTAAATGGTGATGATTTTGTTGTTATAAGCATTCAAACTGTATCACAAAGATACATGAATCCACATTGTCAAGTTAAGCTTTTCTTTCTAACTTCATTGAAAGAAGTATCTCACCATTTATAGTGTCATTAAAGAAATAAATCCAATCTCAACAATTAATGTTTGGCAAAGCTGAAGGCATAATGAAGAGATTAACATGATGGAAACTATTAAGCAAACAAAACTCTGTCAGCTCTGTTCATACTATATGGGAAAAAAATGTTGGGTTTTTTTTTTAAGAAATCGTGAATAAGTTTTTTTTTAGGTCTCTAGCTGAAGTTCAGTGATTGTTTCTGTATGAAGTTTTCATAAGTTTTGTGTAATTGCGATCCCATTTGCTGCTCAATTCTTAGCTTGGCTTCCCTTAAGTGTGAGCAGAATCTGATTTTGGCCAGAAGAATTGTTCTTGAACTGCTAATGGTTCTCACTCATCTTTTTGGAGATCCTCACAGGTACTTCCCATTATGCATTAAAAACGCAAACTTCCCCTATCAAGAAACAGGATCGTGTTCAATAAGATAATGATTGCTCTATGCAGGATATATTTATCTTACCTGCACAAACTGGTAACATACAGCGTGAGCAGGCACGCATTTTAAGATGATGGACGTCCAGGTTTTCAACATAGGCCAAGTGGTCTTCTCATCCTCTAAAGTGGCCTTGTCATATCACAGAAGATGCCTGATTTTTATGGCATATGGTGCTGCTTGTCTGGTCTTAAACGGAGTTGTAGCGTATGGCTTTGAGTAATTTGGAAAATGTCAAATGACCCACTCTAGCCAAAAAAATTGGGTACCATTCAACCCTGCAGTAAAAAGCATGATGGCCGTAGGTCTAGCCAGCTCTCAGCTCAGCACTTTGGTTTCAAAGGCAGCATTTGTGCTGTATGGAACTATACAAACCCACCTGATTATTTTGGCCTGCTAACTTCTGTAGCTTTCTGGTTGCTGGTACTGAGTTAACTTAATTAAAGCTACAATATTTCCAGACCTAGTGCTGTCATTCCTCTGACAGCAGGGTGAATTTTGCCTATAGATGAATTACTACCAGCAGGCTTTTACAGTGGGGCAGAAACAGTCTTTCTGTCTGAATAGGTGTTATTTATACCTTTTTTTTTTTACTATACCAACCTCACCATGTCTCACCAGCGTAACTGCAAAATCTTCCACAGACTTTGACCCCAATGTAGTTTTGTTTGATGATAAATGTAAATGACTCACTCTGAAATTAGAATTCTGACTCAAGTTCTCTAAAGCAATACACTGTGTTCTGGACTCACCCATTTGTCTCAGTAGGATCCCAGATATATTAGGAGCTAGATTCCATAGATGTATATAAAATGGAGTCAGATGCATCCTGAAAAATTTGACAGTCTGTGATCTTGATAGAAATAGTGGCTGGAGTTTAATGCATCATAAATTGCATGTAGCAAGGTTAGAAACAAATGTCCTTTGCCTAGACACTGGGATTGGGATGTGCTGTTTAAAAATGAGTTCCATAAACAGGTGCAAAGAGAAGGTTGAAGGAGCACCTGAGTATCTAAACAGATTATGTGCTTATAAAGAAGTGTATGGCGAATTTCTATACAAACACTATTATGAAACAAAAGCTCTGCCCAGGGTAGTTGAAATTTGACAGCCTATCTCTATGTATACTCGTATTTTGTTTACTGGTAAATATTTGTACCAAGTAAAAACCAGTGGAAAATCCTACCTCTTGGGCCACAAGGCAAGCTTTCTTAGATCAGTTTTCCCTACTGGAAGTCTCTGACAAGGTTATTTTAACTGGGACTGTGGCACGCAAGGTCATATCACAAGAGTATAACAGGTGTATTTGTAGAGTGTGTGAGCTCTGTGTGTTTCTCTTTGCTGAGAGTCAATAATGCAACCATGGAAACTAAAAGATAAGTACTGACACCAGGCAGAATGAAAAAATCTTCCATCTGTAGTTGTGTTAACCTGAAAGCAGACATGGGGCAAACACTGCACGATTGTTTGCAGATTGAGACTTCAGTGATGGCTGCACAAAAACCCTGTGCAAATGCACTCGCACAGGTTGGATTTTGCAGTGCAGAGGCTGGTTTCCATTTTGTAGAATGGGAAGCACTGCAAAAGTGCTGACAGGAGACGGCTTCCAAGGTACCACCTTAATACTACTGAAAATAGTAGTATTCTAATTCTAATTCTCCTAGTGAAGCAGTGAGAATACACTTTAAAAATAGGGTGCAGGTTGAGCTAACCTTTTATTTCCGTCTGGCTTCTGGAAAATACTGATAGACAAAATGGAAAGCGCACAATTTTATTGTCAGAAGCAATGGGGAGATGCAAATGTTAAAAATTATTAGGGAAATCAATTTGATTAGAAAGCAATAGATTGTAAATGTTACTAGGCCACACTTATAAGAGTCACTTTTCAACAGAATAACATTTTACATCTTGCAAACAGTTTACTTTAGTAGTTATGTTGGCTAAACATATGGAACAGTCAGAACATTTTCAAGACTTATTGTTTCAAATTATTTTTTTAGAGTACTTTCAGTTAGAGTTAACATTTAAAGCGCCTCACAGCCTTTACATTTGCGACTGTAAAAAGATATCTGTGCTTTTGCCAGCTGAAGTTTTTATGAATTACATGATCTTTGATCTGAAGCAAAGCTTCGGCCCTTTAAGCCAAGCCAAAGGCAGGCTAGTCTCACAGAGAGAAATCTGGGACTTTACTCCGCTAGTATCCTTCGGGGGTGGGGGAAAACTGAACATAAGCCTCAGGGTGTGATGATGATGATGACCTTTAATGTTACACAGAACACTTGGGTGCTATTACTCATGTTGATATCTTGCTCTGTGGAGTGGTAGAGGCTGGGAACCCAGAAGCATTCTCCATTGCTGCAAAAGGGATTATATAGCTTTTCTCAGTATTGACCTCACTTCCAAATTAGTTTAAGGATTCATACATTCTCAAAATAGTCTGTCCTTAGTGAGAAAGATGATGGATATTATGCAGAAATTGAGTGAGCTGGTATAAATATTGTGAGGATGGGTGAATGACTCTGGAATTGTGGTAAGGAAAGGAAATATCCCCTGGGAATCTAGAGAAGAGAGACAGATGGGGGAAAGCAGTTAAATGTAAGAGGGAGGAAGTGAAATTTTAGGAGGGTACACAAATTCAGTTTATATGAGAATACATTACAAAGGAAATCTTGACATGTGTATCCATGTTCCTTTATGGAAGTAAGTAGTGTGGCATGCCTGGCTCCAGTGGGAAAATCTCCTTGCATTGGTACAGCTCCAAGTCGCAGGTGATGCTGTGAGCAAGGAATGAACCCTTTGGGGAGCTCCTGCATTCCATCTAATCAGAACCTGTTTTGCTGGCTCAAACGTAGTGGGAAAGGAAAAACTCTCCTGAGGAGGTTTATAACATCTGCTCCCTTGCTTTATTCACATATACCAATAGATGCAAATGGAATATACTCTAAGAAAATTTACAGTTAGCAAATTATTCTAAACTGGAGAAAATTATCAAACTCCACAGAAGAAATCTCAGTTCCAAGTCACCCAGTTATAATGAGCTGCAGTTCTATTTTAGCCTACAATTTTGTAGATTATCCTCAGCAATCCTTTTCCTCATAGATATAAAATACTATAATGAACAAACCTCTACTCCTTTTCTTTTTTTTTAAGTTACCTTGAAACTGAATCTGTATTTTTAAAGAAAGTGACTACACTTTACAGCTCTTGGTTGTTTTACCCCTCTTATGAAAAAAAAATCAGGAGCTATAAAAAATTAGTTTGGGGCAGATATATGATGTAACTATTCAGTTTTCCATTTCTGGTACATTTCTGTACTTAAAAGGAGAAGTGGTACAGAAGTGTTCTTAACATCACTACCCAGGAAAATGATGTCTAAGTATAAAGCAAGCACCCATGTTATTGCAATAATACTTTGTCATCAGGTAACTTACTATGGGATTCTCATGAATTTGGCATGTTCCAGCTGAGGCTCATTTTAAGTCAGGAGACTGGTATAATCCATTCTGCAGAATGTCAGAATAAACACACTCATAAACACCTCCTCTCATCCTACATTTATGAATTTGTGTTGCTCCTTCTGGCCTTTCAAGTTTCTTGATGGAATACTGATACTACCTTTCTGCTCTTACTTAACTGCATGTGTCTGCCATATGCATTTTGTCCCTTAGGAGAGCCTGATTCCTAGAGATGTTTTTAGAGTGTTCAGTTCTCAGTTTATGTCTTGATGCGACAGTTGGGTTATCAGGACACTGTAAAAGGAAAACAGAAATTGGGCCTGGTAAACTGTTTCAGGGGGTTTTAATGGCATTTCTATTTAATTGTGGGCCAATTAACTACTCTGTTTCCTTTCAGATTAAAAAAAAATCTTCTAAATTTAATAGAGACCTGTTTAATGCTTTCTAATGTTATATGTCTGACTGAGCTTTTCATTACCCAGAGAAACAAACATGCTGGTCAGGTCACCAGGGAGCAGCGGTGATGTTTGCTGTCTTTCTTTGCACGGGAGGGATGAAGCTGCAGCTCTAAAGTTTTCCAGTGGTTCCTGTTTGATGATCTGAGAAATGCTATATCACTGCTTGGCTGTTCTGCACAAGTCACTAACCATATTACTCATCATGGGATCTAATTTCATGCTGTTTGGTCTAATTTTTCCTTTTCAGTTGCCAAATTCTGAATATACATCCAGCCTTGTGTGTCTTACACTGGTGACATCTTCATTTAAAAGATGTAGTTACTCAGCTGTAAAAATGCCTGTAGTGTGACGTTTTGGACAGTTGGCAGAACTGTAATACATAATAACTATTAAAATTACAGTAATTAATCTATATTGTTAAGTACTACAACAGGTATATTCAATTCTCACCCTGTCTCTGTTATTGGATATCTGTCCACAAACCACATATATTTTCATATGTCATTCTGGTTCCAAAACCACACACGGTTCTTCTTCTCAAAACGCAAAGTAGGAATAATAGTAATAGGTGCAAAGTAAGTGGCTGATATTTAATAAAGAAGTGTGGAAGTAAAAGGATCCACTAAATATTTCACATTTTAAAAATCACATTAAAAGTACCTTAGTAAGTGACAGAGTCAACCAGTCAGTTGTGGAACACTAAATTAAGGCTGTCTTTACCTTCTGGAAATCACACACGTGATTTGTAGCCACCTGTGAAAGCAGCAGTTTGAGTGAATTGCCTGCCATCAGGCAGCACTGAGAAGGATTCATCTCATCTCTCTCCCTTTCTAGTGAGTTGAGAGAGACAGGCACTTCTAGAGCAAAACTTGCCTCATCTTAAGGTAGATATCTGAAATAGGTCAGAAGAATTGCCTTTTAAAGGACCTATTTTTCTTCAGTGAATATGAAAGGAGTTCAGATTGGCTTAGATGTGGATGCCTAAAGATGCAGGCACCTGATGCCAGAGAAGGGGAATCCTCCTTCATGACACAGGCAGAGGTGACACCCAGTTCCCCAAGATAGCGTACAGATCTTGCACAGAGGACAGTGCTTTTTGCCCACATAGTTATCATCCTTTTTTCTCTTTTCTGCTAGTCAGTTCTGCCAATCCCTCTGCACCACCAATGAATCAAGGAAGTCTCCTCCAAAATTAATCTCACTACTTGTAAGAGTTCGTTCATATTGTATACTGCAGAAAACAGTGAATATTGCATTACTGTATCTACTGACAAATGGATCAAAAGTAAAGCAGATCTCAATTTGAGTATATGCTGTCATTTGAGTCCTTCTGCCTGCAGTAATAGGTGTTATTTATTGGACTGTTTGTACACAATTTTAGGGAGACCATATTGATACCCATATGAATGATCAGGAGTTATTTAATGTACATCACACACACTTCAGAGCTCCGAACTTGTCATCTTTTCAGTTCTTTATAAACTCATTTTCTCATCTTCATATCTAGCCTTCCAATTAATTCCAGTCCAGTTATCTCAGCTTTTTATTCCCTCTCTTGCCCATTCATCCCAAGCTGTTTTGCTTTGTCCTGTCTCAGTTTGCCCCATTATAGTGGCTCCCCCGCTTCCCTTTTCCTTGACTTTTTCCCAGCCTGGTCTCTTTTGAGGTCAAACTGATCAACTTACATGAATTTCTTGATCATAATAATCTACAAGTCTTTGAGCTTTTCATGTCTCTCCAGCTAGCCTCCAGGACTATTGCAGCTAATTTTGAGACAGTCTCTTTATCCAGGCAGACAGTTCTTACACGTATCATTTCCCTGGAGGTTTTTTATGCTGTCTGTCTTCAATCTCAGATATTTCTTCCTAAATGCCCCCTTTTCCTTTTGTATTTCCTTCTAGATTTTGGTGGAGTTTTTCTTGCTTGTTTTTGTTTTATTTGGTCTGGTTTTTTTAAGAAACAGCATATAGGATGATTTGGAACACAAAGATGAAAGCATTCCCACTCCTGAGTCAGCAGAGCCCACAAAGACAGACTTCAGCTGCAGGAAAATCCCCTCAGATGGACAATGAAATATTAACAGGAAAAGGCATTATCTCTGTAATTCACGCTTTTAAACCTCTGGGGTGTTCTTTCAAATATATGAAAACTATTTTTTCAAAATTTTTTGACTCTGTGCAAGTATTATAGATACCATTCCAGAAGAAAAAGGCCAAAATTCAGAATCCTGTTTTGCAAAAATTTCTGCAGGGGTTCATATTCCTGCTTTGCAAATCAGCAGCTATAAAATTTTAAGGAGAAATATATATATGTAGCTTTTTCTTGGAAATGATTCCATCATTTGACTTGAAGCTTCCCTTCAAAAATCAGTCTGAGGGAAAAATGGAAAATTTTAGCCCCAGTACTTCCAGTTTGGCATAACCAAGCAAGGGGGGAACAAAAAAAAAATGAAAAAAGGACAGGTTGAGCATCTCAGTAATAAACAGTACCATCAGCCTCATCTGCAGTTATCATGAAACATGACAACCTGTAACTAGTAGTTGGCTTGGACCCATCTGCACTCTGTCCCTAAGGATATAGTAACAAATGCTACCCCATAAACCATCATAAGACTAAAAGAATATTTAAAGTAAATATTCAGAATTTCAGAATCACTGAAACCACTTTGCTTCTGGTTTATTTAAAGTGGCACTTTCATGAAACAATGCCAGTTCTCCCAATGCAGTGGCAAAGGGAATCTGGTGGAGACCATGCATGTGGAGAGGAGTTGTGCTTTTTTTGTGCGTTTCTATCTGCTTTGGAGACCTTCCTATGTTTCCAGGTGCAACTGCATAGTAGGGGCATGAGTAGTGCATATGAGGAAACATTTTGTGGCATCCTGCCCTTGAAGGCTGATAGATATCCAGGGAGTTAATGCTTCTTTCAAGCTGCATTAACCCCTGCAAGATCCCCTTGGCAGCTGGTGCAGTGCAGCTGCAGGGAGCCTGTCAGCTTCACTACAGTTCCCGGGGGGGGGGGGAATTCTCATCTGTTATCCATGGAGATATTTGTTTCCCCCATGTGGGATGGCCCTCACGCTTTCCGTGTCTATTGTGTTTCGGGTTTGGAAGAAAGTTTCTCAAGAAGCAGTTGTGTTGTTACTACTAAGCAGTCTTTGCAATTGCAGGCCCATTTTAAGAATGCTCCGTTTAGATCCAGATTCTCTTTGTTTATTTTGTGAAGTTACAAACTGATACGTACATTCTTCATGCCTTCTCACATGTACTAAACTGAAACCCAGGGCACATAGTGGAGGTTTTTTCTTAAAAATGTACCAACAGCTTGAAGTGAGTGGAGACAATGTAAGAACTGTCCCAGCGCCCCACTCCCCATGTCCGTTTCTATGGTTTTACAGTCATCGTTTCCTATTTTAAAAAACTCGCAACACTCCCCTCAGCCTGGAGAAGGGGAATTGGCTGGCTACAGGCAGTGAGCAGCATGGCTGACTATCTGTATCCAATACAGGCGGCTCACACATTTAGCAGGAGGAGGGATGGCGATTCCCCGGTTCCTTGCCGCCCTGGTGGTAAAGCCTGAATTTTGCCCCGTCGCTGCTCAGCTCAGTTCGTGGGACAGTGGGAAAGGACCTCGCCCGGCAGGGCTCCAACCCCGGACTGGTCCAGAGCCTCGACTGTTCCTCGCGGGCGACTCCTGAAGGGCGGGTTCTCCCCATCCCCGCGCAATGCGGACGAACCCCCGCTTTTCCACAGCAACCCCCTCCACGTCCGCCTCTCCGCGACCTGCCGCTATCTGCCCTTCACTAAACGGCTGCTCCTTCCCTCCCCTCCTGCTTCTCCCGTGTGATCAGGTCCGGCTGAAGCAAGCGGGGCTAGCTTTCCTCCTGGAAAGGCCCCATGCCCAGGGGGTTTCTCGGGGAGTCTCCGCAGCCCGCGGGCGGTGGCGGCGCTCCCCCCGCGCCGCGCGGTGCCGCAGCCGCCGGACCGGTTGCCTGGCAACGTCCCCTCGGCGCCGCGCCATTGCGGAGCCCGGCAGCTCCCCGTCCGCCTCCCCAGCCCGCTTTTCACTCGGGATTGTCGCTTCCAGCGACATCGGGCTGCCCACTTTCCCTGCTTTTGGCAGCTGGTAGTGCCGAGACACGGGGCGGTGGTTCGGTGCCGCACCTGCGGCGCCCGCCGGCGGGGCGGGCTGGGCGGTGGCGCCCGGCGGGCTCCGCCCTGGCTTCCCCCTCCTGCCTTTCACCCACCGCCTTCGCCTTCCCCGCTGCTTTCCGCATCGCTCTCCGCAGCGCCCGCGGTATGGGCATGTTGGCGCTGCCACGTTCCAGGGAGCGTGTGGAAGTGTTTTGGGTGGCAGTGGAAGCTGGTGGCAGCAGTTCACTGAGGCGGAGGGCTCGGTCCTTGGCCCTTTGTCCCTGGCTTGAGAGGAGCTTGGCCCGGCTTCGCTACCGGGACCTGACGTGGGCTTACTTACGTAAGCTATAAGTGAAAAGGGACAGTCTTGTTCGTAAGTTGTGTTTGCAACAGAAGACAGAGGCTTTAAAAATGGAATCACACTGTATTTCCCACAATCACTTGTCAGTAGGTTCAGAATCATGATTTACGATTGTTCATCCAAAACCGCTAGGCAGATGTTAGGGGGATATTAGAATCTTCTGTCTATCTGGTGTCTTGTATTCAAAAGGATATAAATTACTTACGAATTTTCTGTAGCCATGCTATAGTTAAGATTAATGGAGATTTCATTCTAAACATCTTTACATAATGCCCGTACTGGG
The DNA here is from genome assembly GCF_003945725.1 of Corapipo altera. Lineage (NCBI taxonomy): Eukaryota > Metazoa > Chordata > Aves > Passeriformes > Pipridae > Corapipo > Corapipo altera. The sequence goes on along the minus strand of NW_020884877.1, from coordinate 16,129,628 downwards.
AATGTTAAACTCTGAGTTCTGGTTTGTCAGGAAAGAAATCACAGCATGTTTTATTAACAGCATAAGTAGTCAGCACATTCTCCTGTTCAGGCATCTGGAAATATCTAGCTCATCCCATACATATGGCATTTGTGTTATCATTACATCTTTGAATTGTATATTCACTCTCCCCACACAAACACACTAAAAATGGATATATCTCTAGCCTGACACACAAGACTGTACTTGTGGGGATATGTTTTTCACAATGGATATCAGGGCAAAGATTGATTTAAGAAAAGCCCACAGCAACTAGATAGCTGAAAGGCCTTAATCACTTAGCCAGCTTCATTAGGGATTTGGTGAATAGTCTTGCATTGTTTTCCCACATTTGCTGTTTGCTTTGGAGACAGTATTTCTCTTTTTGTCAAGGGAAACTTGAACTATTGTTTTGAATCTTTCTTGAGTGGGAATTGGCCTTTGTTTTTTCCTCTGGTTGAAGAGAACTGGAGGACCTCATTGGAGTCTGGCAGAAAGTTTATTCCACTGTAGTAAAAAAAAAGGTTAAGAATGGTATTTTCATCAAGTGAAAAAATCAAATTTTCTAATGCTAGAAGGAGAGATTTAAGGGCCTCTTATCTGGAAAGACAAGTAGCTTTTTTGTTCAGACGCTGACATTTGGTTGAAAATCAGCAATTGTTCAAAGGCCATTTCTGATAAAAGAGTAAAATGGAGTAACTTTAACAAAAGCAAGTCATTGCCCGTTATTGGTTAACAGTAAGTAAAGATAACAATCTACTGATTTTTACCAATGTGTTTTTCATATTTCTTTGGAGTACATCTTGATATAGCCCTGTGGGTAGTTTTCTGAAATAAGTTTTAAAGAGAGTAAGAAAATTGATTTGAAGGACCCCCAAACTTTCCCAATAGGGATCTTTGTATACCTGTTTTCACATTAGAAGATCCTTGCTGCACATTTCACATAAAATGCTGTCCTGACGTCCATGTTGAAAGGTAAAGAGTAATCCTGACCACCTTCTGGTCTTGGAAGATCAGTCCTGAGGCTGCTGTAACTGAATGCAAATGCAGTTTTGATCTTTAGATTTGCTAGTGTTTGGGCATTTTAATAACCCTTTTTGCTTTGTTGTCCTACTTACGCTGGGTTCTACGCCAGGTACAGGCTCTGTGCCAGTATTTGTTGACTACAACTGTTAGAGCCCTGTTGTGCTCCATTATTCAAGAACTGGAGATCCACTTATTCGTACTCTGGCACCTTAAGCCCTCTTGAGTTTGCACGTAGGAGAAGCACTAAAATTTGGACGACACCAAAGGTAGTCAGCTAGTCCTTTGCACTGTAAAAGTGCCTCTTAACTTCTTTTCTGAAGTGTGTTGGATCAGTTATTTGATCTGTCTGAAATCTGGCCAGTTATTTACAGTGAGCTGATCTGGCTAAAATGCAGAGGTGCAGAAATGCTCAGACCAGCATAGTGGCAAATGAACAGGGTAAGAGTGGGTGGAAAATGCATCTGTCCTTTCTGACAGTACTATCTCATATTGGCTTAAGATTTTCAGTAACTGCATTTTCAAAGGTGATCTGCTAGTTATACATCCATTTAAAATGTTGGAAAATGTGTAGGAAGCTGTATTTTTATATAGCTCTTCTAAGAGCTATTTGGAAAGATTTGTTGTGCGGGAACACCTACTGTTCAAAGTGCACAATTCAGGACGTCAATATCGTATGAAGGGACCTCTGTCACAGCTCTGGCTACTGAACAGACAGTGCAGCGTTGTATGAAACACACAAACCTCAAGCACAGGAAAACTGATGTTTATTTGCTGTCTAATTTCAGCCATGGAGTAGTGAGCCCATAAATCTTAGCAGAGATACCACACCAGCTGTAAACCTTCTACCTTCAGACAGGGCCATCACATGTTATACAATCTTTCATGCTGTGCCATGGAGTGCTGACAGATCCAGAAGGGTTACAGAGATAACACTCTGTGAGACAGAACAGGGTATTTCCAGGATTTATTTTACCCATGTATAAGAATAACAGTAATGTGAGCTGCAAGTAAGAGAATGGACTAATATAGCTTTTCAAAACTCAATTGTTTTAATTTCTTTTTGTCAGGCTAGGTAAAAAGGAAAGTACTGGAAGGAGAGGGTAAAGAAAAACTGGGGGCAGATCTCTCCTATTCCACACTAGTGCTTCCTTAGATACTCTTGTCCCTTTCTCTCTAAAGAAGTGTTTAGAATTTCTTGCATGTGATGTCATTTTTTTCTACACTGCACCCCCACTGAGTTTTCAAGTACTTTCTCATTGCAAAGTGACTGAAATCAAACCCCCTTTCTTTTCTGCTTCTCTGGTATATAAACAATAAACTCTTGCTCCCTTGAGGCCTTGGGAGAAAAATAATAGATGAAGCAGCACAAAACAATGAGAAACCTATGCTTATTAAAACCCTAACACAGTCACGGCCTGTTAAAAGTTTCTTGATTCTCATCCTGATCAGTTTTGCTATAAAACTCACACTGATCTTGTTTTTTTCAAGGTCTAACCTTTCTTAAAGCACTTAAATGATTGTTTTCTGTCTACTCTGTTCATTCTGGTTTTCAGTGGTAAAAGGTTTTCCTAACAAACCTCTCTTGCTGCCGTTTAACCCCACAACCAGTTTGTATATATGCTAGATAAAAAGAAAACTAATTCCTCCTTTTCCTCAGAGGAGCTTTCTGGCCATATAAAGACTGTCACTGTGTCTTCAGTCAATCTTTCCAACGTAAAATTAATGCAGAAAGAGCTCAAATCCTACATTTCCTTGGATTTTTTCTCATAACTTATGTTTTATTGCTGTGGTCTGAATTCTTTCCATACTTTTTGAAATGTAATACGAAGTTGGACATACTGCTCCAAGTAGAAGAATACAAGATCAGTTCAAAAGTTTATAAATCCAAATACTTGCTTTTTTTTTTCTTGCAAGACTGACAATTTTCACTCATGCTTGGTCTGTGATGTCATAAGTACTCTAGATCGTTTCCTGCAGAGCTATCGTTGGATTCTTTCCTCATCCTATAATTTTTCTGTTACTTATTCTTGCCTAAATAAAAAAGGTGGAGCTTTTATCTCTCAAGTGAATTGAATCACTTTTCGAGCCCACTGTGTTATTTGCCAGTACACTTTTATTCTAATACTATCCTCCTGTTTACCTGTAGCCCTCCCAGTTTCATGTAATCTCAAAGCTAACAAACATGTTTTTCAGTCATCTAGATCACCATGAATAATTTAGTAGTATAGTGTTTTAAGTAGCATGGGAGGAAGAGGTGACAGGAATTCATTGTATTTGATTAAATGGATATTATTTACAAGAAGAAAAAGCTCTGCTTTTCTACCCCTTTTGCTTTTCAATTAAAAAAATACAATTTCATTTTAGAGCATAAATTTCAGACTATTTTTAAGATTAAAGTTTTTAGGGTAGTACTAACATATCTTGCAAACTACCACAAGTATCACAGTAACCTACACTTTGGCTGAAGTTCCTTGTCATTGTTACAGTTTTGGGACAGATTTTATTTAAAGTTTAATTTATTATTTCAGCAAAGAAAATGGACAAACGCCAATGTATTTTGCTCCTATCACAAAGTTGGAAGGCATTGTCAAAGACTTAGCAAGCTATTATACAGAAAGGACTAGATGAGCTTGATGATGACTGGTGTTACTGGAACAAGATGAAATTCAGAACTATAAATGAAAAGTCATGCACTTTGGGGCAATCTCATATAGTACAGGAACACACAGCTGGAGAGTAAAGGGATCACAGAACCACAGAATGATGGCAAATTGCCACTTGTGCATTTTAATGCTATGCTTTACCATTGAACAAAGACAATTAATTTTTGCAGATTTCTGAGGAGAAACTGTCAATGTGTTTTTCTTCTGATTTTATTACTAAGGATTGTAGATGAAGAGCTACTTGGCAACCAGGAAAAGACTCACAAGTTTCTCTTTGCTCTGTCCCATCAAAAATCCTTCACCCTCATGTAGTTTCTTTACATGTGACACTGAACACTTCTTCATCTCTACCCTTTGTATGGGCCATGTGTTTCACCAAGTCATTAAAGGATAAAGTCCACTTCAAGCTTTCAGATGTGCTATAGTAGAGGGAGGATGGATACCAGTAGTGGTACAATTGTTCATAAAATGTACCCATAGCTGTAGATGGGAAGCTAGACAGTAGCCAGAAGTTACCTATTACCGGAATTGTTATACTTATTTCATATTTATTTTTTAGGTAAATTTTGACAATGTTTGAACAATAGTTTTTAAATATAGGCTATGTTGGATTGGGTTTTGATTGATATTTGCTATTCAGTTTAATAATTTTCCCTTTCTATTTCTATTAATTTTATCTGTTACATTTATTATAACTATGTAGTAACTAATTATTTTAATATATTTTTAGGATTCTTACTAGCTTCTTTAGATGTATTACTGTGGTCTCATCTGTAGAAGTAGATATATTTCTCTTCTAGACTGCAAAGATCATATTGCATTTCCTGTCTAGTCTGTCTCTTTAAAATATTTGTTCACTTCTTTTTACAGCCTAGTAAGAGTAGACCCGAGCATCTAAGGCAATGGGATACAATGTGTCACTGGTTATTTCCTTTTTGTCTTCACTTTTCCCTGCCTAATGCTGTGCATGTAGATTGTATAGCACTGGTGGAAATCAAATTGAGATCTTGGGTAATTTCAGTCCCATACGATACGAAACAAATAATCAGATGCTGTAACTTAATATGCCACTAATGGAAGAATGAAGCTCCTTTTCCATATTGTGTGAATGAGCCCAGCTTTTCAGGTATTTGATTCACCGTAACTTTCATATATAAGCAGCTGCATAAACACATACGTGCATATCCACATGAATAAATAATCAAAATGCTTTTGTAGTTAGAAGCTCCTTTACTTCTCCTGTGAATCTGTGCTGTCTCACAATCCTCTTATTCTGAGACTTCAGAGTAGCTCCAAGTAAACCGTAGTTCTAATTAGATCCAGCCAGAAGTTTTCATCCAAACTTCTTTTTAACAAAAACATTGGTTAAGTGGAATTGTTTGTAAACTTTTTGTTGATTTCATTGAATCATCTGTGAAATTAGAAAATCCTCTCAAATAAAACACTTTTCTAGAAAGGCTTTAAACATTATTTTAAAATGTTGTGTAATACTTACATAAGTCAAAACTAAATCAATACTTTTGATGTGTTTGAATTACATTGCTCATTCAGCATATATTTTCTTAATTGCTGAAAATTTCAAAAACCTTATTTTGATTAAGTCAAACTGATCATTCTATCACCATGATTACCAAAGAAACAAAATATCAATATTTTTCTTCTGTTCATTGTTTCTTTTTCATAGCCACAGTGGCATTTCTTTGGCTACTATATTCTTTCATTCTCCAACCTCTCTCACTTTAGAATGACCTTTTGCTTTTTATTACTTTCCACAGCTTTTTCTTGTCCTCTTCACAGCAGAAGGAAGGGTGATTGTAGGGAGTAAATGACTGCCAGAACATCTGAATGTACAGATACAGCAAGACCTGTGTGCTTGAAAAGTTTGGAAGAGATTTGTGTACGTGGGAGAGAAGGAGGGAAGGGCAGAAGGTCGATGGTGAGGTAGGAGAGAGGCAAAAAGTTTTATTAGTGCAATGGGAGAAAAAGGACAAAAATCAGTAAGCAAAGAAAACAGAGAGAAGGCAGAAGAGTGGAAAGAGGCAGGATGGCATTTCGGTGGAGTGGTGCCCAGAAGCGGTGTCTTACTGATTTGCCACATGAGAAGGGCTTACAGTGCTGTAGCAGGGAACAAGAAGAGATGATTTCTGTACAGGAACTTACCACTGCTGTGAACACTCAAAACTGCCCTCCTTCTCTCTCATTGCTGGCTTTCCAGTTTTGGAAAGAACAGACATTGAATATATTGTATGCATTTATTTTAGAAAATTTACACAAGCTATAGTTTAAAATAATCTAGACTGAGAATAATACTGTTTCAGCAACTGCTTTGGTTGTACACTGCCATTGTAACCTCCATTTTTTAATTTCTCTTACTTTGCTATCTCTCCTACTTTCTTTCTCTTTCACCTTCACAGTTTTAGCTGTGGTCTCCTCAGCAGTAGCTGCTATGCATTCAGAAGAATTTTTGAGAATCCCGAGACTTGGCTGGTTATATAAATTTGTGTATTTTAGTCCCAGAATCTCAGTTTAAGCAAATGTTTGAGCATGCAAAAATTCTTTACCATTTCTGACAAGAATTTATGGGTGTATATCAGTACCATCTACTGGCAATAAGAGTTACAGCGCTTAGTAGGCTCACACAGGAAATGCCAGATTTGACTTCAATAACCAGGATCCTTCAGCAGGAAGTTAGGTGTGGTCTGCACAAGGAGAATTAAAAAAAAAATAAAAAAAAAAAGAGAGGGGAAAAAAAAAGAAAAAGGAAAAGACATGATGGAATTTTAGCTGCAGTCTTCCTTGGTGCCATTCCAAACCCACATAAGTGCAAGATTCTTCACTGGTAATGAATTTTTAATTGTTTCCTGCAGTATTAAAACAGAATTATGCTTTTTCGGTTTTTTTTTCTTTTTCCTTCTGTAATTAAAAATATAATCTAACAGGATTCTGCTGCAGGACCACTTTCATTTTCCTAATTAACCTTTCTGCTGCTACTAGTCAGTGCATCTTCCAGCAGCAGTTTGCTACAGACCCTCTGTGACAGAATGCACCAGGTGCATTTTCCTGCAGTGGGAGAGCATGCTCAAGGGAGACCTGCAGGAGTTGGGATGTGTGTGGATGTTTGTGTAGGTGTAAATGGCTGTGTGCATATGGTTGGAAAGGAGGAGAAAGCATCATGTTGCAGCTTATTTAGCAGCCTTCAAAAATATGAGTTTGTTGCGGCTGTGCTGGAGTCTATGTGTTAAGTGAGGCAGTAAAATAGGATCCTGCTGATTGCATTCAAACTGTTGTATCATTTTAATTTGATAACTCTTTCTGGGTATATTGTCTTACTCAAAATTTGTTGCTTTATTGCATTTGCCATATTTTTAGTGTGCTTACTCAGAAGGACTCTTGAGAAAAATCCTTGTAGACTACAACAGAGATCCTGTTTGTGATTTCAGATCAAAGTATTTGCATTGGGAATATTTTCCACTTGTTCTTTTTAACTGAACTGTCTGGAGACATTAAGGAGAGATCGTCCTGCTCTTCCTAGTGAAATTTATGAAAAATATATACAATTGATATTATATATCAGACATAAAAGATCTAAGAGTAGTATGTAATGATTAAAGAGCATTTTTATTCCATTCAGCAATTCTTCCAGTGCACAGTGTGTTGCCAGGCAGGGGATCTGTATACAGGTGCTTATGCCTGAATCTTGTTTCCTGAGCTGGCAGCTCTGCAAAGGCAGCATATTTGTATCCAAAGAGAAGGAGAATCTCGTATTGCTTTCAGCTGATCCCTCTGGCTATACATGGCAATAGTGAATTCTAGGAGTCATTTCTGGTCCATATAGCTAGAGGGAGGATTGGTCCAAGACGCAGCTTCCAGGATAATAAGGAGGTGAGTTGTCTGGAGTCTTGCTCCTCAACACCGAATCAAACACTTCAGAACTGTTGATTCCTCACACTGAATGTAGTGGAAAATATCTTCTACTTTAATCACTGGAATGGATAACATTACCCTTAATAAAGGCAAAAATATGTTATTGTATTGTATGTGACTTTTTTATCAGTCTATAGAACTGACTATCATTGCAAGCACTAAGTTAATTCAAGTGAATTTTAAACTAAATGTTTTAAGAATTGATACCTTCAAGACAACTCTAAGAGGCAAGCTGCAAAAGAAAATGGTTTGTCTTGAAATAAAAACAAATTTAAAAATTCATTTCACGGCAGCCTCCTCTTGGATGATGACTATTGAATTTAACAAGACGTTCCACAGAAAATTCTGTGAAAGTATATTCCTTTACATTGTTTGTAACTGTCTGTTACTCTAAATTTTTTCTGTATTTTTTATATTTTTAGCACTTTTTTTATGAGAGAGGCTAAACAGTAACTAAGAGGTGCAGGATGAAAAGATGGCACAATCAGTGCTGGTACCACCAGGACCCGACAGCTTCCGCTATTTCACAAGAGAATCACTTGCAGCTATTGAGCAGCGTATCAATGAAGAAAAAGCTCAAAAATCCAAACAGGAACGCAAAGATGAGGATGATGAAGATGGCCCAAAGCCAAATAGTGACTTGGAGGCAGGAAAGACACTGCCATTTATTTACGGTGACATACCTCCAGGAATGGTGTCCGAGCCCTTGGAAGACCTGGACCCGTATTATATCAATAAAAAAGTGAGTGTGTTGTATATTTCTATCAGACTGTTAGAAGATTAAGTACCAAAAACCCTTTGCACAGTATTTCTAGTTTTTTTGATCCAGTCCTTCAGTCCTTCCGTCTAATACATTCCCCCAACAGCTGATCTGATTGGCAGAAATCTCCATTGTAAGAACAGAAATTAGTAACGCAAGTTTGCGGGACCTGGTCTGTCAGTAGAGGTACATTTAGATTTATTTTACAAAAACTGTAACTTTCAGGGGTTTACACATAGGCAAATTGAAGAAGTAGCACAGAAGTTATCTTTAGAATTATTACGAATTACTGTATTACAGATGTGAAAGGAGCAGATCTTCAATATGAAACCCATCTCAAAGGTAGCCAGGCACTTTGTTACTAGATTTGTTCATTGTCATGTGGAAAGTCTGGGTTGCATTCTCTTGGTGCTGGGAAGGATAGGGGAGTATGTAAAGGTAATTTCTCAGGATATGATGAAGATCATCCTCTTCCATATTGTACTCTATAGAGGCATCATATATCCAGCTTAGTCTGGTTGAAAAAGTTTTGACATCCAGCTCTATATTTTTTTATGATTGTTTTCAAAGAAGGGGTGTTTAAAAGAGGGACATAAATAAAGAGGAGGTAGGAATTGCTCTTGGAGGGTTGACACAATGTTACATAATTTTAAAAATATTTCTCTGGAGATGTTACTTTAAAAAAAAAGCACCCATGTTTTCTTTTTGTTTAAAGTAACAACAACCGTTGTGGCCAGAACAAAAGTGCTGAACTTCAGAACTGTGTCCAGATGGCCTTGGTTTTCCTCCAGAATTTCAGTCCCTTAGATTTTGGCATCATATGTATTGCACCATCATTATTATACCAGTAAAGAAGAAATTAATGATTCTCTTTCCTGTTTTCATAAATTTTTTTTGTGCTTTCTTTTCTTTTTCTGTGGAAACTAGCTAGCGAATAAAACCAGGTGAATTTAAAAACAAACAAACAAAAAACATGAAAGTGAAGAAGCTACTTTAAAGAAAAATGAAGAAAACCCCCAAGAATTGTCATGAGTCAGACTTGAACTAAGTGAAAAAATACAAATGAAGATATTTCCTGCAGGAATTAGGGGTATGCCTCATCAGTATATGTTGAAGCAATAGTGATATAGGCATACCATGAGGAACTAAACAGAACAGCTCATAAAAAATCATCTGTGCCTGAAATGTTCATTGCAGAATTTCTAAAACTCAGTTCATGTATGGAGAATCATGAGTTAAATTTGAAAATAAGGTTTGCAAATAAATATCATGTTCTGCTCCCTTTACTCAAGTGATTTAGCCTGTTGAAGTCTGGAAGGCAAATATTATTTGGGTCAAAGTACTGATTCTTTCCTTCTTTCCCTGTTCTGTAGTAGTAAAAATCTAAATTCAATGCTAGAAATCCTAAAGTTAGAGCATCTATTATCATACTTGGGAAACAGGAAAAGTAATTCTGCAGTTAAATGTGGATGTGGGGTAAAATCCTGAGGAATGCTTGTTTCTGATTGAGAAATGCACAGCAGTTGTCTTGATCTTTTCCAAAAGCATGGTGGTTTCTAGTAGGAGATGCAAGACTTCAAGCTATATGTTGCAATCATAATTCCTCCTATTATTTTTCTTGGTGTTCTTTGAATACCTTTGAACATCCTTGTTTATGTCAGGCTCCATTTTTTCTTTTTAATATGTCTTGATGAGTCAGCAGCACACAAATGATACTTCATCAGACATTTTGTCAGAGTAAAGGGAACAGAAATCATAAGAAGTCTGATTATTAGAGGCTCTATTTTAATGGACTCCAGGAATAATAGAAAGAGAGTTGAAAAATGGTGATAGTCAATGGCACATTACAGACCAAACCTTTCTCCCCTACAATAAAGGACCAAAGTGTGGATTGAGAATCAATAGTTATGTGGGAATGCAAACATGCTCAGTTTGAAAGTCTGAAATTTATTATTTCAGGCAGGGAGAGGCATTGTGTTTTCAGGATTTCAGCTGCTCTGTTTGCCACACCTGCTCAGAAAAGTAGAGCATAATCTTTACAAATGCTGCCCTCTGATTCCAGTTGAGGCAGATCATGGCTACTGGCAGTGTTCCAGGTCTGCATGGCTGATATGCCCTTTGGGCTTTCTAGGACTGCCACAATGCTGGCTAGATCCACTTGCTTTCGACAAGCATGAACTTTGACCCATGTGTAGAAAGAAGAAATTATAGGAATGGATAAGAATTTCCCCAGATGTGTGGGAATCAAAAGAAATTTAAAAAAACTTAAAGACTTTATTCTTCTTTGTTTTCCATTTTTTAAGAAATTATTACATTCAGAAATGCTTTTTTAAATGTTAGTAATGCACAAGTTACTGCTGAAACTGTGGAGAGGCAGTGACAATACATGGATTAGTGAATTCTGTATTAGGTAAAAATAAAGCATGACTCAAGAAAAATAGACAAAATTGCAAGTATAAAGCAATAGTTGGAAAGGGAATACATTATTCTCAGAGTACAGCAAAAACTACTGAGTACATTAGTGTTACATTGAAAAACTTGTTGAACACTCTTCCATATTTTCATGATCACTCTTGGAATTTAGACACTTTGAGGTACTATTGTCGTTGATTTCTAAATAAACTTATTAAAATGTTTTCATTCAATTATATTCATCGTAATTTGGCTGGACTCGATGATGTTTGAACTGGACAAGGAATTGTGTAAATGAAAGAAGAACATATTGGCCAAATACAATTAATGATGAAATAAAAATTATTCTGGGTTTGTAACTTGTTATCTTGTAAATGCTGTTTTTCATTCTGTTTTTCTTTTTCCAGACCTTTATAGTATTGAATAAAGGGAAGGCAATATTCCGATTCAGTGCCACCTCTGCCCTGTACATGTTAACTCCTTTCAATCCTCTTAGAAAAATAGCTATTAAGATTTTGGTACATTCATATCCTTTTCAAGTGGTTAGTCTAAAACTGTACTGAATGAGATGTTACTTAGTATTTAAATCATTCTCTGGCACATGTCCCAGGATCAATATGATCTGTAGTACTTTGTCCCTCTTCTATCTACTATTTCTGTCTTCTGTTCTTTTTCTTATTCTCTTTTTACATTTGTGTTCATTGCTGGATCCTAATATAGTAATACCAGAAGCCAGACAACCAGTCATTGTCCTTTACAATTTCTTTCTCTGTCCTCTTTCTTCCCCCACATATTTTTTTCCTTCCCTCTTATTTTTTCTGTAATCACCATATCTTTTTTTCATCTTTTCCCCTCCTCCACATTTTTCATAAACTGCAGATATATACTTCACTGATACCATGTGTTAAAATCATATCTTTGATCCCAGGTCTGTGCTTGCATGAATATTTAGTGAAAATATGGTTTCATTATTCCTTTTCATTTTCTTATTCTGATAACAATTGCAGAAAGGTAGATTCATAAACCAGCTTAGGTTTCTTGTTTTATTATACATTCTCAGTCCTATATGTATCTCACCTGTCTATTTTATTTCTTGATCATTACTGCATTATACACATAGTCCTGTTGATGTTTTAATTTCAGTCTTCAAGTAGGTCATGAGATTTCCACATTCCAGGTAGAGATTTGAAAAGCTAAATTATTATAATTACTTACATATTATTTTGTATTTTTCAATGTTATGATAGCTACCTATAGTAGGCATCCCACTGGTCTGATCCCAAATGCTCATAAGAGAAATGAAGGCATTGACTTCAGCAAGTCTGCTTACTTAAGGAGCAAATACAAATGTTTGCACGCTTATTTTTACAAATACCTAACGTAAGCACACTGAAAGTAGTTCTGTGTGTAGCACTGCATATAGGGATCCTAAGATCATGTAGAATAAATCTTGAAAGGATTTCTTCCAGTCTTGTTATAATGGAAGTCTGATAATTACAACAGTTGTTTTGTGTTAGATGTTGTTATCAATGGCTAGCCTACAAATGGCTCCAGAAACAATCATAGTACTACATAGCCTGTTTTGAATTTTCTTGCTACAGGTGCCACTACAACTAATTATTTTTCAGTTATATAGCACTCCTTACCATATTCTAGAGCATTATTCAGTTATGTGGAATAATAGAAAACTGTGGGGTTGAGATGATGGTGAAGAGTTAGTCACTGAAGTCCAAATGTTAGAAAACGTTGTTCAAACTTGTGGGAAGGTATAGTTATTTCTCCACTGATGAAAGAATAGTGAGGACTCGCAACTCTGAGAGGACATTTCATCAAAAAGGATTTTGAAAGCCTGTGTAAAATACAGGCTGGGAAAACTCATAACATGGGTTTATTATGTTTTAAATATTCCTTTCTCTTGTGTTCATATATGAGTTACAGAACAAAAAGGTAGTTTCTGACTAAGGGATTTAAAATATATTTACTGAGCAGAAACCCAACTCTGCCACAGTTCAGAAGGCAGAGGTATTTATTGTCGTTTGAAGGTCTTTTTAATTAATGTAGACATGCAAAGAAAACTTCATGAGGGGAACCTCACTGTACTTCTCACCCCATTATATTGGGATTTCTGTTTAGGAGCACTACATGAACCTCCAGCTAAAGCTCTTCTCAAAATCGAACTTTGTCCTCTCTCTAGTTTCAGGTGATGGTGCCATCATGTGGACATTTTGTGATTCACCTATGTGGTTTTCATTTTGATGGTTGTGTTTTCATATCTTAGAAGAATGTCAGCAATTCTGAGAGTGACAGGTTGTAGATCTAGAGCAGTTCTCTTAAAATAAATTATTTATGACTTGGACCTATTCAGGAATTCTTTTTAGATTTCTTTTTTTTCCGAGGGGGGGGAATATCATGTGCCTTCCCTTCCAACTGCATTTATATTACAAAAGTCGTATAGAACTCAAACAACAATAAATAATAATAAATAAATAAATAATAAATAAAATACTTTTCTCCCTAAGATTTCTCTATGTTGTCTCCTATTATGTTGCAGCTAGCTTTAATATATGTATCATAACGATAAGCAAAAATTTTGATATGTGCCAAATTTTATGGTGAAACAATGAAAAAAATGTATTTTTCATTCTTTTGTATGCATGAAGCACATCAGTTTTGTCTAGATCATCTAAAAGTAATGATTTTTATATTACTCCAAGAAATTAGAAGCTACTACTTCAAATTTTCACGTTTTTATTCAAAAAGAAAAAACAAGATCTCCTAAAATTAAGAGATGGGTCTTTCCTTTTAGTATTTTTCAGATTTTCAGATTTTTCGTAGATGATTGTTCTCTTTTAGCTATAAAGTGGTGACTGTGAAAGATTTAACATATTCAAGGCCTTTCCCTGGCTGTTAAAAGGGCTGGGTAGGGTTAAATCTACCAAAGCAGTGTGTTATTTGGTATTCTTTTTATAAGATTTTTTTCTGGTTTATATTCCTTAACTCTTAACCTACATTATTCAGCATGCTTATCATGTGCACTATTTTGACCAACTGCGTATTTATGACCATGAGTAACCCTCCAGACTGGACAAAGAATGTAGAGTAAGTTAAATGGATTTTCTCTGAATAATAGTAATCAGAAATAAACTGCTGTAAATTATTTTATATTAGGATGGCATCCCCTGGCAGCAGGTACCTTGTTGGCATATCCTTTCAACAGCTATTCTGATGCTGATTTCTTCACTGTGGGGTTAAATACATGTAATTGTCTCATGACAAGTTGTTTAATGTCCATCTTCTGTTTACAGTATTAGATAGGGGATGTAAGAAGAAAAACTAGTCTTATACAGAAGAAGTGAATTATAAATGTTTTTTACTGCATTCTATGTTGCATCTGTGGAAGAATGCAAAAAAGGCACTCTTTCATCTCAATTGCAATAACCATTAACAGATAAAGGGATCATCTTATGGATGGCTGTATTCACTATACTGCAGCTTTCTTTTACCAAAGCCAATCTAACAATGGAAAGCATGTATGCAGAATAAACTATTAATGAAAGTATTGAGATGGTTAGCTAATCATTGGCAAAGCATGATGTCAGTTTGTTGGCTAAGTGGTCTGGTTTGGTGTCAGCTACATGGTGCCGATGGACAATGACACTTCCAAGGCTGTAGACCATGGTGTGAAACACTGCTCTTCATGGTGCTTCATTTTTTGCAATAGCATTTTATGCTTCTGATGCTTTTTCATTCCTTAATGCTTGGGATGATACATACCTGTTTAGTCTCCAGTAATCAAAAGTGAAATCATAGGGCTATTAAAGTCAACAAAGGCATTCTCATTTTGAGTTCAGTGCGAACCTGTATGTATGTCTAGCATGTAGTAAATATTTATGATAAAGAGTGATTGCTTGGATATTTCTTCTCGGTTTTGTGTTGTGCCATTTAGATTTGCAACTCATCCTCATACGTTAAGTAAAGTTGTGCAGGAGACATTTTTTAGTGAGTAAAGTAGTGCAGGAGACATTTTTTAGTGATTGAACTGAAAACATTCACATTGGAAAACACTTTTCAGGTTGGCTCAGAGTAAGCTTGTTAAGCAGTTTAATTTGAATTCTTTTTCATTAAAGATATAAATTAAATTAAATTTCAAGATGACATCATTTGGATACAGAAGATTGAAATGACACAGAATGCTGGAATTAAATATTTTTTTAATTTACATTTCAACTACATTTTTTTAGTCAAAATGAGTAGCTGAATTTTATTTGCATTCATAAATATTTTTGGTTGTTCTTGCACATGATTTTGCATCTGAAATTACTTGTTTCATTCCAGTACTGTGTCTTGCTGAAAGTGAAGTACTGGATATACCTGCTCTATAATGAATGAGGGCTGATGAGGGTTGGCACTTGTGAGCTCATGGTACTAAGCAACGTTTCAGCATAAAAATAGCATTGAAGAAAGAAACTTTTAGTCTGGAAGCAACTTCTGAAATCCTAACATATTCCATCTGTGTGTTTTGTTATGACATAGTTCAGACTGGACATAAACATGCAGCAGTGAACTAACTGGGAATTTTGCATCTCTCTTATTGGTATAGATTACAGAATTTGAACTTAAGATATGGGTTGTTATTTAGTTTTTTAATCCTAATTTCATTTCTCCTTCCTTATAGTATAAATTATGCTTAAGAAAAAGTTGATTGTAACTGCCATTAAATTCTTATGCCTCTTAAAGAGAAGATAATGAAAATAAAGTAACTGGAAAGGATAAACTGTGAAGATAATGTGTGTACCTGTAATCTCTGTCTTGCATATTTTCTTCAGATACACTTTCACTGGAATTTATACCTTTGAATCACTTATTAAAATTCTTGCAAGGGGCTTCTGTTTAGAAGATTTTACATTTCTTCGAGACCCATGGAATTGGCTAGATTTCACTGTCATAACATTTGCGTAAGTCTTCTACTTTTTTTTTTAATAAATATTCTTTCTGATAGCATGAGATTAGTGACTAAAAATTGCCTCATATCTTGTCAGCCAGAACATTTGGAGCCTGGACTTCCTGTGGTTTCAATATGTTTCTTCTACCTCTTTTACACATTTTAGTATTTCTAACCAAGCATGTGCTGCAGAGGCCAGCATGGTGTGCCAGCCCGTTAGGATTGGGAATGCCATCAGCCTGAGCTGTTCATATCCTGTCTCCTTTCTGCATACCAGAATTAAAAGGAATCCTCTTGACTTCGTGCTAATAGCTGACCAAATTAGGTTTCAAACATCATGTCAATGTGGTTTATTTTGATAAAACTTTATTTAATTTTATGGGCAGAAGTATATTTATAACAAAGGCAAAATACAGTGAACGATCAAGAGGTCTTGATCAAAGACTCGAGCAAATAGGATAAAATCTGCCTCAATTCTGAGTAACTGTGATTTAATCCTACAGGTATGTAACAGAATTTGTAAACCTAGGCAATGTTTCAGCTCTTCGAACTTTCAGAGTATTGAGAGCTTTGAAAACTATTTCTGTAATTCCAGGTAAGAAGAAGTTGGTGTAAGGTGTTAGGCCCCTCGTATCTCCAACTGTTATTTGTGTGCTGTCATTGTGTTTGTGTGTGAACTCCCCTATTACAGATATGTGACAGAGTTTGTGGACCTGGGCAATGTCTCAGCGTTGAGAACATTCAGAGTTCTCCGAGCTTTGAAAACAATATCAGTCATTCCAGGTGAGAGCGAGGTTAAACACCGAGGCTGACTTTTGTTCTACAAAGGCTGTATTCGCATTTTTAAAGCATAAGCCTTGTTTGCTACACATTGTCAACTAAACAAAAAAGCAGGAATCAAGACATGTGATTTTATTTAAATTGATTCATGCATGTATTAGTTGTATTTTCTTTTTAAAAAAAATCAGCCTTTGAGTTTAACAAATTCTTGCATGGGATATTTGCAGTAAATAGCCTATTGTGATTTGCATCTTATGACATCAAGCTTTCCTTTACATGTTTTAAATATAAGTTAATTTTAAGCTTTCATAGTGATGCAAATTTTATCATTTATTGAAAGCACTTGATATGGCAACTTAATTCAGTTTTAACTCACGTATAAAAAATTAAACTCTAAAAGATAGCATGGGCCATGCATGGGGTATTGTTTTAAAGATGTCTTTCTTCTCCAAACCATCACCCCTCTTATATTGTAAGAAGATTATTACAACGTCATTTAAATATGCACTTATAACGTCTTTATAATGGGTTTACTAATGTAGAATACATTATAAAAGGTTCATATAAGAAAGGTTTGGGCAAGAAGCATCAGCAAAAAATGAACAGTGCTATTCTATGTAGGGTTGAGATATAGCATGGATAACAGAAGCACTTGTTTTGGCATAAACAATGTGTTTGGAATTATCTGCTTTTTATTTCTATACACTATAAAATAAGCATAAACTTACATCTTTTCACTCGTCTTCACAAGTAATAAGGCTTTTCATTAAAGTTATTGTATCACAAATATTTGAGTAGGTTACTAGGCTTTTTGCATGAAATCTTTATCAGGAAAAAAATGACATGAATTTTTTTTTGTGTGTTTAGTCTATTTAACATCATAATAAAAATCTTTTCTCTTTGCAGGCTTGAAGACTATTGTAGGAGCCCTAATTCAGTCTGTGAAGAAGCTCTCAGATGTGATGATCCTGACAGTGTTTTGTCTGAGTGTATTTGCACTAATAGGGCTGCAGCTGTTCATGGGCAACTTGAGGAATAAATGCCTGCAGTGGCCTCCAGACAATTCTACTTTTGAAACAACTGTTATTTCCATCTTTAATAGCTCTATAGGTGAAAATGGTACATTTATTAATACAACAGTGACAACATTTAACTGGGATGAGTACATCGAAGATGAAAGTAAGAGTTAATTATATATTCTGCTGCATTGGTTTTCTGGAATTTATTTAAACAGATACAAGAACATCAGTATCTTTCTCTTGCCTTTAAAAGTGTGTAGCCTGGCCAACAGGCATGAGAGAACTCATTTTCTCTAGTAAATAAAAGAACAGTCATAATATAATGTAACATACTCATAATACCATACTGGATGCCAAAATATGTTTTTACCTTTTACCGAATATGACTTTTAAAGTAAAATCATATCTCAGCTTAAACCAGAAATTTCCATGCTAGCTTCAAGCCTCCTGAGGTAGAGTGACAGCCCTAATATAGGATCTGAAATGTAATAGCTGGATTAGTGCACGTCAGTGCCCAATATCATAAACCCACATTTGAACGTCAGTTAGCCCATGAGTCCTGCCATAGCACGTCAATGCAACTATGTTGTTTCTTTACAACTTGATGAGTGTCTCTGCATCACACTCTCTTGCACAGCACAGACATGCCTTTACGACAATACTGGAGATTTATGCCATGCTTCTCATTCTTGCAAAATAAGAATTAGATTCCATATTTCTGTCTTTTGTTTCTTTTCTTTGGAAAATCAAGAAATGAGCGTGTTCGTCTCCTTTGTATCTCATAATACAGTATTCTACTATTTTAGGTAGTTAATGTCACCACTGTGTTAACAAAAATAGTTTTAAAATTCAGATAGAACAACTGTGAACATATCTATGGTAGATTGCTATTCTGTCTTTCATCATGGTAGTATCAGTTTCTCCTATTTATCTGTTCAGCCTCTTCTATTTATTTTAGTGTATTTAGTGTTTTAACTTCATAATTAGGCATAATCTCGGGGTTTTTATAAAGTCTGTATAAATGTCGTAACTGATGACTATATCACTGAAAGTTAGAAAACCTCACTTTAAGAACTAAATACTTCTGGATCCAAGTCTCATTGCCTTATAATCTTTTAATATACTTATCATCTCAGCATACTTGTGGTATACAAGTGTCATGGAGAAATTTTGAATGATAAACTATTCATAAAACCATATGAAGACCAGATCCATTCCATTCCCCTTTAGTTGTTTCTGGTACTATATTACAAAAACAGAAGTTTTTTTCTAAATATCTGACCTACATTTCCTAATTTCAGATTGAATATATTACTGCTTCTCCTGTAGAATTAGAAATAAGATAATCATAGACTAATTTGTATTAGTCTTTATGATCTTTAAAAACTCTTATCTTCTTTATTTCTGGTCTTTTCTAAGCCAAGCCATGCTATTTGCTGTTTTGCATTTTCTGTACCTATTTTCACTTCCTTTTTTCTATTTTGGACTCTTTCCAGTTAGTCTGGGAATTTTTTTTGTTGTTCTTCCATTGCCTGTTTTTGTTATGGGATTTGGTTGGTTGGGGGGTTTTATGAGATGTTTAATTTGGGTACTTACTCCTCTAACAATTACTTCTAATTTGTATCTATACCTCATGTGCCATATATGCAACATTCCTACTAACACATTTCAAAATTACCTCAGTTTTATGTCAGCACTGTATTGTTGATTCACAGTCAACTGTGACAGTCACTGCATCTTTTTCTACTGTGGTGGCTGTGGCCACATCCTGTCTGTTTTACATTTACGTATTTGATTTTGCCTTGTCAAGTGTAGGATTTTCCACTTGTCTCTGTTGGAATAAATCCATTTGCTTTTGGACCAGCTTGTCTGTTTGTGAAGGTCATTCTAAATTTCAGTTATCTCTCTTAGCTTGATGTCTTCAGAATACTTGATGCATTTTTTCTCTTGTTTCATGTCTTGAGTTGGTAATGAAACTTGTTATGAAAACTGTGTCTAGCACAGATCCCTGGAGGATCTTCAGAGAGGTATCCTTATGAATTGACACTGGGTCACTGGTGACTCCTCTCTGAGAGTTTTTTTCAAGTATTTTGTGGTATTTCCAGCCAGAACATGTCTCCTTTATTTGCATATGGAAGTGTCATGTAGGGCTTGTACACATGACTGTTGTCCTGTTATTAAATTGGCAGGAGACAGGAATAGTTTTATATATGGCATATTTTTTACAAACCCATGTTGACTATTTTTATTACTTTATCATTATCTTTTTTTAAAAAAAAATCTATTTAAGTGTTTTCAAAAATAGTTGGCTGAGAGTTGAGCTGACTGGATGGTTTAACTGGATTTTCTGCTCTCTAGGGGAGAAGCTGTGCCACATAAGAATATGAATTAGGCCGACAGGCAATTTTGAAAGTCCTGCTTGGAGCCTATTGGCATCTTTAAACTTCTTAAACTGTTTAGGTAGAGGTTAGATCTCTCACAGGGTCTGACTGTGTGATCACCAGAATGTCTGAAAATCCTCTGATTTCTTATCTGATATCTGAGACTAGGTTGCTGATGTATAAATTATGCACGTAATCTCTCTCTGTGTTTAAAACAAGCAGATTTTATGCTGCCTCTGTCGTATACAGGTGGTGACAGAGTAGAAGCAGTCAATAGGAACTGGTTGCAATTCCCTGCTTGTCTGCTTAGCATTAGTCCTCAGTTAGTTCATGCCAGCTAAGATAGTCTGTGCCAGCTGGCAGTGAATCTCACAGAACCATCTGCTTCCTGGGAACAGCCAGAACATACCTAATTCTGGCAACTTTAGCTTAATATGCCACCTGACCCAAAAATCTCCACTAGAGATTCCCATTTTACCATAAGAATCCCAAACTGGGAATCGAAGGCAAATTGTCTTTCCTTTTCTGCTGCAAAGCAGAACAAAGAAAATAAAAGAATGTGTCAGGGGCTTTTAAGAGTTTCACCTCTTTAAATTTTAGTAGTTAGCCAGTTAAAAAATACATATAGGTTCTTGAAGTCCATTCCTCTGCCGTAGAATTTTGTGAAGTAATTTTGTGTAATGTACAATAAAAGCTTGATTTCTCCCCCAGCTGCTCAAATTAAGATCCAGCTAACAATTTCTTGAGCATGTTGTGTTCTGTTTTCATGCTGCAAAATTTCAATATTTTTTCAAGGAACACTTGGATAAAATGATATGTAATGAAAAATTATAAATTAATAATACTAAATGTTCTATATCAAAATGCACAAACAAAGGCAGAGATTTGCCCTCATCCTTTGCCTTGTTTTCCTGCTGTTTTTCTATTTGCTGACATACACAATTTGGTATTCCAGCCATTGTATCTTAATAATTTGGTTAGGTTTCTGAGAATTAACTGTGCAACTACCTTTCCATTTTCTAAAGAAAGGCCAACTTTAGGACTCTATAGAAAACCACTTTCCTGTCAAGACAGTATTTTCCATACTTTTATCATTTCTAACCATTGTATGTTGCAGTTAAAAAGTTTGTTAGCTCTGCTAATTTCTTTCAAGTGTAAAAGTCTATATAATTGCTCAATTTCCATTGGGCATAAATGTTACCTTTCTCATCACCTTTTTGATTTTTTTTTTTTAATCAGGTCATTTCTACTTCTTGGAAGGACAAAATGATGCACTGCTGTGTGGCAATAGCTCAGATGCAGGGTAAGAAAATGATCATCATTTTTCATTATGCATAAAGAAAAAAGAATTAGCTGCTTAGAATAGCTCAGGTGTGGTCAACTTTAATATCAACTGTACTGTAGAGTTACAAATTACCAATGTTTTGCATTTGAAGCTATACCTAAATATAGCCATCTATGTGATTTGAGTTTACACAGGCACTTCCATCGGCATCTTAGGCTACTTTTCTAAAGGTAACCACATGAATGCTATGTGCATAAATATTGCTGCCAGCTTGCTGGCAACTGTTTATCATCAGTCATGCTACTTGATGTTCTTCTCTTGTCCTGATGGAGATGTGTTATTATGACAAATTGTGGGGAAAGGTAGATAGAATAATACTAATTATATTATTAAAGCACTGAAATATCATTAGGAAATGAAATTAAAAATTGAAAAACAATAAGATATATATTTTTATCTTAGGTATGTAGAATAAAAGTTTACTTGTTCATAGTTTTGTTAGCAACTGGTACTCCTGAAAAATTTTGTTTTACTACAACATATGGTAATAGAGTAGTTGTTAAAAATAGCATTTCCTCTTCTTTTGTAGTCAATGTCCAGAAGGATATATATGTGTGAAAGCTGGTAGAAACCCCAACTATGGCTACACAAGTTTTGATACATTCAGTTGGGCATTCTTGTCACTGTTTCGATTGATGACTCAGGACTTTTGGGAGAATCTTTACCAGCTGGTGAGGACTTATTAAAATAAACAGCACCATCACCAATACCATTACTACATAGTACTTGCATAGTTATTGTCATTCACATGTCCCTAAGGCCTTTGGACCAGAAATCATCTTTTATTTCATGTATGTAAGCTATTGTTTTAAACAGTACGGCCCTTATTAATGATTTAAGTTACCATGTGCTACTTAAATACGTAATAAGGAATAGCTTTTATGAAGGTGGTTAAACATTATTGTTTGTTTTCCCAAATGTGTACATGAACTTAAGTTGTTAAAGTTTCTTACCCAAACATGCTGTAAATAAATGCTAGTGAAATTGATTTGCAGTCTAGTAAAAATATGTTCTGTTTGAAAAGGTTACATTTTGTCCCTGAACTACACATATCCTTAGTGTGAAGGACAGTAATTTTGTTCACTGTGACGTTTTATGTAGTGCACTGTCTTTGTGGCAGTCTAGTTTGGGACTGATGAGACAAGAAGGTAAGATGCTGATTGGCCCCACTACTGTTAAATTTAAAGGCTATAATGTAGATATATAGATTGTTGTTGGTGTAAGTTCTGAAGTATTCAGAATCTGATTTCCCTTGACAACAGTAGACATAAAAGTTAGATTTTTGCATATATATTCAGGATATATTATTATTTCTGTATGGAAGAAGTAACTAAATAATCTTGTGCTAACACAAAGCAGTCTTATAATGTATTTATAGATTATAACACAGAGGCTATCATATTATGTAACAACATTCAAAGTCTGCTAAAAATGTGTATTATCTCTTTTTCTCCAGACACTGCGTGCTGCTGGGAAAACATACATGATATTTTTTGTTTTGGTCATCTTCCTGGGTTCTTTCTACCTGATCAACTTGATCCTGGCTGTGGTTGCCATGGCCTATGAAGAACAGAATCAAGCAACCATGGAAGAAGCAGAACAGAAAGAAGCAGAATTTCAGCAAATGCTGGAACAACTGAAAAAGCAACAGGAAGAAGCTCAGGTATCCCTATAAAGTAAAATTTCTTCTTCCATTCATGACTGTGATTGGATGCTTTATGTCCAAATATGAGAATACTTTTACTCTCCTACTCCTAACAATGTACTATTCTGTCTCATAAATTCCTTCTTATTGCAAACAATCTTTAATGTTTTCCATCGCACTGTTTCTGCTGGCTCGAGTGAACCTGTTAATTTGTGACAAAAATGATAACCAACAAGCTAAAACACTGGATTTTCAAATTGGAAGTGAATATCAACTTTTTAACTGAGCACTTGAACAGGTTGCCCAGAGTGCTTGTGGAGATAGTCAAGAGCCATCTGGATATGGTCCTTGGGCAACCTGCTTCAGGTGACCCTGTGTGTACTGGAGAGTTGGACACGATGACCTCCAGGGCTTTCCTTTTAACCTCAGCCATTCTGTGATTGTCTGAAATGGTGATGGGGATGTGGGGAGAAAACCCCAAACAGTAATTCTGTTTATATAAGTAACAGAATCAAAACTATTGTAGGTGCTATAGGAGTAATATTTTGCTTCAGCAATATTTGGCTTTTCCTACTCCCTCCCCATCTCTCCCAGCAGAAGGCCATAGTGTTCCAGTTTTAAAGAAAACTGGAGAAAGTGGAGAAACTGAAGAAAACACTTCTGTGGTACAGATGTAATGATTATATACTGCTTTGAAATTCCTTTTCATTTTTCAAAGGCTGTCAAATCTAATAATTGATAATGTCTAGCATGTGACCACCGACATAGAAGTTGAACTATGTCTTCCATATAAGGACATGACTGAAGTCAGCAGTTAGGAGTTTTTGTTTCATTGGTTAGTTGCTCTATGTTGGGATTTTTTGGTTTGGTTGTTTTTTTTTACCACAGCTTGTAAAGAAATGTTAATAAAATGCTCCACATATTTTGAAAACCACAGCAACAGGTATCTAATAGTCTGTAGTTTAACACAATTCTCTGATTATGATTTGCAAAACTGAGATATCAATGCCACACCAGATCTTTAATAGACTAGAGAATATTCAAAATCCATCAAAATGTTAAGAAAGTGTTGCTTCCTGTTAACAGGGATCTTACCAGTTGCTTAAGCCTTGAATCCTTACTTCTATAAAGTATTTCAGATGAAAAATTCATTGCAACATGTTGCTCCAATCTAAAACAGATGCTTATTCAGTTGTTTATCTGACAGCACAGTTTTCATTGGTTTGCTCTAACTCCTGGTTTGTGGAGCAGTGGCAAAATTATGGTCCTTGTGGTATTTCACAAATTATTTTTCTTATGATATACTGGGTTCAGCAAAGTTGAAGCATTGCTTTTATTTCAAAAAAATAACTTTTTTTAAGAAGGCAATAAATGTAAAATAGTGAGTGGTGTGTGTTTTTGTATAAATGTTGTAAATTGCATATATGCTTGTACGTACAGGCGGCGGCAGCAGCTGCAGCAGCTGACTCAAGAGATTATAGT
Source organism: Corapipo altera (assembly GCF_003945725.1). NCBI lineage: Eukaryota > Metazoa > Chordata > Aves > Passeriformes > Pipridae > Corapipo > Corapipo altera. The sequence goes on along the minus strand of NW_020884877.1, from coordinate 16,105,231 downwards.
GGAGTAGGTGGAATAGGTGGATTCTCCGAAAGTTCTTCTGAGGCTTCAAAACTGAGCTCAAAGAGTGCTAAAGAGAGAAGGAATAGAAGAAAGAAAAAAAAGCAAAAAGAACAATCTGAAGGCGAGGAGAAGGATGGGGAAGAATTTCACAAATCTGGATCAGAGGACAGCATCAAAAAGAAAGGTTTCCGATTTTCCATTGAGGGAAATAGACTGACATATGAAAAGAGATTCTCTTCCCCACACCAGGTACCATAGTATTATTAAAGCTTAAACAGCTTTGTTGTCTACTCATCATATAAACAAAAGCCTGTAAAGTAGTTTGGTTAATTCTTGCAAGATATCACGGATTCATTAGCATCTTAAATCAAAGTATGACCAAGTTAAAACTTGCAGTCAGATACGAAAATGTAAACATGTAAAAATTTATTCTAAATTTATATGTGAAAATTCAAAATTTGTGGGTAATTAACATGAACTGTGTTTCAAGTTTCTTAATGCAAATAGACCTATCTCCCCATGAAGTTGGATGTGTTCAGCATGATCAGTGGCTTCAAAATATGCCGCACACATAAAAAGAAATGTAATGTTTCAAATGAGAAAAGCACTAATATTTGAGATGCAAAAAGCTCATCAGAAATTACATAAATGTTCATGTGAAATTTGAAAAATTAATTGATGTGAGACCATTACTTGTGTTATCTTAAGGTAGAAATATGTGTGGCAATGTGTCCTTGCATGTGTTCCCTTGAAACACCAGTGATTCAGAGTGCCATCTGCATCTCCCATCCAGACATTTATTTCCTTTGATAGTTTTATGTTATCCCTTCTACAGTTTTCAAAGCTCCTCTTTGTTTGCCCACCTCTCACTCTCCCCTCAGCACTTCAAGTCCAGATCTCATATACATTCTCTCCTTTTTCTACCTCTCTTTGTACCTCAGTATGCTTCTTCCTTTTATCCCCACCTTCTCAATTCTCCCTGATCTTTGTGATTTGCTTTCTCCTTCTTTTTAGTCATTATTACTAAACTCATTCCTGTCTTTTAATCGTCTTCTATTACTGCCTCTGGAAAACCTGTTTCATCCCTTAATAGATCATGAGCATTCATATTCTCTTCATGTATCATTTTCTCCAGCTCCCATTCTCAAAGAAGCTCAGACCTCTTCATCCAGTGTTTTCTTATTAAGGACTGTCCTTAGATCAGACCACGGTGGGAATATAATGTTTCCAACTTTCTATTTCTGCCACTCCTTCCACTCCTGTTGTACTTCCTTTTTCAATAGTATTCCATCCTTCCCCCATCTCACCTCCTTGGTCTGCCACCATTTTGTGTTGTTAACTGTCTAACTAATCTCTGTAAGACTTCATTGCTGAATTTAGTTAGTTCGTGATTCATTCTGTTTCTTATACAAATTTTCACACTTGTATCAATTGACTTCAACTTCCTGTTGAAGACCCATCTTCTGATCCCTTAGGTGCATATTCTTGCCTGTGTCTTCATTCAAACAGCAGCCTTATTCAACTGCAGCTCAATTCATCCATCTTGTGAGAAATGAAGCATTCCTCATACAACTTGCTCTTCTAACCTTTTCATCTCCCAAGTTCATTTACAGCTGTTTGACTATGACAGTCTAGAAATCCCTTCCCCTCTGGTTTTCCAAACTTAGTTCCTTTTCACTCTGGATTCTAACTACGATTACAGAAGTTCCACTCACCAGTTTTTTCCTAGAGAAAACTCAGTTTTGTACCTCATCTTTGACTTTTTCCTTGACATTTCATTTTCTTTCAATGTAAATGACCATTTTCTTCCTCTTGAAAGCTTATTCTTCTTAACATTCATGATTTTTTGTCCTCTCAATTCTCCTGGTTTAGCTGTGCTTTAGAAGATCTTTTTACCCCTTTGACCGTTTCAAAGGGATTTCCACAAGTTCCTTTTTCTCTCTCTCTTTTTTTCTTTTTTTTTTTTTTAACTCTATTCTGGACCCACAACTGTGAATCATGTCTAACTTGGGCCTCTTTCCATTTCCCAATTACCACTGTATTCATCAAGAATGTTGTTGCAAAGCGCACTAACCTATCCCATTGCTTTTATCAAATCTGCTAGTAAATATATTTACCTAAAGAAATTTTTTAATACCATTAAGCATACTGTACCTAAAGTTCCTCCCAACCCACCTTGTCTACTTACAGTAAACAAGTGAAATCCCAGCTTTGACTGACCCATGCCAGCATCCATAACCTCCTATTAAATTTTCAAACTAGTTTCTTTGAGCTCTTTCTGGTATACTGCCCCTCATGCTTGGAAGATGCTCCCATGAGTTTTCACAGAACACTTCATTGCTTTCCTCAAATCCCTCTTTAAAACTCTCTTTTACCATGCTGCCTACAGAAAGCTTGACAGGGAAATGACTTCAGGTGAGCTAAGATGACTGTTTATCATACTCATCAATTTGCCTCCTTGTATTCCCTCTCTTTTTGTATTCATCTGTTGTGTTACACTTAGATGATAAATTCTTTACAGAGTACCTTTTTGTTCTGCATTTTGCAGTACCCAGAACAGTGGGGCTCAGATCCACAAAGATAAGTTGCAGAAGAGAAACAAAGACACTGCTTTATCTGCCTTGTTATGTATCACCTCTGCTGTTCATAGAGGTCTTGGGTGAAATCAGCTGCTAATGCTAATCAATCAAGCAAGGCAATTACTGATATGAATTAAAATTAAGAACATGTAGAATTATTTTTAAGATTAGAGCATTATTTTTATTCTGACCCTGATAAGATCCTCGAATAGCAGAACATTTACTCATACGAGTAAACTGATGAAGATTAGCGAAGCTGTTAATACAAAATTACAAGTGTATCTTTGCATATTCAGGATAGCTGAGACTTTAAAAAGAAATCAAACTGTTTTTATGGCCTACTTGCCTAGTATCTAAAAAGAGATGTATTTTTTTAAACTAGGCAGTATTTGGGAGCTACCTCTGTGTGCAGACTGAGTCACAGGCAATTTGCCTAAAATTTTATTTACTCAGCCTGTCAGACTAATGCCAACCTGGAGTAAACAGTATCTAGATACACTTACTCAATTTATGAACAGTTGGTAATAACACAGGCAGAATAGCAGAGGAAATAATTCTGTAAAGCAGTTTCTTTTACTCTAATTAAACCAATTGATTTCATATATCCAAAGTAGTAAAATAACTAGTCTTTGTCTGTCACTTATGTGCTCTTTGTTTACTACCCAAAAGGGAGTGTATTAAGGGGGGACTGTACCAGTTCATTTTTTGTAGATTACCTTACCCTTTAAGACATTATGGGTTTTTTCTCTGTATGAAAATGCTGTATTTTAAAGAAATTTCGTCTGATAATAATTGTTTTTATTTGCCTACAGTCTTTGCTGAGCATTCGCGGCTCCCTGTTCTCCCCAAGGCGCAACAGCAGAACAAGTCTTTTCAGCTTCAGAGGTCGAGCAAAGGATGTAGGATCAGAAAATGACTTTGCTGATGATGAGCACAGCACTTTTGAAGACAATGAGAGCAGAAGAGATTCTCTCTTTGTTCCTCATAGACACGGTGAACGGCGCAACAGTAACATTAGTCAGGCCAGTAGGTCATCCAGAACAATACCTGCACTTCCAGCAAATGGGAAAATGCACAGCACTGTGGATTGCAACGGAGTAGTGTCTTTAGTTGGTGGGCCGCCAGCTCTGACCTCACCTACAGGACAGCTCCTGCCAGAGGTGATGATTGATAAAGCAGCCTCTGCTAGCAATGTAAGGAAGTCTGCAATAGCTCAGGCATGATGTTCTCTCACTGTAGGATCAGCAACTGTTTCTGCAAAATTTAGTCACTTTAGCAATGATTACCTTTCTGGCCAAGCTGTGAATGCTCCTTTCATATATTCCAGTTATAAGCTAAAGGAAAAACTGAAATTGTCAACCACTCATTGACTAAATATGTGAAAATACATGCTAATTTTCTGGGAATTAACAGAATTGCATAGTAAACTTAGTCTGTGTAATCTTACACCCATTGATTCATTATTCTTAGACTTAACTGGAAGGTTCTGTACTTGAAAGGATATCCAAAGGGAAAAAAATTAATTATATTTACTTAATAATATTTATTATATTTAATATACAATACATTCATTGTCTATAATATTATATAATATGTCAATTATATATAGAATTATATCTTTAATATATATGTTTAAATGAATTATATTTACTTAAAATGGAATATATTAAATGAGTATTAACTTCCCACTGACCATACATGAAACTTTTGATGTAACTCTGATACTACAACTTACATGAGTTGTGATAGTGTTCCTGTAATGTAATTAATTTTTCTGTGGGGGTTTTTTTCTGTCAACATTACTAAATATTTTTTCTTCCATTTCATTTGAAAAAATGTGCTAGGAAATCGATAATTTATTCTAAATTAAGAGTTATCTTAAAACATAGTTACTCTTTGTTTTTTTACTGCTAGCTGTGTGGGCTGTGCATTTTCATGTTTAGAAAAAGACTTCACTGCCTAATTAGAAAGATATTTATGGCAGAGCACATTGACAAGTAGTGTGAAAAATTTTATAGTTTAGAAACTGTTTATAGTCTAAAATCTGTTTTCATGTCCAGCCCTGTTTCAGCAAAATACTTAAAAACATATTCTTCAGGCACAAGAGCAATCCTACTGCAGTATTTGACTATTTGTTCTATAAAAAATTAGGCATACATTCGTGTATTGCAAAGCCACAGCATGAATGGAGCATGGTGTGTGACAGCAGTATTTTAAACCAGTATACTTCTACAATAATTTAAGTGCTAGTCTTATTAAATGAACCATCAATTAGCTATTTTATCGGTGTTTTATTTTCAGGGCACTACTACAGAAACTGACTTAAGAAAGAGACGATCTAGTTCTTACCATGTTCCTATGGACTACCTAACAGACCCTAGTGCAAGGCAAAGGGCAATGAGTATAGCCAGCATGCTTACAAACACAATGGAAGGTATGTAACACATATCTTTTTGTATGACAGTGCCTTAAACTGCTATTAAATGTGTGAAACTTTAAGTAGTAGTGGCATTTTGAGGCAGCTATGTCAGCCTAGAGGGTACAGACAAGAAGAGATTTCTATATAGAGGTAGGTTTTTCGTTTGTTTTTTAATATGGAACTGCTACATTTGGAAAAGCTGTCAAGCTTGCAGTATGCTGATAGGTTTGAGGTGGAAACAGCAAGCTTCTAATTTAAATGCAAGTGAAAACAATTGTTCAATGTAGTCTTTCTCTAGTAAAGTTATGTTTTGGGGTAAAAGCTCTTTTTAGGTTACTGAAATGGCTATGCTTCTTGCAGTAGAACAATCCCCTTCTGCCAATTCAATAGACATACTATTTCACAAAGGAAGGATCACATTCTTCTTTCTGTAAGGCTAAATGCAATGAACCTGAATCAGGGAATTAAACAACTATTTGTAAGAAAGGACAAAATATTACTTAGAGGCTTGAATTTCTGTGGTCAAAATAGCAGACTGGAAGGTAATAATGAGCACTTGTGGACATGTGGACCATAATGCTGTTTAAATAGTTGTCTGACTTCAGGTTTGCTCTAAATGTTTATCTTTCATGAGGAAACTTTAAAAAAATTTGTTGGAAGAAACATTAAAGATCACCTGGTTCCAAACCCCTTGCCATGGCAGGAATACCTTTTACTGGACCAGGTTGCTCAAAGCCCCATCCAGCCTGGCCTTGGACACTTCCAGGGAGGGGGCATCCACAGCTTCTCTGGGCAACCTGTGCCAGTGCCTCACTATCACAGTAAAGAATTTTTTCCTAATATCTAATCTAAATCTACCCTCTTTCTGTTCAAAGCTCTTAACCCTCATCCTATCACTCCACTCCATGATAAAGAGTACCAGACCATCTTGCCTGCAGGCCTTCTTTAAGTATTGGAAGGTTGCACTAAAAGGTCCCCTTGGAGCCTTTTCTTCTCTAGGATAAACAACCCCAGCTCTCTCAGCCTGTCCTCATAGGAGAGTTGCTCCAGCCCCTGATCATCTTTGTGGCCTCCTCTGAACTAGCTGTAAGAGGTCCACATCTTTCTTATGCTGGTCACACTTCTTTTGGTGCTGCCTATGAAGAGATTGGCTTTCTGAGCTAAGACCAACATTGTTAGGTCATGTTCAATTTTTCATCCACCAATACCCCCAAGTCTTTCTCCACCCAGCCCGTATGACAGATTTCTGAGACAAGTTTCTCTTTTGCATCTTATGTAGCTTGTGAATAGTTCTTTTATCTGTTGAATCTTTAGTGTACTTTTTTCCATTTTTTACAAATGACAAAAGAAGTTGTAGTTTCTTTTGACTGACTGCAGTCTTAGTTTCAAAATATCAACACAATTGAGCAACAGTACCTTGGAAAACAGCATTTAAGCTTCAAGGAAATACCCAGGTGATGCTGGAATAGAGAAACATGTTTAAAATGTTATTTTCATTTTTCTCTCTAGAACTGGAAGAATCCAGACAGAAATGCCCACCGTGCTGGTATAAATTTGCTAACACTTGCTTGATTTGGGACTGCTGTACTCCCTGGCTGAAAGTCAAACATATTGTAAATTTGATTGTGATGGATCCATTTGTTGATCTGGCCATTACTATCTGCATCGTCCTAAACACCCTGTTCATGGCCATGGAGCACTATCCAATGACAGAACAGTTTAGCGGTGTGCTTTCAGTAGGAAACCTTGTAAGTCTTTCATCATGTGCCATGTATGTGAAATGCATTTTTATTTAATTCTTCTGGGACCTATGCACAGAAGAAAATGTTGACCAGATATTTGTAGGCTTGGGATGGTTGAATTTAATTTACATTTAAGCTGTTGACATTTTTGGACTTCACAACTCTTGCTTTACAGAACAAAAGATAGTAAAATTTACTGATTTTTAAAACCTTCAGCTTCTGTCACTGAAGCTGGTTAAAGAAATTTTTATTTTCTTCTTGGATGGATAGTTACAAATCATAAGAAATGTTAGTTCCTTTCCCACAGTTATTCTGCTCCTCACTAGCACCTCCTGAGGTTCTGGGTGTTCAGGGAATTATAGGGGAGAAAGACCCAGTAAGCATGGCAGATTTACTGCAACTCTGCAGGAACTGGAGAAATGGAATGACAGTGCCTTCCACAGGTTATCTGAAGAAGAACAGTTCTCAACTTTCCGTGTAATTTTTTTTCTTAATGAAATAATTGTCCCTATCATAAACTTATCTTTATCACTAGAAGCAAAAAGATGGCCTACATGCAAACGTGACATCTACAGGGCATTAAAATCTGAAGAGATTCTCTGTATTGGCACACATGTATGTTAGCAGGCTAGATAAAATCCTCGTTTTCCCATGTACCTCTTCTTTTCTGGAAACCAACCGTTGTGATGCATATGTGAGCTTCAAATCTTGAATTTTATTCCTAACCCCAATGTATGGCCATATAAAGAAACTATTCATATTTATCATGAATTGCTTGCTGAAAATATAATTTACCAAAAGTTGATACCATTGATAATATTGTCTCATTAAATTGGAGTAAGAAAGTGTATTTTCTTTGCAGGTATTTACTGGAATTTTCACAGCAGAAATGTTTCTCAAGATAATTGCCATGGATCCTTATTATTATTTCCAAGAGGGCTGGAATATTTTTGATGGTTTTATTGTGAGTCTTAGTTTAATGGAACTTGGCCTTGCAAATGTGGAAGGATTATCTGTCCTTCGATCATTCCGATTGGTAAGTATACTAAATAAAATGTGTTTCTATGTTATTTTTTTGTATTTGTGCATCTATACTTTGTATATTTTTCATTTGTACCTTATATATTTGGCTAAGACAGAAGATCTTTTCAGAATTTACAAAATGCTTGCATACCCACTAGATGGCATCTATTATGTCAAGTTTGTTTTACATATCATCTTAGTAACATCTGTTTCTCCTTCAAGACATTGTCATCATCAATTCTGTTCCTGCAGTAAGTGTGCTTTAAGGGTTAACTGGTTTTAATAGAAGTATCTCTTAGAGTCTTCTCCCTAGATGAGGAAATGAAAAATGCAAGAGCCACAGGCCCTCATTACTTATGCCTAAAGATTAGTAAATCAATTAGTAAATAATGGGTTAGTTAGTAGAAGTTTATTGACAGTTTCAGCTTATAGACTTCCATTACCAATTGGCTTGCATGGTTAGTTTTAGAAGAGAGTAGTGTTAAGATTTTTCTTTGTATAGGGGTCTTTCATCACTGCCAGCCTTCTTGCCATCCTCTGCAAGGTCCATCTGCTATCTAACAGCTTTTCTGTTCAGAAGTCACTGCAATGTTTCTGTCTATTATTAGATATTCTCTTTCATTAACAGGAGCTTTAAAAACCTTGGTCTTGCTGCAGACTAGGTTAGCATGCAAGTAGATCGCCAAATCCTCTTCTGAAAAGACCTACACAGTAAGAAGCTAGAGTTCCTAGTCATCAAGCTGAACTTTTGCCTTAAATAAAGCAAAAAAAATATTTAACTTTCAATAAAAGTTAAATAAATCCCCTTTAAAAAAGGAGGGAGTTTAAATACATATGTTTTCTTGTTCTGTGTGTAACATTATACTCCACTTTGCTAAAAGTCTGATATCTGTCTTGATTAACTTCTCTTGCAGTAGTAGAATTCTGGTTTTAAATTTGCATGTATGTATTTTATTTGTATCTCATCTCGTGACATAATATTTAGTTTTAAATTCATTTTAGTATTCTCCTCTTGTCTGAACACTTGCTGTAACTTTCCCGTAATTTCATTTTTGTCTGGTTTAAGTTGTACTTTAATATAATACTTTCCTTTTTTTTCTCCTCTATGTTGTAGGACAAATTTTGTAAGACACAGTACATTTATTTTAAATGACAGAAAAGATATTGTTAAAGATATTTTTGAGTAACTTGTATGTCTGACATTAACTCCAGCTTGTTTCTAGGAAAACCGTTTCTTCTATCTCACTGCCACTTAATATGAAAGTGATCTGGAAGTGTCTATAAATTTATGATCCTATTCCACTGATCACATTTCATATGTGCTCATTTATTTTAGTAATATTCTCTTAGAGTTAACTAAAGGAGAAAGACTGTTTTGTCCACCTTGTCTGACAAGTACAACTTTTTTGTAAATATCTAAGATCACCAAAAGAGGCAAAGTCTGAATTGGAGTGATAACTGTGATAATTGCAATGTAATTGAAATAAGCGTAGAAGACAGTATTTTTGATTTGTTATCATTTAAATCAGGACTTAAGACCTAATGTGTTGTCTTGTACAAAGAATTGGAAACAGAAATTTTGTAACTAAAATTTCTAAAGCTTACATAAGATATGCTTTAGACATAGGGTAACTGAAATATGAAATGTACAGCAGTAAGTTCATTACAGTTAGCAGCATGAATAACTGTATACCATTCTTCTGTTTTGCAGCTTCGAGTTTTCAAATTGGCAAAATCTTGGCCAACTCTAAATATGCTGATTAAGATTATTGGCAACTCAGTGGGAGCTCTGGGCAATCTGACCCTGGTGCTCGCTATCATTGTGTTCATTTTTGCTGTGGTTGGGATGCAGCTCTTTGGGAAAAACTACAAGGAATGTGTCTGCAAGATCTCCAGTGACTGTGAACTTCCACGCTGGCACATGCATGACTTTTTCCACTCTTTCCTGATTGTATTCCGAGTGCTGTGTGGAGAATGGATAGAAACGATGTGGGACTGCATGGAGGTTGCTGGCCAAACCATGTGCCTTACAGTCTTCATGATGGTCATGGTGATTGGAAACCTAGTGGTACGTAATCAGTGGGGATTTTTTAGAACTCTTAGAACATACTTCCTATTTTTTATGATTTAAAAATCAGAGAAGAAGACTGGAGGAGGGCTTCAGGAGATCATGTAGTTCATTTGCCTTTTCTCTAAACCAGGTTCAAATACACCTTGATCATTTATGAAAAATATTTGTCTGCATTTTCTTTTAAATCTTAGTAAGTTTATAACCTTTTTAGCAAGATCAGTGCTGAATTATGCTTAGAGTTAAAAATGCCTTTTATGTGCCTTTTAAAAAAACATCTAACTTTAATTACCTTTTACAACCAATTAAACTAACTGGTCACAATAGTGGAAACTGTTAGTCTTCATGACAACATTTATAATATTAAAAGCTTACTGTTTCCACTTTCAGTCTTTTCTTTCTGAAACAAACCAAGCCTAGCTCTTCAATTTTTTCTCGTAGATGATGATTTGTAAACTATTTATCCCTTTTGCTACTGACCTCTGAATTCCTCCTGAACAACATTTTGAATAGAGACCTAAGTACTAATAATGTGGAATAATTATATTTCCATTTCTTACACCCAACATTCCTTGTAGTACATCCCCAAATGACATGAAATTTCTGTACCAGCATTGCTTTCCTGATGCAGCCTTTATGCCCTTTTCTATAGTGCTTCCACCTTGCAAGTTTTCACACCTTCTGTATATATACACTCTTCATTTTTTCTAAACAATAATTTCCTGTACCGCTAGTACTTCAGAATTAAATGTCACATTAATTTTCAATTATTTTACCTGATTTACCACGGTTATACTTAATTGTAGTTCTTACTTGTTGAGTGCTAGCATCCCCTTCTCTCTTTACTGTAATCCAAAAATTGTATAAATATCCTTATCCACAGGCATAAATATCAACTCTTACCAGACTAATGTGAGACTCCTGTGATATACCTTCTAAAATATTCTTCAAGTTTGAACAAGAAGAATTGACAAATATAATTTAAATTAACTGATTTTTAATCGGTTTTGCATGGTCTGTCATAATTGCATGCAATCCAAATTTCTCTTGTATGTTTGTAAAATGTCATGCAAGTAATTCTGAAATAGTTTCCTGAAATTGAGGTGTACCTCACCTGTGGACCCTTTATCACATAGCAAGTTTTCTTGCTCAAGACCAAAATAGACTCATACATTCTTGCCAAATATAGGTTTACTGTATTCTGAATTAGAGACACTGAAACTATGGTCTGTTGAACAGTAAAAGACTGGTGTCTGCCTGCATTGTCCTGGCCCATGAACACTATGGTGGATGTAGCTTGCATAAATTACTATATTATGTTGTATCTTGCCTCCTTGTGTCATTCTTCTTTTTGAGGAGCAGATCTACACTACCAGTGTGAAGGAGAAAGTCAAGGAACAGCTTTGATTTTCACTTAGTGAAGTTAAACCAGCTTAAAATGTTTTTGGCCAGATAATAAAATGTGGGGAACAAGGATTATGGACTGGAAAGAATAGCAGGACAGTGGGTTGAAATAAAGTACTATCTGTGAAATAAAATTTATGTCATACTGCACAACTCATAATGGAATTTCTTTTATGACTTAAAAATAAGAGATCCAACATATTTTACCTTACTGTCTTTTAGGTACTCAACCTCTTTTTGGCCTTGCTGCTGAGCTCATTTAGTTCAGACAACCTTGCTGCTACAGATGATGATAACGAAATGAACAATCTCCAGATTGCTGTGGCAAGGATTCAGAAAGGCATAGATTATGTGAAGAGAAAAGTGCGTGAATTCATCCAAAAAGCCTTTGTTAGAAAACAGAAAGTTTTAGATGAAATCAAACCTCTCGAAGACCTAAACAATAAAAAAGACAGCTGTATTTCCAACCATACAATAGTAGACATAGGTAAAAACCTTGCCTATCTTAAAGAAGGGAATGGAACTACCAGTGGCATAGGCAGCAGCGTGGAAAAATATGTTGTTGATGAAAGTGATTACATGTCATTCATAAACAACCCAAGTCTCACTGTGACAGTGCCAATTGCTGTCGGGGAATCAGATTTTGAAAATTTAAATACAGAGGAGTTCAGCAGTGAGTCGGACCTGGAAGAAAGCAAAGAGGTAAGACTATTTCTAGATTTAAAATACTATGATGCTTTCCTTTTTTTCCAAAGGTTACTAGTGTTGAATTGAAATCTCTCTTTAATTCCTTTATAACAGCATATACAAACTTGTAATTTTATTTAAAATGAATTGATGTAAGGTTGCAAGTTTTGAGTGAGATGGTGGTACAATATTGCATTTACAGTAATAATCAAGATGCATAAGACAATATTTTAGAAAATGTTTATTTAGTTAAATCTTTAACAAGCAAAGGAATCAATTACTAGCCCTGAATACCAGAAGTCATACAAAGTATGTGTGGCTGGTGTGAGTTTTTCCATGCTTATTTCATCAGTGCAGTTTATTTATTCCTTTATCTGCTTTCTGGAGTGCCTCCCGTCAACTCAGCAGTTCATTCTGATGTTTGTAACCTTACTGATATTGTTGGAATACATCTACATACATTATAGATAGGTACATTTGAATACTGGACCAGCATCTAAACAATTTCATATAAATCACTAGTAATCCTTCTGATAGTAACAGAACCACTGAAGAAGTGAAGTAATGGCCTTCTGGTAAAAAAAGCTTTATACCTCGGTATAAGATCCTTTCACATGACTACCCATTGTTATTTTCAAAGCTTTAAGATATTTGCATCTACTGAATCTACCTACTCTGACTGTAATAAAATGTATCTCTTTCTGGCACAACGTGATGCCAAGTGAATAAATCCAAGCTAACACTTAAAGAGTTACAGTGGATGCCAAAGCATTATTGTCGTGTTTAACCCAGTGGTCTGTCCTGCACAACTGAAAGTGATGGAGGCACACTATCTCAATGGAGTAAGTTTATGCTATGCTTAGTACCAATGCTAGATCATTTGGCATCAGTATGGGTATTTTTAAGCAGTATTGCATGCTGTGGGGTAGTTAACAACTAACATAAAGGTTTTCATAAGTGATTTTCTCATGCTTGAATCTCAGGGTATAAATATGGGTAAGATTCAGTAATTTTCACCCTGAGATCCGTTTTTGTACAAACTATATTACACGTTTAGTCATATTTTCTTTTTTTTAATCTCAAATGTCTTTATTGTTCTTTTAAAAATATTTTTTTTCTGATTGATTATATTAATATTTATCTTACTCTTCAAAACCATGACTTGGGTGTAGAAAAAGTCAGAGTTTATTGTAGTTTAACCTCTAATTTTTCTGTGTAATTAAGAGGAAGTTTCACTGAATGTAGAATTTTGGTTGATTCTGTTCTATCTTTGTACATAAGATAAGAAAAAGAATTTTCTCAGGCACCTTTAAGCCACATAGATCTAGAGCATCACTCTGTCCTTCCACTGATCTATTGTCCCATTGTTAACTGTTTCAAAACTTATTGCTGTCAAAGGAGCAGGAAATTCTATTGCTGATCTGGTGAAATTCCACCAATCAGTGAAATCATCTGTAACAAATGCATGTGACAGTAATGGCACAGATAATTTTTCTGTCTTTTTGTGAATCATGTACTTTCTTAGTGTAGACCTGGTCCTTCTGGGTTTGTTCGTCTTTTCAAGTCCAGCTTTTTCCCTGCTTAGCAACTAGTGATAGCCAGAGGATGTCCTGCAAGTTTGGGAATAAAGTGTTTTCAGTTCAAGTTCAGTACTAGGAAACATAATACTTTGGATTTCTTCATCACAAAATATTTATTGCTGTCTTGATGGCATAAGAAATACCTATCTATCGAGCTGTATTTGTCTGTAAGGTTAGTATAGTATTTTTATTGGTTTCCAGGGTGCTGTCAACCTAAACCTAACACTTTTTATAAAACATTTTAAATGCCTAAATTGGAAAGTGTGAAGAAGGTACTGTTATTCTGCAGATATATTATAAATGATATTTCAGATTATATTACTCTATGAATGACATTAGAAGAAAATCTGACACAAACACAGTGTGAGATGTTGACTGTGAAATTCCAGTACATTTAGAAGCGTGCACCCAAGAAAACTCTTCTCCCTTTGCTGCTTATTTTGTGCTCCCGCTCATATCAGATTAATTCTGATGATGTTACTGATTATGATATTACCACTACTCATGGTAGTAGTAAACCATGTTTTAATTGTCATAAACTTTTCCTGTGCCTGTTCACTTTTAAAAGTTATTAAGTTATGTATGTATTAACTGAAGATTATAGATTATAGATTATAGCTATGATAGTTTTCAATTGGCAACTTCTCTGCAAAAATTTATTTGGCAGTGTAATTGGATTCTACCAATTTAAATACTATATGTCATTAAAATGACTGAAAAGTAATTTTAAATATTTTCATTAGTGATTATTAGATTAATAAGTTGCTGAAGTCTGTTTTTAAAAATGTATTCACAGGACTGTTCTGTACTAGTGGAGTACTCTCCATTTCTTTTGCTGAAACTACAGTCGTGCAGAAAATAAATTGTGATTCACTGAACAGTAATAGCAAGAAGGAACTTGCCTAATGATTAAGCCATCTGTTTTAAGAATGAAATGTTTTCCTGCTACAAAATGTATTAATACTTTTTTTAACAGTCAGTAGTCAGTGGCTAAAATATCTTGAAATAGGGACCAAAATCGGATGAATTCCCTGATCACCAGTATTCTCCCATTTGCTTCTTTTTGCCGTAGCTCTTTAACTCTTTACTGCACAAGAACATTATGTCAGTAAAAGAGATGGAGGATACACCTCATACAAACCTCTGTGCTGCTGGTTAGCAGGGCTGAGTATGACCACAGTGACAATGGTGCACCTATTACTTCTTTGTGTAACAGGATGGGATGACTGCTGACTGTTTTCAATAGCCAAATCATCCCTTTCTTCCAATGGAAGGACCCTAATTGGGTAATTCTACAGGGTGACAAAAAGTATTGAATTCCTATAGGGAAAATTTTAAAGAGGTTTATCCCGCATTTGACAGAGTTCCTATCATTAAGCTTCCCCCATAAAAGGAAGGCTTTCTACTCCACATACCATCTTTAGAAGAAAACAGTGTCCTCACTGCATTCTTGGAGGCACTTAATCCTGTTGTTCTTCAGGAACTGCAAACTGATCAGGTGATAAGACAAAGAAATGCATATTAAGTCAGGAATGAGCTAGTACCAAGCAGTTTTGACTGGTCAAGCTGAAACTTGTCTGAGCATATTCAGGACCAAAATTTCTTACTCTTGCAGAAGCTGAAGGTGAAAAATTGAAGAGAAAGGTTTACAAATTTCAGGAACTTTAAATAGCAACAGAGCAGTAAGCAACGATTGTGATCACATTTCTTATTGAAATGCCTAGATTTCAAGTAGATTTGAGTCACAAAAGCACATTTTTAAAATATTAATCCTAGTTTCTACTCTTCACTAGATACTCTTATCCATGATGTTTTTTGATATAGAGTGATGGCTTATTAGTCAGAGGACCAACACTCTTGTGAAAATGATCCATAGCAAAAGAAGGCGTTTTTTAAATTTAAAAAAAAAGTGGCTACAAATGGCTTTTTGTTTAAGGCTTCTTCTTTTTTCCATGCTATAATGTGCTTTACATTTCTGCCCTCTCATGTTTTTCCACTTATATGATACTACTGTTTCTGAGTTCATCTGCCAGAGACTGCACAAGACAGCCAGAGGCTGACACAGAGCGTACGTGTATGCTTCTCCTGGCTTTTATGTAGACACAGAATACACATATTCACCCTGGTATAGGGCAATAAACTGAATTTCAACAAAGTAGTTGTGATTTATTAACAAGTTTTAATTAAGTATATTAATGTTGCGTGCATTCTTTATTGTAACACACATAGATTCCAGTATTTTAATGGAAATGTTAACTAGATTACACCTTTCTAGAAACAATACATACCATGTAGTACATGCATAGTAGGTGTGAATTAACGTGGAATTTTATAGAAAA
Organism: Corapipo altera; assembly: GCF_003945725.1. Taxonomy (NCBI): domain Eukaryota; kingdom Metazoa; phylum Chordata; class Aves; order Passeriformes; family Pipridae; genus Corapipo; species Corapipo altera. Next base: position 16,089,390 of record NW_020884877.1, on the reverse strand, counting down.
TTGCCTGAAACCTAAGATTAAATTACTTATAAGAACACTGTGTCCATAAGAATGACAGTGAGTGAATGCAGTGTAATAAGGGAATTAGAGAACAAATACTAAATAAAACTTTACCATGGAAGTAGGGCTATTAGTAAATGTGGGACCTCTGTGCTGAGTCCGTTGTCCTATACGTAAAGGTCTATGGATCTCAGCTGCATTACTGCTATCCAGCATAGAAAGCATAAAGATAATTTTGCCATTTTAGATGCTTAAGTACTACAGAGATGGTATATATGGAAAATTTTGTAGTACCTGTATGACTGTGTAATAATTAGTTAAAATAATAGTAATAAAAATAATAATAGCTGGTAATAATGTATCCTAAATATAACTTCTAGGCCAGTAATTACGCTAAGTTATACCAATTATAAGATATTTTTAAATGGTTTGAAAAAATGGAATCTCCTAATGCTGTTGCAGACACATTAATAATCTATATTTTACTTTAAGCAATATTCAGCGCAAAACACCAGAAGTGCTGTGTCCTGAACTTCCTTTCCTACCATTCTTACTTCTCACAGGAGTAGAACCAAGCTGGATCAGTCAAGCGAGCAGCTCTGGTGCCTTTTAGCGAGGCAGAGCATCGTGTCACCAGTTTTACACAGGTTACCTAAGCAAGTTATACATCTTTATGTATATTCTACTTAATCACTTTTTTAGCGGGTATGGACTGGCCTGCATGCTCCTCAGCTATGATCCTGCCCCATCCATTGCAATAAGTACCAACATGCACAGCTGCTCTCTGCTGAGTCACGGGACTCGCATCACAGCATGGTCAGGCAAGATCGGCAGCCCCAACATTTCTGTGGTACAGATGCTATACTGTCCATGATATTTTAAAAGTATTTTGCAGTGCATGCTATGTACCTTTCCCAATCTTTATCATATAGTTTTCAGGTTTCTATTTTTGAAGGGTTTTCTTTTGTTCTGAAGGAAGACAGAATATGTAACACATATGCTATGTTTCTCATCAGAAGCTTATGTAAGTCCATCTGTAAGTCACGTTGATAATGAAAAGCTGCGCTGCGAGCTGTTTTGGAAAACATTCATACTATTGTATTTTAGCTTGTAATGGAGGTAACTTGCAAACTCATGATAGTCATGTTTTTATTTTTCACTTTTTTTTCTAGAAATGCTTTTCTTTAGTACTTGTATAAGCATTTAGTTATTTTGGAGATTAATATGCAGTACTTGAAGCACCGTTAAGCATGAAATTAACTTAATTTCTGCAGTCAAAGCATGTGACCATAATTTGGTTAAAAGGATTCATGCAAAACTGGTATTTGGCTGGTCAAACATTCAGAGATCAGTTCTGCTCTTACTTACGCCCACACTTACAGGTGTAGAGGTGCAAAGAGAAAATTAATAGTAAGATCTGGCCCAAATTAGTCTTACTATAGCTCTTTAATTTTTGCTCACAAATTAATTACCTCCCGGAACATCTAAAATTGTCTTGCCTGAGAAACTTGAACTTTCTAATCAGTAAAAAATAAAGTTCAGCAGTCTAGTAAATAAGCTACTGAGTTTGGACCAAAAAGTCCCCAGCTTCAGTGTGATTTACATCTCACCTATTAAACATTGCCATAATATTTACAACACCACAGCCGTATGGTGTTGCTTCCAGTTTGGTAAATCAGTGGAATTAAAATATACTTATTGCAGAGCTTTTTCTCTTTTTTTTTTACAGAATAATTTATCTGATGTATTTTGATTTAAAAATACTCATTATTCAAAGTCTTTTGATGCTTGAAGAATTTAGGCTTTGTATTGTTTGTGAATTGGTCACATTGTATTGGCATATTGTGATTCATAGTGGATTATGTTAAGTTATTAATGTTAGAGTTAATTGGAGTTTGCTTGTTTAGTCTTTGCAAACAGAAGTCCCTTACTCTGTTCCAGAAATATCCTCTCACTATTTCTTGTGTGAATTAAAGAGCCTTTTTAAGTAGCTTCCAGTGGGAGAGCTTTTTCCCACTGGAGCATATTTCCACTGCTACTTATGATGCTTTTGCATTCATACAACTTTTTTGCAAATATTTTCATTTATGAAATGCTCATAAATAAGTAGATAGAAAGAATTTTGAATATCAATACACTACAGAGTGGGCTATAATTTAGGGATCCTGGGTTGCAGTATTCACAGCCAACAATCATCACAAAATGGTTTTATCTTGATTAACAGTGTTCTGGTATTTTGTACTGATAGACTTAGTATGCCTGACTGTATAAGAAGTAGAAAGAGTGACATCCAGATTCCACTTAATTATACCAGGGGAATCACAGTGCTATTTAGCACTTCACTGTTTTTATAGGTGATATATCTGTACTGAAAAAGACTGGATATAAAAAAAAAAAGTTGGATATAATATTGCCGTTTATATCACAGAACATCTCATTTTCATACTGACATCCACACAGCAATGAGAAAATAAAAGCAATGTAATTTCCATTATTCAGCATTTTCACAGGTATTTGGGAGGAAAGGAAATTGAAAGCAAGACCAAAATGGTGGTTTCTCTTGGTACCATCTTCCTGCTTGTGTCTGTTCTGCTCTTTGCTCCTTCAGTCTCTTAAATTATGATTTCAACAGCTATTAGTGGCATCCTGGCCAATCATGAAATTTCAGGCTTTGTTAAAAATGTTAAGCTAAGAGCTGTTCAGCTACTCTCAGATAAACATCTTTGAAAGAAAGGAAGAAAGAAATGTTAGCAGTTAAAAGTGTCCTGGCTGTAAGTGAAGCAGAATTGTATGAATCTGTGAGATGTTAAGGTTCAGAAAGTAATATTGTAAAAAACTTCCTGACCTAATCTTGGCTGCTGCTTTTTGTGATGCTGCTCTGATAGGCAAGCTGCTTTCCTATCTTGAAAGCTAAACTAAAACCTGTATCTCATACTGTACTGTATTGCTGACTAAAGCATGACTGGCAAGGCTGTTGGTACATGTGATATAAAAGATATATAAATCTCTGTGATAATCAGTATTCTGCTGCTTTAGAAACATGTAAGTACTTTTGTCCCCTTACTGTCTTCTGTGTAAAGGAGATGAGGTATCTACATTCTAAGGTTTTGAAAAACAGATTTCTCTGAGAATAATTTCCTTAACATACTATTCAGAAAAAAATCAATGATCATAACTCTCAAAGAGTGTCTAATGCTTGATCCTGATAAATCTGTTATAATCTGCATGACTGAGTACTTTTGAAATCTGGAACCGGAGTATAACAAAAAGCTTAAAAGGGATTTACTGTTAGATCAAAGCTAGCAGTTGACTTTGACGATTATCTTGTTTCTACAGGTTCATTTTTTTTAAAGGCTGTATACGTGTTAAGTATATAGTCATTGCCTAAATCCAGTTTTTATAATGCAGGTGAGCAGAGAACAGTTTACCAGGTACAAAGGTAATTTTCAGATATGTTAAGGTAAAGAACCGGGATATGTCAAATACCTAATATATCAGGGTCTGTAATTAGGGGTAGTCTGGTTATCCAGCTGGATTCCATGTGTGAACATTGGCAAGTCACAATAAGTGGTAGAAATAGTCTTCCTATGTATTAAAGCGTATGGACAAAGCATAATCAGCAATAACATGGTCCATTTCCAGGTGATGTTGTGTTGAATACATAGAAATCAGTACAACGGCCCTGCGTCAGTTGCTTTATGCCAGAGCACAAGTTTGCTGTGGAAATATGTGATTACTACTGAGAAGTTTTCCTAGCACACTGAATTTAACTGATTTGATAAAATCCTAAGATTTTGTATCATAAAGCCTTTCTGGCTGTTTGTAATCCGTACTGAATTTTATAAATATTGTGTAGCATGACATACAATAAGTTCAATGTTAAACATAACATAGCAAAATGAAAGAAGTAATTATATATCTTAAAAATTTCTATTTTTTTCTTCCCCAAATGATACTGAATTATTACAGATTGAATTTATTGAATAATTTTTATAATATCCCTCTTTATATACTGCTCAGGTTGGGGCAAAATTCAGGTATAATAGAGCAGCATGCTGAGGAAATGCTCTATTACATCAACAGAAGAGTAACTGAATTCTCAATGGGATAAGGCATTTAATTGTTGCATTTCAAGTATCAGCTGCTGTCGATTCAATTTAGAATTTTTCTGTTCAGCTTAACTCCTGTGATTATTGTTATAGCTCTGTAAAGGAAGCATACCAGATGTGTAAGATACAACTCACCATACGTAGTGCCCCACATAAATTAAGATGTCTTTTGATGTTCCTGGTAATTGACAGTTCTACTGATAATTTTCTGCCTTTTCTGTCTGATCTTTTTGATCTCTCCTTATAGTGGATATCTCAGTTCTTCCATGTTAACTGTTAGTCTTACACAATTTCAGTAATAGGAATTCATTATCGTGTATGCTTATTAAACTAACTTCATAATATCTGAGTTACTGAACTTTTCATTTTCTTGTAAAAGAATGGACAGTAGGTTTTTCAAACTTATCGTTTAGCCAGTTCATAATTTTTGTTTGCTCTGCTACTACTACAGCATTCTGCTAGAAATGCTGTCCAGATTGGAATGATGCAAGCAACATTTTAAGAAAACACTTCATAATAAAACCAGATAGTCACTGCTCAGTTTAAAAATAATTTACTGTATTGTATTGATAAATGGTAATTTTTAGCACCATATATACATTTCTTTGGAATGTACCTTGCATTTATGGTATTTCTGGCCTTTCCTCAAACTGATGATTGACTTCCATTGATGTTTAAATGCTATAGTCCTTACTTGAGGACTACAGTTTTTATTCCATACTTTCCAGTTTCTCAATTTTAGAGGCAGTATTCCACAATGGCCAAACTGCCATGCATTATCTATAATTTGAACATATTACAGTGGGAAATTTATAAATAATAATCTGCAGAAAAGTGTGCATCCATATCTCTGTACACTGGACCTGACCTCATGGATGCTAAAATTTGTGCGCAAACATGAGACATTAATATGTAAGCTGGGATTTTTAAAAAAGTTTAGAGAAAATGAGTGTGCAGATATCACTGAAATTATGTGCATAATACATCCTACAATACATTTTTCCATTTGTTTGATCTTCCTCTAAATTGTGCTCTATAGTGCACCACAGTACACAAAAGTCAGAGTTAAGCCTATGTCAAAATCACAACACAATATATTGTCAATGTGATTCAGTAGAATCGGGGGGGGGAAGGAATGAATCTTCTTTTTGTTTGAAGAACATACTGAATATTTGCTGCAATGTAAAATTCCATTCAAATCTTAAGTTACTTTCTGTATCCGCAGACTAATATTGTTTACACTTCCTTTACAAAAACCTGAAGCTTTCTCAAAGATGTTTTAAAGGAATAATGCCTCTAACTTCAGATTTGTGTCAGCAAAAATACATATCTTTAATGTTACCATGGACCATCTCTGTTTAGTATTAATTCTCTGTAGTCTCTATTCTAAATCTGCTTACATCATTCCCTTTATAAGATTAGCTACTTATCAATGCAGCCACTTTACTGATGTTATACTCCACATAGTGATAACATTAGAAGAGTCATAGAATGCTATGATCAAACTACTTATTATAGTACTCATATTTGTCTGTTGCCAACATAATGTGATGGTGTAAAAGAATAACTTTTAAAGTTTGAATTATATTATCAGTATGATATATTGGTGCAGTATTATTTTATGATGGTATTGTTTTAAAAGCATTTGTTTTCACCTTAGTCTTCCAAAGATTTTTTTTTTGGCCTTTTATGGTGATTGGACATCTATGTGTACTGTACCAAAGTAATAAGTAGTTTAAAAATGCACAATAAATTCAGAAAATGCATTGGCAAGTGAGAATGCAAAATATCAGCTACTGCTCTTAAAGTAATGTGCTGCTCTTTTGGAAACAGAGAGAATTAAATTATCCTATACAACTCATAACATGTGTTTTCATGTCAATGATAATGAAAAGTTTATGTTGAAACTTTTTAGATTTAGATTTTTTCTGACTTGATAGAATAACATTTACTTGAGACATGAAAATACATCTGTGGAGCTTGCTGTTGGTTTGGTCATGACGTTGGAAATTTATTTGTATTAACACATGCTATCTGGTGTCATCTAAAATGCAGCCACATGATTGGAATAATTAAACAGTACAAAGTGTGGAAGGCACCCAGTCCTAACTTACTGAAATTTCCTTTCTAAATTCTTATGTGTGGCTCAGAATAGTAGTCTAATAATTTCAGCAATTCCTTGTATGAAAATATCAAAATATTTTCAATAGGGAAATGCACGTGGTGTAGTTTCTGATCTTGTGACCTCACCTGTAGTAGAGCAATTTGTCATTATAGATTGTAGATAAGAAGTTATTTTAATGTCAGACCACTGAATACATGCAAAATATTTTGATATGCATTTCAAATTTCTATTGAAAATAACTGAAATTGAAAAAAAATAATTATGTGGGGTTTCATTCACAGAAATTAAATGCATCCAGTTCATCAGAAGGCAGCACAGTTGATATTGGACTACCTCCAGAGGGTGAACAACCAGAAGCAGAACCCGAAGAAGTTCTGGAGCCAGAGGCTTGTTTTACAGAAGGTAGGGAAAGCGAAATGTATGCAAGATACATCGACCTAATGGTATTGCTTTGCACTGAATTTTATTTTTATTCAAAATCAGAAAGAAGCTTTGTGATTATAGTTGTAATTTCTATTTGCATTAGTAAATCCTTCAGAGTTACTGCTGTAGATTACTGTTCTTGTGTGTGCTCTCTTTCTCCTTGGAAGGTATAATAAAAGGCACAAAGCTTTAACTTCAAATATTGAAACAAAAATGCTTAAATAGGAGATACTTATTTACAAGCATCTATTGCAGTAGCACTGAAATAAATGACTACTGTTCACTGTAATTCCTAATAAATACTTACCTTATTCTGATGTCTCAAAATTTATCATCACATTTAGGATGTGTACGGAGATTCAAATGCTGTCAAGTCAGTGTAGAAGATGGAAAAGGGAAAATCTGGTGGAATCTTAGGAAAACCTGCTATAAGATTGTTGAACACAACTGGTTTGAGACCTTCATAGTCTTCATGATTCTTCTCAGCAGCGGTGCTCTGGTAAATTAAGTGTGAAACTATTGTGACTATTTTAAGCAGCAAGCATTTAGAATTTCTGTTAATCATATAGCTGCAGGGAACAAATCAGAATTTGATATCCGTTTCATAAATGTTATAATGTAAACATGTATCAGCAAGTATTTGGCATATATTTTAGATTACATAAGAGTTTGCTCACAGGCTATGAAACAAATCATTTGGCAAATTCAAAATTTAGATTTAATGGAAATAAATAGTTTTATCAGACTGGTGTTCACATACCTTCATATTGATGATAATAGCTTTTTTTTTTTTAATATACACATTTAAATAAAAACACAGCTGACCTAGGAACTTCTCAAGAGCAACTTGAATTGTCAGACTGAGATGTAGGGTGCCAACATGATTCTGTCAGGTATTTTACAGATTGGTGTTAAATTAAGTGCACTGAGTAAGTACTGAAGTAATTAGTTCCCCATAGCAGGAGCAAAATGTAATATTCTTGCTCTACTTGGTTCAATGCACAGAGATTCACGGTCATTGCAGACATTTTCTTTTGACAAGAGAGTTCTCTCTATTTAGGATTGTTTTGTGGGTTAGCGTGCAGAGTTTGGTTTCAATTATTCATCAAAAATACTGTATCACAGAGTCATTTTTAAATCCTTCATAGAATTTTGATATAAAGTTGTAGCTACCACAAAGGAAATCCTTATGTTAGTAAGCCATTGCTCTCTGTAATGCATTGACCCTGCCTGGATGCCAGGCACCCACCAAAGCTGCTCTAATCACTCCCCTCTGCAAGCAGAGAGGGGAGAGAAAATATAACAAAGGGTTTATGAGTTGAGATTAGGACTGGGAAAGATCACTCACCAATTACTGTCATGGGCAAAACAGACTCGAGTTGGGGGTATTAATTGAATTTATTACTTACCAAATCAGAGTAGGATAATGAGAACTAAAATAAATCTTAGACATCTTCCCCCCACCCCCCTCCTTCCCAAGCTCCACCTTCTCTCTCCCAGCAGTTCAGGGAGATGGGGAATGGGAGTTACAGTCAGTTTATCACAGGTTGTTCCTGCTGCTGCTCAGGGAGAGGAGTCTTTTCCCTGCTCCAGTGTGGGGTCCCTCCCAAGGGAGAGAGTCCTCCACGAACTTCTCCAGCGTGAGTCCATCCCATGGGCAACAGTTCTCTATGAACTGCTCCAACATCGGTCGCTCTTCCAGGGGGTAAAGTACTTTAGACACAGGCTGCTCCAGTGTGAGTCCCCCACAGGGCCACAAGTCCTACCAGGAAACCTGCTGCAGTTTGGGCTCCTTTCTCCATGGCTCTGAAAGTCTGGGCCAGAAGCCTGCTCCAATATAGGTTTCCCACTAGTTCACAGTCCTCTTTCGGGCATCGACCTGCCTTGGCGTGGGATCTCCTCCATTGGCTGCAGGTGGATCTCTACATCCCATTGACCTCCATGGGCTGCAGGGGCACAGCTTCTTCACCATGGTCTGCACCATGGGCTGTAGGGGAACCTCAGCTCTGGTGCCTGAAACACCTCCTGCCTCTCCTTCTACACTGGCCTTGGTGTCTCCAGGGCTGCTCCGCTCACATGTTCTCACTCCACTCTTCCCTGGCCACAGTTAGCTCAGTGCAGTAACTTTTTTTCCCCTTCTTAAATATGTCATCCCAGAGGCATTACTATAATTCGTGCTTGGCTCGGCCTTGGCCAGTGGTGGGTCCATCCTGGAGGCAGCTGGCATTGGCTCTGCCAAACATGGTGGAAGCTTCTGCCAGCTTCTCATAGAAACCACCCCTGTACCCTGCTACCAAAACCTGGCCGTGCAAACCCACTACAGTATCCATGGAAACAAATTAAAATTAGTTTGGAGGGTGGTACTACAGTAAGTTTTGCGTGTCACTGTTCAGCTTAGCTGAAAGCTGAATATTGTGTTTGGACCCAGCTTTATGAAAAGTGTGAAGCGAAAGTCAAAGTTACACTTGAGGGAAGGATGTATGCCTTATCATCACATATATTTTTTCAATTCAAATTCTTTCTTGGCCATTATATACCACACTGCAAATTGTGAAGATATTTAATTATATTTTCAAAAATCTTTTTCACAGGCATTTGAAGATATCTACATAGAACAACGTAAAACTATCAAGACTATGCTGGAATATGCTGACAAAGTTTTCACGTACATCTTCATTTTGGAAATGCTTTTAAAATGGGTGGCTTATGGCTTTCAAACCTATTTCACTAATGCCTGGTGCTGGCTGGACTTCCTGATTGTTGATGTATGTATTCTTTTTCATGTCCTGTACTACAGGCTCTAAAAATCAGAATGTTATGTTTTCAGGATAAGATTTCTGTACTATTAAATGAAAACTCTATTTTAACTGTTGATGTGATATGGTTTATAATTCTTTTCAGAAAGGAAAAAATATTCAGATATACTTGTTACTCTAGAGATGTTGTATTGAAATTCTCTACTTTATGAAGTAGTAATGCTTTATTGAAATAATGATTTTTACTATCTTATTTTTTGATGGTATGGAAAGGATCCTCTTAAGGTTTTGCTGTATATGGAAGCAATTTCTTTAAGGGTTTCTAATATTCTAATCAATTACTGTAAGTGTCCTATTGCTTACTCTGTGCAATATGAAAGGAAAATACTGCTAGGAATTCTCAGTTCCATTGTACTATTCAGTACTCTTGCACTTTTCACCCTATTGTGGGTGACCTCAAAGAGATGCTTCATAGAACCATAGATGAGCCCCCTTAAAGTGAGTTCTCAAATGATTTTCAAAAGGCTGCACTACCAAGGAGCAGATACACATTGTCTGAAAGAGACCTACTGATAAGTGCATTGTGATTTTAAGTCTACATGCTCAACAATGTATGCATGGTGCTGGGTAGCACAAATGGAAGATTACAGGTCTTCTACCATATAGCAGATATTCGTTTCCCTTCCATCCCCAATAGCCTGACTGTGATAATAGGCATCTCTCTGTTCCACAGATGTAATTCCCATGGAAAGCAGGCTAAGAAGGTGTCTTGATTCACTTATTAGCTCATTTCAAAAAGCAGCAGAATTCTATAGGAATTGCTTTGTATCTCCCTAAAACTACAATGATGTGATAGGTCATGGAGTCTTTACTATACAGAGCTTGGAAAACATTATAACTTTTAAATCTATACCAGCATTGCAAATCCTATGATAAAACATGACTACATGCACATTTAGTATTCTGTGAATGAGCCTGTACCTTTGTATAAAACAGTGTGTTGGCTCAGTCATCAGATGTGTAAATTGCCATGACCAGTAGAGCTTGTATTTATCAACAAATGTTTTATTCTAATTTGATAATCAGGGACTTAGTTACTTCTGTGAAATTTATAAATAACTTCACTAGTTTTTCATGGCAACCTTAGCCTGTTGCAATTTTTTTCATGAAAAAATTAATATCTCAGGCATTCCTTTTAATCTGTAGTCAGGGATCGAGATAAAAAAGTGAAAAGATCAATTTGGAGATGGAAGAATTGAGAGAACAGGAAGGATGGAAGGAGAGGGCATTAAATGAAGGGAAATAGGGGGTGATTTGGTTTATTTTTTCTTTATTAGGGCCACTCCTTCCCAATGGCTATTATAAATACATTTCCAGGGATTATTGATGAAAGATAATTGTATTATTTATTTTACAGCTATTCTAGTTTATTTACTCATCTGCCTGCAGACCAGACCAGCGTTATGCAAGCCAGAATTGATGAAGTGGTTAAAGGAATCACAGGGAATGTAATGAAGTGTGGATATGCCTAACAATGAAGCTTCTACCATTGTCTAACAAACAGTTGGTTCTCTGTCTTGATTAGTCTGGTTAAATGTGAACAGCATTGGTAGCTATGGCTATTGAATGAGATTTTCTGGACACTAGAAAATTACATTTGACCAAAGGCCGGGTCTGGATGTGGTTTTTGAGAGCTTTTACATTCTCATCAAGTTCTGAAGATATCATGGGAAGTCCTGACCTAAATTGGCCATTCCAATTCACCCAGCTTTTGAGAGTTTTCTTTTTGCATGTGACTTCATTTTTTTTTAAATACCACCAAATGTTGACTGGTTTATGTGAATGTAGAAGGCATTTTTTATACCATTCTGCCAACATGGTTTCATCAACAGGTACCTAGAATATACTTTTATTCTACTTTGTCTGACTTGAAAGATCTTTCTGCATTATAGAGGGATTCCTGGAGAAAGAGGTCCAGCCTTGAATCTTCTTGAGAAGTTCAGGGCACACATCATTCCCACCATATGTCTCGAAAGGATATACAAGATGAATGAGCAATATTGCCTTTCTGTTTTTGTGTAGGTCTCTTTGGTTAGCTTAACAGCTAATGCCTTGGGCTACTCAGAACTTGGTGCGATTAAATCCCTTAGGACACTAAGAGCTTTGAGACCTCTAAGAGCCTTGTCGCGATTTGAAGGGATGAGGGTAAGACAACATGAAAGAATTGAAATGCTGCATGCATACACGGAAACAATGCATGCAGAATACTCAGCGGCAAATCCATGCAGAAGTGCTACACTATCATCCTGTATATTTCACATTTATCACTAACATATAAGCAAAAGGCTTCATCTGCTTATATGAATTCATGTGTTATTGCACACATTTTACACTTATTTAGGCTCCTTGGCCTTTCACCCTATTTCATATTTTCATGGATGGCCCAAGGATTTATGAACTGCATGGATCTATGCAATATTACTACAAAACTGAATTTATCCCATACAAATACATCCTACTATAGTCAGAACAGTTTTAAAAAAATCAATACTTCCTCTCAAAAGTGTGTGCACATGCGCTCATGTATATATGCACATGTGTATTTCTTACAAGTGTAGAGTATCATAGACAGTCTATCAAACATCTTTTAACCTACAGTTCTGTATATCTTGGTTGGGAATGTCCGTTACAACTAAAAGTTTTGTAATGAATTTGCATGTTAATAAGTAAATTGGCAATATACCTTCTCTCTTTCATATTAGAACTATTGCATTCTATTTAAGAAAACTTTTCTAACATACCAGAGATTGAGCTGGTTTTATTTCTGGTTGCATACTGCTTTCCATATTAATTCTAAAATGTTGATTATAATCTATAAAACACTAAGCAGCCTGAAAACATATCAGACTTTTGCTGTCAGAGTTGGGTATATTCAAGAATAACCTGTCCCCAGCTGTTCATTAGCAGCGTGGCAGTTACCACAGCTGAGCCCCTCAGCTGCCCAGTGGGGCATGCTCAGTCTGTTCCAGTGCAAAGTCAAATTCATTAGTTTGGATCACTTCTTCAGTGCACTGAAATGGACAGATCTTATGCATTCTGCTGTGACTTGAAAGCTCTAGAAATGTTTCTCTTAGGGGTAGTAGTGTACAACTGGAGATGGTAGATACACGTAGCTTTTTGTAGTACCCACCACAGGAAGATGTCTGACATACACCTTCGGGGTCCATCTGTCTGGACATACTGCCACAGATCTAAACAGCAGATGCACCTGAACTGGAACCCTATTGCTGTCATTAAAAGTGATCCTTTTGTGAGCTCCCTGCTGTGATCTTTGGCACCCCAGGTTGTAAGCTGATTAGCAAATTTGTAACTCAACTACAAATTGGTGAGAAAATGTGATGCTCTACATGTGTGGAAAGTAAGAGAGGAGGCTTCAATCAAAAACAAGACAGGCTTTGGTGAAACATTATAAATTCAAATAGGAAATACCATTTCCTGGTCTCCAACACATTTCTAGAGCTTTACTAAAGCAAATTTGAAAATGTGGGATGTTTATATCAGGTGTAAGGCCTGTCTAAAACCTCACTAGTGTTTCACTAAAAACTGCATTAGCTGGGGGTTTTCTTTATGACAATGATTAGGAAAAAAACCAAACCAAAAATATTACAAATTTTATATGCACAGTAAATTGCATATAAAGTGGCAATTTATTGTGGCAAGGAAAAAACAATCACTTTGTCATGAAGGTTTATTGGTAATTGTCAGTCCCATGAATTCTGTGTTGGTGTAAACTTTACCTACTGATTGGATCCTGATCTGCCAGCTGTATCTTTGTAAAATACTCAAATATGGAGGAGATTTATGACTTTAGCAAAAGATATTAAAAAAATTAGATAGTGTCAAACTAGAAATATGATCTATATTTTTATTAGTTAAGCAATTAACCATTGAAATTTTCCTATGGATATAATGAATTTTGCCTTCTTTAAAGTAATTTATTCTAGGTTTAGTGTCTTGAAAGATCCAGTACCTGAAGGTGATGAAGGAATTAGTATGAGAACATTTTAAGGTCTGAGACATGGAAATTCAAGATGTCTGTTTATAACATAGTCATTTCCAGTGATGCGCAACTGTGTGTTTTGAGTGTCTTCAAATGATTCATATTACAAGCTGGTCCTCTATAGATTCAGGACTCAGACTAAAACCAGAGAAAGTAGGTCAGCTGTAGGAATCCAGAAATTAAAAAATGAAGAACATGACTGGACCTGCAGATGTAGCAGAAACAGGAACAGAATTCTCAGGTGTACTGAGACTGGAAGCTTGAGGACAAATATTTTTACTTCATTAACTATCCCTTTATATCTCAATAATGATTCCTGATGGATGATATCACTTCATTTAAGAAATCTACTTATATTTTTTAGGTAGAAGAATTGAGATAACTTGAAATAAAATTTATGTAAAAGTAATGACTAATACATTTGGAAAATATTTCCAATTTAAACTAATTCAGTATTGTTTTTAGAATATTCATTTGCTTAGGTCAAACAACTCCTTATGGCCTTCCACAGTCATGATGTTGACAGTGCTGGTACAAGCCTGTCAGCACAAGACAGCACTGTTAAAATAGTCAGAAGAGATTTATCCATTAGTCAGGGAATCCTCTCTACCCAGTTGCTCAGTGATAAAATGCTATACTATTTTTGCTTACTGATTTATAATAGGTATTGCCAAGGAGATTTTTAGTATGATTAAGAAACTATTCTAATTTTTTTTAAATTTCCCCACTAGAAATAACCAATTATTAAATCGTGATTTAAAATATGGGGGGGGGAGGAAGCAAGCAAAAAAACAAACTAAAGGATGGCAGGTTTGGACTTAATGCAGCATTCTATGCTTTTATAGAGTCATGGAGTAATTTACATTGAAAGGAACCTTATTTGGTCCAGCTTCTAAATTTAACATAAAAACAACTTCATTGAAGTCCTATAGGATCTCAAATATAGTCCAACGTATGTATCACCCAAAAGAGGTAGTGTTTTGGCAGGATTGGAGCCCTGAAAGTAAAGCAGGTATTGCTCCTTTCCTTCAGCCCAATGCAACTTTAGAGCACACGTGACAGTGGTGTTCACCACCTACTCTAACATTCAAAGGTTTTATTTTCTGTTCTGTAAAATGGCGAATGAATGAAAGGCGATTTACCTGGATGACTAATTTTATAGTTAATTGATTCTATGGATGCTATTAATTGTAGATATAATTGTAATACCAAAATACTTTACAGGGTTAAACTACATATTTGTATTTCAAACAGAAACAATTAGCTTAGTATGCTAGAGGATCTGCCCTAGTGCCTACATCGTAGAAACTAATTAATTATAAACTATTCCATCAACATAATAACTACTGTTCTGCATTTAAAAAAATAATCTTCATTAGGGTGTAAGGATCTGATTCAATTGTTTTGGCAAAGTTGGCAGCAGTGCTCCACAGTTACTAAATTTTATATTGTTAGAGTTATTTACAGAAAGATTTAAAATAAGAATTAACTAATTTAGTGGTTCATCAATTCCATCATTAAATTAATAATTTTCATTCATAATGGACCTACTTTCTCCCTAATTTTATTTTCCTTACTTGTTTTATTTTCAATCTGGCATGTTTTTAATCATTGCTCATCATCATACATGAACTCATTTTCACATTTTTCTTTCCCGAAGCCTGATTTTTCCCAAAATTCGTTTGGGAATTAAATCAAGTCTCTTCTTCAAGTTTTATCTGCCACTTGCCTGAACCCTAACAGCTTTGGTGTGTTCAGACACTCAGCAGGTTTCCTGGTTTGAACACTGCTTCTTTTCTCATTTTCTACGTAACCATCCAAATGAACATGCACACGTCCCTGAGTTTTATTTTTAAAAAGACTTAAAATTAATTTCAGTTAAAAATTTGCTCAGTAATAGATTTTAACTGTTTACCCAGTAAACGTGTAATATAAAAAATGTGGTTTGTTTGATTCAATCAGCGATTATATTTATTATGGACATGATTTTGCAGACATACATTAAGTAAATATTCTAAAAAGAACTAATAGATGCTTTTTTTTCTGATTATTTTTTTAGTTTGTTTTATTGGTTTGTTCTGATTTTTTCCCAGTCTTTAAAGTTACCATTTGCTACTGTTTGTATTTTTGACTTCTAATTATGTTGACATTTTATCTTTTCTCTATACTGCTTTTCTGACTTGTTACTCTCAACAATTAAAACAGTGTAACACAGATATTAGAATTATAACAGAGTTACATTTAAGAAAGGCTGATGATGCATTTGTAAGGTACTGATGCCTGTGTTCTTACAATGTCTCTCTTCGGTTTCATTTGTCCTCTAGGTCGTTGTGAATGCCCTGTTGGGAGCGATTCCATCTATTATGAATGTGCTTCTTGTTTGCCTTATATTCTGGCTGATCTTCAGTATCATGGGAGTAAACCTATTTGCTGGAAAATTTTACTACTGCGTTAACACTACAACTGATGAGAGATTTGACATCAGCCAAATCAACAACTACAGTCAATGTGAGGAGCTCATACAAAACAATGAAACTGCCCGGTGGAAGAATGTGAAGGTTAACTTCGATAACGTAGGCCTTGGTTATCTTTCTCTGCTTCAAGTGGTAAGTCACCACTCCTTAATTTCTATTTCTCTTTCTATATCTCTGTTGCTGACTTGTAACAATAAAAAGTTATTTCTTATTGGTTTTTTTTTTTAATTTAGAAATTTTGTCTGTCACTTCTTGGTTTGAATTATGAAGTGTGGGATAAATCCATGACTCTACAGAAATTATTCAAGACCCAGGGGCTGTGCTGACTATGAGAAAAAAATACGTAATTTAAGCCTAATACTCCTGGGCTGTATTGAAAAAAATAACTTGCACAAAAAATAACTTTTACATCAGATATTACTTATAAGGGATAAAAATTCTTAATAGGTGCTATGTCCTCTATAGTGAGATACTAGAATTTGCTTGCAATTCTTGTGCATGAATAAAACATGCAATAGAAAGCAAGAGTCAGGTATTAATGTTGCACTGTGCTGGTTTGTACGATGAGAGCTAAAGACACTTAGTCGTCAGGTCTTAAACAACATTTCTGACAAGCCATTTTCCAGGAAAAGTGTGATGTAAACACCAGTATTCTTTTTATAGGCTACATTTAAAGGATGGATGGATATCATGTACGCAGCTGTGGATTCTCGTAATGTAAGTATAGTCCCTTGACTCCATTTGTTTTGACTGTATGAGCTCCGAGATTTGAGAATGTAATTTTAACATCTTTCAGAAATAACAGTAAAAATGAGAGAAGAAGGAGCTATTATAATTTTGTAGTCAAAGAAAATGGAAACCATAGGAAAAATACAAGAGATAGGGAAAGCAGAGGAGCAGTCCTAAAGGATTCCACATTCTCGATGGTATGGTTGGACCAAAATTCCTCAATCCCACACCAGACTTAACTGTTGCCTGAAACGCCTTTTCCTCCTCTTATTGTGCATCGAGGAATTATTTATATTTGGAAACAGGCACTGATACAGAGATAAGTTTTTTTGTAATGCTGATCTTTTTTTAAAGCTCAGACTTTCACTGTGCTCTGCAAGCCACTCCTTTCTTTAGGGCACAGTGCCTATTTTTAATTTGGCCTGCGCATTTTTTTACCCTTTTGCCTCCTCCTTGCTCCCTTGGTGCAAGTTTTTCTGTAGTTCTAAGTAGACAACTGAATAAACTATACTGGTAAAGCTCCAGCTACACTCACAGCAGGCCTGTTGTAGCTGTACCAGTGTGCATAGCTGTACCAAGAATATATGCTTAGTCTAAACACCGCTTGGATGCCTCTCTTCCATAATCTGGTGCAGTTTCCTAATTCCCATAGCAGTGAAAGCTCTGCCTGCCCACATCAGGGGCTCCCACATGATTTACAGAAAATTCTGCAGATTTACATGCTGGTGTTTCTCCTCATCTGTAGACTCAGATAGATGGAACTTTAGTAGTTTAAACTAATCGTGTCTTCAGTACTTATTCTACATTCATACAGGCCAGTTACATTTTTTAAAATGAAATATCAAGTTTGATAGCAAAGTTCTTTTTCAAGAATGTAACTTAATAGATTGAAAGTCAGTGGAATGGATATGTCAGAACTTGACTGTGAGAAGCAAAGATCAGAGTGATAGAGCCCTAATTTTATCCAGCATATATTTTGTGCTCACTGTTAAACTAAGTTTCTATGCCTGTTTTTGCAGGTTTTGGATCAGCCTAAGTATGAAGATAACCTGTATATGTATCTTTACTTTGTCATCTTTATCATCTTTGGATCATTTTTTACCTTGAACCTTTTTATTGGTGTCATCATAGACAATTTCAACCAGCAGAAAAAGAAGATAAGTACTTCATCATTATTCTACAAAGAAATCAAACAAATGCTTGATTTTGGTCCAGTCATAAAAATTTTATTCATTAAGTATTTTTTTCTTCTATAATAAATTAATATGAGCTCTGCATGCTAAATACATTGAATTATTAAAGCTTACAGCTTGACTTGATGAGGGCTTGATGGATAATTGACAAGATATGTCTGTCCATGATTAGTGAAATACTCATTGTCATTTTTGTAAAGATGTGGATTTGGGGCTGGAGCCTACAGTAGACTCATAAAAAGTCTATCCATTGAAATAGCAAAATTAGCTATAAAAACTCTTTGCTATATTACCTTCATATCACAGAGCTCAGCAGTGCAGATTTCTGAACTTTAATAACAAACTTTGTATTATCTTCATTTGTGCTCTTTAGTCTTTTTGTTTTGTCAACACTGCATCAAAAGGTATTAGTGTTTCAGCTGCAGAATTAACCCTTTGTGTAGCTTAATACTTAATTTATAAAAATAATAGAAGAGGATTTTTATATCTGTCCTAAATTTTCCCACAGAAGAAAATGTGACCAAGAGTGATTATTACTATTATTTTTAAGTAATCGATAAAGATACATGATTGTAACCAGTTTTTGTCTCTTTGGTTTACTTTGGAGGTCAAGACATTTTTATGACAGAGGAACAGAAGAAATACTACAATGCAATGAAAAAATTGGGTTCAAAGAAACCACAAAAGCCTATACCTCGACCAGCAGTAAGAATAAAAATATTTTCTGTTATTTTTACATCTGTATGAAAATTGGATTTTTTCAATTATGCCTTAGGCTGAAATAAGTTGTAAGCTAAAACAAGAAGTGATATAAGAAAAGCCTTATTTATCTCAAATAATTTTTTTTTCTCTTTTCCCCCACCCCCAACAGAACAAATTCCAAGGCATGGTCTTTGATTTTGTAACAAAACAAGCATTTGATATCAGCATCATGATACTTATCTGCCTTAACATGGTCACAATGATGGTAGAAACAGATGATCAGAGTGAAGACATGGAAAACATTTTATATTGGATTAACCTGGTGTTTATCGTACTTTTCACCGGAGAATTTGTCCTGAAATTGATTTCACTTCGCCATTACTACTTTACTATAGGTTGGAATATTTTTGATTTTGTGGTTGTCATTCTCTCCATAGTAGGTAAGAGCAATTAATTTTTATGAAATGTCTAATTCTGTAGAAACAGAAACATTTTTGGCATGTAAAATCTATTTATATTTTGGTTCAACTTTGTCACTAGAAAGTCTTATCCACAAAATAACTGAAAAGTGTATGGTAAGAAATTGTTTAGCAAGAGGCTTCATATATTCCTACTTTTTTATTAGTTGAAATTAGATCTTTATTCTGAATTCAATAGAGATTTCAATGCATACATAAAAATCAATTTTGGTATAAATTTACAGTGGCAGTTGCAGGTGAAAGAGTCCAGCAGTCCAAAATCCAAGAGTAAAATCTGTGTGGGACTATTGTTGGTTAGCATGCACATATCCTAGGTAGCAGGGTAAAACCCTTAGCTGACTTCAGAGTTTTGTTTGATCTGGAGAGGTTTCATGCCTGAGCTGGAGTGAGAAACTGGAGATGCAGAGCTGAAGCAGATATAGTAACAAATAATGACTCCACTAATCTTTGCTTTACCTAGAGCAGCAAACCTGAAAGAACTGAGTAAAAATTGTGTTATTTTAACTTTTCAGAACTCCTTAATATGCGAATCGGTTTTACTATATTTATATCCAACCAGGATGCAGTTAATTTTCTGCTTTGAGGCACATAATATAATGCTCAATTTTTCTACTCTTCAATGAGGTTTAACAAATGTTTTTATTACCAGTTTGTTTACATTTGAATTGCTGTGTCACTAATAATAAACTTGTGTTCATGTTATTTTATGTATCATTAAGAAGTTGCAGTTCTCTACAAACATACGTATTTTCTTTGAATACCATAACTTGATTACATGACATTTTAATACTACTCTACATATAACCTTTCTTCTGATTAACTGACATTATTTTTGTTACAATTAAACAGAAGAGTATTCCTCTGGTCTCAGCATTTGCTAACATACATACACTAGTTATCAGTTTGCCCTAAAAAAAGATTGATGTTGTGTATTTGTTTGTCTGTTCACATACATTCTCATGCAATTAATACTCAGAAGAATCATTGATGCAGTTTTCCATTATCCTGCAAATTGCTTCAGAATTTCTGTTGGGATTTGTTAGTTTCCAAAGCATACCAAACTATAAAGGCTTCGTAAAAACAACTGAATGGCTAATTTCTAAAAATCCGTGTAAATATCCTATTCTTCTAAAGTTCTACAATATTTGTAGAATAAATCTTTAGCAGTGGTTTTTAAATATAATAATACTCTTTACTGATTTAACTTGTCTTTCTCTAGGTATGTTCTTAGCTGAGATGATTGAGAAGTACTTTGTATCCCCCACACTATTCAGAGTCATCCGACTTGCCAGAATCGGTCGAATCCTGCGCCTCATTAAAGGCGCCAAGGGAATCCGCACTCTGCTTTTTGCTTTGATGATGTCTCTTCCTGCTCTGTTCAACATTGGTCTGCTGCTCTTCCTGGTCATGTTCATCTATGCGATATTTGGCATGTCCAACTTTGCCTATGTTAAGAGGGAAGTTGGGATCGATGACATGTTCAACTTTGAAACGTTTGGCAACAGCATGATCTGCCTGTTTCAGATCACCACGTCTGCTGGCTGGGACGGTTTGCTCGCCCCAATTCTGAACAGTGGAGAGCCCGACTGTGATCCCCATAAAGATCATCCTGGGAGCTCTGTGAAAGGTGACTGTGGCAACCCTTCTGTTGGGATTTTCTTCTTTGTCAGCTACATTATCATCTCCTTTCTGGTAGTGGTGAACATGTACATTGCTGTGATTTTGGAGAACTTCAGTGTTGCTACTGAGGAAAGTGCTGAACCCTTGAGCGAGGACGACTTTGAGATGTTCTATGAGGTTTGGGAGAAATTTGATCCCGATGCAACACAATTCATAGAGTTCAGTAAACTATCAGATTTTGCAGCTTCATTAGATCCGCCTCTTCTCATCGCAAAACCGAACAAAGTCCAGCTCATTGCAATGGATCTGCCCATGGTGAGTGGTGACAGAATTCACTGCCTTGACATCCTGTTTGCTTTCACAAAGCGTGTTTTGGGGGAAAGTGGAGAGATGGATGCCCTCAGAATACAGATGGAAGATCGGTTTATGGCAGCCAATCCTTCTAAAGTCTCCTATGAACCAATTACAACCACATTGAAACGAAAGCAGGAGGAGGTGTCTGCTGTCATCATTCAGCGTGCTTACAGACGTCATCTTTTAAGACAAAAATTCAAAAAAGTGTCATGTATATTTAGTCAGGATAAAGGTAAAGAGGAGGATGATCTGCCCATGAAAGAAGATATGATAATGGATAAACTAAATGAGAACTCTACTCCAGAAAAAACAGACATGACCCCATCCACAACCTCCCCACCTTCTTATGACAGTGTAACAAAGCCAGACAAGGATAAATATGAAAAAGACAAATCAGAAAAAGAAGATAAAGGTAAAGACAGCAAGGAAAGTAAAAAGTAACACAGAATGATGTTTGGGATAAACTGTTTACAGCCTGAAAAAGTATGTATTTGTGTCAACAGGACTCCCGTAGGAGGTACATGCCAAACTGTCAGTTTTTACATATATAGATATATATATGATTATATATATAAGGTCAGTGCCTATAACAAGACAGTGACCCCTCGTCATCAAACTGCAACTCTGTAAAACAGGGTAACATCTTGACAGGAGGTTGTTGTTTTTAGTACCAGCTGACAGTGCTGAAGAGATGATAAAATGGCCAATCAGATGGTAGGGACCAGTTAAAAAAAAAGGGTGCAAACCTATGAATCTCTGTGTTTAACATGAAACACACAGTACAAAAATTGTATCCACTGTTAGCATTTCAACAGTCACATTTGCCATATTTTTACAAAAATCAGTGTTGGTGAACTTATCATTTTTTAATTCACAGGTTGTTTACTATTATATGTGACTATTTTTGTAAATGGGTTTTATGTTGGGGAAGGGGGTATGAGGACCAGGTGTTCTACTCTCGGATTCTCTATAATGTACAGACTGAAGTGATTTGCATGAAGGCATGCTGCACTTGTAGTTCATGCATGGAAAAACATGACGTCGCACAAAGCAGCAGTCTGACTACTTCCATGTTTCAGGGTGGCTCTATATTTTGAGGTGCTTAATAACAGTATCCATCTAGTATCTCATCCAGACAAATCTTAATGTGCCTGTAAAGTCCCATAGAGTCTACAATAATAGAACAGATGTTTTATTTTTTCATTAATCATTTAACTGTGGTTGAACAAACTCTGCGTAAAAATTTTTCCGAGGGACATGAGTCCACTTTTAAGTATTCTTGTGCGAAAAACCGCCTACCTGACCTTGGGAAATTGTGTTTACCAAAAACTTGCAAAACTTAAGAATTATAAAGTTGTTCTGCTTCACCCTGCAGTATCATTTAGCCATCTTCTGCTCTCAGCAAGGTTGACATTATATGTGTTGATTAAAAAAGTACCGTCTATGTAAATAGTTATTTTATCCCGTGGTGCATGTTTGAGCAAACAAATAATGACGTGCACAATATTTATTGCATCAAATATGTACCACAGTAGGTGTAATTTGCAAGCTTTCAACAGCTAATATGAAATATTCTGTACCATTATAGATAGTTTGGAAGCTATCACTGATGCATGTTTATCTTGCCTTTGCTGCTGTTATTCTACTCCTTCCACTGTTAAGAGTCTAATATGGGAAGCCATATCTCAGTGGTTAAGTGAAATAAATTGGTCAATCGGTCATCATTCTTTCACAACATCAAGCAATAGTTTGCAGCTATTTAAGAGCTTCTTGCTTTGCATTATAAAATTTTAAGTGACTACTGTACGGTGTATAGTCAGACTGTACAGGATATGTTGCAAACTGCTTAATCTGTTGAAAAATACATGGATAGAATTTTCTAAGAAAATATAAATATTGTAAAAAATACCATTTTATTTTATTTTTCAGCGTTTTGTACATAAAATAAGAAATGAGAATTATCTTCAGGTTGATGTTACTGTCACTTTTGTTACCTTCTATCCATAGCACTTTTTAATTCAAGAACTTCACAAAATAAGAAACAAAGGAAAGAATGGGGTAGCTTTAGGTTTCTGCTTTTTTATTAGTACTGTATTTTTGCACACATTTTAATGTGAAATAAGTTTCAAACTGAGTCCAAAATGCACTTGCTTCCAAATAGATATAACTTGTAATTGAAATGTGGTGGGGAAGATTTGTTTAAAATTCTAGCACTGCCTGCATCAGAAGTTTCAAGGTAGTCTTTTTATTCATGAAATCTTTACCAGTGTTTGTTTACATAGACTATTCTTATTCTTGTTGATTCATGCTGCACTAGAACTGTTCTAAATATAATATGGGATCCACAATGCTTTTTTTTCCACAGGAATTAAATAGCAAACTTGTATAATTGATCACATCAGGACATTTTGTGTTTCTTACACAAGCAAAAATTCGATGTTGACTCCTCCTTTTACAAAAATATTGACTTGTGTGTCGGTGAACTGCATGCAGGAAAATGCTATTACCATAAAGAACAGTAAACCACATTACAGTTGAGCCAAAAGAATAAAGACTTCATTTTTTATTGTATTTAATGGTTCTTTGTTTCTTTTTTTCACTACAAACTATTTGCTATAAAGAGATGCTATGAAAATAAAACGAGAATATATAAAGTGTTAGAAATAATGAGTAGTGATTAGAATTCATTATAATAATAGATTTGCAAAAATTAAAAATAATCTAAGCTGTATGCTTTCAGAAAGATGTTTAATATGATTTGCACTTTTCAGGTTATTAATACAGTTTAGGATCCTAGTAGGATAATGTTTCTGTGCTCATGATGCTTAAATCCCTTTTTCATATAATTTATTCTGAGACAACTAGAAAAACAGATGTTAACTCTCTAGCTATCAAGGCTGAAAAGCAGTACGAATCATTTCAATGATACTTTACATTTGACGTGAAGAATTATCTTTGTGCTATAAAGAAAAAGTTGTTTCCCTCATAATTTTAAAAGTGTAATTTATTATTTTGTGTTAAGACATGAGAGTCAAATTTTTAGGTAGCAGTCATATTTGAGTGCTATTTCAAAAAAGAACTTTTCTCTGTTGTAAATTTAAAGTCACGTCGTGACTAAACAAATTAAAAGCACAAACTCTAATAATCATCACAGATATGCAGATGTGCACATCAGATACTCCATATAATATCAGGAAACCCAGATGTACCCAATGATCTGTGTTATGTGGAAGTCCGAGCTTTGGGTGTGGACCCCAGCAAATGGAGCAGTGGGATGGTGGGTGCCCTCCATCTCTTCCCTCCACAGTCTTCTACTACTGATGGTCTGTGGAGATCGTTTACTCTACAAATGACCATTGCTACATTAGTGTAGCGAGCTCTTAGGCTGCAGTATCACAATTAGATTTTTTACCTCAGGCTGTGAAGTAACAGTCGTCAGGATAGGGTGTAAGATAGGGAGAGATGAGAGAATCTGAAATTCTGTAATTTAAGGACAAATTTCCTCATGTATGGTTGATTTTGTGAAAAAAAAAAAAAAACCACAACAAAAAAATGTTGAAAAAAATGCAGGTACATAAATAATATATGCGTATGAATTAGACCATTCTGAAAATAATCAGTATGCGTCCGGCAGGGGGTTGTAATTAACAGAAGACTAGTACAAAGGAAAAAAATTAATTAAATGCCTCAAACGTGACAAACAGCTGTGGTTTTGTTTGGGTGCCCTTTTCCCCCCCTTTTTTTTCTTTTTTTTTTTTTTTTTGCTAACATGTGTAGAGGTACCGGGCACACGTGTGTCCCCTCGGACACCGGCGCTGCCCGGGTGTGTCCCCGCAGCGCCTCCCGCGCTCCCCCCGCCCGGGCAGCGCGCGCAGCCGCGAGGCGGCTCCGGCCGCTCGGTCCGCCCGCGGCTCCGGGACGGAACCGCCCCCCGGGCCCGGCCCGACGCCGACCTCTGGCCGCTGACCAGCGCCGCCCCACGGCCCAACACCGCCCCCCGGTCCCGGCACAGAACCGCCCCATGGCCCTGGCCTAGCACCGCCCCCCGGCTGGGAGCGCTCCACCCTCCGCTCGAGCAGCGGGCGCGGCGCGCATGGAGCGGCGGGCGGCGGGCAGGTAGGGAGAGCCTGCTCCATCCCGGCGGCCATCGGGGGCCTCGGGACCCGCCCGCGCCTGCAGGTGAGGGGGGCGCGGGGAGATGCGGCCGGGGCCGGCTGGTTCCCGGGGGCACCGCGAGCTCCGGGCGGGAGGCGGGGGCCGAGCGGCTGCCCGGGGAGGGGGGAGCGGCCCTCGGGAGCCGCTCGGGGTCACCCCTCCCTGGGGTCACCTCGCCCCGGGGCTGGGAAAGCGCCGCTTGGCCGCGCTCCCCGCCGGGGATGGAGGGCGGCGGCCGGGCGTCCCCGGTACTTGCGGTCGCCAGCGAAGGACCGGCTGGCGAAGCGGGGAGGCGGCGGGATGCGCTGGGATAGCGGCGGTGCAGGTAAGCGCAGGGGGTGTCTCCAAGCGCAGAGGCGGCGGTGGAGCCCAGGAGCACCCGCTGCCAGCCCAGGAGCGGCGGGTTCTGGGTGAGGAGAATAGCAAACCCCACGGGCACCTGAGTTTGTAAGTCATAGAGAGAGTGATTGTCCCTAAATCGGAAAGGCAGACAGTTGTGCAGGGGCAGTGGCTGACCCAGGCCAGTAGTGCTAAATAATAGGCTGGTTGCTACAGGCTGAAAAACACACTCAGTTTCCCATGTTCTTTCACACATACCGGTGAATTATACCCACCATATATTGTAGTGTTCTGAATGAGGTTGCATTTTACTGGGAGAAGATTTGCTAACAAAAGTCTGCCACAGAAGATTTCACATCCACGTTTGTCACCCTTGTTTTGTCAGTGTGCAAACTGGAGAATGGATTTTTTTTACATAGCGAAGAGGCTTGTAAATTTTAATGTATTTACCCTGAGAAGTGGCAAAGTAAATAAAGACCCAAGGGCAAAGATACTGGAGTGGCATACCATAGGGTGACTCCAGAATGACTTCTGTGCTATTTAATCTTGTCAGAGGGAAGCAGGCCAAAGTAATCTCTAAAATACAGCTTTTAAAAACTTTAAAAATAAAGGAAGGTCTGCCCTTTCTGTATGCCTGTTCTTATACGTGGTTATTGTTTTAATATGTCATTTTTGTGTTTCGTTGTATGAACGATAGTTCATGCTAGCCCAGCAACATCCCTTACTACTTGAATGCAGGATGCTAAAAACCTCATCATAATTTATTTTAGAGAATTCAATTAAAAGCAGCAAAACCAGAGAACTTGAAGAGATAGTTTGTGACTAAGCATCCTTTATTTTAAAATAGTCTTGGAGCTTTATAGATCTATTTAGTTTTTATCATGAAATGAATAGAACTTTCTTACTTGTGTAATAGTCTGAGAAGTGATTGCAGCATGCGGTGTTACCTTGCTGTGATTTTACCTTTGTGATAGGTCTTGTGCTATACTTTCTAGATTTTGGATTCTGTAAGGTTTTTCTAATAACAGTTTAAAATTATTTCCTGCCTTTGTGATTGCATAGCAAAGGCTGTGGAGGGAATGAGCAATAACCAATGACAAGAGGTTGTGCAACACATATTCACTATTGTAAGTTGTTGTACTTCAGAAACAAATGGCCTTGTAGAGAGGCTACAGAGCAGCACGCAGCCTAGTTTGGTACTTTTCACACCAACAGCACAGTTTGGCTTTACCACAAACAGGTGTTACAGCACGGATGTGCTACCTTAGTCTGTTTGTTCAAAGTGGAGAGGGGGTGAATGGAGCTGAACTGTGGTTTGGTTTACTTTCTATAGAGGAATCTTCTACAGATGGTTGATGTTGACTGACTGTTGTGGTTTAACCCCAGCTGCCAACTAAATGCTGCACAGCTGCTTGCTCAGTCCCCACCAGCGGGGTGGGGGAAGAGAATCAGAAGGGTAAAAGTGAGAAAACTTGTGAGTTGAAGTGAAGATGGTTCAATAGGTAAAGCAAAAGTGGTGTGCATGAACAAACCCAAACAAGGCATTTATCCACCACTTCCCATGGTGTGGGAGGTTTTCAGTCATCCCCAGGACAGCAGGGCTCCACCACAGGGAATGGTGACTTGGGTAGACAAATGCAGTCACTCCAAACATGTCCTCCTTCCCCCGGCTTTATATGCTGAGCATGACACCATATGGTGTGGGATATCCCTGTGGTCAGTTGGGATCAGCTGTCTCAGCTGTGTCCCCTCCCAACTTCTTGTGCACTCCAAGCCTCCTTGCTGGTGGGGCTGTGTGAGGAGCAGAAAAGGCCTTGACTCTGAGTGCTGCTCAGCAATAACAGAAACATCCCTGAAGTACCAGCACCATTTTCAGCACAAATCGGAAACACAGCACCACAACACTAGCTACTAGGAAGAAAATTAATTCCCTCCCAACCAAAACCAGCATGCTAATTTAGAGTAACAGTGAGCCAGAGGATAAGGTTTGGATGTCTCTGGCAGCAAAGACATCTGCATATAATGTGTATATGAATCTGAGAAATGCAGAACATCCGTGTCACTGAAAAACAGATTCATCAAATAGATGCAGTATTAAGTGAAGGACTGATATATGCATATAAAATGACGAAGAAGATTAAGTATTTTCCTATGTTTTTTATTATTTGTAGTATACATTGTTGTGCTATATTAGTTACTTCCTTGCCCCATAACCTGTTTAAAGACAGTTATATTTTTGCTAATTCTAAAAACTTTTCAAATGAATAATACCATGCTATTTTGAATATAACAATTTACCTTGAAAAGTATTTCACACCTGTTTCACTTTGTTGTAAACTGCTTGACTTCTCGAGCCCAATTTAAATACTTTTGCAAGCCATAATAAAGATGCAGGTATTGTTGCCCCCCTCCCCATCATCCTGTTTATTATGTGGCTCTGATTGGTAAAAAAACCCCAAAACCTGTTGCATTTCCTAATTCCTAGGTGAGTACTTTCTCCATTAGCAGTGCCTTGCATCGCTCTGAATATCCTCAGTTATTTGATGATTTCTTTTGCAAGACCTGAGCACTTCTGTGCCAGGGTGCATGGGCCAGGTAAAAAAGGAGAGTGGGCATGGCCAGATTGGAGGCAGCCGCCCTTATCTGCACTCCAGGGAGGGGGATGAAATGAAGCTAATTCAAACTAATTGGTTTCAGTGATAATACATTCTGTATAGCGTGCTGTCTGATAAGCAAGTGTTGTTAGAACAGATAAAAAAGTAATTATTTAAGAACAGACAAAAAAGAATGTATTTCCTAATTAATGGTTCTGAAGAGCAATCTGGAATTGTGAACCAGTCTGCAGATAAGACTTGTACCTAGTTTCCAAGGATTCTTTTTAAACTAGTTTGCCATAATCTGATAATTAAGTGGTTATAATGTTAAAAGGAAAAGGTATTTTAAACATATATACTGAGACTGCTTTGACATATAAAAGCAATTTTTGCAGCTACTGTTCTGCAAAACTGTTTTCTCCAGGGTTTTTTCGCAACTTCATTGTTGTGTTATGAATTGGCATATGTGACCTAGAGGTCACATCGTTTCAGTGCAGTACTTACCATGCAGTGTTCTCGAGACATTTTGTATCATGCACATATTTGACAGGAAAATAAATCTAGTGCCTTGATAAGATTATAATGGGGTGCTGAAAAGGGTATGTTTGATCGTATGAATTCCATGTTATTACATGGATCCTTTGATCAGCCTGCTGGGAGTTTTTAATTCACACTTCTGGGAACTGTTTGTGTTCAAGTGGGAATTGCGTGACTCTGAGTTTGACACTGATTTTTCACTTTGCTTTGAAGTGCCAACAGCCTTCTCAAAAGGCTTACTCTATTTCAGTAATCAAGCACTAATTTTTGTTACCTGGTGAGAGCACAGATGTGAAGGGCAAATTGCATGAATAACCTTGAAATATTGTTTTAAACAATTGCATTAGGAGTCTTGCTTTACACACTTAGTCCTATGCAATCTTATTTTTTTTTGTTTATGTGTGTGCTTCTCACCAGGTGCATTAGTCTTTTTTTTGTCTCTTCTGTCTTTTTCAGGAAGATCTGTTTGCTCAGTCCATCTGCACATAGCACAGTAATGTAAATCAATACTGTACGCTTTGTACCAAGTATATCTGGAAAAGACATATACGCAAGCTGGTATTTTTGCACTGGAGGTAGTGGATCTTAAACACAAATTTACTTAGCCTTGTTTTGTATAAATAATATATAGCTTTTAGTGAAAATTTGCAAAATACTTGTGGAAGGAGGGTTTGGAAGTAAGATTTGAAGAAGCATTTTGTTGTCAAGTTGAAAATACTCAAGTGTCTTATGCAAAACCCTGGACTACTGGTCATTTCACAGCAGACTTGTTTCTGTTACAGCCTTGCTATGTCATGACTGACTTCTTCTGCAGTTCCCATGGCAACAAGGATTTTTGAGCTGCAAAGCAGGATACTGGTTTGAGGGGATATAAATTTTCTTTATTACAGATGAAATTTTGATCCATGAAAGCTGATCAGATACTCTACTGTCCCCCTTCATGTCCCTCCCCTTAATCATCTGTGTTTTGCCCATAAGCTTACACCTAAATGGGAATTCCTATATGACAAGAATATAATTACCTGTTCTAATTTTTAACATAGTATAAGAGACGGTGGAAAAACTGTCAAGGCATACTGTTGTGATAGCATACAAAACATGTCCTCTTCCAAGTGCAGTCTTGACAAACAGGAGACAGTGCACTAGGTATAAATTTGTATGTCGATGTATTTGTGAACATTGCATATGCATATAAAAAGTAATGACAATTAAAGTTGCTCAGGATTTGCATTGGCTTCTGCTAATGTTTAGTTTGGCTTGGACTTGCTTTTAAGATGCATTTATAAAATATTTACTTTTTAAATGTACATTTTAACACAATACATTTTAACTAAAAGATCTCAAAATACTGCTTCTGAATCACAAACTAAAATTTATTAACAGTGGCAACAGTCTTGTGTGTTTTTCTGTGTCTATCCCTCACCATCTCAGATGACTACATGGGTGGTTTGGGATGTATCCTGAACCAAGTAGTTACTCTATGAAGGCTTATCCTGTAACTATGCTTAGGGCATGGGACATTTTTTCTGAGTTAGATAGGTGTTCTTTGTTGTTGTTTTTGCTTTTGAACACTTGTTCCAAAATAAGAAACCAGTTATTCAGATTTGTCAAGTTCCCTCCATACCCCAACAGTTAAGTTTGGGTTGTTTTGTTTTGTAACTGGTAAAAAAGATAATGGGAATGATGCAGTTGCTAAAACAAACAGCATGGGTAAACTAGATAATTTTATGTTGTAAAAGCTTCTGAATAGTACATCTAAGAAATTTATCCTTATGATGTGGGAAAGGCAATTTAGAGATGCATTAAAAATAAATTTGGAAAGTGAGGGCCAGTGGCCTGCTGATCTTCATGTGATTTGGGCTAGGAGACCTCTGTCTTGCCCTACCACCATCACCACTGAAATGTAGGATTATGATGGAGTCATGAGAAGGATAAAACACCACTTTGATCTCTGCAACTGAAGCTACTCATCCAAAGGCAAGCAGTTCTGCTGGACAGATATTGTACAGGAGTAGAGCAACATAGTATTTAGGTAATAACTTCATCCAAATACCCATTTGTAAAAGACTTTTCACTACTGCTATCACCTGTGTGTGTCATAGCTGTAACAAAATAACCTGAGTTACACATGAGAGGGAAATTGAGCTAGATGCATATCAGTTTTTTCAAGTGAAGATCGAAGTTCTGAAATGACTAATTTTAACTTTTTCTTCCAATTGACTTCCACCAAAGTCAATTTAGTGCTAATATTTAAAAAAAATTAAAGGTTACAGGCTACGGTAGTATATAATTCAGAATGCTGTAGGTGATTCTGGGACATCCATATGTTTGGGAATTTAAGAAAATCAAGCTATGAAAACTGGACTCTTGAATATGGGTCTGAAAAGATTTATGGTGACTGATAGCATCTGGCAGAGTATTGCATTATCTTCCGCCTTGCCTTCCAACGCAACCTCAACCCATTTGTAACAACTTGAAGGCTTATTTTGGCATTTGTTTTTCTGGCTTTGCTTGTAATACCAGGCAGTGCAGTTTTTCAGTCAATAATTTGTCCAGTGCTCCCTGAGAATTCAAGAGAACAGATAGTTGCTTACTTGGGTTTTATGCTTCAGAAATGTGCAAAGTTTAGGGGAAGGGATCCCTTACATGCAAGTAAAGAATAAGAAGAGCTGAGTTGCAATGTCAGATATTTTCTGTTGTTTGTGGAGAGGATGTGGGGCTGGTGATTGTGCATGAAGCTGGATGAATGGGTCACACAGCCAGCTTCTGCATCTCCGTTGAGACGCATTAGGAGGAGTGACAATTTGATGACATAATCACTGACCCCAGATTGTTCTCGGCTATAAATCCTCTGGTTGCAGTCTCCGCTGTTTCTCTGCGTGTGCTGTTCACGTTTAAGGGCTTTTCAGATCATCTCCAGCACCATCTGCTGCATAATGGAAAGAAAACAATTGTGCTGTGTATGGAGCCAGCTGACTCCCTGAGTGGAGTTGGGGGTTTGCAAAATACATCTCATCTCGAAGAACTTGTCTGCTTGTTCTCAGTGACACCCTGTGCACTGGTCACTAGGCTGCCATTATGGATGAAAAGCAGAACAAAGTAGTGACTCATTTACAGGGACATACACCTTTTTGAGCAGGTCAGATGCTTTTTGTCTTCTCATGCTCATGTGCAAGAAATACCGCACACCCTAATGTCTCTCTAATTACAAGAAGAGAAACACAGTCTATATGTGAAGCATCTTGTCAGGATGAATATATTGGTAACACTTGTCCTGCATGGAGATAACAGGAGGAGATAAGCAACAGGACTTCTTGACTGCAAGTATTCACTAGGTGTCAGTGCGTGATTGCACAGAACTGATGTTCTTGCTGAGAAGTTCTTTGCCTGCCTTATGAATAGGGATTTTAAAGAAGATTCCTACTTTAGTTTTCAGAATGCAGTGTGGATTAAATTTGTGAATAGCTAATGATTAAAAGTAATTATTTCAATCTTTTTTTTAGGAGCAGTCTGATAAAAATTCTGATCTAAAAAAAAAAAATTACTGACATGTTTTGTGCTTAATGAAGATAATTTAAAGACTTAGAATAGTCCCTAAATTGATCACTATTAGGGTTTCTTGTCAGTATCTGGTATATGACTGATCAAACATTCTACTCATACTGCTGCTGATCCTGGCTGTGACTAAATGTATCACAGTGATACATTATCTGTAAAATGAACTTAATTTTTTGCAAAACTATTGTTTTCCTTCAGGGTTGTTGAAGATCAATTTTGTAAATGTCAGTAAAAGAGGAGGAAATCCCCATGAATGTAGCTAAATTTGCCTGGTTTTTCTCTTGCCAGACCATGTCCCTAGAATGAAATACTATGTTTATTAGAATATCTTGAATTGCTTGTGTCTCAGCATTAGGTTTTTAAAAATATTTTTAAACAGTTTAAAATCTGTATTTAGTTTAGTTTTAGTAATAAATGATTAGGGAACTCATCTTTTAATCTGTGTAGAGTGATCAGCATTCATTAGAAGTTTAAATTGTTGCAAAAAGGATATATTTTGTGTTACATATGAAAGTATTTGGTGAGAACTGCACATCAATAAGTTAAAATAGCAAAAAGAGTCATTCAGTTGATAAATGCAAATACTTGTAATGGCTTTCCTGTATCTTCTAGTTTGTATTGAACTTCTATTAAATTTTAATCCATAGCACTTAATGAATGGTAAAAGCATTTACATGTTACCCTTTTATACTTAATCTGTTTACAAGTGAGACTTTTTTTTAGAACTATTCCCTGTTACCCTAAGGGAAGTGCTGATAGTTGTGCAAATAGATAAAGAGAAGTTAGCTTGGTTACAAAGACAAGTTTTTTGAGTGGTGCTATGCACCATACATATTCAGTACGTAGCAGAAATATTGCTGGGATTGTCTGATGGCCAACCTTCAGTGTTTTCCCTATTGTTGTAGCTCTATAAGAGTGTCATCTTTGTTTGATCTTACCTCTTACCTGTCAGATAGAAACCATCTGACCATCAGACAAAGGCACATTCCTTCCATGCCAGTGTCCCTCCAGTTAAATTTAAGCACTGCATCTCTCATGATGGGACACAACTACCGGACTGGTCAGATTTTCAGACAAATTTTGATTGAGCTTGTATAAGAAGATCGATAAGAGATACAGTGGGAAGACCATAGAGACTTCACCTCTGCCTTACAGACATACTGAATATAAACATATGTAACAAGTTCAAAATACAGGAGAGCTTGAATGACTTCTCGTAGCATAAGACTTTGATTTTGTGTCTCTGAACACTGAACAAAAGCCCATTCTCAAGCTTCAGGTGCTTGTTACTTCACCAAAAATTATTACCTATTCATGATGGTGCAAAATAAAGCAGACTGTCACTGTCTTAAAGGTTGTTCCTAACCTAAGGCTTAACAATTTATGTGTAAGAAGTGCTGGCTTTTGTTTTTAATGACAACTTCAGGATTCTTCCAGGACCTCTCTTCAGAAACTGATATGTCTGAAAAGAGATCTCTCTGACTAGTGACAATTTTTTTGTCTTACCTTGGTTTGACATGTCTTGAGAAAGTTGTTTAAAATGGTAGTTTCTTTCTACTATCCTGCTTTTCATTGCCAACCCTGAAGCTTTGTTGGTATGGCTCCTTTGAAGTTCATGATTCTGCTAAGCAGTTTCTTGCAGGCCTGCTGCTGCAGTGAAGGTGATTAAAAAGGCATTTGCAACTCAGGAAATCCATTTGATGGCTCTCTGCAGCTGCAACTTTTGAAGTAATGCCTACTGTGTTTTTAATAAAGCTGGTAGAGCTTGTGTCTCTGCAAAACGTGCAAAGAGAAATTCAGTCATTCTGCATTTTACTGGGATTTCCACCTTGCTGAAATGGGCATAGCAGCAAGGTCGGATGTCTGAATTTCTGAGCTTTAGGGTATCAACAGCTGTGTGCACTTGGAATCCAAAGCACTGATCCCTTTTCTCTGGGTGAACTCTTAACGTAATAGGGTTTTTCTCTTCTACCGATGATAAACATGTACCTGTTTAGTGTAGTTGAGAGAAGTTCCTAAGGAAGTGAGAGACTTGCTTACTGTTTTTTCTCAGCCTGAAAGTGTTCTAATTGATGCCTGCATCTTTCAGAAATGTACCATAATTGACAAGCTATGAAATAATTTTGGGAAGATAGTGCTAAGCACGGGTCTGCCTTTTTTTTTTTGTTTTATTTTTGGGGTTTTTTTTTTTGTTGATACTGGATGAAATGAGGCATAACAGTTGTTCACAAGATTGATTTGGAAATAGGGACTAGATTCTTTTTCCCTCCCAAGTGAGTATTCTCTTCTAGAACACTTTTACAAATCTGTATATGAAGACACAGGTCTGTTTTTTGCAGAATACTGATTGCTTTGGTGCAGCTGAAGTTTCTGTCACTTGGGGAACGAGTACATTTTAACTTAGCAGCAAAACTACATACATTTTGAATTCCACTTGGCTATGATGGAGCAAAAAGGTAGAGAAAGACCTTTCTTGTTACAAGGAGCAACAAGACAACTCAGGCACACTCTGAATTTCTGAAAAGGCAGCTGATCTTTCAAATAATTTCTTTTTTTTCCCCTCCTTTTTTTTAACAGATATGTTACTTACAAGCTTTTTATTTGTTTACTATTCAATAGCTTAACTTAATGCTGTAATGATCATCTCTTATGATTAAAGATCTTTACCCAGGGCCTATGTGATGCCTAACTTCTTATGTTTGTTGCAAATACAATGGCGTATTTTACCTTAAAGAGCCAATTATATTATTTTAAAAAATGCATTCTAGAAAAAGCCATAAATGTGCTGTGGAACAGGTGCAAGAATGACCCCAAGGAAGTAGTTGTATTGAAAGGCTGGTGAGTACTGGTTAGTCACATGTCCTTATGCACTGGACATGATTTCCTTGGATGTTCCCTTTCCCTGTCTCTTTTGGTGAGCTGTACATTAGCAGCACTGGGGAAAAACAGTGAGTACTATCAGTAGCAAGAACCTTTCTTAAAACTGTGCGTGGGGTAAAGGAGGAGCTCCTTCAGTGATTTCTGGAATTAGATTTTGCACAAGCGTATTTAAAAATGTAGTACTTGTATTGGTAGAAATGTAAAGCAATGTTTGGTGTTTTTTTTTTTTGAAACCAGAAATTATGTTATGAAAAAAAATGTTTTATATTTGTATAGTGTACTTGAGGACCTGATTCACTCTTTGGAGCCTTACTTTGATCACTAGTTGGCATATGGACACAAATGTGGCATATGGCACAAAATCCAAAATCTAATACAGAAGAAGGGTGACTTTTAGATATTAGTGTAGTCTTGTTACCTCTCTGGTAATTTATGTGAACTGATTGTGGTAGTCTGCCAATATTAACTGTACCTGAGTAAAAGGCTACTTTTAAGTGAACATGACCAATAGGTGAGGCTGAGGATAGGGTAGCTGTAGAGTCATTCATGAAGCTAGACTGGATGGAGAGAGCAGAAAGTTATAGGGGAAAAACCAAATTAAGAGGATTAGGACACTGTGCATATGGTTGGAATCAGGATGATAGCATGCAGGGCAAAATTTATCTAAATCTATTTGGTTTTTGATTTTATCCTTGAAAAAATTAGAGATGCCCACTGTACCACCTTGGGGTAAGCATCAAATGTTTGGAGGAAATGTATTTAGGTATTATCCCTGTTCTTAATGTTTTCCCACCTTTCCTGTTTGAATTAGATGTTTGTAACTAACTGTGGTATAGCTGCTCCTTGCTCAGAGTATTTGGCTTCACACATTCGTGGTTTTGTACGTTTTATTAAGCTTAAAGGTTTCATCAAGTTGGTGCAATAGGTAGAGGAAGAGCAATATAAATAAAAGAAGAAACTCATCTAACTGGAAAAATAACCCTTATTAATCTTTCAGGTGCTCAGCTGTAGTGACTAAGTAAAATCTCAAAAGGTGCCTGTCATAGCAGTGAGAAGTGGCATTCCTCCCTGACTTAGCTGTCAGTCTGTGTCTGTGTTTCTTTCAAAGGGGGTAATACCTCCCTTTTTTTCTTACTGTGCTGTGCCACCATGTTCCTCACTGGAGCAGATGTAGCTGGAAACCAGGAATTTTTATTTACAGTTAATAAAAACTGGGTTAGTAAACTTTTTCAGGTTTGCTTAATTTTGCCTTTCAGTCATGATGTGTAGATTATGGTTCAAGAAAAACTTGTTTCTGAAGTCTGTTTTAGGCTTTTGTAGTTGTTTGGTTATGAGAAGTCAATTCCTGATTTTGGGAAGGGCTTACCTGACTTAGTATGTAAATAAGCAAAATTGGAAATAATTTCCATGCTAGAAAACTGCTTTATAAGGTAGTCACAGATGAATTAATGGCAATTGAGGTATACTCTTGTGCAGAAGTTCTTTGCTTACCTTTTATCTCTTTTTGTGTCATTAATTATACGACTTTTGCTTTGACTGAAGGCAGATGACTACTCTTGAGCTGATTGAAGGAATATAAATGGATCTTGGTAAGTGGGCGGGAGTCTGAGAAACTTGAAATTTATGTAACTTACATTTCTAAGAAGTTAAAATTAGTCTGCCTTGAATATGTTTTTGAGTTTTACCCTTTGATTTGTTCTCACCTAGCACTATTTTCATGGAGGTTTCTGTGGTGTGGTTTTGTTTTGTTCTGGGTTTTTATTTATTTATTTGACTTTATTTGATTTCACACAAGCTCTCTACATATATTTTAAGAGGAAAGGAAAATGTGGTTTGGTTTTACTTGATTGTTTATCAATGAGTAAAGAAAAACTTAGGTGCTGCAGTACTGTTTGTGTTAAAACTAAGGAAGAAATGCTGTTTGGCCTTAAGCAGTGGAATAAGCAATGTATCCCTTCTGCCTCCTCCTATTAAGGAAACTTCCCAGTCTGACCATTCAGGAACCACTCTGGCAATCACACTCCCAACACCAGAGACATTAACTGCTGGGACCGAAGCCCCTTCACACCAGCAGCTCCACTGACCCAACTGACCCCGAGCAGCTCCCCACACACCCTACTCACACTCAGACCAGTTTCCTTACTGGTTCACCCCTGGTTTCCCATGGCAGAGTTTCAAATATCTCATTCCATAAAGCAATTTATTCACGGTGCAGTAACACAGAAACAGCTTGAGCTGCTGCCTTCGAGGAGGGACCTTCAACAAACAAATCCTGGGGCTTTTATATCCTCACAGTCCAGGTGAGCACAAGCCTCTCTTCCTCCAGGAGTCTTCTTTGGCTCCTGCTCCCCTTTCAGTGTCCATCCACCTCACTAATGTCACCTGACTTCATCTCCTTTGTTATCCAAAATGTCAGCAGTTCCTGGCTCCTGCTGTGTCTCTGTCCATTCACCTGGCTGGCATTATGAGTCTTTGTGCCCTTTGATGTCCAAAGGTTGGCAGTTCACTGCCTCGGGCTCCCACCCAGGGCTCAATCTGCATCTCAATCTGCAGCTGACAAGTTGAGCTACCTGGACCAGGTGTATTCCTCAACACCCCAGTTTTTACAGCTCTTCAATAGTTAATTCCTCCTAATGTAACAGGAGGAATATATTCAAATGTCAGATCCTCTGACCAGTATGATGTGCCTCTATAAAAAGGGCTTGGTTTCTACTGTTCTGGACTGGAACAAACACACCTTGGCTACTTCAGACACAGTAGAGTTTTCTCGGATCTATTAAAGAGTAAAAATAGTGCTGTGACTAAGTAATCCTGCTCTTCTTTCCTGAAGCAGTTTTGATTTTCAAACTGTATGATGTGTTTTCACTGTGCATTGCCTGTAATTATCCACCACCTTCTCCAATCTGAACAGTCATCCCTTCAGGCTTCATTAATGCAGTCAGTAGGGCATTAAAGCCAGTATAGCTTGTTGTACGGCTTTGCTGTTTGACTGTGGAGTTCTGTTTTTTTTTCACTTGTGGAAACTTTATCACACACATCCTGTTTGATAGCTTCTCACTGTTTAAACCTCAGACTACTGGAGTTCTGCGTGCCTTGAGAGATTTAGAAGACTGGTAGATGATGGCACTTGTCTACCATTTATGAGAAAGAAACATCAATTTCCCATTTGTTTTCAGTCACAAATCATAAGTAATTTCCTTGCAGTGGCAGCAGCTTCAATTAAGGAAACCTTGGCCTGATTTTCATAATCAAACATTAGTGAGTTCTGGTTCTTTTGACCATGCAGGATTTTTCTAGGAAGCTGAGTGCTCACCAGTAAGTCACACACAGTTCATTCATCACCTTTTTTTGTCTGTTGGTATTTACTCTGCTTGGGGACCATGCTGTGTCATGCATGGTCATTATGTTTCATAATGACACTGGATACTAAGTTGACACATGGAATTGCCAGTGGATATGAAATTCTCATAGTCTTGTTGCTGCCTTACTAGCCAGGTTCCTCCTTCTTGAAGTGTTTGCACAGAGGTGTAGGATGCTGAGAAACAAGGTGTTACATGTCTCCATTCAGGAGATCTAGTAGATCTAATGTGTGGAACAGGACACCTTCCTGAATGTGAATAAGGTCCTGAATAGTGAATAAGGTTCTTATTTCTAGATAAGTGTGAGGAATTTGTTTGGATGTCCAAACAACAATCTTTTAAAAGAGTGATTATGCTGTGGGAGACCTGACGTTTTCCATTAACAGACCAGGTGGTAGTTCTTTTGCTCCTGAGCCGGACAGGAGCTGCTGCTTTTCAGTAGCTGATCCTGCCTGATCCTGCAGTCAGTAGCCTGGGAAACAAACTGGTAACAGTCTCAGAAGTCTGCCTGTAGCTTTTTCCAAACATCAAGCTCCACCTGTGTCTTCGTGAGGCAGTATGTTAGAGCTGATCTCGCAATGGACAGAGGAGATCTACAGTAACTGGTTTCTAATGGAGGACTGTGTGATAAGCTATCACAAAGTTACATAACCTGAGGATAGCTTCTGGGATCCAGGGGCTGTGCGAGTGCCTGAGCGGAGGTCAAGAGATGTTAGTTACCAGGAATCAGAGTTCTTTGAGAGATATACATCTCCAAGGCCCTTTTGCCCCCAGCCATTGTTTCCCTTCTCTCCTACTTGCAAAGATTTGCATTTCAGCAGAAACTAAAATGGTGCTGAAGGTGCTACCCAGTACCCTAACCAGAAGGTTTATTCAGGAAGGCGGTAATCCTGTCACAGTACTGTCCTTCCATACAGGGATTGCCAAAATCAGGTCTCATTCTTTGTAGTGTCAGAAAAAATGGAAGTAAATATTTGGGTAGCAACAGACATAGTCACAGAAAGCAATGAAGAAAGTTGTTGCAGGAAGCTGCTTCCTGGTGAAGTTTTCCTTTTGTCCAGTATAACAACTCTGGAGAAAAAAGATAAATGTGTGTTGTATGGAGTATCAAGTATAGAAAAATTAAAAAAAAAAAAGGGGGAAATAACCAAACAAATACAAGCACTAAGAGTAATGCAGTCACAGCAGGGACTGAGTACAAACCTGTATTCAAAAAGGAGCCAATTTCCTTTTTTCCATATCTGTGTATATGTGATTAATTAGTCCAATAATGGCACTTTGGAGCTGGAAAGCATTGCTAAGATTTAGCAGGTGCTGGCTCTGGAAAGGGACAGTCAGGTCCAGGTGCTCTGCTGGGGAGCAGCCAGTGCAGCAGGTGGCTTGGAAAGGGCAGGTAAGACAGAAGTCGAGGGCAACCCAGCAGTGGGGAGCAGGTCAGGCCTGGGGATGGCTGCCAGGTTCCGTCTGGAGTCGGGTGGAAAGGCACGTCTGAGATCCTTCAGAAGCAGGCAGTCAGGTCTGGGTCAGTCCTCCAGGGTCAGGGGCTGCCTGGCTGGGCCCCAGCAAGGCTGCAGCAGTGGGAGCACAGTTGGGCAGGGGCCAGGGGCAAGAGGCTGAACTTGAAGGCGGGATCCTGGCAAAGGGTAGGCAGGGGCTGCTGCTCCCTTCCTCTCTCAAGGCCACCTGCTGCGCTGTCTGTAGGTTGGCCTTGTGCCCAGGCAGCCAAACCCCCACCTGCACAGGGCACCTCAGCACCCTGCAGTAGTTGCAGAAGTGATTCATATATTTAAAATGCACATATCAAGTAAATGAGTTTACTTAATTACTGATGTGCAAATTGGGGCAAGTTTCACAAGGACTGTCTGATGTTACCCAGAAATCCAAGGAAACTGGCAAAGTTGGGTTACGGAGATTGCACAGATCCCACTGTTAGGGAGACTCCTGTGTGCAGCCCTTGTGAAGTGCAGGGGAAGCACCAGCCCAGTTAATCAGTTTTTGTAGTAATGCTATTTGTGTTTTACTTTAGAAACACAGTTTGTAGAGTTGCTTCATTCTGGGAGTGTTGAAGAGCTATTGGGGATTTTGTTATTAATAACCTCCTTTTTTCATAGTAGATTTTGCTAGACATTCTGATTTATGTTTTTTATACTGCCTATTTTTCTGACTAGCTATTCTGTTAGTGTTTTGGGGATGAAATCAGTGTTGCACCTTGCATCTGTATTTAAAAGATATTTATTAAGTCAAGTTATGATACTACAATTCTGTATGTCTGTGCATTTCTCTCAGCACTCAGACTGGTTGAGAGGTGAAGCCTTGGTGCTCAACACCAAATTCCTTTCTGCAGATCAAAAAGAAAATAAATTTGAAGAAGTCTTCCAACCAATTGTTTATCAGGGCAAAATGTCTGTTTAGATTTTCCTCTGTGTTCCCTACAGTTCTATCCCACTAAAGAAAACTGCATTAATTGTCTGGATTTGAAACCTAATAGTTCATTAGTGCTTGCAGGAATGGATTTCCATTTTTCTAGGCATATAGGAAGAGGTTTTATGTTAAACTGAGGTAATTTGGTTAAAAAGACACCTACTTTACTTGTTAAGACAGAATCTGAATGTTACGCACAGGATCTACTGGCAGTTCGTTGTGATAAGACTGACAGCTAATTTTTTCAGAAACTAAATCAGCTATTACATTGTACTGGAAGTATGCTAATTGGTATAGTCTTGTGTGGTTAAAGATCAATAATTCAGTGAAGAGAACAGATGCTCTTATTTAAAGAAATTCACAGTTAATTTTATTGGAAAGCTATAGCTAAAGATTGAAATTTGTAAACACAAAGGTATTTGTCAGCTTCTGCTGCTTAACATTTTCCTTTCAAGGGGAAATCCTGGAGTACAAATGCTTTGATGTAGCTAGGAAGACTCATGCTTGATTTTGATTTTAAATGTAATTAAACTGTCATAAACTAAATGTGATGTTTTCAGCTGAGCTGATACCCAATTTGTATAGATATGAAGAAAATAAAAATTCTCTGATCTTGGAAGTAATTTTTTTCAACTAGATTTAAGAGGCTACAAATAGACTAATAGTATATTTGAGGCACATGAACTGAAAACTGTTCACCTAGTCATTTTTTGCATTTGAATTCTTATTTAGGTAGAAAGTTTTGTGTGAATGAAATTCATGCACCACATTGAACTTTGTCTACTGTATTATAAATACAGTAAAATCATTGCACATGCACCAGTTATACAGGTAGACCTCAAACAGAAAGACGTATTTAGTAGGAAATTCCTGGCATCTATCTCTGAAATATTCTAATTTGCATTGAGATTTCAGATCCTTGTTTGTATAAAAGCACCACTGTTATTTTGATAATCACAAGCTTTCCTAAATACACAGCAGCACTTTTCACTGAAGATCTGGATAGCTGAGTCAGTCTCAAAGAATGTATACAGGCAGTAACTGTGTTCCTACAGCTGTTTGCTTGTTTTTTCCTTACAAAAAGGGGCTGAAAGGGAGAATTCTATTCAGTAGTGGAGCTGAAGGTTTATTAATAGAGAGACTTTTTTTTCTTCTTGTCGTTAAATTTTGTCATTACCTTTCAGTACAGTGTGTCCTCACTGATTACTAAGTAGCTCATTAAAGCTAGTTTTTAGATGTACTTTTTTGTTCTGTTTTCTTCTTGCTATTTTCCCATTTTGCTAGCATGCAGATGGGGGTGGGGAGTGGGAAATAAGGGAGAGAGCATGTTCCAGAGGATGCCAGGATGACTTCAGTTATTGGATGACTGCTGTCTGATAGACGGAAAAAGGAGGAGTAAACCTTTCATTCTGCACTGACAGAGCTGAAACACAGAAACCCGATTTACAGGTAAGGGTGAAAAAAATTCCTGTTATGAATAGCTATTCTTGATCCTTGCCACATTTTTCAGATATAAAAAATGCATGTACAAGCATCTTGCTTGTTCCTCACAAATTACTGTGAAGCAGCTTTTCAGTTATTATTCCTCCTACCCAGGAGGTTTCAGCCGATGTGAGATCCATGAGCAGTGAAATCACAGACATGCCTGATGCTGACAGCTTTCTCATGTGACAGTGTACGCATTGCATCTCATTGATGCCCAAGTTGTTCAGTAAGCTGTAGGGAGAGAGGTCATTTTGTGTGATGGAAACACTTGCTGTTGAAAATACAGTGTATGCTACCAGCAGGAAAAGACTGCTGGAAGATCTAAAAATGTTCTCTTTGCGCTTGGATAGGAAGATGAACTGCTTCTAAAACTGTGTCTTATTTAGTGTTGAACAAAGAGTGAGAATGGTTCCTCAGAACAACTGAAAGGGATTTTGTGGATTTTTGCATTATTTTTAAGTTCGGAATGAACGTGGTTGATAATTGAGTCATAAAATTGTCTTTGTCATAAAGGAAAACATGGTGCATATAATTATGTGTATGAGACAGATAAATCTTGTAGTACCTACAGCATTTGTGTGCCAGTTTTAATAAACTGTCGAAATAGCTTTCTTCTGCTGAGTTTGTGTTAGCAGCAGCTGTTAGTTCACAGAGACTGGAGATGGCAAGTAGCAAATAAGTTGATATGGAAAATAGATTTGTTTATCAAGCCATGTTATATGAGGATATAGGACTACAGGCAGAAGTCCTGACCCCACTGAAAGAATTGAGGATTTTGATATTGGCCTCACTGGGCCAAGCATTTCAATGTATCAGCTTCAATGTGGACTTACTTCCACATTTTACATGTAGTAAATAATTATTATACACATCCCCATTTTTCTGGTTTGAAGCAAAAATCTTAATTGACATGAATAAATTCTGATTATCATTGGTTTGAGAGTATACGTATTAATAAAATATATTTATAAAACTAAAATGCTCAAATTTAGTTTTAACAGATTTCAGGGATTAAAATCAGTAAATGCATGTATCTATTTTTGTTGTATTCACTGAGTGAATTCCCTTAGAGCAGATCTAAAATTATTAAAAAGTGATGTCATTAAAGAAAAACTGGAACAAGTCAGTAGAAGTTCTTATGAGTGCTAAAAGGCACTGGAAGAAGCTGCCCGCTTATTTATGTACCTTATCAACT
Organism: Corapipo altera; assembly: GCF_003945725.1. Taxonomy (NCBI): domain Eukaryota; kingdom Metazoa; phylum Chordata; class Aves; order Passeriformes; family Pipridae; genus Corapipo; species Corapipo altera. The sequence continues at coordinate 16,045,843 of NW_020884877.1, read as the reverse complement.
GCAGCCACTGGAGTGGTGTCCTTTCCTCCTAGCTGTTTCTTCAGAAAATGAAGCCTGGTATGTTTGCTAAAAAAACATCAGTCAATCAAAAAAAAAAAAATCGATAATTTACAGCAAATGTCAGCAATTCACAAATTATTCTAAAGGCTAACGAGCTGTATCTTCTTTATTTTTTTTGTGCTGGAATGTAAACACTGGTAAATAACACTGACTGAAAAAGAGTTGAGTTGCATCCTAAGATTTATTATTTGTAAGTAATAGATGTGTATCTGAAAGCATAAGCACAACTGTTAAATTACAGTCTCAAATCCATGTATTCAAATCACTCTTCTCACCTCAAATGAAAAAATCTGACTCAGAGGAGCTCCAGTAACAGAGAGGAGTAGATGAAAACAGAGATCTAGTTCCACATGTGTTTAAATTATTCTGTCTCCTTGGAAACGCTGCTGCTGCTGCAGATGGATTTGGCTTTTGGTGGCTAAAAATATCTACTGCTTAATAACGACAGCATGAAAGATACTGAATAAAACTACTGTGCTGTCACTAGTTTTAAAGTTCCCTAATGATTCAGGTATTCTACATGAACTACAGATTTGCATTTTCTGTCCAGTATTCCCTGTCAGCTGCTGCCAGCACTCACCAGCTCAGTGGAAAGGAGATAAGCTCATTAGCCTATGTTGGAGACCCTGCTGAGAAGGGAGCATGTTAGTGGGAGAGAGACTGGATGAAGAGTTTGAAATCAGGTAAAAAGTTGGTTAAAAAAAATCACAGTGGTGATGCAGGTATGTGTTGTATAATATTTGAAGATACAGGTTTATTCCCAGGAAAGTGTATGGTAGGAAAAATGTGCTTGAACTGTGTCTTTGTAAGTAAACAACCTGTAAATGCAAGATTTTTTTTTATTTATTGCATTAATGAATGCATCCTTGTCAGCTATATCTGCAGGTGATTGAAATATCATACAAACCATTTTAAGTAAAATACTAAATTACCTTAAATGAAAGCCAAAATCTAAATTACTAAGAAAAGTGTTGTAAGCAAGAAATGCTGTTCCATTACTTAGCATTTCTAAGAAATTTAATCTTTTAAAGAATTAATTATTTTCAATTAAGAATTTGTAGCCACTGCTTTTAGCAGTTGGACTCGATGATCCTTGTGGGTTCCTTCCAACTTGGAATATTCTGTGATACTCCTTTTTTTAATCCTGTTCTTTATTATTTATTCTCTCCATATATCATAACTTCTTTTGTTGTTAACTGGTCTTCAGTATAAATGAAAAATATCTCTGCTGTTTTTTCAATTTCTCCTTTCCCATTGGATGGCTTCCTCCTTGTACCTAGAAAACAAAACAAATGGCATTTTCTTAGTGGATTAAACATACCTCTCTTTTTCTATATGTAATTTTTTTGTAGCATATGTCAGTCAGCATGCTGATTCATTTTTCGTCATTGAACAGGGTATTTTTCCTGTTATGCACTGTCTTAAAGGTAGTATTAAAATATTACAAGGTATTATTACACCTAGAAATAATGAATCCTCTGCAAATTAATACTAAAATCCATTTTTACCTGACAACAGACATACCAAAGGTCACTTAAAGTAAAAGTTGAATACTTCATTTTGATTACTTGAAATCACACTCAGTTAGGTTGGAAAAGATGACTGAGATCATTGAGTCCAACTGAACACCACCATGTCAATGAGACCATGGCACTAAGTACCACATCCAACCTTTCCTTAAACATCTCCAGGAATGGTGACACCACCACCTCCCTGGGCAGCCCATTCCAATATCCAGTCACCTTTCTGCAAAGAAATTCTTCCTAATGTCCAATTTAAACCTTCCCTGGCACAGCCGAAGACTGTCCTCTCATCCTGTCACCAGTTGCCTGGGAGAAGAGACTGACCCCCACCTGGGTACAACCTCCTTTCATGTAGTTATAGAGAGGGTTAACCCTGAGCCTCCTCTTCTCCAGGCTTAGCAACCCCAGCTTCCTCAGCCGCTGCTCATAGGATGTGCTCTCTAGACCCTTCACCAGTCTTGTTGCTCTTCTCTGGACCCACTCCAGCACCTTAGTATCCTTCGTGAATTGAGGGGCCCAGAACTGGACACAGGACTTGAGGTGAGGCTTCACCAGTGCTGAGTACAGGGGAACAGTAATGCTGGCCATGTTATTTCTGATACAAACCAGGATGCCTTTGGCCTTCTTGGCCACCTGTGCACAGGCTGGCTCATGTTCAGCTGCTGTCGACCAGCACCCCCAGGTCCTTTTCTGCTGGACCACTTTCCAGGCATTCTTCCCCCAGCCTGTAAGTGCTGGATGGGGTTGTTCTGGCCAAAGTGTAGGACCTGGCACTTGGTCTCCTTGAACCACATGCTGTTGGTCTCAACCTGTCCCAGTTCCCTCTGCAGAGCCTCACTACCCTCCAGCAGATTGAGTCTGTGAATTTGCTGATGGTATATTCAATCCCCTCATTCAGTCCATCAGTAAAGATACTGAACAGACTTGGGCCCAACACTGGTCCCTGGGGGACACCACTAGTGACCAGATGCCACCTGGATGCAGCACCATTCACCACCACACTCTGGGCCAGGCCATCCAGCCAGTTCTTAACCTGGTGATATGAGTGAGAGGAAAGGATCTGGTATCTTCTATTAGGTAAGAAACTATTAACATACTAAGAAAGCAGATTATTAAATGGATTATAGAGACTATTCTATGAGAAAAATAAAATTTAATCATAGCGGACCTTCTTATTGAGAATAATTTGTTTTCTATTGAGATAGACAAACCTGAGTTACTTTAATTTTAAATCCCCCTTTCCTATGTACGTAATTTAAGATTCCATGGAGATAAGAAGTAAATCTAAACATTATTTGAGAAAGTAAAGGTGTGATATGTTGCTGGAAGTAGCATCATTGCATTTTATACTGGTAGTTAAGTTGTGCCAATTTGACATGAATAATTTGATTTTTTTGGATATAGAAGCAGAAGTTCTCATCTGGTGAAAATAGTAATGAGAAAGTTTGTTGCATATTGCCTGTCATGCCTAGGTTGTGGAAGATGGTGATAACATGGAGGATGTACTGCTGGTTTTTTTTCAGTTTGGTTTGGAGTTTTTTATAACAGGTTGCAAACAGATGAGCTGAATTTTCTTCCAGGCTAGATTTTTCCAGCAATTTTTAACATTGCTTGTTCATGCCTGAAGAAAGACAGTTCTGTGCTGTACAGCTAATATCAGACCACGCAAGTGAAGACAAGCTGCTCTCCAGAAAACCCCCAAGCTATCCATTCATCTTGTTTCTAAAGTCTTATCTCCTAAAATGAGACCTTTTTTTATCTTGTCATGTAGAAGTAGTACCATTATTGTCAATAATTATGGCCAGAGCAAGGTATGAAGTATTTGGTCCTTCGTTACTTAAAATTTGCATCTTTGCTCCCCTTTCACCGCGTGGACGCATACACACATCCCTTAATACAGAAACAGTTAAGCTGGAGGAGTTTGCTCCCATCTTTTTAGAAAAAAAAAAAGGGGGAGGGGAGATGCAGTTCAGAGTGAGTTTTGCAAAGTGTTTCAGTACATTTTTGTGCTACAGGTTCATACTATTGCTCTGGGAATTCAACTGGGGCATGTTGGGTGTTTTCGTGAGTTTGTTTTATTTGTTTTGTTTGGTTGTTTTTTTGAAACTCTGTTAAAGACTATGTATTTCAGAGGAGAAAATGGCTGCCCCTTGTGTCAAGATGCAGAGAACATGGGGCAGAAGAGGAGAGCTGTTGAATTCATGCTCTCTCTGCTGGCTTTGTTAATGGTGAAGGAGCAGCCAGGCTGTGTGTCAAACAGCAGGCAACAGGGAGCTGAGTACCATTGTACTGGGGCTACAGAGGTGGGAAGGCCTCTTTGGCGTTTGCTGGTCATGACCATGCTGAACTTTGGCAGGAGCGTACCGAGATATACAGGATACTCTGCCATGTTGAGCAGTTCCTCTGCAGGCAGTGAGCAAGACTAATGTTCATGAAAGAACAGTGGGGGAAATCAGTACTGGAAATCAGTACTGAAATAGTACAAAGAGGTGTTGCAATAAGCCAATTAGTATTACTACCTGGGCTAATCAGGGTGAGATTTATATAAAAGACTGCTTATTTCCAGCACTCAGGAAATTGATGACATTCCAATCTTGGTTACAGAGCTGGACCCTACTGCCATTCTTGCAGCTGGGAGCAGCATAATCCAAACCTGCTGTGCCAAAAGCACTGCTGCCAGTCTCAGAACCTCACTCCAGATGCTGGGAAGGTGCTAAGCAAGCCAAATGTTATACATCCTTTTGCAAAGGTGTTGTTGGTTTGCTGTCTTCCATGTAGCAGGCAGACCAGTTCTCCCCATCAACTGCATGCTCATTCTGCTGTAAGGTCTGTGTATCTGTAGAAGCCAGTAGGACTGATAGCAGTGTTTTTTCTGTTTTCACACTTCAGTTTTATGAAGGGTTGTGACATCTCCTCGCCAGACCTTTGCTTCAAGTAGTCCGGCAGTACCGTCTAAACAGTAGTAAACCTTTTCTGGGAACATACATACAAACACTGAAATTTATTCTGGGATACAGATAGAAATTTCTTTTTTTCTTTAAAAAGAGCAAAAGAAAATCTTCTGCAGAGATTTTAGGTGAAGAGATTTTAATTAATGGTATTTCATCATGAAGACTTAAAAATCTTTAAGTGCCAAATACCAGATCTTCAATAGTGGTACCTGAAGGCTTTTTGAAAGGACTTTCACAGGTGCTGCTAAAAGTGTCCTAGGTTACTTATATGCAGGTTAGGCATTATGAACCTGAGTTTGTGACCCAGCTTCAGCATATCTTCTCCTGAATCTCCTGTGTCCCTCCAGGACTTCATGTGATTTATGCATCTTTCATTCTCATAGAAGCAGTTCTTGCTGTAGCAAGCTTGGAAAATTGTTATAAATGAAACACAAGCTCAGCTTTTTTGGACAAATCTCATCTTGACAGGAAAGCTCTCTTGCTGAATGCCTCTGAATACCTTTCTCCCTGGTTGCACCTTCATCATTGGAGACCTGTGTGCTAAGCTCCTGGGTTCCTGGTTGAATTAATACTACCTCTTGCTCATCTGGGGAGCATGCTGAGAGAAAACTTGAGAACTAGCCTAAAATTTTCTGTTGGCTGAATCCTGAAAGCGTTTAATCAACTGTTGACATCAGTTGATGTAGCTAAGAGTTAGAAAGCCATTTCACTGCTGTTATATGCAGGACTCTTGCACTTAGATGATGGGGGGATATTTGCATGTTTGGTGCATGTAGGACCATGTGAAATGCTTTTGGAAGACTAAGGGAGCCAGATTGACCAGCATTGCATCTGTACTGATTGTAGAGACAGGAGGTGAGCATATGCCAGCATTGTTTCTGCATTTTAAATTCCTTGCCAGTGGAGCTAGGTAGCATGTGTTAGTGTACGATAATGTGTAGGCAGTCTAGAAGATTAGTCGATTAGAACTCAAGTGTGAAATCAGGAGTGCTGTAAAGTGGTGGTATAGAAACCCTGCAAAGAGCAGACTTGGCAGGATTTGGCTTGCAATGCCAGAACAGATTCCCCAGGGTGAATTGTGCCATCTTATCCTGCAGGATTTACTTGGTACTGTGGACTTAGACAGAAGCAATCAAAGAGAGGAAGACTTTTTCTCTTTTATGTTTGTGTAACTTGACCACTGTTGTAAGCACAAATATATGATATGAGTAAGATTATACTAATGGTATTCCCTGTGCCTATACAGTGTAGTCTCTTAAGTGAGATTAGCTTGCTATGTGTTTTTAAGTTTCACAGATTGTAGTACTGAAACTACCCAAGCCTACCTCTGGCAACTGGTGCTTGTGATTAGAACTGCCAAATACAGCAAAACATGTATTGCAAGCGTTAATTTGAATTCTGAACAGCTGTTTGATTCATGTTCGTGTACCTCTGTTGTTCACTGTTTGTAAGCATACATGCAAATGATTTTTTTGTCTGCATTAATGCAGTTCTTTACATGAATAGTCATTTTTAGAGGCAAATAATATTGTTTTCGTGAGTGATGACATCAGTGAAGGTGCTTTTGCGTTTGACTACCTTCTCCCCTCCCAAATTTAAAACTGTCAGTTACACAGAGCAATAATTCAGTGCAATATGTGGAACCAAGCAAGCACATTGATTAGTTCACAACCATCTCTGCTGCTGACATTTATTCACAGGTAGAAAAAATGTCTTTAAAAAAATGAAGCTTTGTTTGCAAGCTAAGAAAAAGATCTAAATTCAAAAACAGTATTAATCACAACAAATCACCCAAACATCTCTACTTGTGATCATCAATATTCATGATTTGACTGTGAAATTATTTGCCAAGTCTCCCTAGCATGTTATAGTACACGCTGACTGGCCAGTGGGTGGGAGTTGTTTGTGATGAGTACTTTGCAGTAATGTTTTATGTGTAACATCTGTTTTCTGCATCCTCCTGTTCAGTTTGAAGTCATTTGCTTAGAAGTGTTTTATGTTCAGAAGAGAATCTGTGTTGCTGCTAGAGACTTTAAATTTTTCTCTATTTTCAGATGATACATTTGAGACAAAGCAAAATGCAGTGTGACTCATAGGACAGGTATTTATTTAATGCCTGCCTTTTATGTTTATTTTTGTTTCTATTTTCAGATAAAAAATTTTTTATCCAGATAGGTTTTATCATGAAATGTGATCAGATCTCAAGAAGGAATTAGTACAAAATAAGGCTTCAAAAATGAATCAAAGAAACAAGTAATTAGATTTCTTCCCCTCCCCGTGCCCCCCAGCCCCAAGTGCCAATGTGTTCTTGGGCTTTTTTTTTTCTTGATTTTTCTTGAGCTTTAGTCAACAACTGATTTCTATAGTGAGCCTTTTCTCTAACTCATGAGGATATGTAATTTGAAGCAGAGTCCTATTTTATTACTTACCGCATATGGTACATGCTTGATGATTGTCTTCATAGGTATATTCCATGCTTGTTCAGTTTTCCAAGTGATGATGTATGAGCTGTATACTAGAGTGCTGAATATTGCAAAACATTTATTTGAAGATTTTGGCAAGAATGAAAGTATCTTTGGTTTTGTCTTTGTGACTTGTCCTGATTTTGCCTGGGAAAGAGTTTGCTTTATTCTTGGTAGCTGGTTTACTGCTTTTTGGATTCAGTATGAGAATGATGTTGATAACACACTGTTATCAACAGTTGTGGAATGGTGCTTACCCTAAGTCAAAGACTTTTCAGTGTCTTCTACCCTCTCAGTGAGGAGCTGCACAAGGAGCTGTGGTGAGCATGGCCAGGATGGCTGACCTGAACTGGCCAAAGGGATATTCCATACGACAGATCATCATGTCCAGCATATAAACTGGGGGACTTGCGTGGAAGGAGGCCAGTCACTGCTTGGGGACAGGCTGGGCATCAGTCAGAGAGTGGTGAGCAGATGTGTTGTGCATCACTTGTCTGTCTTGGGATCTGTTGCTCTCTCCCTCTCCTTATAATTGCAATTGTTGTTGTCGTCGTTATTATTAACCTTTGTTTCAATTATCAAATGATTCTTATCTCAACTCATGAGGTTTACTTACCTTTTTTATTTTTAATTCTCCCGCTGCAGGGTGGGGAGGGGGAGTGAGTGAGCAGCTGCATGATATTTATTTGCTGGCTGGTGTAAAACCACGACACCACTGCAGACAGATTTTTCAATTCCCTTATTTTCATTTTGTCTGTTATAGTAGTATCTTTTAGCACATTTCAAAGCAATAGCTGAAGTGCAACTTAGGAGACATGCTTTTACCTCTCCTTACAGTGCTTATCTAATGTGGTTCCGGTGCCTTTTTTTTTTTTTTTTTTTTTTGGATTATTTTTTGGTTTACTTTTTTTCTGTCCATATGTGTGTCAGTGAGATACTGAGGATATCGCAACTTAAAGATAGGTTTTGGAGAACAAGTTTGGCAGTGTATGTTGTTGCAATGCCATAAAAATTTCCTCTTGGGAGCACTGGTATATGAACGCACTGTTTCCCTCCCCTTCATTCCCTCAGTAATTCTAACATTACTCTTTTGGGGATTTTTACTGGGATTTGGAGATGCCTGCTGCAATGAGATTGTTATGAAGATTTTCTAAAATTTTCAGCCTTTTTAGGTACCAGAAAAAAATCAAACCAGCCAGACTTTTACATTATTTTACTTTGTAGGTTCCAGGTAGTATTGTGACTGTTTTAAATATATCTCCCACATTTACATGTGATTTTTGTCTTCTAGTAATAACATGTTGCCTCTGAACTTTTTAAATATATGGTGCCTCCCAATTATCTGACATCATAGCAAGGCAAAGCCTGTTGCCATGGAGCTTTGAGGACCTGCAGTCAGCATACCTGCAGCTAGAGAACTAGAGAAAGGATCTCTTTGTAGGAGTAGTTTCTTCAGGGTGGAGGAAAACTAGGAAAGAAAGGAGGAAAAAATGAATGGGGGAGATGTTTAAGAAAGATGTATCCTTCTTGCAACCCACATCCATCATATGCTTCTGCTGTGTCAGGTTGCCATTTTCTTGAAGAATCCTTAACTGTGTCAGGCAATTGGTGTTTGACCTAGAGCTCACAGCATTGTGTGTTAGCTGGTTTTCCTTGCTTTAATACTCTGCTCCCTCCTTTTCAACTTTGTTTTGCTTTGCCATGGATTAATGGCACATGAGCACGGTGAGGGATGGCAGAGGATGATGTATCACATCACTGTGCAAGGATTTTTTCTGTGAAGGATCTATCGGCAAACAGGAAAGCTTCCAGTGCCTGCTTGTTACTCAGTTGTGTGAATCAGCAGGATGCTGCTCCAAATGAATCATAGCTACCAGACAGCTATTTAGTAATCATCTAGAAAGGTCTGTTTCTAATTGAACTTTTCAAGACAACTTTCCCTCTTTTTAACCAAATAGGTAAGTTTCATGTAGCAGATCTCTTAACTGTAGCTGGCGGTTGTTTTTCAGTGTTTGCCTGTGAAGGCTGAACCTCACTGGTGTCTTACTGGAAGTCCAAGAATATTGTTTCACCACTCTGCATTTGTTTTTCTTAATCACATTGTCTAGTTCCTGTAGTCAGTTGTGGACTTCTGTGTACTGGATTCTATACCTATGTACATTTACTTTTTTTTTTTTTTCAGAATACACATATTGCTACAGTACTTCTGTGTCTAAGTTTTCCCATCCTGTGTGGTGGTACCTTTTCATGTGCCCTAAGTGACTTGTGTTAGCAAAATTGTACTGCTGTGTACTTACATTACCTTTAAGATTCTTCTTATCAGATACAAGATTTATGTATAGTTTTGCTTTCCATTCATGTGTTGAAAAGTTGACTTTTGTACATCTTCGGTGCCTTATCCCTTAAACTTGGAGGGTCTTCTGTTCAGATGAGGTTGGATTCAGATTTCTTTGAGACTGCAGTTGCTTCAGTTTGATTCCCCAAAATCTGAGATTACCTATTCAGTTGTAATTATGGTGCAGGACAAAGACCAGTTCAGTTGAGTTGAGTCCTGGTTTCCTTACTGTGGACTTATGGAACCTTTCGTGATATCGCTAACTTTGTGGCCTCATTGCTGATGGAAGTTTAACTGTTGCTTATTCTTGTTGGTCTCTGGCATATATCCCTGCCTTCCACTGGGATATACCACATAATGAGCAGAGAGCAGAATAACACTTTCATAAACAGCACTGGGTTGTGTGTCCCATGCTTTGTATGTCCTTGTTCCTGGAGAAGCGGGTCTCGCAGGTACTGCGGGATGCCTGTGTAAACAAGGCAATCAGATAGAACATGCCTTGTGTGCTACTGTGCAGATGTGCCTCTTTCTGAAGAATATTGGCTTATGGAGAGGCATCTGTTTATACAGATGTTATTCTGAAGGGATCTCCCGCTGGTACACAGTGTATACAAACAGTTTTAAATACTCTCTAATCTATCTGTGTGATAGCCAAGCTCTGAAATAATGGAAGTGTGTCCTTTCCCCCACATAACATTTTCCTGGGGAGACTTGATAGCAGAAAGATTAGAATCAACAGATCTTGGGAAAGTGGCAACACTTAAATTGTATCGCAACTATTTTGTCAAACAGCCTTCTCAATAATCTTTGTAGAAGATATTCAGAACAAAAATCAGGCAACAATCACACTAAATATATATATAATGGATAGTTATGCCTTCTTTGTGTTGTGGTGATACGCAGGTTCTGCAGTATTCCTGTACCTCCTGGCTTATCTAAATCAGCTAGCTGGGTGTAGAGCTAACCTATATGCCATTTCCAAGGATCCTGGGAATAATTTGTTATGGTTCATTCTATAAATCTTAATGAAATGGCTTTGCTACCAGATTGTGGCACTTGTTGCAAATGTAGGCTGTACTAAAAGCAAGTAAATTTAAAACCCTTTGTTGTGAAAAATATTTGTTTCTGCCACTTCTTGTGACAGTTCTGGCTGTTGAGACTATCTATCTGCAAGGGCTTTACTGATGTGCAAGATGCACATTAGTCATCCAGTCACTGTGTGGTATCGGGTGGAAGACAGTGTCTGACAAAAGGGCTTTTGTCTGGAAATCATCTCAGGCTATGAAATTGGATCTTGCTCTCTGACAGTCTGTGCACTAGTGATGATTGCAGCTATTAGGTTTGCCTTGCAGTGCACTTATGACTGAGGTTCTTTGGATCTGGAACTCCACAAGTCTTGTAGCCACAATTTCAATGGGCACAGACATGGATGTGATTTAGGTCTCGCTTGTACGATAAACTCTTTGTCAGCCCATTTCTCACTCTCTTTACTGAGATGTTTGAGTGTAAGCATTTTCTTTCTCACACTCCAGCTGCTTCTTTACCCTCTTCTGCAGTCAAGCTGTAATCCTGTGGATTTGATATTGCAGGCTGTTGCCATGGAAATAATGGTGATTTCACAATTTCAGTGCTACAAGCACTGCAGGAGGCAATGGAAAAGGTAGTTGGCAAGAGATATAGTGAGGACGTGAGGGACAATTCAGAGGAGTTGTTTCTAAATCTGTTTTTTAGGGAGGGGGTAAGGGGTTTCTTACCCCTCTTTATAATTGTGGAGTTTCAGTGTGTGTGTGTTTAGTTCTTTTCTGTGTGTAAATGTGTTTTTACTAAAGGTTGATTCATAAAAATGTCATGTATTCTTACATTTTTTGCAAAGGTTATTACAAAGTGATGCTAAATTCTCCTTTCCATGTCCTCAGGATAAAAATACTATCCTTTCTTTGCAGTTCATAGCAATTCATTTTTGGACAAAAGGGCAGAGGTTGAGATCTAAGCATATTCTGTTTGAGTCATATATTTAGCCTGAAGAAATCCCTTTCAGGAAAATGTTTTTTTCATAAATAGTAAAACAAGCTGAGAACGTCATGATGAGCATATGCATTCAAAGCTGTCTTACTGAGAGTATTAAACCCAATATATTCGTTATTTAATTTTTAGTGTACTCTGCATATGAACAAGTTGGGAGCTGAAAGTCATGTTTATGCAGCATCTGTTCTTAGCATTATGTCAAGATTCCACGTCTATGCTGAAATCTTTTCTCTAATTTAGACACATCCATAAAGGTAGAGTGAAGCGTACTGGAGGAAATAACTTTGTTATAAAATCAGTTGAATTGGCAGCTTAACAAGATGAAGGCAAGTGGCATTCAGAAGCATGAGAACTTCTGGTACTATACGCTTAAAAGCATCAAACAACAGCCTTTTTTCCCCAGCTATTTACAACAGCGTTTCACTGATAAGCGTAGTCAGAGAGTAGATGTTATCTGTAACATTTAACTTGAGATCTTAGAATTAATTTTCTGTCTTCAGTAGAATGTAATCAGTAGTGATGGTGACAGTAAACTAGCAAGATATTTTTTAATTAAAGATAGAGAAAAAAATGTTTCAGCCCATCAGATGTATTAAAATGATCTAGGAATTGCTTTAAAATATTTTGATATTTTTCTACTTGGTATTTTATAAATGGGTATATGAAGATCAGCTGTTATATATGAGAGAGAAACAATAAGGAATATTCAGCATGTCTCTGGCTTTGTTGGGCAATGTTATTAGGAAGTCAAGTCCATAAGGATAGATTCAGTCCCTTGATACTTGTTTGAATGGAAATAGTCTACATGTGTGCCAGTACTCATATCTGAATTTCAAAAAGGCTATGCAAGAAACTCCTGCATAAATTAAAATGACAAAATGAGCCAGAACTGTGTTTGCAGGGCCTGCCCTGATGCTAAGTGTGTCATACAGCTCTCAAATCTAATTGCAAATGTGGGTATTTGTTAGTACTGAGTATTACATAAATCAGACCTTTAAAATAAATCAAAACAGAATATTTTTTTCTGAACTATATTAATTAGTGAACACTGATTTTTGTCACGTGATGTTTCTTGGTGCCAAGTAAGTTTCTAAGTGTTGTATAAAGGCACATTTTTGGTGAATTATATTGGAGTATGTATACTTTATGCTTGGCCCAAAATTGCTGCATGACTGAAATATATATATTTTTACACATGAGATTGGTTATAGAATTTTGTCTGCACTGGCAGAATACAGGTAGCATTTACATTACAGATGATAAATTTACATTACGGATGATAAATATACCGATAAGGTTTTCTTGACTCCTTCTTGGAAAAGTTGTTTAAAACTCTTGGTAAGGAACTGTTTAGCTACAGGTAGTAGCATCTGATTGGTATGTGAACTCTTCCAGGGTGAATGAACTGGAAGACCTGCACAGGAGACAGGTGTGTCAGTGCCTCATTGCCTCTGTTCCTGTTACAGGTGTATGTTGAGAGCATTGCAGCAATGAGTGGAATTTTAAAGAGGAAGTTTGAAGAAGTTGGTGGCACCTCACCCTGTTCCTGTGTGTGGGAATCAGATGATGACATGTCTAGCAGTGAAAGTGCTGACAGTGGAAGTAATGTCCATCCATCCACTTCTAATCATTTTACTCGTAAGTACTAAAGTGATGTGTCAGGCACGATACTGCTTTTTATACAAGCTAAGAAAGGTTTATTTTACTTGTAAGAAATACAGTGAAGGCTATCTGCTTTTATTTTGAAGTGTTTTTCTGTTTTATTACATTTAAATGCTGACACCGTGAGGAAGTACTTATTTTTGAAAAAGAACTATTTCATCTGGTAATTGTTTCTGTGAAAATTTGTATGTCAAAGTGAGTTTCAGAGGAAACTCCACTTTTATGCTTTATCAATCATATCTAGTTAGTATGAAATGTTTTAAGTATACTTGAGTATGTCTTCCATTTTTGGGTGATGATTTGGGGGAAGTGCTAATACCAGCAGTAACTACTTCTGAAGGCCAGTGCTTCTGCTTAGTGCTGTGTGTTCAGAGTTGAGAGCAGAGTACACAATCTGTGACAGAATCTGATCAGTCATCCTGCCCCCTGAACCAGTGCAACCATACAACTTTCAGTCTTTTTCTTTCACTCGTTACAGGAGTAAACAGATGAAGAAATTTATAATCCTCCCTGAGAGGGTGTTAGATTCATATTTGATGTCTCCATGAGACACTTGAAGGACAAAAATCCTTTTCTTGTGCCCACTCAAACAGCTGAACATGAATAGTTAATTTACAGCATATTTTTCTTCTGACTTCTCAGGTTGAGATTACCAGTTACTAAACTGTCATAAACTGTGGACGATATAAAGCTTCATATTTGCATTAAACAGTGTGTAAATGAATAGCAGTAAGTGATTTGGACTTTATTTGACAGTTCATATGAAGCAGCAAGAAGTGTGTATCCATTTTTTAGAAATTTATGTATTATCTACCTAATAAAGCTAGGTCAGAGCTATTTGTGAATTATAGCTGTCAATAGAATTAGTGTAGCTCCTTATCCCAAAAGGAAAAAGACTCCTCTGAGTGAGAGATACTTCTGTACCACCTTTTCTTAGTGCAGACTTTTCAAAAGTACTCTGAGGACTTGGATGTTCAGCTTAGGGTGGTGGTGAAGGGATTGTGTTTTACTTTGACTGGGCACCACAGGAATCTGTTCTGAAACCTGTTGTTCTTAACGTCTTTAGTGATCACCTGAAGGAGGTGACAGTGACTTACATCATTTGCAGAGAACCACATTAAGGGGAATGGTTGGTGCCCTTAAGAGAAAAACTCCCACTCAGAGGGACCTGGGCAGACTGGAGGAACAGGCTGACAGGAGACATGCAAAATTCAGCAAAGACAAATACAGCTATGTACCTGGGAAGGAAGAACCCCTCCAGTGACACAGGCTGGGAACTGACCTAGAGAACTGTGTCCAGGTTTGGTCCCATAGTGCAAGACTTTGATAAAATGGAGCAAGTGCAGCAGAGGATCACCAAGGTCATGAGGGGCTGGAGTGTTCACCATATGAGGAGAGACGGAGGGACCTGACCGTTTCAGCCTGGCAAAAGGAAGGCTCCGGGTGGACCCAGTAGAAACTGTGCAGTACCTTTGAGGAGCTCATGCAGAACGTGTGCAGCTCTTCCTAGTGGTCAGTGATGGGAGAGTGAGGAACCAATGTAGATTGAAACAAGATGTGTTCCGGCTGGATATAAGGAGAAGCTTTTCTCCTTGAGGATAGCCAGGCACTGGAAAAGGTTGCCCAGAGAGGCCGTGTAGTCTGTCTCCTTACAGATTCTTAAGACTTGGCTGGCTAAAGTTGTGAGCAGTCTTATCTGATATCTCAACCATCCTTGAGCAGGAGGTTGGACTAGAGACCTGCTGAAGTCCTTTCCAACCTGAATCATTTTGTGAGTTTATAGCTTACGTGCATCAGAGGTTAGGAGAGAGCTGAAGTAGCACTGCTTGTTCTTGTTCCAGAACCAAGTTCACTGGTAAGCTGAGAGTGGTAGCAGCAAGCACATGTCTAGAAGCACTTTGTACAGTGCTGTGAATCCACAACTAGACTGCTTTTGGGCCTGGTCTGATAAGTCTGTAGGGAACTGTGTTTTGCTTTATCAATTTACTATCTCTGAGATCTATTTGCCCCTTTTTACTGCAAAATCTATGTGTTCATCCTGTGTTCTAATTTGATACTTTCATCTCTGCTTCACCTCTGTGAATACAGATGGCAGAGCAGTACTTACTGGGTTTGAAAAACCCAGGTTTTCTGTAGGCTTCTTGCTGAATGTAGAGTGCTAGTGGGAAGAACAAAGACTGGGATGATTTGAGACACAGGTAGGTAGGTAGATGTCCCACTCCCCCCCCTCCCCAACTCATTACCCTGCTTTAATGGTGCTAGAGGCTCTTGATGTTGGCTTTTAGAACTTGAACTCTCCAAATTTAGTGATAGAATTTTCAACCTGGAATTTCTTCTATTTCACAGTCTGCCAGTGCTTTTGTCTACTGAATAGGTTTCAGGGCATGACGCAGATACATTTATTTTGCTTAGCTTTAATTTGTTTTCCATTTTTATGTGGTTTTGATTTTTGGTTGGTTTGGGGTTTTGTTTTGGTTTGGGATTTTCATTTATTTCTTTATTTTCATTGTTTCATTCTTGACAGAGTTGTTTTCAAAATTCTACAGTAATCTGTTGGTTTTTGGAAGTACAGTTTTATATTTTTCTGGGAAGAATGGGTTTATTGGAGTGATTGCTGCAACAGATTACTACTTACTGAAGATTTTTTGGAGGATCTGGAATTGTGCATTTTGTATTAAAACTCATTTCTTTACAATTAGATTCTGATAGTAGTGGTTTTCTGATTCCTATCCTCTGTTGTGGTTATCTTCTACTAGTCATCAGCTTCTGCAAAATCCAAATGCCCAATTTATTAACAGTCCAAAATCTCTAGATGTAAAATGGAAATCAGTAAGAATATTTCCAAATAGATTTTTTTTTTTGTGTAAGGAGGTTGCAAGATTGCATTGCATAACATTTGAATATGGAGCAAAACAAGAAAACACTTGCTGTTGCAAACAACTCTATCCTCACAAGCATATGTTACACACAAAACAGCAGGCTTTTAGCATATGTAAGGCATGTTTACTCTAGCCTCAGATGAGTGTAAAATTCTTACCTTCTCAGCCCACTTTATGCAGTAATGTGTTTTTTCTGTACACATGATGTTTCATGAAGTCTGCTTTCCTAGTGTGTGCCCAAAGCCATTCTGCTGTCCAGAAAAATCTAAAAAGATTCATATAAGTTCTTCCTACTCTTATTTATCAATACATGTGCAGATTCATTGCTTCTCCAAGGGACTCCTGAGACACACAACAGCAATCTAAAAAATTCTTTATTGTACCATGAGCTCCAGTAAACCCTGTCAGTACACAGTAATTCTTTGTGACAGTGGAAAGTTATAACAGTATTTTAGAAGCTGAATGTAGATGAAGGCTGCTGTTAATAATTAATACTCAATATTATACATTAATATTTATATTTATTTTCCTGTGGTAGCATGTTTTATTAAAAATAAATGTGCATATTCAAATCAGTTAAATGATTACAGTACCCTTATATTTTCATGTCTTCAGTGGCATCCATGGAAATGAATATGCCTTTTTCAGAATTAAAGATACAGGTCTGCTGCATGTAAACACGTGTGCGTATGTTTATATTGTGAAAAAAAGTGTAACTATGTATATAAGCTTTGTCAAATTACATATATATATACACATGTTGTACATGTATATGTACAAGTGCAGTAAATGTGGTAATGGCAATCAGAAGCCTTGACTGATATTTTAACTGTAAAGTCTGAGAGAATGCCATAGAACTGAAGACTAAGAAACTGTGGGGGTTTATACATGTTGTTGACTAGGGTCCCAATCACGGCACCTAAAGAAATATATCTGTCTCTCTCCCCCTGAGGTTTAGGATTGGTGTGAATCAGGCACTTTTCTAGTAAGAAGCCTGCACTATATAATGCAGTAAACAAATGTCATGCCATTTTTTAAAGGAAATTTGATTTGTATTTTTTTCCTTTCTTCCCTTAAAAAAGTTTACTATTTTACTCATGGGTTGTTTGCTAGTTATTTTCTGGAATCAGGATTTCCCTTTGTTTTAAATCATAACTTTTTCTTCTAAACTCAGGGTTAGGGAACAGGTGAATTTCACTGGCTCAAACTTTTAACTTCGATGCAACTGGAAAGTTTCTCTGTGTATGTCAGTTAAACGTTTGTAGATTGCTGAAGCATGTTACATACCAACTGTGCTCACTCCTGCCATTAAATTAATTCTTAAACAAGGCAGGGATGGGGGTGTGGTGTGGGTGTCAGTGACCAGTTTAACAGGTCTGGAAATGGCTAGATGCAATCATGATAAAACAGAGTTTATTTACAATAATTCTAGGAAAGCATAGGGAATGCAAGTACCTGTTTGCTCTCTATTCAAAATATGTGTACCTAGTTATTTTGAAAAAATAAATTAAGGCGAAAATATGTCTTAGGAAACTAGCTGAATCAAAAAGTCTCTTAAATTTCATCACAGAATTTAATTCAAGGCTCTGAGATTATTATTTTTTTAAAGATCTGAGTACTTCCACATTCACATTGCTACCTTTCACGTTATTTGTGGTTAAGCTACTCAGTTTGCTCACCTGCAGTGAGGCCAACCCTGCAGTATTTCTGTGTATTATGATTATTTTCTTTTCAGCAGGATGGTCTCTGCTTAACGGGCAAGTGGTTGCAGTAAGGCAGACCTGTCAGTAATTATGAAGTGTCAAGTGGTTCCAGTAAAAGGCAGAAGAACTCTGTTGTGTGGAGCTGGTCTATGAATTAGCTCTGGAAGATGGAAAGGCTCTTGTAACCTTTGTTAGTCAGGAGTAGAGTTTTATTTTACAGAGTTTCATGTCATGGGGGAAAAAACCTGAAATAATGTTTGGAATGAAGCTGAATCACCTTGGGTTGGGGCAGAGGCCTGCAAATTAGAAGTCCTTTTCTGAACAGCATATGCAAGAGACAGAAACTAATGGCAATATAGATTTTTAAAGTGGTTTGCATCAATTTAAAATGCTAAAACTGAGATCTCAGGAATGCTAAGAACACTGACCAAAAGTCCCTCCAGGGTATCTGAGATGTGTGATCAGAGAAATTGTCCCCTTATAGCACTGAATGTTTTGGGAAGGGTCTGTTTGCTGTTAATGTAGCCAGTGTGTAGAGCAGGAGTGATAAATACTGTCACTTTTCAGACTCTGAACAGATTATTAAAAACAATAATAATACGTATTGTTATAATATTCTTTGTTGGATTTGGGAAACTGCTTGGCTCCCTAGTTAAATTCGCAGGAACATCTCCAATACAAAAACCTGAGCCTGCAGACATTTTCCATTACCCTGTTGTTATGTCATGACTGACTTCAGTTTTTACAGTTTCTATGACAACCATGATTTTGATTGGTAAAGAATCAAGTACTAAAGGATTTTTTTGGGCTGTACAGTATTTTTCCATCAAAGGAGTAGATTGAAAATATCAAGATGCTTTTTGCTAATCAGTATCGAAGTTGAATTGCTGTCTAAATGTGGATACCTGTTTGTAGCAGACTCCACATACACTAATTTTTGAGATAGAACATATGAGAAAATAGCCCTATTACAGTTGCCAAATAACTGTCTTTAAAATTAATGATAATTTATACTACAATTTAAGACGTTCTTATTTCTCAAGTCACGTAGATATTTACATTTCCAGGTTAACCCTTAAGAAATGTACTTTTCAAGACATGGTTCAAAGCAACACCACTGGATTGTTTTCAGAGACTCTTTGGCAGTTTTTGCAAGTCATCAGCAAAATGGTACTTGATGAAATTTCATTCGGTGGGAGTCAAAAAAAAAAAGAAGAGAACGCACAGGTCAGCAGTTTGTGGTTACTGGGGAAATACAGAGAGGAGCTAATGAAGAACTGATCAGGGTGGGAAGACAGCTTGTTCACTGTGTCATGTATGAAGGAAAAGAGAGAAGGAGGTTCCCTAAGATGAGGAGCTTGACAAGCAACAGGGTGTTTTTCATTAGGAGCAAGAAAGCAGTGGTAACAGATTTTACTTAGTAAATATGTCAGCTTGCAGAAAAGGCTACAGATTGGCTGGCTCAAAACTGGGAAAAGAGGGGGGGCTAATGAACAGAATGAGAATGAGCCAGTTTATCAAGATCAAAGGAATTTAATGCTCCAGGAGTTTGCAAATTCTTAATTGAAGTGAGTCATCCTCTCTCACTACATTGATGTGTATGGAACATATTTCAAAAACAAATTAGAAAATTACTGGGAAATGTTGATTGAGATTCTGTAGCACTTCCGAATCTGTTCTGTATTTATCAGTTAGAGAAAGCACCTTGCACTGAGAACATACGAATAAATTCTGGTCCATATTCAGGAGTATGTACTGTCAGCAGGTCTGGAACCACCTTCTGCAGGCAAATCTGGGATCTCTAGTTCAGAATGATGCTAACAGTGTAAGAAATTGTTTGCTGATTGGTGGTTTTCTGTGATATTTGATAAAAATTGAATGGGATGCTTGGATATTGCACTTGGTTTGTTAAACAGTAAAAATTAGATCCACAACTGAAGTAGTATACCAGATCAACCCTTAGCCCCTGATTTTAGACTTCTTATAGCAGTTGCTGTCTTTAGATGCTATTACAACACGCAAAATAATTTAAATAACTTTATGGTCTAATGTATAGAATGTGAAGTTTATTTGTTCTCTCACCAGAGACTCATGCGTGCAATTTTAAAAATGCAAAATCATGATGACCATGGATTTCTTGACATAAAGGAACATACCTAAACCCACCGTCTTGAAAATTCTTTCAGAAGTTCTTTTAGCTTGGATTTGAACTAATCTCAGCCAACCTCCTTCTCTGGAGAAACCATAAGGTTGGGACGTAGATGAGCTTACTTTTAGTGAAGACTTGCTTCATGGTCTTTAGCAAATAAGATCAGAATTTTAAAATGTATTTCTAAGGGTAAAAAACCTTAGGATGTCTTGGGTACTAAAAGTCACCGTCCTGTTCTTCAGATAGGAAGCAACATTATGACAACATTTGGATACCAGTGAAAGCTGTGGGTGGCTTGATACCATTATACTAGCTTCTGTAGGGAAATAATTGGTGAATCAAATCAAGGAGAGAAAAATGGATTTTTCTGTTACCAGTTTATGACTTTGAATAGCTTCATTTTTGTCTGAAAAAAATGTTTCATGCTTGCTTTCTCTGCTCTGTCCTAACATTGGCTTTTATCCCTAGTGAGAGTCCCAATGGCCCTTCAGCAGCTTTCTTTGAATTGTTTTATGTGTTCTTACAAAAGCAAATGAAGCTTCAGAAAGATTATTGCAATATCCTCTCCTTATCTAGTGCCATGTTTAGTATGTATTCTGCATTTTATACTAGTTCACAACTTTTCCTACCAGTCTGTGTAAAGATGGCTTTTAAGATGTTTTTAAATTTAAAGCCAAATTAGATTCAGTTCTTTTAACAAAGCATGTTGTCCTACTGGCCAGGTTAAATGTGCCCCTGAGCAACCTGATCCTCATGGGTGGCATCCCTGCCCATGGTGGGGAGGTTGGAACTAAATGAACTTCAAGGTACCTTTCAAACTAAACCACTCTATGATCATGCATTACTGTAAACTTTATAACTAATGTCAGTCTGTACCACCCTCCATACATGAGCCATTGGGTTGTGTTTTCTCCTTGCTGAAGGTTGCTCTGTTGTTCTTTGCTCACACAAGCAGCTGATTTAGCAATAGGCATGACTGAGGGGAGGTAACACCAGAAGGACAGCAACTTAAAGGCACAGTTTCTGCTGGTAGTAGATCTTCTTTTAGAAGTTCCTTCAATCCAGTGGCTTGTTCCTGCTCAAAGGATTTTTTTCTCCATCAGTTGATACAGCTGTTGTTTGTATTAATATGCTGTAAGAGATCTTCAGTCTCTAACAGTAAGCTGGGAACAGCCTTCCATGGGATTTGGTTTGGTTGTTCTTTTTGTGGTTTGTTTTTGGTTTGGGGTTTTTTTGTGTGTTTTGTTTTAATAGACAGCAGTTGTGCTTGCAAAGCAGAATTAATTAACAAGCAGATGTACTTAGGAGTTGTATCTTTTCTTGGTGCTTCTTGATGAAACGCTGTCTTAATGCTTACAAGAAAAACGCAATAGTATTTCTTATTCCTGTTTTCAGTCTAATTAGCCTTCAATGATTGTATTGTACTAGGGTTTTTTGGCCCTACTGGGCCTAGACCTGGAACTGCTTAAGATGAAAGGCTGTATCTGCATACAGAAAACACAGACTTCCTCCAACAGTTTACAGTCTTATAAGACAGCAACGATATACAGTGAATGTAGGACTGTAGGGAGGACTAAATCCATGAGAATTACTGACCTATGAGCAAAAAATGCAAGAACTTTGACTGAAACATTAGGGAAAAAGAAAAGTATTCTGCTTGCTAGAGGCTGTATTGACTTCTTACTTTCTTCTTCCTCTGTAGCCCTGATTCATCTCCCACATGTATTCTAGTCTTGCTCTTTGAGATGTCCTGGTGCTCATGGCAGTCCACTGGTGTGCACTGAGCATGATGGTGTATTGGAGATCCTGATTCTTACAGGAACATAAAGAAATTGATTATCAATCCCCTCCTCTCCGCAAAATACTGTAGTGATGTTTTCAGCAGTTACAGTTAGGAGAATATCTACAAACTGTTGTTTCTTTGGAATTTGCCAATTCCGTGTATTAAAAACAGCTTCATGAATTGTTTGATTCTAAAGCTCTGATGGAAACTAGACAACTTTCTCAAACTGTCTCCATTCAATGATGGCTTGTCTGTTTGTCTTCCCACCAGTCTTGCTGCAGTGCCTTGTGTTCATGTACCTACCTGTTCATCTATCTGTTTTGAACTTTCAAAGCAGCTGAGGGGACATGATTCTTCATTGATGGTATTCAACAATGTTCATCATCATTCCTCTGTTCACTGAATACGTGGCATTTTTGATGTTCTGATCATGAAGGTGAAAACTGAGGCTACCCTACTGCAATGTATTTGTAGCATTAATAGCATTAAGGCATGTGGGTGGCTTCCAGACCTCAAAGCTTATAATTCAGAGTTTTTATAATATGTGCAAAAAGAAGTAGCTCATTTAGTCTGAACTCACACAATAGTGATACAATTGTTCTGAAGGGGAAAACCAGTTAGCAGTTATCAATGGCATTGGCTTGTCCTGTTGTTTCCCAGTTCACTATCAAAGCCAGTTCACTCTTCTTGTAACATGGAATCTTTTGTGTTTTAATGAATTCATCATCAATTATATATGCCCCAGAGTAATAGTGGTGAGAAGTTTCACTATGAAGCTGACTGAAGACTATATGACTTTATCCCAAGTGAGGCTTTAACTGTCATTATCTGTGGCTCCAGCCTTGTTACATGACTAGTTTTCACTGTGTGCTTGTGTGCAAAATATTAATATGCCAACCCATTAACTCCCACTTGCAGTGAATGTACTCAATACACTGTCAAAGAACTAAGCTTAACCTAATGGCAGTGCTTGTTGACTTCTGTGTTTAGTGAGTTGCTCTGTATAAATATTTTTTGTATTTACAGCTTCTTGTAAAGTTGTTTGTCTCCGTTTTGGAGACTTCAAGCTTGAGATACAGACAAAGAGCATATTTTTTAGAACTGAAAACTAGGTTTTGTGTGTTTTCAACTGGTTAGCTGACTATTTTATCTAGGTGAGGAGATTAGGAAAGGCTTTTGAAAATGTTTAAGCAGGAGTTGTGTTTGGAAGTAGACTAATGGCAATTCCAAGCACTTCTTTAGCTTTTCTTATTTTCAATGAGGTATGACTGTATTTGTACATCACCTGCTAGGAAAGCAGCCATAGGCAGTGGTCATCTGCAGAGCAATGGTTCAGCAGTGGTTACTATGGAAACCGTAGGTGACCTACATTTTACCAAAAAGTGATCAAGTTTCTTTTTGTTTTTTAAATGAAGCACACCCATTGATTTCTGCTACTGCTCTTCATCTTTTACACATTGTTTTACTTAAGTAGTATTCTTGGTTTTGAGTGATTAGCTTGGAATGGACATAAAAATCTTGGAGCAGAGATACCATTTCATTGTTACACTACTATTTAAAATTTTTGCCTTTGCTGTCATGTCTAATTGTATGTTCTTAGCAAGAAAGTAACACAATTTAATTAATTACAGTGTGCATTATAATAATGTATTATTTGTATAGCTACCAGGATGTGGTCTGTAACAACTTGCAGTGGCAAGGCTTGTTCTTGTGAATTTACCTATTTCACTAACATTACAAGTCAGTAACGATTTACTTTAATTTTTATCCTTTTTTTTTTTTAAATTTGGGTGGATTTGATGGTCTTTATATAAATACATTGTTCTGTTTTGAATTGTTTATTGTGCTTTGTAGGTGAAGGAATCTTTAGTTTCATACAAATTAAGGACAGAGAAATGCTACAATATAGACTTTTTTGAGACCAAATATATTTTTTTGTCATAAGTTTATGGACCATCTGCTAATTACTGAAACCTTCTCATAACCATGAGTCTCATGACATTTGGATCATAAGCACCTTGCAGCTGGTAATGGAACCACCTCCAAATTTCTCCTATATTTCCCACTTTCTCCCCTGTGCCCACACATTTCTTGTAGCCTGTTTTTTGCACTCATTTTCATCTATACTGCACGGCATGCTATGCTCCATCACTTCAGTCATATGTTATTAGATTAGCTACAAACTCATTTGTTTGCATACCTCAAAAACGAAGACATTTTTTGTTACTTTTTTTTCTTGCTTCAGAAAGCTCGAATTGTGTGCCCTGTGTCCATCTGCCTACACTCTGATACATGCAAACAGCAGCGGTAGTATTGGCAAGAAATATTAATGGTGTAAACCAGGAAGTACTAGTTGCTTTTGGATTTGATCTAGTTTGCCTTTATGATGCAGAATTTGATTATCGCCTATACTTCCCGTATTCACAGTCAAAATCTTCTTTTCCCAGATCATATTGATCCTAAAAAATCTGATGTATCCCTTAAACAGAGAATAGCACAATAGCAAGTGTTGCAGCTCTGATGCTCAAGATCATAGCGAAGACAATGTGTAGGATGTAGGAGTGGTATCCCAGGAGCGTCATGGCCTGGGCTGAAGGAGGGTATGAAAATCACCAGGGGTGTAACTGGAGGACCAAAAGCTAAGACCGACCAAGCTAAGATTTTGACATCATTTTAAAGCAGGATCTGAAGTATTTGGGGCCAGAATGGAAAGGGACACTATGCTGGTGTTTGCTGGGGTGGCGTTAATTTTCTTCACATGGCTGGTATGGGACTGTGTTGTAGATTTGGGCTGAAGACAGGGTTGATAATACAGAGATGATGTTGTTATTGCTGAACAGACCCAAGGCCTTTTCTTCCTTCCGTACTGCCATGCTGGCAAGGAAGTGGGGGATGTGTGGGAAACTGGGAGCAGACACAAGTGGGACAATGACCCCAGCTGACCATAGGGATATTCCAGACCATATGACATCGTGCTCAGTATATAATGCTAGGGGGAAGAATGAGGAAGGGGGGGATGTTTGGAGTGATGTGTTTGTCTTCCAAAGTCACCGTTACCCATGATGGGACCCTGCTCACCTGGAGATGGCTGAACGCCTGCCTGCCGTAGGAAGCAGCGAATTAATTCCTTGTTTTGCTTTGCTTGCATGCATGGCTTTTGTTTTCCCTATTACACTGTCTTTATCTCAACCCACGAGTTTTCTTGGTTTTACCCTTCAATCCTCTCCCCAGTGCCACTGGTGGGGGAGAGAGCGAGTGGTTGCGTTGGGCTTGGCTGGGGTTAAATGTGGCGGACACAAACAGGCATCTGAAATGGCAAAGCCAGGACTTTTGCTGGCTTGTGTCACCAGTGCCTTCTCTCTATGCCACAGCCAAAAGTTTGCAGTATGGATCAAATGTTAGTTTTTTGTTTTGGTTTTCCTTTACCCCCCCCCCCCCCCCCAAAAAAAAATACTATATCCAAAAATGTCTTTTACCAAAGATACCCAACCTTGCTTTAAGGACTTCAACAGATGGCAAGTCTGTCACCTACCATGGTAAGCAGGATTAATGTTTAATTGTCCTTGCAATTAATGAATTTTGTTCTGTTCAGTGAAATACAGGAAGGTTTTCAGACTCCCTGTTGTGTCAGAGCAGAAGTAGCTCATGTGCACCAGAAACCAAATGTGCATACTGGCTATGTGCTTAAAGGTTTATGATAATTTATTTTGTATAGATAGATAAATAGATATAAACACACATATATATGTAATTTTCTAAAAAGTCAGATCTGCTCTTCTGAAATACATATTATTTTATAAGTCAGTAAATAATGGTTTGCGACAATTAAATATTTTGGTAATATAACTCCTGTGGCTTACTCATACATGTGACTCACATGTTCTGCTGAATATTTTCACCCTAATATGGTACCTGGTTTTATTGCAAACAAACTGAATTTTCTGTTTATTCTGTGAGTTTGCATATGGCATCACCAATACTTTGATAGAAATTCTAAAAGTTTATTGGTATCATTTTAACAGTAATGAGACATGAATTTCATTTTTTTAAGGACAGAGTAAGGAAATGTCTACAGACTGAAAACATGATTTCAGAGATGTAAAAATCTCCTGAGAGAAACTGGCGTTCTTTGAGATCACAAGGTCAGTAGTACAGTAGCAGTTATTCACATGCATATATCTATACAATTATATAGGCCCAATTTCGTTTCTGTACCATCTGATGATACAAAACACGATGTTATATTTTATGTCTCTGCAGAGATTTTGATTAGCGATTTTGGAACAACATTAGTAAAAGAAAAATCAGGTTTCCAGCTGCAACTTTGTGTTTAAAATTCATGCTGAAAGCTATTGGATTAGTATACATCAGCAACTTCCAGTGTCATTAGATGCAGACAGGTAAAATGTTCCTAACTTGTTGCCCATGTTTGTAAATAAGTTAATTATTGCATATTTGCATCTTTTGTCACTTGCTTGCAAAAGTATCAGCTCTTAAATGTTTTGGAAAGCGAAACACCAGCTTAATCTGAAGAGGCTTTTCTTGTAATTTGTCACATCATGATGTGATCTACTTTTTCCAAAGACTGGAAGTAAGGGATATGATTTAGCCACAAAGAGCTGGTCAACACATCTCAAATAGTAAATGTGTTCAGAGAACTCTGTGTAATTAGTATAATATTTTAATGATGTCATAATGTAATTTAAAGTGCTTGATAAATAGCAAGAAAATGATGACAGCATCTTCTCTTGCATAACCTGTTTGTAATTTCATGAAAGCTTTACTCAGATACTGGAAAACATATATAATTGTTACCTTTTACTTGTTTGTTATTAGAGTGTGATTTTTAAATGTTACATGTACTGATGAAGGGAAGATCAGAAAACACAAGTGTAGGTAACCCTTATTCTGAAGGGTCTATTTGATTTATGGGTTAGCCATGATATTAATGCAGACACTAAACCTGGCTGGTTTTTTGGGGATCTGAGTGTAGTGGTGTGCAGATTATGTACAGCACCTTGTGGACATGCCCACATAGACCAGTAGTCCATGACCACAGAGTTACTGATCTCCTTTTCTGATTTACCTTGGTGAATGTCTTTATAGGCTGACTCAAATGAACTTTTTATATTATTTCTTTTTACCTTACCTGGATTATCCTTATCACACATTACTGAAGGTAGTTGATTCTCTTTCAGTAGCTTAAGCCATATATTGTGTTGTGTCTGATTTTGATTATCTGATAAGTTTCTACAGTGAAGAGTACAAAAGCCACTTAATGAAGGTTCACTTGGCCCAACTTTCCTCATTTTTAGTGCATAAGTAAAGATGAATACATTGGAATTTTCACATAATATTCATTTAAGAAAGAACACTTTCAGTATGGAAATATTTTTCTTTTGCTGTACTCAAGTGATGTGAGGTATGTTTCTCTTATTTGTGTGCTTAGCATACAGTAAGGTGGAACCCTACTGAAAAAAAACTCAAATGAGAAAATGGTGCTGCTGACTTAAGAGGTGCTCCATTAACTTAGATTGGTAAATGCTGCAGAAGAAATTTCAAAATGATCCTTAGTGTTAACCATTTGTCCACTGCTGGGTGCAATTAAAAATGTGATTTAGAAAGGTAACAGACCAATATTCCTTTAGTGACTCCATAAGAGAGGAGGGTTGTTGGGAATCTGCAAGTAGGAAGTAAATTACATTATGGCAAGCTGAATAGTGTACTGTTAATTTTTGCCCTTCTCTGGACAGGTAGCATATATATATGCAAAATTTTGGGAAACTCTTCAGAAGCATGTTATATTTGTGTTGCAGTATAATAATAATGTCAACTGTTTTTGAATTATATAAATAAGTCTTGCAACATAAGTTAATCATACAGTCATTACTGAAGAAAAATTTTTGAAAGTAAGGCATGGTACCTACATGATGATGCTGCATGTGTAACATTTCAGATAGGTTTTTTTCTTACAGTAACACATATAAGAGGAGAGGATGTGATTCTTGACTTACTATGGGATTTAATTAAGAATCTTGGACTTGTTTAAATATTACTTTTTTAGTGATCAAAATGCTTCATTTATTTCAGTAAGCATGAAAATATGCGCCAGATTTTGGAATCAATTTCTTAGATGCATAAATGTTAGTGATCTTGCAAAACTTGTTGATACAGTCGTACCTAAAATTCTGTGTCATCATCAGTCACTGACAGACATTTACTGCTTACTACTAACTCCTTCTTATATCTGCTTTTGTAATCCTGCAGTGTGAAACCAAGCTTTTGTCATACTGTTCTGATTTGAGATGTGGAGGAAGGATAGGAGTTCCCACCCCATCCCTGCTTCTCCCTCCGGTACTCGGTGTTCAGTTTCTGGTCTGCATAAGAGATGAGTTGAAACGGGTTTCCTTTTCCAGGCTTTATTTAGTAAATAACATAAGTAACCTATCTAATACATGAGATAATAGCATAAATAAATAATATGATAAAAGAACAGTTACCTATTGTTTTGATTTTTTTTTTCTCCCTTACCTTTTTGTTTTGTGAATTTTGTTCTATGTGCTCTTTACAGCAGGTTAACTGCTGTAGTTAATTCACAGGAATAAGCAAATTCCAAAACAAGGACAAGCTGGGAAAATTAATAATTTAACCTCAAATAGGTGGGATCTTTGAATTTCTCTTTGTTACAGGACAGACAGATGATAGAAATGTCTGCATACCTGTAAGATGACAATTATGATTTTTGCCCCTATCATACATAAGAGAGAGGAATTGCCAGCTCATAACAATTCTGCTTTGATGTTTTTTGTTTTAATTTTAAATATCCAAACACAAGATCCTTGTCCCCCATTTATCTTCACACCATAATATCTGGCTAACAACAAAGGGAAAAAAAAACCCCACCACAACAAAACAAACAAACTCCCAAACAAAAACCAAACCAAAACACTTCTACAAGTCTTGAAATGTCTCCGCATTCACAAAGTCTGAAGAGTGATGAGGATGAAAAATTTACATGTTCAAATCTTAATCCACTGTCTTAAAAGGGGGGAGCTGAGAGACAGCATAAGTCACTAATCCAATTGTGCTAGAACAGCTGCCCAGATACAGCAACTGTGAAATCTGTGCTAGAAACACTATTAAGTTGTTTTTTGACTACTGTGTCATTTAACTTAGCTCTATGTGCAGTGTGACAGTATCTGGATCCAGTGCTGCTTTAAGACATTTTAGCTGGTGGGGATAAAGCCCGATGAGAGCTCCTGCACAAATGCAGTGTGTGTGTGTCTTCCTCTCTCCTGCTGGCTTGGGGCTGCTTGTGCACTCAGTGCAGGGGAGATGTGGGACATGCAGAGATTTACCAATGACTATAAATTTCTGAAAGGGACAATCCCCACTATCACAACTGCAACAGTTTTCCCATGTCAGGATCTATAAAACTGCCGGACAGCTGAACAGAGGGTATTTCAGGAACAAATGATGGCATAGTCTTACTTTTAAAAAGGACATAATTTAATTTTATGTGACAGTGTCTGCATTTTAATGCATAGCATAATACAGCCTGAACCCTTTGGCTGAGGTCAACCTATCTACTAGTGTCTTCTTTTAGTAGTAGTTTATCATTTGAAGAAAAAGTCTTCTCTTCCCATAAATATTTTCCAGTGGTTAAGTGCAAGAGCTTTTAATCAGAAATCACAATATATGGGAACTTAGAAGATTTCTGTGACTGTAAATTCACTTATAGCACTTCTCTCCCTAGAAATTAGAAATACAGAATAAAAAGAAAGGCATGTGTCTCATGTTGCAACTGAGAGAACAGCTGCTGTAATTTATCTTGTAGTACTTAGAGCTTGTAAGTTGTGGCCTGTGCTTTCCTTTCTGAGAGTTTTGCTAAGATGCCAGTATTAGTTATAAATAAATAAATATTTACTGGAGATGGCAAAACCCAATATCTAGAGAGCAAAATTAATTTGTAAGTCTTGTACTTCTTATGATGTAAGCTATAAAAATGCATGATGTTTCCATTTCAGGACTGGGAGACAGTTTAAAAATCCCAAGTAATTCCACTGGAGAAGGTGTATATGTAAAGAATAAGCACTTTCATAGTATTTCTACCCTTTTGTCTGTAAAGATACAGATTTTGTTGATAATATGATGTCGTGTTTGAAATGTGACACAGGGAATTCACAGACTTGCATTTTAGTCTCTAGAGTTTCCTTCCATTGGGAATTTGAAGAATTCATTAAATAAATCTGACCAGAAGAGACCAAAGCCCTCTTCCAGCACGGTGCTCAAGTTAGATTCATGCTTAATGAGAATAACTCTGCTGGGACCATTGTTTTTTAATATCTGTTCTCACTCAAGTGGGACCTTAAAAATTCAATCATCTAAAACTGCAGCAGAATAAATGGTTAAGGATGCTGATGAACTATTTCCAAAACGCATACTATTCACGCTTAATATTTTAAGAATCCATTTCTCCCTACCTCTATTTTTTAATCATCATCCCTATTACACTTTTGATTGATTGAAAAGCATTATGATTCAGAGACCTGGTTTAGTACTTAAGTAAGTCCTAGACACATTCTTGTTATTTCTAATCCGTCAAGAGTACCCAACAGCTCCTTTATTTTCTTTATAGCAGCCTAATGAGGTCAGAAAGGTCAGAAGAAACTAGCAAGAAAGGTCAGAGTGGCTTATGCATGGGTCCTTTTCTGTAGGCTGATACTCAGCATGCTGGGAATGAGTCTGGCTATAGTATTTGGATTCTGCAGTGAAATAATGACATGAGCAATTTGACAAGTAGTCTTCATTATCCTTTCCCACAAAATGTATTTCCACAACTAGAGCAATTAGTAGGGATTATCTTTGAGAGGAGAAATAAATGGCTTTTAACTGCTTTGTGTGTATTAAAATAATGTTAGATTTTTAAAATTTTCCTATCTGAAGAATTGTTTTGTATTTTAAATTCAAGTGACAGCATATCACCCTGATCAGAAGAAACAGTGCTTTCCCATCCACTTACTGATATTACTTAGAAATAGAATTGTAAAGTTCATATCGGGCTTAAATTTTCAGACCTGCCACTATAATTGTCCTTTCTTACACCCCCCCCCTTTGTTATTGATGAAAGTGCAAAGTAACTCTGAATTGATTTTCTTCCTCTTATTGTTTGGCTTGTTTAATGAAACAGGTCCTCTCTAAGTGGTGATCTTGAAGCGTACATTTTAACCATTAAGAGCACAATTGTGGGATAAGTAACAATAAGATATTTGATTTTTTTATATTTTATGTTTTCATATGGAAATGCTAGGTATGGAAAAGTTAAACTGCTCAAAGTCTCACAGAATTACTCATAAAAAGTGGATTTTGGGATCTAATTGATTAGGCAAA
This sequence comes from Corapipo altera, assembly GCF_003945725.1. Taxonomy (NCBI): domain Eukaryota; kingdom Metazoa; phylum Chordata; class Aves; order Passeriformes; family Pipridae; genus Corapipo; species Corapipo altera. The sequence goes on along the minus strand of NW_020884877.1, from coordinate 16,014,921 downwards.
CTTATTCCGTGTCTGTGCTGTCAGTCCAATGCTAGCAGTGTGGTGGGTTCTACTTAGAATCCAGAGAAAAGCTCTGCAGTATAACCATTAGTTAAAGTAGTAATAACATCTGTGTAGTGGAAATAACAGTAGTATAGCAATTAATAAGTGCTTGGCTTGCTATTAGTTGCTAGTTTTTATTCCTAGTGGTGAATTGTATGCAGTCAGGCTATGGCTTGAGAGTCCTCAGTGGTTACCCACTGTCTAGTAAAAAATTCCTCTGCATTTTATTTGACATTTAATATGTGGGCCTCTGAACACTTGGGTTTGTTTTCTGAAGATCTGGCTTTTGACTGATGACTGGGTGTTGAATAGAGACCATAGTGTTGGATATCCTTAGCAGAGTCACCTTGTTTGTTTGTTTAGATGGAATGAAACACTGGATGTGTGGACAGGCAGGAATTTTCAGTTCTGGTTCAGGCTATATTTGACTCAGCTGTCAACCTGTCTTGTATTTTGGATTTTGGCATTCCCCATCCCACTGATAGTAGTCTAAGGTCCTTGATGTATTTTCAGCAAATTCTCTGATTTTGTATAACAAAGTGATACCTTTCAATATTCCACTTTTTACTTAGTGCACATAACACTTGGTGAATTTTGCCTCTGAGTTTGCTGGAGGGTTAGGATCCAAGGGGAATTCCTTTTTATTTTTCTTTTTAATGGATAGAATTATGTTCCTAGCATAAATTGGCAGTCTGTGTCCAAGTATGATATTTCTGGTATTCTCATTCAATTGATTTTTCTCTGTCATTCAGATACTTTAGGACCCATGTGCCTTATTTTCAGCATGTATACATTAGATACAAATATATTTCCTAGATCTCAAAATAAAGATTTGGTCTCATCTTCCACAACCCATCTTCAGGAGTTTACCATATTTCATCTTCTGAAATGTTGGCTTGCCTGTGCTTTTTTCCCCACTCTTGGTTCTTTTATTCTTCTAATTGCTACTCAGTTTATTTTTGAAAAGGCACTTTGTTCCTTCCATATTTTACAACTTTCTACACAGTTATATTTTTAGTGGCCTTTTCATTTCCATCTGTACTTTTTCTGGTTAATCTAGGGAAAAAAAGTTTATTTATGATATCTATGCTAACAATGGATGTATCCCCCTCAGATTTTTCCTGTAAGACTGTTTTCCAGTAAGCAGTTTCCATCCTCCAAGATGGTTGACTTAAATCAACTGTGAAGCAATATCTTATGCAAACTTTTTAGCCTTTTCCATCTCAATATCACAAAATCCTGGCCTTAAAAATGCATTCTTGCTGTGTTCTCGTGTATATCTCAGTACTGCTTTAAGAGTGGTGTTACTTTCACCTGCTGATGCATCTCTTTGTATCCCCATTAGCATCAATGTTTACTGTCATAAATGTACCTTCTTTGCCTCTTGAAATAGAGGCAAGATCTTGGTCTTTCCACTTACCTGTCAGGGTTCATTAATATTGGTAACTTTAAACATTTTTAACTCCTATACTGTCTCTAATGTTTTTGAGCAGTTCCTGCAAATCTATTTCATTGGGGTTTTTTAATATCTTTTTTAAAATTCACCTTTGTCATTATGTGTATAGAATTTTCAGTTGCCATGTAAAAATAACTGTTACAAGATAAGTGGTAGGTCTTTGTTCTCTCTGCGGCCCTAGGTCTTCGCATCCATCTTTGTTTCCTGCTTGACATTTAAGATATTTAGCTTCTAAAGTGATATATCAGGTTATATATAGCTTTTAAGGCTGTTAATGCTGTCATTATAGTGGTATGATAATTCAAGGCAAGGTTTGTGGGGAAATTAGCATTTTTTAATTAGATTAACTTCTACAGTTAGAAAAGTAGGCAGGCTTTTGTGTTTATGACCCCTTTCTTATGTCCTCAAAGGGTTTGAGTTTCCTACTCATCTCAGCTCGTCTACTTCAAGATCCTGCTGTTCTCTGCAAACTTTGCCTGTGTCATTGCTTGACACACTAAATGTCACAAGGTTTGCACTTGTTGATCTGGGTCTGTTCCTGTGTGATTATGATCTTAAAGTAATTTTTTAGTTGTTTGCAACTACAGAAAATAAGAAGATCAGCATGGAACATGTACCAATTTGCTGTTATAAGTATGTAACAAGCTAAATATGACAGCTTTTCAGGAATTCTCACAGTACTGGAGATAATAAGAAAACTGCAGGATACACACTGCAGTTGTGAACTCATTGCCATTGTAAATGACATGGAATATGTTTTCTGAATGTAAATGGGGTCACTTCTGTCTCTAAATCCGAGACATCCAGAGCAGTGAGAATGTCTTTTGCTCTGAAAAAGTAGAGCAGTTGGCACTGGCAGACACTTCTTGAAATTTTAAATGGCTGAAGTCTGCATTTACAATCCTGTATCCAGAGAATTATATACGTGCTACCAACAGCGGACTTGGGGCAAGAGAGAATTTCAGGTAGGCAGCTAGACTAGTGGTAGGGTCACTGAAATCCACCCACCCTGGAAGATGGAAAGAAAGGGCCAAGAACCTTGACTTCTTGTTCTTCAGTCACAAAACTGGTGAGTTCCCCTATGAGCTTGGAGCTGTTGATCTGGTAAAAGTCTGTTAAACTGCAAATGACAGCTGGTGCTGTCAGCTTGCACCTTTGCTGTGACCTGGAAGGTCAAAACAGACACACTGGCTACACTCTTTCTAAATATCTGACAAGCCTACTATTATCTCAACTCAATAAAGCATTAATAAACATGGTCCTCATGTTCCTAAAAGGAAAAATATTGTGATGGCAACAATATTATCCTCAGTGCTTTAAGATCCTAGGCCAAAGGGACAAATCTAGCTGAGAAATCACAATCATTGCAGGGATGCCAAAAATCCCACTGAGTTGGTAATTACTTCTTTTCTGCAACACCGGAAACTGTCAAATGATGCAACTTTGTATCAGGTGATATCAGCGGTCCCTACAAGTTTTGCCTGTGCCATAAATCCATGAGCCTTATTCAAAGTATTTGAACGTAATCCTCGTTGAAAGTCTAATTTATTTTTTTAAGCTGTTCACTGGAAAGTATGTTGAATAATGATTTTAAAAGGAAAAAACAAAATTCTCCCCTGCAAGTGCACCAACGCAGGAGGCTGCAGTCTTTAGGGACCATAGCCTGACATCTTCAACCCATGGCTATTGTACTGCTGTCAGAATGATAACTGTGTCTACTTAATATTGTGAACAAAACTAACTGAAACATGAGGTTCTGCAGCTGGTAGGTATCAAACAGTTTAATTAAAAAAAAATTCTTGATGGTTTCTGAAGGACTGAAGTCTTGAAAGATTTGGGCTATAAAAATGCTCTAATAAAAGTCTTCATTTAGTTCTGATCCCTTTTAGGTAGAACTTTAGATAAAACAGTCACTCAATAGCTGCTTCTATAAAAGAACGTCCAAACTTGAGCATGTTGCAAAAGTGTTGATCCTTGCACAGTTTCAGGGCATGTGACTACTACACTTAACCCTTTAAATTCTTGGAAAGTTAGATTGAAAACACAGTGTCTTTTGAACACCAGTTGAAAACAGTGCAATCAAATTATGAAGTTATGGATTTAAACCAGTGCATCCTGGAACTGTCCACTGATTTGCTATTATGAATGTGGTTATTTAAATACTGCTATCCATCTTCTTCCTAAATGGAAGAAATGACAATCAGCATTCCTTAGAAAGCACATTTCTGAATTTGAACAGCTTACTTTCATAGAGTAGAATCATAGAAAGGCTTGAGTTGGAAGGGACCTTAAAAATCATCCAATTCAAAGGCCCCTGCTATGGGCACCCATTTAGACCAAGTTGCTTAAAGCCCCATCCAACCTGAACTTGACTACTTCCACAACTTCACTGGGCAGCCTGTTCCAGTGCCTCACTACCCTCTGACTAAAGAATTTCTTCCTAATGGCTTATCTAAATTTCCCCTCTTTTAGTTTAAAACAGTTTCCACTTCTCCTAAGCCCCTTTTAAATACTGGAAGGCCACAATGAGCTCTTCATGAAGTCTTCTCTTCTCCAGGCTCTCAGCTTGTCTTCATAGGAGAGGTGCTTCAGCCCTCTGGTCATCTTTGTGGCCCTCCTTGGGACCTGCTCCAACAGGTCCATGTTTCTCTTGTGCTGAGGACCCCAGAGCTAGTTAGAGCACTCCAGGTGGGCTCTCATGATGGTAGAGGGGCAGAATCACCTCCCTTGACATGCTGGCCACTCCTCTTTTGATGCAGTTGGTTTTCTGGGCTGTGATCACATACCATTGGCTCATGTACTTTCTGAAGCTTTAGAATGTTACAATGACATAGGAAGAAGTTTGCTGTAAAAGTACAGTGGTTTGGGTTTTAATATTATTAAAATGTGTATTCATGATAGGAAAATCATTTTGGATACTAAAATATATGAAAATATTTTTCATTTAATTTCTTTAATGCTGACTTACAGGGAAGTGAAATCATGACCATGTTTTTTAGCGTATGAGAAGGGAAATCGCCTCTAAAATACTTTTACTTTATTAATGTAGGCTGCTGTCAGGCAACATATTGGGGGGAAATGTGTTGTGTTCTGCTGGTAGAGAAGACTTAGGACAAGCAATAAAATTCCCATTGCTGTGCTGATGTTATCCGTGATGCTAGTAGACAAATGAAAAAATAAATAAAAATTATTTTCAAGTTCTGCTGAATACACATTACTAAAGGAGAATCAGGCTTTAAATGTTATTTGAAACAGTGACAAGTTACCATATAACCTGTAATTGAGTGTTCTGGTTTTTATTCTAAATAGTACATTGAAAATGTCTTGTGTTTTAAGTCAGAATACTCCATAAACTAACTGCTATAAAATTTACGTTACTGCTTAGCTCTGTTTCTGTGTCTGTTATATTTTTACATCTGCCTCTGCTCAAATTAATATACTTGTGTTTATGGTAGACAGGAAAAAATGTAAAAATTGTAACAATGAAAAATTCATCTTTCTGTGGAAGATGAAAACTAAAAAGCTTGTCTGCTCCACTATGGAAGTTGAGAAAACAAGGAATGAGGCAAATGCTGCTGGTTTAGCAACAGTGGTGCTTTATAAAGCTCTGTTGATGACAAGTCCAGTCTGCTTCCTTCTGACTGGATTTTTTTCTTGTTTCAACCGCACTGACTCAGTAAACATTTTTGGTTTACTGTGGTATAAGGAGGACTAGAATAACCAAGTAGTTGGAGAGAAAAAATAGTAGCTATTATGCTTGCTTCAAATATCTCTTAATTTTATTTATTTTTAAACTTTTTGCTGGTCAACAGCCAAGTGAAATTTATAAGCTGGAAAATAATACTTTGGGAAAAGGTGTGCTTAGTGACCAAGCAAGAGAAAAGGGAATGGAGTAAGACGAAAAGGCACCTTTGTTTCTTCTGTTTATGTCTTGCAATTTCTAACCATACCAAGCATAGTTTTGCATAGTTCTGAGTTACTAATCTGCATGGATCACATTGCAATGTCTGAGGTGTCATGGAAACTGGCTGGAGCAAAGCTGGCTTTGCACATACAAGACAGCATAGGCAAGTCTCTTTTCTTCAAGTATCTGCCTTCTAAGTGTTTGTTTTTTAAACAAGGTAATGACCTGTTTGCTTTTTCAAATATAACTTACTTAGTTTTATTTGAAAAACACCATGCTCTGCTGGCATTTTGACTGATGGCTGTATGAAGCATTACATTATTAATTATTTGCTTTGATTATTCACATCATCTAACAGTAGTCAAGAGATTTTTTTGCCACTTGGCTATACACGTCTCAGTACACTAGTTTGCCTGCCAAAGCTAATATTTTTTTGATTTTGGTAGTTAACTATCAGTTTTGAGAAAGGTTGTGAAAAGAGAAAGAAACCCTGTATGTTTACTACAGGGGGGTATTTCTGTTTGCATATAGTAGCTCTTCTAATGCACAGTTCCTTTCAGTGCTGTTTTCTGAAAGGAAGAGTGCTTTCCTTTGAGATATCACCCTGGAAGGGGTTAATTTTATCTTGGAAAAATGCAGGTTATGTAAGATGTAGCAAGACTGTATCATTAAAAATGAGGTTGTTTTCAAGAGCTGTTTTGCTACAATTCATTAGGAAGGGGTACGCTGTTCTATACCTAGTAGTATATGTAAGGAGAATTTACTGTTACTCTGTGTCTTCTTTTAGGAACTTGGCCCTGGTCAAGCAGGTACTTTTTAAGAATCAGAAAAACAGCAAACTGTACATGGTGTCCTTCAAATGGACGTGACAGGGTCAGAGTGCCAGAAGTAAGAGTGAAGGGTGGCACTGGCAGCCCTACATTGACAAGCTAGGAGTCACTGCATGAAGTTGGGGATGAGATTGCTAGGGTGCAGAAATCAGAACAGCTTCCCACAGGCCTGCCCTTAAGTTAGAGGCTGTTTTGTCCATCCATCTGTTGATCTGTGGATATCATCTTAACTTTCAAATAAATTTTGTCTATTTTCATTTATTTCACTGACTAGACTCTTATTTCAAAACATGGTTGTATTTCTTTGTTGAAAATGTCATTTATGAATGAGTAGGATTTTCATATTTGCACAATTCAGGAACCCAAAGTGTGTCATTCTTCCTGGCAGGCTATAGAAATCCATCAAGCCTCAGTATTTGGAACCAAAGAGTTACCATGACACTACTTGAAGATGGTTTAGCTGTGACTGTGATATATCTAGAGAAAGCAAGACATTTGGGGCCAGTGTGTGGAAATTTATTTAAGTTATATTTGGTCTAGAAAGAAATATGTAGAATTTATACTTAAGATTATCCTACCCCAGTGTTACTGATAGTAACTTCAGATTAATTATTACACTATTTTCTCTTAGGTGTGCATTTTTAACTCTAGAACTTCTGTAATGGCAGAGTTCCACTGAAGTTTGCAGCTGTGCCTCATCCTGAATTCAAATTAGAGGACTTGACATGGGTAAGGTTTATAGATCTTACCAAAGAAGTGACCACAAATCATCTATTTCCAAACCTGAAAGCCAGTGCTGAGGCATTTAGAGCTGCTGCTGCTGTAGCTCATAAATTGCAAACCATGGCATGTGAACCATGCTGTTTGTAAGAGCTGGAGTAGAGCATGCATGGTCCACTGAACACATTTTATAAATCCTAGACTTCAGATCTTTTTTGGCACTAGACTGCAAAAGAGTTTCAGCAAAACCCTCTTTTACTCAACTGCTGTGGAAGTTATTGCATTTTTGGTGTACTTGGAGAAAGAGGAGCTCTTGCATTTTATTGCAAGGTACAGGATTCCAAACTTTAGAATAACAAGGTATTGAGTGCAAGGTGCCCCTTTTTTTCTTCATGAAATTGAACAGTCTGTTCCTGTAATTGTTTTGATTCATATCTGATTCATCCAGCTGTGATACAGGATACTGAACAGCAGATTAGGTTCAATACCTAACAGAATAATTTAGTTGTATAAGGTGGAAATTATTTGAATTTCAAATCATAGGCTGAGTCTGTTTTGCAATATATGGCTTGTTTTGAGTTGTGGGGTTTTTTTGTTTGTTTTTAAATTCTGTGCAAGATCTGTATTTCAATGCATATAACCTTTATAAAAGTAGTCAAGTTTAAATGCACGTAGAGTAGAATAAACCAGGATTTTATTCTTATTTAGGGATGGTCAGCAGGTTCTTGATTCTGTTTCCTTACATTAGAGAAAAGAGAGCTCTTGCTTACCCTGAGTCCCATGGGAGACCTTGGGTAGAAGAGACTGCTAAGCATTTGCATACACCCACTGTTTTTTCAAGGAAAGGTGAATTTGGATTCTCTTGAAGAAATCCTGTTTATTACAAGAGGGGTACTGGAAAGTATTGTCTCATTTGGAGCTCTTCTTACTAAGGAGTGACAAGGGAGGTCTAAGTTCTGGCTCTTGGGTGATCTATAATGTCTTCCATGGTGGCAAAAAGGCACTTCCTCAATAGTATGTTTGAGCAGAAATTCAGAAATGTTGCTCTGACATCTATTCAGTAATCCTGTAAGAAGAGAGTATGGGATGGAATATAATTTAGTTACCTAAAAATGTCAAGTTAGAATTAGGAAATTCCAAATTCCACTATGGAGGATTGAAGCTTCCCTCCCTCCCCCCATCAACCTTGAAGAAGTGATTAACTGAGGCTGCCTTGGAGACTGCTTGCTGCTATTGTCTCCTGCAGAAACAACACTTTGCTGCTAACTGGTTTAACTGTATCATGTCCTTGAATGTGTTTTACTCTAACCACCTTCCTGGATTTCAGAATTGTTCCATAGTGTATATAACAACAAACCACAAAAATGTGACAGTAGTACTATTTTTCTGACCAGTTTTTGTTCTTTCTATCCGTCAGAGGTTTGGTTTTTATTTTTTCCCTTAGTGCTACTGCAGCAAAAATGCCTGCCTTTTGTTTATGTCTTCCTGCACTGGCATCGTGACATCATCAGTGATATCGCCAGGGGAAAAAAAAAATGCATAGCTTTAGCTAAACCAGCTGTTCGTTAGCAACCCATCTAGTGTTCTTTCGTTTCTTCTCATTAATGTATACACAGCACTGCTTTCTGCTGAAGAGACATAGAAGGTTCTCAGCCACGAACAGTCTGCTCGGTCCGTGTCGTTGGGTAGATGAAAATGGAGGCACTGAAAAATACACTCATTCTTGATAATGGAATTTTTTATTAAAAAACATGAATGTGAGAGTCTAGAAGATATTCATTACTGTATTTAGTTGTGGGTAATTCTGAATCCTTTACTAACCATCTGGTATAATTCAGTGTAATCACAGACACTGCATATCAACTGTTACAAAACCTTAATAATACAAGATGAGCAAGATGCCAAGAACAATAAAGAAATGAGTTTTGTCATTGATTTGCATGATGACACGGTAAGGCGAATGAAACTGTATTAGTCATGCTTGTCCCTTCTTCCATGCAAATCAGTAGCAAAACTTCCACTCACTTCCATAGGACCAGAATAACGCCAACCATGAGCTACGAGCTGTCATTTATTGTAATGAGAGAGATCTTAAATAGAATAAGGAGGTATTTCATTTGTGGAATGTTAATGAGAAAACAGTTTCTTCTTGCTATCTTATGTTATCAAAATCCTATGAATTATTCTAGAGATAATTGACTATAGAATAGCTGCATCTTTGCAGTGTTAAAATTATGGATAATTGCGTGTTCACTACCAGTTTTCAGGGTGGAGAAGAGACGTTCATTTATCATCACTAGATGGTTTGTTGAGAGCTTTAAATTAGAATATTTGGCAAATTCACTCTGCAGAAGGAGTTAAGCTATCTCCAAATATTCCAACATGGATCCCTCATACTGATAATACATCAGTGAAAAAAGATCAGTAATATTTACCATTTTCTATAACGGCTTTTGTAATTTGAATGTAGATATTCACTTATTCTAATGTGAAATGCTTAGGTAAATATTAAGTTTTCAAGCAATATAAAATGTTATTCAAATTTATATTTTTTAAAAAATAAACAACAAACCCCAACCAAGTAAACACGCGCACACAAAAAAAACCCGCCCTGAGTATCACCAACTATTACCAAGAAGAGATTAGACTTCATTGTATTACATAATTTGTCATTCGGATTTGAGACTAATCCTCGCTCAAATGGCCAATTCTCATTCACCTGAGTAGGCTCACTGAAGCCAGCAAAACTCATTTTACGACCAAAGATTACAGGATAATGCCCTTGACTGATGAGACAAATTCAAATCAAGGGGCTGCTTTTTAGGTACAATTTTTCATTCGGAAGCTCATCCTCTCCATAAGGGATAAACACTGGCAGATTAAGTGTTGGCAAAATATTACCTCTCCAGAATATTAATTTCAGTGTGCACCGTGTGCGGAGCGATGCAGACAATGCATGGTTTGTGCCACTCCCCATAAGAAAAAATTACTTCTAACAGATCTCTTGAATTTCTACTTGGACCAGTGTTACAAGTGGGAGTGTTAATAATAATAATTGGGGGAAAAAAAAAAAGTTGAGGGGATTTCCATAACAACTGCTGTCTTAATGAGCTAAAGAAGCCTTAGAATTTGTTATTCCTTCCTCATAGTAGACCTCAGCTGATAAAAATATCTGTAGCCGGTGAAATCAGTGGCATGCCTGGCTTTCTCAGACAAAACTCCCATGTGATCACACAGGCAGCCTCAGTGAGCCTGAAGCTGCTCAGCAAGCAGTAGGTAATGAGTCTTTGTGCAGAGCGAAGCTCTTGTGGCTGAACAATAAAGCATATGGTACCAGCAATAAAACACAGTGCTGGGAGATTTAAGAAGATTCTGCTGGAAGTAGGAAGACAGTGAATATGTCAAACGTTATAAAATGACGATCAATCTGGTTTGGTTCCTAATTAATAAAAACAGTGCATGGATTGGAAAAACAACAATTTGAACAGGTCAGTTTTTTTTTTATAGATTCTTCACACACTTCAGTATTTTAAATATAAGTGGGGGTTTTGCTGTTTCCTTATTATTACTAAAGCCAGGTTTTTTTGCATTTTGTAAGGTGGGATTGAAAGGATTCACATCAATGTGATACCAGGCTAAATAAATTGTGTAAGTTCTGTGATCAAACTCATTGTAAAAATGTTTCTACTATTATTCCTATGCAATTCAAACTTCAATTGTGCATGAAAAATGGGGTAGCAAGTAAAATTAAATTTATGCTAGATGGATCATTTACCAATAACATAAAATATTTAGTAACAACAATCTATTATTCTGCTATGTATTTGAGACTAATTCTTTCTCAGTTGGAGATCTGTAGCATCTGTGTTTGGTTAAAAATAATGTAACATTAGAGCATATCTAACAGTGCACTTATGTTTTTTTACTACACATTCTCCTTGGATAATTTTGAAAGTGGTGTTTTGTCTTATTTTTAATGCAATTATATACACATAGGAGTGATACATTATAACCCTCTGCCTCCATTTCATTCTAATATTAATGCAATACATGTTATTTTTCAAGCAAGTATTTATTTCTCATAGTAGTTCTTAGTTAATTATACATTAATTATTTTTTGAAAACTGCTCCCAGAGATTTCTGTGGCCTGTTTGTTTTACAGAGGATAGACATGCAATTTTTCTGTTGTATCACATCACGTAGAAATTAACCACGTAAAAGTTTTAATCCTGAAATCTCTTTACATTACTGTTTTTGGGGGTTTTTTCCCTTTTCTGAATACTAGAGATAGTGAAGTAGATATGTTGGCAATGCCTGAAAGAAACAGATGTGCTGATTTTGGGGGAGTATTTCAGCAGAAAGGAGACGGAGCCCTTGAAAAGCTGTTGGGGAAATACAGAACTAAAACCCGAAACGCTGAGAACAGAATCTTCTTTTATGTGCACTTATGATTTCAATGGGGAAATGTTCCTTATAAGCACCACGTTGATTTCTCCGCCGTGTTCCTGCGGGGAGCGCAGGGCCCAGCGCTGCCGAGGCTGCGGGCGGAGAGATGCGTTCGCGTTGTGTTCGTACCGGTTCGCTATTGTGTGTCCGCTGAAAGCAGCCGAGCACAACCCGACCCTCGCCGCCCCCGAGCTCCCTGCCCCCTGGAAATGAAGAGAGGAAAAAGGGAAAAGGAAGCCTGGGCTCTGGCCGCAGAGCCGGGGGAGGGGGGTAGTGGGTCTCCTTGGAAACCGCCGCGGTGGGCGGGCGGGCTCTCGCCCGGGTCGGGGTGGGGGTCGCGGGCGGCGCCGCTCGTCTCTGGCCCCAGCTCCGGCCCTGGTTCGGCCGCGGCCCCGGCGGGGCCCGGGGCGAGGAGAGCGGGGGCCGCGGCCGCCCGTGCCCGGCGTGCTGTGCCCCGAGCGCTGTGCCCGGCGTGCCCCGCGGCGGGGGCGGGGCAGTGCCATGCAGATGAGGGGGCGGTGCCGGCGCTCGGCGGGGCAGCGGCCGGGGCAGGTACGGGGGGCGAGGGGCCGGCGGTGCCCCCGCTTTGTCCCGCGGCGGGCGCGGGGGCGATCGCGGAGCGGCGGTCCGGACCTGCCTCGGCGGGGAGCGGGGCGGGACGAGGGCTCCCCGTGCGGGACCCCGGGTCTGGCTCTGCCTCGGCAGCGCAGCCCACGCGGTCTCGGATTAGGAATCCATTATACATAATTTTACAGTTGTAAATATTACTGAAAACTGATTTATTGCTTTGCAATCCCTGCTTTAGAACAGTTCTCCTGTGAAAGGTAATTCTGCATTAAAAAGCAGGTACAGCTTGGCGTCTCAGAAAACAGGCCTATTCGTGTTTTAGACAATAGATCAGAAAGGATGTGTAAAAGTGCTTTTTCATCATACTAAGGTGCAACTATTCATTTGTTTCACAGGGAACCCTGGCAAAATCACAGTTACACTGCGGTTTGTACCATCAGATTGGATGAGATACACTGAATGTGTCACTCTGCTAATTTAAATGTAGAAAATATAACAATATGTAGTCACAGAATTATCGTATAATTACTGTATTTGTTTGAAATTAAGTGGATTTTAAATTTCAATTTACGAGGCAGTTAGGTGCTTAAAGTACATACAGAGATAAAATTAACAGTGTGCTTTAAAATAACAATGGGAGCATCCCAACAGAAGAGCATTCCCACTGTTAAAATGGAATCACAACTTTGAAATACACCTGTCTTGTTCATTTAGGCAGACAGAAAACAAAACACCAAACATTTTTCTTGTGGATCAGGCATTTCGTGTTCTAAAGCATTGCCAGTATAAAGTTATTTAAGGAAGTTTAAGGAAAAAATCCTGAAGCAAAAAGGTGTTTTGTGCTGCTGCCAAGTTATGGTAATTTTGAGATACGCTTTTTTCCCCATCTATATTCAAACTGAGGTGTATGTTTATGTAAACGTTTTGTGCTGTAATTTGAATGGTGGCTGTTGAGTCCCTTTAAGGATCATGAATGGAACCCAGTGTTTCTGTAAGTATCTGGCATTTTGGAGACAGAGATGTGATTTTTTTCTCCCATATTACCAAAGTGTAGCGTTATTTATACTAATTTACTTCTAGATCTGAGGACCCCGAGTCTGGTGTGTAGTGTTTTGGTTTGAGAATGTGCAATGTTTACTGTATATGTTAGATGTTTAATCTCATTTGTTTGTTGGAAAGAAGAATTTGCATTTGTTGAAAAAGTTGTTGCCGTGGACAGATGCAATAGTTGACTAAAGTTTAAGTTCAACATTAATTGAAGACATGTTAGTCATGGTTTAGAGTACACAATGGCAAATGTTTGGAAATTCATTCCAAAGCTTAAATATTTTCTCTGAAATAGCAACAGATGATTGTGTCATCTAAAACTCTTACTTGCTGTAAAAGGTACTTGTAGTAACTGAACCTTGAATTTGAGAGTTGTTTTCCCTTTCAACAAGCAGGTGGAAGGTCAGGCTGAAGCAAGGCAGGTATAATCTATTGCAAGATTGGTAAAGCTGTCTGAAAGATAAATTTACATGTAGTCTGTCAGTATCTCTTTGTTCTTGCTCTGAACTAGTTATGATGCTGAGAAAATATGGATTATAGATGTGCCATTCCTTCAGTAAAATATCACCAAATACCATCACATCCTTAAAACGCTGATGTCATTCCAAGTCCTACCAGTGAGTTTTGATCACTGTTGTTTCATTTTTCTTTTGTAGTTTTTTTTGACCCGGAAAAAGGGACTCAATATAGATAAGTCATATTTTTCATCCGTGCTGCAGACGGGGGTAGATGGGTCTGCGTTGGGTCCGTGCTGTGGCAGCGGTTCCAGTGTTGGTACCTCAGGCAGCTGGCCCAGGCCCATGCACTGTGTGAGGGGGCAGGAGCTGCTGGGGTGACTCCACAAGCGCTGTCCCATAACTACAGGATCTGTGGAAGGGCTGATAGGCCAGCTCCAGGCCCTGCAGTTCCCTGCTGGGCATCACAGCTGGGGCAAGGCGGCTTTCATTTCAAACACATCTCCTTGGGCTGCCTGAAAGTGGGAGTTGGGACTCCTCCAATGTCTGTGGGCATCTCCCACCAGAGGAGCAGCTGGTCCTTCTGGGAGGATGAAATAGGCTGGCACTGCAATGGCTTCAGGAGGAGGTTGGGTTTTTCTGAATAGGGATCTGAGTTTGATAATGAACTTCTCCGTGGTTTAAAATCTGTTCTTTGTTATAATTGAACAAAGTCCGCTCTTAATATATTATGAATATGTTAAAAAGGAAGCTGGATTGCAAATGTTTTTAGTTGTATTTCTTAAGTGATAGCAATCGCTAGTAAGTGGTATTTGTGTGGGGGTGAAAGGGTAAACAAAAAAATGTTGAAAGCCACAAAATGTGTTTAATTATTTTTAGTGCGGACAACAAATGATAGCACTGCTTACTTCCAGCATGAATCTGTGACAGCTATTCTCAATCAAACATTTTTGTCTTTCAAGTATTCTATTATGGGGGTGGGACGGAAACCCCATGACTCTGGGGGGACTTGGGAGTCCTTGCAGGGCTGCCATTGTTTTGCTCTCTTCCAGTACCTGAATCTTTATTGAACCATTCACTTTCAGAGTAGCTCAAGGTTTAACTTGGTATCTTTAAGTCGCTCACTTGTTTACTATTATGCCCTCCTCACCCACTCTTATAAACAAACATCTTTTAACAATGAAATGAAAAAGTGAAAATTGCAGAGTATTAACCTTCTCATCTCAGCTCCCCTGGAAAAGGCAGAATGATCAGAGATTTGATAAATCAAAATATATGAACCACCTCAGGTTGAAAGCATAAGCCACGTACCTTCACAGCAGTGCTTTTCAGGAGAGTGTAGGGCAGATAATTAATTTTGTTCCGGCAGAGTCCCCTGGCTGAAGTGTTGTTGGACGGTCATAAGGTGGTTACAAGTCAGGCAGTGCAATGGGAATGGGCTGGCTGCTCAATTTGTATTCATCACTCTCTTAATGACAAGAGGGCCTTGGGAATCGGATGGGTATATACTTACCTGCAGCTCTTCTGTCAGCCTTCTGGAGAAGTTTTCAGCTTTGAATTATGAAGTTAACTGAAAGGGATTTTTAGACGTGTTTATTATGATACCAAGTCACTACAGCCCAAACCTCCTGATTTCCTTTAGCATTAAAAAAGAAGTGAAAGGAGTCAACATTCAATTTTAACACAGCTTAATTTTAGGTCAGCCTTACTAATAAGTGGTCTGTCATGTTAACGCTATACACCCTGCCTTTGTGTGGCTCTGTGTTGATTATACACATGTACACATGCACAGGTGAATGACCTCTGGGTAATTTTCAATGGCCAAAAATCTGAAGTTATTGTTGGAAAGATTGCCTGTGATTGAATATGTGCTTTAAAAATCCTCTTTGAGGTTTTCAGTTATTGAAATTTCTGAGAAGACGGCTGACTTACAGAGAAACGTTTTAGTTCATTGAATATGCTTATTTTGTCTGCCTTCATAAAAAACATCTCATTCTATGGTGCTGTGGTCACTAAATTTGGGACTTTGCTATCTTAGGGCAGCTGATCTTTTTGACTGATTTCTTAAGGACATCAGGTGTATGCAATTATGCTTTCTCTGTGCCTGTCATATTGCTCAATATGTCTGTCGTATTTTCCTTATTAGTTGTTTTAACTGGATACCTCATATCAGCTGAGCTCGGAAGAGAAACAGTCGATCTTCCTCGAGTGTTGTGCAAATGGGTGGTGAGACAGAAAAGAGAGACTGTTCACACCAGAGTAAAACAATTTGCACTATGACTAAGTCCCTGATTATCAAAGTAACCGCATAGAGGAAAGCTTAAACACCATGACCCTGGGGAGGAGCATCAGTGAAGCAGCCCTTGTACTGTGCCTTGGGTAATCCAGCCAGAAGAGGCAAATTAGTAAATAATCAAGTTCCAATAGTTTCCCAGATTTTTTCTTTCTTTTTTTTTTTTTTTTGTAAACTTGAAATTATATTCTACTGATATTTTTAGCTAATAACTGAGGAGCTTATTTTTACCTTGTGCTGTTCTTAGAAAAGAAGGTGAATTGTCAATGCTTTACTTAGGTGTCAGAAGGAAACTTACCAGTTTTTGTACAAATTCGTTGTTTCCTGCGTTCACTAATTTGTTGTATATGTTATGGGGGTTTTCTGGTGAATTTCCACCATCAATGTTTATTGTTGAAATAATATTTTTGCTAAAAATCTCCAGGGTTTTTTTTCAATAAATGTATTGGGTTTCATGGTTGAATAGATACACCATGTATGGTGAAAAGTCAAAAAGCAAATAGGATAAACAATAGTAATTTTACATCTTTTTTTTTTTTGTGTAATTTTTCTGTGGGTTTGAACACCTACTTAGAACTGTCTTGGGTGTTCATGAAACATTATATTTTGGATGTGTGTTGTCCTTGATCTAGACAGAAAACTTGAGTTATTATAGCCATAAAGCTATTTTTGAAGATAGTAATTTCAAAACATCACAGCCTTTCAGTAGATATTAATAATTTATATTTTCCAGTTCAAATAGTTTTATTGACTCTGTTCTCTAGGGAGAAAGATGCACTTAAGCATCTTTTTACTAATTTTGGCTTTACTTGAGGCCAAGCCTTGAATGAAGTCATGATTTTACTCTCATGCCGTGGAGCTATATTCATTTCATTGGTGGCAGTTGAATGTTGGCTCCTGCTGACCAAAATTATTTATGTTTTTAGGGGCCTGTTTCACTCTTCCTCAGGTATTTCCGCTGGAGAAAATAATAGGTTTTCTGGTATTTTTGAGCTGCAGTTTAGTTTCTACCATTTTCTTTCAGCTTTAGAGTAGAAAAAAGAACAGGCTAACCTCTTCAAGAAGCATTTTGGGCTACCAGACATGCCAGTCTGTCACTTTAAGTGACTGCAAATAACTGTCAAATATTTACTTGGTATCTTAAAAATGTGCACAGTCCTGTGATGTTATTAGAGAATTGGGTTAATTATGTTCTTTCTATTTCTAACATTTATTAAAAATAAAAAGAAGCTGTTATGGGAGATTTTTATGCTTTTGGTGTTTAAAAAAAAGAAAAAGAGAAAAGAAAAAGTAAAAAAAACCCCATCAATCCAAAATCTTTTGATTGGTTGGTTGTAAGTTGTTGGATGCAAAGAACCAAGCTCATACCATAAGGTTTAAATGTCTTGAATGTTTTGAAGTCAGAAGAATATGGTCTGACTCTTGTAGTGTCAGGGGCTTACAGCATTTTTCATGTTTTCTCTCACTGAACCTGGAAGCTCCTGGAGCACCTATGTCTGCGTCAGTGGGCGTAGGAGAAGGTATTCCTGCAGCTGTGCCTTTTTTTGGGTGGATGTGACAAGACAAAGGCATCAGGTTGGACAAAATCACCTGCCAGGCTGGAATTTGAACGCTGAATTGAGGAGAGGAAAGTTGAAACAGTCTCCATTAGGGAACGTGCTGAGCATGTCTATTGTATAACACTGCAGCAGTACTAAAACGCAAATGGCTGCTGGCTGTGCACAGGCAGGTCTTTAATATCTCAGGATTTGGTGCATAATAAGCTAAGACCCTTTTTCGTGCCACCTCTGTGATGAATTCTTATTAACAATATTTGCTAAAGCACATTAAACATGGGCGTTAAATGCGTACACATAATTAAATTTTGCCAGTGTACGATAGAAGAAAACTTGTGTTAGAAGAGCAGAGTTAAGTAATGAATAATTGGTAAATAGCATAATTTTTGCCATCATATGGCCTTCTACTTGGTATTTATTTTGATATCCAAAGCAATGTGTATTTACGTTTCAGAGATGCCTGTTGAAGCTAAGAATGTATTTCACAAGGGAACTGCAAACAGTCTAACCGTGTTAGGGCAGTGTTCTGCTTCGCAAATTAATTCTGCTGAGAAGCTGCATATATTAGTAGAACTGATCTGCTTCTGCTGATTGTGCTGAGCTAATGCAAAATCTTAGTGATATGTTGGGATAGATAGCAGAGATGAACATCACTGCATGGTAACACTCAGCTTCGAGGACATCCGTGTTTTTTTATATCTGCTTTGTTTACCTTCTCCTTTATAACTGGCCTCCAGTGACAATGACAGTGCATGGCTTTGCTATTTCATTTATATTTCTCTTTAACAGTGAAGGAAACTTGAAACTCAGTATTTTTGTCTCAGGAGTCTGGCTTCTGTAGGAAAGGAATATTTTTTAACCTTTTGCTTCAATCCCTTCTCATCTTTTTTTCTTCCTCCAGTTTTACCTCTTTCATTGTGCTGTTATTCGGTCTGTATTGTCATTCTCAAAAACTGACTAATATAGGCAATTTTTTGTCTGTTTAGACACATTTTTGACATTTCTCAAAATGTCTTCAGTAAGAATTTCAAATGTTTTCCTTAATGTTCTTTGGAGTGAGAATGCTTTTCAACCACTGTAGTTGCAAAATTTTTTAACTTATCAGTGTTTTTCAAAATAAATAAAATAGTTTATCTCTTTTTCCTTTTTAAATATTTTTGCTAAGTTTAAACATATGTGAACCTACGTATGAACTTACAATGAAGATGAGAGAAAATGGGTAAAAAGTGAAAGAGTAAGAGCAAGCCCTTCATGTTTCCTCTCCAGAAGAACCTATTTAGAGGTCAAAATAGCCAGCATAATTGATTCCTGCCAGAGGCAGTATGAATTTATATCTTTACCCTTGACTTGACTTTTAGCCTATATTTATTTAACCATTTAAATTGTTGTAGCCGTTTCTTTTGACCATGCCCTTGGCAGTCTCATTGTTGACACTTTCACTACACTTCCTCTGCATTTGAAATAGTAATGCGTGGAAATATTTTTGAAAGAAAGAATCTAGGCTCCAACTAAATTGTGTCACTCTCATCCCAAGTGTTAATGCTTTCTCAATTAGAGCAAACATTGTGTAGCACAAGGTATATTTTCTCATCGGGAAGTTCTGACTAAATATTTAAATTATAATCTTGACATTACGTTAGTTGTGATATGCAAACTTAATGCTTTGAAGATGTAATTTAAGGGTGTTAAGAGAGAAAAGTTGATTTTAAGGTGGCCAGAAGATAAAATAATGGAATTCTATTGCCTTTTGTTGAAGGGGAGAGTGATTTATGTTCAGAAAAAGAATTTTGAAAATTAATAGGCCAAGCTATCATTATGCCTAGTAGTTAATACATCTGCTTTGTTTTTCAAACATTTTCTTTTAAAGTGTTTTAGAACTGATCAGAATCCATTGTATTTGAAGGCAAGGCAAAATTACAGTGGCAGCAGAGCTCGTTTACTGATGCAGAGGTGCAGTAGCATAGTGTAGGGAGGGGTATGTTTCATGGCAGTGTTGAGATGGCTGTAAAATTTCCCGTCCTTCCCATGGCTCTCTTTGAGCAGTAATGCTTTTTTTCCTTGCACTAAGGACTGTCTGTGGTCATTGAGGGCCACAGGTCTTTTGCTTCTGAGTAAGGTTTCAGGATTAGTCCCTAAGTCATGTCCCCTTAATGAAGTAAGAAGTGAGGCAATTGGAGGTTAGATGCTTGAGAGATAAACATTTTAATCCCCCATGCCTGTGTGGTTACCCTTCAGCATGGAATGATGGCTCAGCTGCTTCCTGTTGGAGCTCCCTGTGCTCCAGGTCACAGTCCAGTGCCCGCTCCTGAAGGCAGGCACACAGACCTTCCCTTTCAAGAACAGAGCATGGGTCACTCATCCTCTCAAAACACATTTCTTGTAAAGATCTGCTGCCAAATGGGTTTCTTGTTAATTTACACAGTAGAACAGCAAAGGATGCTGAAGAGTCGGATCTGTTGTTCAGTAACTGCTGCCTGCCTCTAAGCTATTGCTTAGTGGAGAGCATCCTCATCTTTTACTTAGGTGGAGGCCATTTTTCTGGATAGAAAATAATGCCAAGAGTCCTAGTCCTAAGAGTGTGGGCACAGGTACAAGCCAAGTGCTGCACTGTAATTACCGGCCTTCAGGTACATAAACAGTTGCTCATGGGTTTGGGCCTGCCCCTGCCTTTCCATCTATTTCCTTCTCTGTGTGCTCTGCACTCATACTGCATTTTCCTTTTGTTCTTAGACACCTTACTTGGAAGAACACGAAGTTTCAGGGAGACTTCAACATGAACTTATTCAGGCATCTCAAATCTCTGTAACTTTGTGTATGTGCAGAAGTGCTTTATGCTGGGGGAATTTGAAAGTGAGAAAGTGAGACCCTGGAAAAGCTCATATACTTTTGAAGAAGACAGTTTAGTGACAGATGGGCAGAGCCTTCTAGAAAAATGGTTTTGATCTGAGGACAAGCCAAGAAGGATGTTGGAGTAATTTAAAAGTTGCTAGCTGCTCCAATGAAAGCAGCTGTTTCTCATTCAGCAGGCAGTAATCAGCCATTTGTATGCCCCTGTGCCCTTGCAGGGGGTAGATGAGCAGGTGTAACTGTGAGGTGGCAATGTGTACCTGTCGAGATGGCACATCACTCCCTCTGCTTTTGTTTTCTGTCCCTAGGGGCTCTAGTTCCCTGAGCAGACACAAGTTGTCTGTATCAGGGACCAGTGTTCCCTCCACGTTACTGTCATGGGCTGTATGTTCTGATGGGAATCCATGTCTTGTTCTGGGGATCATTAACTCAAAATTGGGAAGAATCTGAATAGCAGCCGAGTGCACAAGTGTTTTTAGACCTGCACAGTTTCTTGTTCACTTTCTCTTCCTTGTTCTGTCTGATGAACATTTTAGTTGCCACATTAAAAGTGGGGTAGTGTCAGCAAGAGGCTGTGTGGCTTTGTGGAGCTCCCCAGAGGCAAGGCTGTTCAGGATGCATAGCTGTGGGATTGAGAGTGTAGGCAGAACATGCCGGCTGCTTTCTGGCAGCTGCAGCCATTGGACAGACTCCCTGGCTTTGGGATGAGGAACTTGATGCTGCAGTTCCATTTGTGTCTCCATCACCATTCCCTCCCTGCACAGCCCCCAAATATAAAGGCATTTCCTAGTTCCATACGGGATCAACAGATGTACTGTGCCTCCCATGTAATATAATCACTGCTGGTGATTGAAATGGAAATATCACTATAATATAGCAAGAAGATGTCAGTGACTTCTCTTCAGCTGTTTCCACTTTGTGGGGAGTACCTGTGTAAGTGGAGTTCTGTCTAGTACAGCATGCTGCTAGACAGTGGTGCTTTTCTGCTACTCTTTACTGTCCAAAATATTGTAAAGATTGAAACTGCTGTGATTTTGAAGGGTCTGTGGCTATAGTTTCAGGAGCTGTGTTTTGTTGTGGTTTTTTTCTCCCAGTAAACTAATGAGAAATTTGTTGCCTCAGGAGATCAAGTCAAATGAATTTCTGAGATGCTGCGCACTGTCATGTAGCAACATTTCAGCCTTATGCTTAGGGGAAATTGAGTGCAAGGCTGAGGAAGCAGAGCTATGTGTCCGCAGTGGTTGTGGCTGGATTTCGCATCCCATTGCTTTCCACTGAAGCGTTAAGTAGTGACTGCTGCTGGAGACAGGATATTAAACTTGGTGTGATCGTTTGTGTTCTTCTTAGAGATTTTGATTCTTAAGAGGTGAATGAACTCCATTATTATAAAACTTTTGTTCTAGTCCTTGTAATTAAATAATATAATAAAAATGTTGTATAATGTATATGTAATTTCTAGTTTTGACTTAAAAAGGCAAGTTTAAACCTGCGCATAACTCCCTCCTGCTGTGCTTAAGAGCTGGTAGGCAGGGTAAAATGCTTTGTTGGCAAAGCAGAACAAGTAATTAGAACTAACTTTCTGTTGCAATGGAAAGAAACCACTATGTTCTTGCCACCTCAGCCACAGAATTTCCTATAGATAGACTTCAGTGTTTGCTGAATTATGATTTTGAATTGGTCTTACAGACTGTAATCTGGTTATTCCTACTTTTTCTTTCCTTTTTTTTTTTTTTAATGGTTGTTTTGTTGGTTCGGCATTTTTGGGGGGTTTTTTTGGGTTTTTTTGTAGTTTTCATCCTCATATACTCACCTTGATCCTTTTCTAACTTCATACCAGGCCAAAAGTTGGATGCAGATCTCTTCATGCTGTCACTGTTTTTTTCCAGGAAAGAAACTGGTGTTGGGGCTTGAAGGGAGAGCTATAGAATGCGTAGGAGACTTTGAAACTACTTGGTATGAGACCAAGTGTGAGCCAAGATAGCAGAGAATCTGCTGAAGTGCTGTGCTTGCAGGGTCAGAACAGAGCACCTACATGACTGATACTACCTCTGTACTAATTGAAAAGATAAGAAAGATACAGGCTAGGGACAGCATTCTCTGTCTTTTGCTGCCAAGTGGCAGGATGCAGCTCTTGTCCACAGTGGCTAAGCTGTCAGGCCTTTGCCAAAACCCCGGCGCCCTCATCCAGCCTGCCTGCTGGGAATGGTTCTGGTGCCTGCTTCATCCTGCGTTATCCAGGAGAGCGTGAGGTGGCCGGGGCCAAAAACCCTGAAATGTGCTAATTGTTAAACAGTATGGCCAGTACTGGAGTCTCTGCCTTAACCTTGTCTTCTTTACCAGTAGCCACTTAGCCCAGCTTATGATAGCTTCCTGACAAATTTATTGGTTCTTTTAAACATAGAACCATAGAAATGTTGGTTGGAAGGGAGTTCTGGAACTTACCTAGTTCCAGCTTGCTGGAAGGAGCAGAATGTGGCTGGCTCAGAATTAATGAGTCCTAAAGGTAGCTCCAGGGATTTAAAGAAGTTCTGTTTCATGAGAAATGTAAATTTCTCCTTTATTTTTCTTGCTTTCAGTGGGATTTGGCAGAACCCTGTGGTAAGTCTGTAGTGCTAGGTGTGTGTCCTCTGCAAGTATAGTATGTCATTGATCCTAGACAAATTTTTTTGCCTGGATAAGTGTCAGCAGTGCTTGTCTTTGCAGTGCTGCAGGCAGCATGATGGCATCTGTGTGTCCTCTGGGCAGGCTTTAGCTGTTCTTGATTTCTTCTCAGTTACTTAAGAGCACACTTTCTCCGTAATCATGTGTGATATTTCTACCTCTGCTGCTAAATTTCCGCTTGAATACTTTGCTTTATAATCTTCTACTCAACCTCAGGAATATATTAGGCATCTTAATTCTTAATGTGGGTATCACAGAATAATTTAAATTGGAAAAGACCTCAAAGATCATCAAATCCAACCATTAACCTAACACTGACAAGTGTACCGCTAAAACATGTCCCCAACTGCCACATCTGGGCATCTTTTAAATACCTCCAGGAATGGTGACTCAACCACTTTGCTGGTCAGCCCATTTTAATACATGACGACCCTTTCAGTGAAGAAATCTTTCCCAGTATCCAATCTAAACATCCCCTGGCACAGCTTGAGACCATTTCCTCTTGTCCTGTCACTTGTTACTTGGGAGAAGAGGCTGACCCCCACCTGACTACAGCCTCCTTTCAGGTAGTTGTAGAGATCAGTAAGGCCCTCTCTGAACCTCTTCTTCTCCAGGCTAAGTATAACCCCAGCTTCCTCAGCTGATCCTCATAGGTCTCTAGACCCTTCACCAGCTTCATTGCCCTTCTCTGGACTCACTCCAGCACCTCAGTGTCTTTTTTTGTACTGAGAGGCCCAGAACTGAACACAGGACTTGAGGTGCAGCCGCACCAGTGCCAAATTCAGGGCAACAATCACTGCCCTGGTCCTGCTGGCCACACTATTTTTGATACAGGCCAAGATGCCATTGACCTTCTTGCCCGCCTGGGCACAGGCTGGCTCATGTTCAGCTGCTGTTGACCAGCACCCCGAGGTCCTTTTCTGCTTGACTACTTTCCAGCCACTGCCCCCAGCCCGTAGCACTGTTTGGGGTTGCTGTGATCCCAAGTGTGGGACCCAGCGCTTCGCCTTGCTGAACCTTAGGCAAACTGGTCTCGGCCCATCAATCCAGCCTCTCCCAGGTCCCTCTGCAGAGCTCTCCTGCTGTCCAGCAGATCAGCATTCCTGCCTAGCTTGGTGTCAGTCATCTGCAAATGGACTGAGGGAGCACTCAGTCCCCTTGTTCAGATTACTGATAAAGATATTAAACAGGACTGGCCCCAGCACTGAGCCCTGAGGAACACTGCTGGTGACCAGCCAACAGCTGGATTCCTCCCCACTATCTGGGCCTGGCCATCCATCCAGTTTTTAACCTGGCGAAGAGTACAAGATGTGAGCAGCCAGTTTCTCCATAAGAATGTGGTGTCAAAGTCTTTAGTAAAGTCCAGGTAGACAACATCCACAACTTTTTCTTCAAACACTAGACTGGTCACTTTGTCATAGAAGGGCTTCAGATCAGTCAAGCTGAACCTGCCTTTCATGAACCCATGCTGGTGGGAGCAGAGGAGAAAATTTGGGAGGCAGTTGGTGCCTCTGACTGAGGTGAGGAATTTCTGAATTCCAGGTGTTTTTTGAGCACTAAATTGGTATATGGTCTTTGTGACTTCACTGTCTTTTCTCTGTCTGTAATATTGGAATTATGAGATGGATTTCTTATAGAGAGATGTGAACACTGGTTAGATCACATATATTTGGTAATGGGAACTGTAGTGTTCAGGATGATTTCTTCTTACTTAATTTCATCCCGGATTGTGAACGTTCCTTTGTCCTGTGGCAGCCAAGAGAGGGACCAAGTCAGGCTCTTTGAAGAGAAACTGCAAGTTGTTTCTTTGTTTGAAATTTCACAGCATAACCCAGAAACCAGGGATGCTATTGACATCAAAATGGGAAAAATACTCCCTGAAAGCAAACTGTTACACATTATCCTAGTGAAATAACCATCTCTGTACATGTCAAGTTAAAGTACGACTTAAGATTTTTTTTTTCTTGTGGCTTCACTGTCTCCTATTTAATTATGTGTAATTTCATACTAAATGGTTATTCAACACTAGAAGTGGCAACTTGTTGGTACTTCTGAGTAAAAATGACTTTGGTGGTTATGACTGCGTATTTTGCAGCTGTACATTTCAGTGTCTCATTGCTTCTGTTCCTGTTACAGGTGCGTGTGACAGCATTGCAGCGATGAGTGGAATTTTAAAGAGGAAGTTTGAAGAAGTTGATGGCTCCTCACCTTGTTCCTCTGTGCGGGAATCAGATGATGACATTTCTAGCAGTGAAAGTGCTGACAGTGGTGATAGTGTCAATCCATCCACTTCTAATCATTTTACCCGTAAGTACTAAATCTGTGTGTCTAAAGAATGATTCCTGTTTCTCGAAATAAAGTAAATTTTATGGTTAGATAAGCATGATGATTTTTAATTGAACAGATGATAAAATGGACTCCCTGTAGTGTTTAGTTTGTGACTTGCTCAAAATGACTTAGTAAACTTGTATCCTTTTGACTTCTTGTTAATTATATAAAACTATTCATCATTGTAAAGTTGGAAGTCACTTGGAAGCTCCTACCTATTTGCTGTTTGAATTATGTAGCTGTTTGTAGTTAACATATTGGGAGTTGTGCTTAAAGTATTTCAGATAGGCACTGTACCGAAAGTGCTTTATATGAGTTTGTTTATTTTCCTTAGGTAAATGTAATGCAGCTGTCAGCTGTCTGCAATACTGCATTGATGAGAGTTCTTCTCCAAAGGAAATATAAGCTTTCTTTTATTTGGAATTGAGGAATGTTGTGTATGGGACACAATATTTCAATAGTTTCTGTTCTTCATGTAGCACAGGGTATCTCTGTACTTAGGCAATGAGTTTGTGTACAGATGGAATTTGGTCTTAAGTTAGCAAAGCTATATGTGCAGCATATGTTTCTGGGAAAAATTAGTTTACAGTTTATGTTTGCACTTTATGATATTAGTTTTATGTGGTTATATTGTTTTAAAAGTGAACTGTGCATTTTAAAAAGCAAGGGTTTGCCTCCTTCAACCCTATATAGATCTCCTTACTGGAGTTAATTTGTGAAGACTGTGAGCCAAGGAGTAGGTGAGACTCCTCATCACTGCTCATACACAATGTGGTCCTTGTCACTCTCTGGTTTGGATTGTGCCTGGAAATCATGTTTGTAACATGGGGATGTGAATGTTCTGATAACTGATTCGTCTACCAAATACTGCTGTGCGTTTGGGCTGGGGTTTGGACATCAGGGTCCAAATCCTCTTTGCTCTAGTGTGGAACGCTCCTGTGCAAGGAGGGCACAGGCACAACTTTTCAAGTGGGTTTACATGGAAACACTCACGATGTGCTATATTTAAGATGCAGTACTAGTAGGGGACCTATTTTATTGAAATACCACAAAGGGGTAAGCAACCCGGTAAACCTCTTTGGTAGTATCAAGAAATATTTTGGTTACAATATTCTCTGCATGCTGATATTTTAACTTTTGTTGAAGGAATTAGTTGATGATTCATCATAGACTGAAAACAGTCTTTTTACATCAAACAGTCATTCCCACCCACATAGAAGACAACAATGTTTTTGTGAATACACAGATAATACAAAGAAAGCAAATAATTCAGGGGAGAAACTTGGAAGTTGTAATACATGCATGTAACAAAAAGCTTTAATTGTAGTTGACACAACAAATAATTTAGTTTTTGAATAAAATCTGCAAGGGAAACTATGGCATTTCAGTGTTATGACTAATGATCTGTCTAATTGAGATATTTGTGGCCAGAATAATAAATGTGTATCCCTGTGTGCACTCATACACATAGACTTATAGAAATTGTACAGATTACATTTTTTAAATACATATATATATATATCAATCAGTTGGCAATATGGAAATAGGATTTGCATGTGCATTGATACTAATTTTTAAAAGGTATTGTCTTCAATATAGATGCACCAGCCTAAATTCCAAGAAATCAAATACAGAATCCCAGTAATATATAAGGTTGGTCTGGGAAGAAAAGACTTGAACTGATGGCCTTGACTATTTGAATAGGCAAACCTCAAGGTCCTCAAGGAAAAGGCTTTTGGAGACTTCTTTCAGTATCTGACATTGTGCTTTGCTCTTACTGTAATGCAGCATGCTTGCAGGAGCTTTATAAAGGTGATCATTTTTTATTGGTAACAAAATAGAGGATATTGATGGTCAGATGAAGTGTACAATGAAAAGATGGTTTAATGTCTACTTAATTGCACTCATCTTGCATCCAGACTCTCTTCCAGTGTGCATCATTGTTTTGTAACTTTACCAAGGACGCGGCATGTTGCACATGATAGGGAAGTAAGATTTTGTTAATTCATTATTAAAATGCTGCAAATGAGATTTTGCACCTTCTTCTTCTCTCTTAATAGTAAAGCATATCCGTTACTTACATGTTTACACAATCAATATCTACCAATTGAGTGGTGTTAGAAAAATCACTTCGGAAGCCTTAGGCACATCTGCTTTTTATGTAAGAGGAACTCTGCACTAAAAAGATGAGTCTTAGTGATGATGTATTATACTAAAAGTTAATATGTGTTTGCAGCTTATGATATTAGTTTTATGTGGTTATATTGTTTTAAAAGTGACCTGTGCATTTTAAAAAGCAGGGGTTTGCCTCCTTCAACTTCGTTGCATATAGATCTCCCTACTGGCGTTAATTTGTGAAGACTGTGAGCCAAGGAGTAGGTGAGACTCCTCATCACTGCTCATACACAATGTGGTCCTTGTCACTTGTCCTTAGCGTGTTTATATTTAACATTAAAACGCTGAAAGATATTTTCAGCTTGATAACTGACTATCTCTAGTGAAAAACAGGGCTTTTGTTGAGATTGGATTTTTATTTTGTTTTATTCTTTTCACATTTTCTTGAGGCTGTGTGCTTTGATTCTGGAAAAAATGTTTTAACTGGACGTTTGTTGGAATTTTTATATGCACAGGTTTTTTTTTCATTTTGGTTTGTATCAGTTGGTTAAAATCAGTGATGTGTCATATGATGTGTGATATTGGATGCTCTTCAGGGCAGGAGCACTTTCCTTTGTGTGTACTTGGATTTTTTTTTACCTTCTAGATTTTTTAAACAGTTTTATTTGAAAAAGCATATTTTGAGTTCTAGGAAGTGATAAAAAATGAACTGATCATACTGAAATAAATGCTCATTCCTGTCTTGTCAAAGCTGAATATGTAGAAATTGTCAGTGTTATGTCTCATAAATACAGGTGTCTCACAGAGCTACTAAGTGATACTTAGCTAAAAACTACATGCAGATGTGTTGTACAGTAACAAAACTCTTAACAGTGTACATTGGAAGGTGTTTTTGTTCATGCTCTAAACACATTCATCTCCCAAAATAAAAGATAAGACTTTTTCCATGTCAAATATTTGAATCTGTACTGTTAAGGATGGGGTCTGTGAGACTTCCAGTAAGCAGACAGAAAAGAGCCAGTGCAGAAAAAAGACTGGTCAGATTCTTTGCCTCTGTTACGTGCCTGAGTACCTCCTTGATGGAGGTTATCTTTCTAAGCCTTTTCCTGACATGTTATACCATTTGTCTTTGGTGAGACAGTGTCAAATTCTGTGTACTGACCAGTGTCAGATTCTGGTCTGTTTTCATGTAGGTAAATATGAAGTTCAGTATAAACCCTCTTTTACTGACTGGAAATGAGAGGGCTGTAGGTGACCTGTAGTCAACATCAAGAGCTATATGTTGATTCTGAAACTGAGAATTTAAAAAAAATCCTAACATGGTCCTCTAAGTCTTATTTTTCCTTTCTAATTGACCTGACAAAGAGATAATTTTAAATCACTTGTAACTACAGCCCTTTCAGCAGTTCAGCAAGCAGGCAGTTGGTGTACAAATCTATCTAGAATAGCTGATCCATCTCAATATTTACACAACCCTTGAAACAGTATGTGTTGGGTCAGATAAACAAGAGCCTTTCAGCTATCCTGCTCCATTAGCCTTAAGGTCAGTTTAACCTGCCAGCTAAATGTGGCACACAGCTGCTGTGGATCATTCAGGTGGGACAGAACTACCAGAAGATAGCTTTGTTCTCAGCAGTTAACCCTGCGCTGTGATGGCAGGAAATACATGACTGAGATGTCCCTAAGTGCTGACTACTACACAGGGGTAAGTACAGGGTTTCTTTAACAATATATCCATTTAAACAAGTAGAGACACAAATGATGACAACAAAAAATGAGTAAATCCCTAGCCTCAGTTACAGGCTTCTGAGTTAGTAAATGAAGATTACGGTCTATAAAGAACAGACAACTGTTACCAGGTTTGTAACAAAAAAAAAGAATAAAATAATATTTTCTTGACCAGGTGTGTGTATTTTTACACATGTGCACATTTTTAAATCTCTTAGCAAATGGTGTTGGAGTGCCTTGATTCCTGCTGGCAGATATAATCCCTACTGCCTTTTTTACTCACCTTTCTCAGTCTATTGAGGTAATTTCAGTTTGATTCAGCAGGTCATTAGTCACACTGCAGATTTACCTTAATGAATGTCAAGGTGTATTACTAACTAGTCCCCATGCCTGTCCCATTTCACAGCCCCACCTTCATCTCAGAAAGAGGGATGTTCATTTTCAAGTAGCAGTCCAAGTTTGTGTACACCGTATGAGCAGGACTAAGAGCATATATTCCCTTTTTCCTTAGGGATACATGGAATACAGGGCAGGAGCACTCACAATGCCATTTCAGCTCCTTTAAATTGACCTGTTCATTAGGGCACTTCACTGCTGTGTTTCCTCAGCTCCACAGCGAGCTGATGAATCTGGAATTGCTGTTCAGGATGTCATTAAAACACCCTGACCATTCCTGGGATTGTGTGCACTGAGGGACACAGGGTTCCACACTCCTGCTTGGGTGTAGGGGATATGTGCCCTTCCAGAGAAGGGCAGTGAAGCTGGTAAAGGGTCTGGAACATAAGTCCTATGAAGAGCGGCTGAGGGAGCTGGGGCTGTTCAGTCTGGAGAAAAGGAGGCTCAGGGCAGACCTTACCGCTCTCTACAGCTACTTGAAAGATTGTGACAAGGTGTGGGTCAGTCTCTTTTCCCAGACAAGGGGAAATGGCCTCAAATTGTGTCAGGGGAGGTTCAGGTTGGATATTAGGAAAAACTGCTTCACTGAAAGAATAGTTAAGCATTGAACAGGCTCCCCAGGAAAGTGGTGGAGTCACCATCCCTGGAAGTGTTCAAAAACAAGTAGACATGGCACTTCACAGTACAGTTTAAAGGGTATGGTGGTATTTGGTCAAAGGTTGGACTTGATCATCTTGGAGGTCTTTTCCAACCTTAACAATCTATGATTCTGCGATTCTTCCTGCCTTGTTGAGATACCTACCTCTAAATGCGTGAACTTTTTTCTGACAAAGAAAAATACCCAAATTTAAGTTACAGAATTGCATACAATTGAAAGACCTAGGAGGACCTCGTGAAGTCCTGTCTTTTACACTTTGGTGCTGGTAAAAATTCCCCATAACATATTAATCACAGATGCATGTCTTAAGAAACAGACTTTGAGGAGCTGCTGCTTTCCTCTGCCATTTCAGCTTAAGTGTAGTTTAGCTGAAACTTTCTGAATTTTCTTCATCCCCTGCATGAAGATCACCAGCACCAGCTTATCTGATAAGGGGATCATCACCAACAGGAGGTACTGCCATCCCACAGGCTAGTTGATAACCTCCATCAGTTGTCTCTTTATTACCATTAACATGGTCACTGTCATGAGCAAGGTTATCCTGCAGCCATAATCACGGGTCCTGTCATTCCACTGATTAGGGTATTGTCTTTAGAGTGGTGGATGCTTTAGGTTCATTAGGAGTGTGACAGGTCAAGGGCTCTGAGAAAACCCTTTGATCTCTAAATGCTCTTGCCTTCTTTTGATTTTGCTGTTAAAGATAACGAGGAATTTGATATTACAAATACATCCCTGTTGCACTTCCTTCAATATGGCCTTAAAAGTACTGTTTGAATATTCTAGAGTTGCTACCATATTGAGATTGTCTCATCTATGTGACCATGCAGAACTTGGAAGAAGGCATGAAATCATTAGGAAGGTGTAGCTTTGCTTAAATTATCTTTGTAGATGGATAAAGCTTTATTTGTTGTAAAGTCAATAGCACAAGACATTACCTGAGCTTTGAACTTAAGCTGTGTGTTTAATTGCCGGTTAATGATGGAATTTAAATGACTTAGAAGTGATGCTGCTGTCTTATTATGGAAAAACACTTAGGTGTAGCTAAATGCAGGTATTCTTTTTTCATGGCATCTTGCAGTTATTTATATTGCCAGCAACCAGGCTTGGAATTTCCTTGATAACGAGGAATATGTTCTTACTGCTACTGTTAACTCATGTTATGAAATGCTAACAGGTTGAGAGATTCTGATATTTGATTTTAAATAAGTTGGCTCATCCGAATAGTAAAAAACAAGGAATGCAAAGAAATTCAGTTAATCAATGCAGTGTGTTGTTTTTCTCTCAAAATCACGCAGAATGACAGGGCAGAGTATGCCATGACAGGATCTTGCCTGCTGTCTTTCATCTGGAATGAGGACTACTGTAGAGGGAGTTTCTAAAAATTGCAAAGAGGGGTTACGAAGCAGGCTCCAACTGGGTTTTAGAAGGATTTGTACAACTAATTCTTATTTTTAAAATAAGTTCTCTGCTATAAGTAGCGCATTTCATACACTATACAACCAGAGGAACAGTTTTTGCCTTACATGATGTTTTTATTGGCTTGGAAAACATCAAACAAATTTTTTTTTGTAGATGTTCATGACAGATACACAAAATATGTTTGCAAGTGCAAAGTCACAGACAGCTGAATGGGTAGTTGTGTTTGTATCAAATGGCTATTCACAGAAGTCACACATAAGATGGGACAAAGGATTGCCTGTAGCATCATAGGAGAGCACAGCAAATGCAATTGTTATGCATGGGTGTTCCTGCAAGGATCCCTGGTAGCAGCTTTCCTCCTCATAAAGCTGGGGCTAAGGTCAGGAATAATCATCTATGGAACAGCAGCTGGCATTTAGAGTAAATGGAGAGGCAGAGAGCAGTTAACCATCTCCACTCCTCCTCGCAGGCTGATGATGTTTGCAGAGCGGAGAAGCTGGACTAGTATGATGAATGTCACAGAACAGCTTTCTGGAGATAGAGGATGCTGAGGAAGTAAGCGTAAAGCTTTCACTGAAATTTCAGCAGTAAAGTTCCAGCTTTTAGCATGCATCCCCAGAATTTAACGTTTCTGTGAGATTTTAGACAAAGCTCTCAGCAGTGAGGTAAAATGTTTAACGTACAAATTAAAAACCTCTCTTATTCATGTCAGGCTTGTCTGTGAGCTAGTCTTTTTAGAAAACCTTTTCAAATGTGACTTAAATCTAGCGTTAGGCAAGCATTCCCGTTGAGCCCTTCTTGTAAGGTGAATTTATCTTTGGCTTTACCCTAAAGGAAGGTACCAGAAGGATGGAGTGGTGAAATGGTACTAGGGTAGATGTTGCTGTTCCACAGCATTGTCCCTCTCCTTCCTGTCAAATTTCCACTACTCAATTTACACCTTTTTGAGTATGCAGTTCCCTTTAAGATTTCCAGATTCAAATTTATTCTATAAAATACCTCCCTGCCCTCAAACTCACATGTTTCTTTAGGGGGCTGTATTTTGTTTCACAGCATTTGCTCTTAATGTGGATTTCTAGCATGTAGGATAAGTGTTTTATCATTCAGGGTTGAAAATTTGTAAATTTAGTGTACGGAGACTCTTAGAAAAATATCTTTTGGGAGGCAGTGGGCTAGAAGGAGAGGTAGGAGAAAGAGGTAGAAGCAATTTCTGGATATGACCTTTTCCCAGTTTTTGTTTTCTGTGAAGGCTGGGAAGCAAGATGGCTTTTTTAGGCGGTGTTCTGACCTGGATTACCGTGATGGATTAGGCTTTGCTGTTCTGTGGTGTTAAACTGATGAAACGCTGCATGGGAAAGTCATGGAACAGGTGGAGAATGGTGATAATCCTTCTTGCCATAATGGTTTTTATGACAGTAAGAGTATGTTAAAAGCAGACAAACAGGTAGTAGAGTGTAAGAAATGCAGCATTTCCTCCGGTCTAAGAGCTTTAATCCAAAAGTCTGCTTCATACATGTTTTTTTCAGCCCTTTGAAATTTTCACGTGCCTAAAATATTTCTGCGCTGGTGACAATGAATTGCTTTGCTCTCATTGATGCAGGAGTGTGAGTAATCTGCTGGGGAGCCATATGGTTCACATTTATTTTAATGTGTCTTTGACATCAGGAGAATAGCTGAGACAGCAGAAGAAAGTGCTTATGTCTTGGAGTTCAGCCAGAACTGAGATCGTTTAAGTTTTGTAATCAAAGAACTACCAGTTTTCTCAGTAAAAGATGTTTGAAAAACATGATGGGCTTAAAATGTCACTCCTATCAGAATGTAGTAAAATGAGGAAGCAGGTTTTGCATTTTATGGATGGATACAGCCACAGCAGGTACTCTTCCTGAGTGGGAGTTTGGGCTCTGTCTTGGCCACTAAACACACGGAAGGAAATGCTGTGTCTTTTACAGGTTTCACGCTGCTGCAGCTCCACTGCCCAGGTGGAAAAATGAGGACATTCAAAGGTGAACAGTGCAGCTGTAGAGTGCCTTCTATGTACGTGAGAGCAATTCAGGAAAACGTTGTTTCAGTCTGCCAGCACATTATTTTTGTTGCTTATCTATTTTATCAGTTATAATTTACTTATATGCAAATGGAACTTGAATGATTCTCTTAAGAAAACATTGGACTGCTAGTGTAAATATTGATTTTCACCGTTGCATTTTCCGTTTTCTGTGGGATATGGAAGTTGTATGGGCCAATAATGACATCTGCTACAAAGATATAAGAGATATATGATGACCAAGTATGATAAACCCTGAATTTTTCAGATGTGGAAAGAGCTGGGGGGTTGTGTCTTGTCATTTTTCACAAATTTGCAAATAGATAAATAATGATTATTCTCAGGGATGGGTGAAGAAAATACAGCTTGAGGTGGACGAGGGAGGGCACAAGAAAAAGCTGCAGAACTTTGTACCAGTGGTGGGAGGAGGCAGTGGGGCTATTGGGTGCAGGTGGCACCGCCAGGATCTTCCCCCTTTCCTCTCCAGGCTGGGGGCTTCCCAACCTCCTTGGCTGCCGTGGGTGGGACAGGCCGATAAACAGTTCAGCCCCAGAGGGCAGTAGGAATCTCTGCTTCTATCTCTCCTCTCCATGCTTTCAAAATATTCTGGTGTGGGGTAGAAAGAGGAAGGAAAAGCACACAATTTCAGAAGTTAGAGAGCTGTAAAAAATGAGTTAGTAAGGAAATTCTTCAGTCCCTAATAATACATACAATGATAATTTTTGCTTGCAATACAGAAGGTAGGTACAGAAAATCTTACCATTGTGAGGCTATTGGTAGGAATAAGGTCATGGCAACCATGCTGTGTTTGTTTGATGACAGCATTCCAGCACAGATCAATGCTTTGTACAACATACTTTAGCCAGGATGAATCTGACAGGGAAGTTTTATTGTCAAGCTACTCTTTGTAATATTTTCTCTTCTCCCATTAATTGTCATTGTGACGGACACTTATGGGAGACAGCAGTCTAAGTAAGAAGGAAGAACAGCCATGGAGCTGTGTTGTAGAACAGTTTTCTTTTTTAAGGCTATTGTTATTCTCATGATAGCTGTATTTTCTGTTTTTACTTTGATACTTTCTTCAATTTGGACATTAAAGTTTTATTTTTAGAGTATCTTTGAAAAATGAGTTAGTGGGGCTTTATGTTTTACACAGGACATGCTGTGTTCTGGAAAAATCCATTTAATGCATTTGATCAAGCACCTAGAAACTGAAAAAAAAATCTGAGAAACACTTAGTCTTTCTGGTAAACCATCTTGTATTCTATTACTTTTAGCCACTGGGAGATAAGAACTGTACTTTTTGGTAGGTGAAATGTTACCATTTTAAATTGCAACCATTTTCTTAAGAATAGTGTTAATAAAGGTTATGACTTAGTGTCCCAATGTGGGAGATGTTCTTCAACTATGTGTATAATTTATCACCTGTGGGAAAAACCATAATGATGTTTGTGTGCAGCCTATTAATAAATCACTGAAATCTCAGTTTCTTGATAGAGTGCTGAATGGTTATCTCTGGTCTGTATTACAGTCAATGACTGAAAAAGGATCTTGCTGTAACACAAAAGTCTGGCATGTGGTGTTTACACACTGTGCTATTCTGCAGGTCCTGGCTCACCAAGCAGGTATTCTTAAATTTTGGAAACCTTAGAGCTTCCTTGTGTGCTCAATAGCCAGAGAAGTCTGTAGCCAGGAATTTTGCGTAAAGAGAAATGACAGAAATATATGCAGTCATGAAATAAATTATAACTGCTGTGGATAAAGAGAATTGTTATGAGGGAGAGAGGTTAATAACTGAGAAAAAATGAGTAAATGCATCCTCTTTTGTGTGTGTGTGCAGGCACTTCATGAACAAAGAGAGCTAAAGGGAAAGCACAAAGAGCAGGTTGTGTTTCCAGGCTGGGTTAGCCACACTTGGGTTAAACAATGGTTTGCTATTAAAAGTTTTCCTTCTTTCTTTTAAGTCTTTTGGGCTCAGCTTTAGGAATTTTGTTTACATACAGTTGCCATTTTTGCCATAGATGGTCTGTGGTGCAGATGACTGTGCTGTGGCTGTAGCTTGGGTCGAGTGGGACCTTGATGGGACTGTGCTGTGGCCAGATACAGCCCTGACTCTGTAGCAGCTGCCTTTGCATGCCAAGGAGCTGACAGTCCTGCAGGACCTGGCTTGACTCCATGAGGAGGAAAGCCAGTTGCAAGCAGGTTATTAACTTGAGCTCTGCTCAATCCAAAAACGGAGCCACTCAAATGTCAAATGCCGAAAGTCAAAATTTCAGTAGTTGATATTATTTCAGATGAGAACTTACAACAGTCCTATTTGAAGGTATCTGTGTCTGAAGACCTTGTTCAAATATAGTGACCTTTTTGGAGAGATAGTTCTGTACTCGTAGTTATGTTCTTAACACTGTCGTCCTTCCCTCTGATTATTGATATGTTTTATGAATTACAGTACTTGTGTCTCTGTCAAAAATATTTAACTCCATATGATCTTGAAACATGGAACTAAAAATTACATTAAATGTTTAAATACATGAGAACAGAGCATTTGTTTCATTCCATGGAATATATCAGACTTGTAGTATATAAATGTGTTAAATATCATGTGTAATCCATAGGACAGTTTTAGCTGATGATGAATATTTTTATTCCCTCTGGCATCCTCACCCACCAAAGTGGGTTTCACATTCGTTTTCAAAAACCATCTTCTGACAGTGTGTGTCCAGTAGATGCTAAAAAACCACTTCTCAACCTAACAACCTCTGCCTGGAGTCACTACCATCCCTGTTGTACGGAACAGATGATAGTGGCATCCACTGATACCACTTGTTACACAGGCAGATGGCATGGAAATGCTTTCTTGAGACTGGCCAAGCAAGGAAGCCGTTACTAGATCTCTTCTGGAAAACTGTGGTGTTTACACTCTCAGTGGATAAATTTATAGGTTACAGGCTTTGGTACTGACTTTGGTACTTTCAAAGGTACAACCTTTGAAACTGACTCCGGAGAGGCCTGCAAACCTTGCACAGTCTGTGTCCTTCATTCCGAATGGAGCTTACTAACTGATTAATGCCAGTAAATTTTGCTCTCTAATATAATAATAGTAAACTCATGCTTTCTAATATGTCAGAACATATGTATTTTGTATGTTCTTCTGCTCTGTCTTGAGTTAAGCAGTGTCCTTAGCAGTAATTACAGCTGATTTGAATGTACTGTTTAAGGTACAGTGCATGCAAAATAACATATGCCCCTGACTCTTGATAAGATGCTCTGAGAATCTTAGTTCTAGTTGGCTTGAAGGAAATGTACTGCGTTATAGAGCACTTTGTCCCTGATGTTGGAAAATGTCCAACATTTCCATTCAATATCTAATAATACTTTTGAGCTCACATTAAGGCAGCCCTCTGCTCAGAGATTTTAGGAAGTATAATAGAGCAAGAGCATAGTGCCTTTGCGGTGCTGACTGTGCTTCCTTTCATGTCCTTGGTTACTGAGGTGGTTGCAGTTCTCACATCTCCTCGCTGGCATCTCTCATCTATGTTTTTGGGTAATCAAATAAAATCTGCTAATCTTTGGAAGTTCCTGCTAGATTTGTTCTTGTAAACAACATTCTCATAAATACGAATATATTCTGACTCCTTCTTAGCAGTAGCATACAAGAGATGACCATGGGGTTCTTCACAGAGCCTTAGCTCTGCCCTTTATCAAGCTCCTGGGTGAGACAGAAGCAAACTCAAAAGATAGGATGTGTTTCAGAAAAAATAATCCCATGTATTCTGAGGGCTATGAATGTTTACATGCATGTTTAATTATACAGATTATCATATAATTTGTCTGACTCAGAACTATAATATTAATAAATAAAATTATGAACTTTAATGGCATTTACAACAAACTCATGTCAGCTCTCACACTGTCTTCAGTGCTGGCTTTATAGTGCTGCTGATGGTGCAGTTACAGTATGCCAACGTTTTCTTTAACTTCCCTTTAATTGTACTTAACACAGTTTTTCTCAGTGATACATTAAAAAAAGCAAACCAAGCAAATGACTTTGATGGTATGGCACTGATAATTCAATTATTAAAAGTGATAAGAACTATAAATGCATTAATGGGTTCTTTAAGACAGTTCATGACAACTACGGTCTTACTGAGAAACTGCTGACAACTTTTAGGCATAAACATATGGCAATGCATGAAAGTCATGTTCTACATTTTAATAGCACACATATGGGCAAAAATCCACATAGTGGAAAACTAGTGTAATCTAGTTTTTATCATAGATGACTTTTTTTCAGCTGGAAGTAATTAGATTGCAGACTCTTCTGCTTAGCTTCATTTAATTATTAATATTAGTGTGTTGTGTCTGAATAAAACTTATGGTTCATTGCTTCATGTATAGCAAGTAGTATGAAAGTAGCATCTCTGCCATAAAGAGATTGACAGACTTACAAAACATGAGTACTTTTATTGCAGCATTTGGTATTTGTGCCAGTAAGCAGCCCTGTCAGAGGTTCCATAGCTAAGATATAAACCAGATTACTATAAACATAGAACTTATATCATAGATATTGAGGTTTACAGTTGAAGATTCAAGGGTATTCACTGGCTTGTATGATTTACAGAATTGCCTTCTATATCTTCATGAGACATATATATATGTTTTCAAGAGTAACTTTTCTTTTCCTGAGTATTTTACTGTAGTTTCACCTCTCATTCCATTTGTGGCTAGTTCATTTAATTGGTAAAATAGCTGCTTGCCCTTCAGTAGCTGCCAGTATTTCTTCCAAACTAGAGGGATCATCCAGGTGAGATCCAAATAACATTGATACTGTTACATCAGAAATTGAATACACCCCAGAATGATTTAGATACCTCGTTCAGCAGAAAAAGGACTTTTTAATCCATACTTCCCTATGTACTAGAGCATATAGGCAGTGAAGGTTCTGATTCAGAGTATTAGCTTTTATGCTACGTTGAAAGAATGTCACAGTATCAAAATTGCCCCATCTTCCAGTTGCTATAAAGTTGGTTTATTAAAGGTAGTTTTGTTTTGAAACTGTGGTATATATGAAAAAAACCAGCACATTAAAACAATATTTTATATAATGCAAAATTGACACACCCCTATCAACTAATCTCTGCTAACGAAATAACCCTCTTCCCCACTAAAAGCTTCCTATAAATATTTTTGACAGGCTCTGTTGATATGAGATTTACTTAGTCGTGGAGTTTGCACGTAAGTTAAACATGCCTAATGTAAAAGAATTTGTCTTTTGATTCCACTATGTACATCCTACACCTTTTTGGATCACCTTTCACTGAGAGCATGTAAGTGAATATAGGACCTGAGCTTATTTATCTGTTTTATATTTATAATCTAACATACCTGCATGGATGTTATTTATATAATAAACTATACTTTTAGCCACTTATTAGTATTTAGGAAAAGTAGTAACTATTTCTGTGTTTCATTGAGCCCAAATGAGTTCAGTGGTTACATCAGTAGAACACACTGTCTGTAATTTGGATACAGGGCTGTATTTTCTAATATGCTTGTTTTTCCTACAGTTAGGTAGATTATGCTGGGTTTTTTGGACAGCATTATTTTGTGTAGAAGTTTGGGGATTTACATTCATGACGATTAACATTTCACTACATAATAATATTGGAGACTGAACCGTGTTTTAATTATGACAATAAAGCAGACCTGTTATGAAACCAAGGCTGAAGGCCAAGAGCTTCCTATCTCTAGAGACAGTG
Organism: Corapipo altera; assembly: GCF_003945725.1. Taxonomy (NCBI): domain Eukaryota; kingdom Metazoa; phylum Chordata; class Aves; order Passeriformes; family Pipridae; genus Corapipo; species Corapipo altera. Next base: position 15,975,653 of record NW_020884877.1, on the reverse strand, counting down.
CAATTTTAGATTAGCAGTGTACATCACGTTGCTCTTAACTGCTTTTATAGAACATTTCCAAGTCATTCAAGACTGCTCTGGCACCCTTTAAATCATTTTACTGCCTGAATCCTGGCAGTGAGGTCTCTCATTCACACCTGCACACACCTGCAGTTCTTGCCTGTAAACTGCAAAGCGATGACTTATTATATGCATTCTGAACAACCTGTTGTCATTTTGCAATAAATCAAATAAATTGGACTGCTCATCTTAAAAATCAGGGAATGTCTCTTATCTTTCTCAAACGTTTGTGTGTCTTTTTTTCTCTAAAGGCTCACCATTGTTACCAGTGAGAAACAGTAGATTAGTATTGTGGGAAGGAGTTACTAAGTGTCTGTAGAACAAAAAGAATATTTAACAGTTAAAATTTGGCATTTGTTTTTAAACAAATTTGTTTCATATGATACTGCATATATGTATAAGAAAAACTGAGCATGTGTGTGAGTGGAATCCGAAAAGAATTAGAAAAGACTAGATATCATTTTTGTCAATATCCTACACATTAGAATATGTACACACACACACTTGTGTTCGTTAGATGGTAACAGAAAGATAGATGAAGATAAAGGAAAATGAAGTGGGTCTGACTGCTAAACAACATTATTCCTGTATCATTCAGTGTTGATGATGATGATGACAGTATGAATTTCTGAGACAGTATGAAACACTAAACATACTGCTTTTGTAGTTTTTCTAACACTAATTTATCACAATTTGGATTATAAGAGATAGGAATCTTCTCTGTCAGTGTGATCTAGTGCTTTAGAGATGCAGTTGCAGATCTGTGCTGCCTTGCTGACAGAAGGGCGGCAGTGCACATAGACCTGTGAGGGGCAGGGCCCGCAGTTCTCACTGCTGGCTTGTGCGGCATTGTTTAGTTCACAGGGATTGGAAGAGGTGCAAGCCAGGATCACTGTGGTGACACTGTGAAAGAAGTTCCTTTTGCTGGGATTTAGTTGCTTCCTTCGTAAAATGCTAAAATATGATGTGATGGGAAACAACTGCCCTGGCCAAGAGTTTCTCTTCTAAAGTAGACGATGGTGTTCATGATTGCAGCAGTTTGTAATGGCTTCTGGGTTTGCATAGATGGTAAATATTTCTAATGTTATCTCCTCATTTAGACTGCACACCTTGGAATATAGTGTCTCTACATGGGTAGGTAGTCAGGTGTTGTCACTTGTGTAGTTCCATTTACCTCAACACATCTGCCATGTGACTGGAAGTTATTCATGCTGTGATCTCCATCTGTTCCAGCGTCTTCAATCCTGAAGAGAGAGAAGCGGAAGAGAACAAAAAATGTCCATTTTAACTGTGTTACTGTGTATTACTTCACGAGAAGGCAAGGCTTCACCAGTGTTCCCAGCCAAGGGGGAAGCACACTGGGAATGTCCACCCGCCACAACAGTGTGCGCCAGTACACACTGGGAGAGTTTGCGATGGAACAGGAGAGGCTTCACCGGGAGATGTTGAGAGAGCACCTGAGGGAGGAAAAACTTAATTCTCTAAAGTTAAAGGTAAAAATTGTTTAAGACTTTGATCCCTGCCTTATTTATTTAAATGAGTGGTGTCAGAGCCATATGGGCCCAATGCATGTTAAACATTTTCAATTGAAACAGGCATTTTTCTTTTTTCATTCTTTATTTTATTTTACTGAAGGTGTATTTTTGTTCGATAATACCAAGTGCTCTTGTAGCTGTCATTGCTGTGTACCTCCAAGTGCTTTACAGGGAGGTTGTTGTTTATTCCCAGTTTTTCTATAGAGAGGGAAATAAAAGCAGAGGGTGGTGGAAGTTAGCCTTGAACTTCCATGTCCAGCAGAAGTCTGGGAGTGCCAGAAAGAGAACGAGTCTTCTGATGTGTGCACAGGCCCTGTTAGACAAGGGAATGGTAACACCCTGAGTACAGAAAGCGAAAGGGCTTGTTTTCTTGGTCAACTTGAGTGAATTTGGCAAAAAGTAAGAAACAGTAATACCAAAATGTTTTCTTTTGTAGTGTACCAATTTATATGATTATGCATCTTTAATATTTCACCAGAGAATGTCTGTGTCAAGGAAGAAATGTGTCAGACAAATTACCCAGCTGTATCAGTTTAGCCAGTCAGAACAAACCTTTGCTACAGTTTTCACAGAATCACAGAATCATTAAGGTTGGAAGGGACCTCTGGAGATCCCTACTCCACCTACTCCAACCGCGACCCCCACCAAAGCAGGGCCACCTAGGGCAGGTGACACAGGCACATGTCCAGGAGGGTTTGGAATGTCTCTAAAGAGGGAGATTCCACGACTTCCCTGGGCAACCTGTTCCAGTGCTCCACACCCTCAATACGAAGAAGTTTTTCGTCATGTTGAGATGAAACTTCTCATGTTTTAGTTTATGGCCATTGCTCCTCATCCTGTCATTGAGCACCACTGAAAAGTCTTGTCACCATCCTCTTGTCACCCACCTTTGAGATATTTATTTGCATTAATGAAATCTTCTCTCAATCTTCTCTAGACTAAACAGGCCCAGCTCCCACAGTCTCTCCTCATAAGAGTTGCTCCACACCCCTGATCATCTTTGTGGCCCTCTGCTGGGCCTTCTCCAGTAGCTCCTTGTCTTTCTTGAACTGTGGAGACCAGAACTGAACACAGCACTCCAGATGTGGCCTCACTAGAGCTGAGTAGAGGGACAGGATCCCCTCACTTGACCTGCTGGCCACACTCCTCCAGTGCACCCCAGGATACCATTGGCCCTCCTGGGGCCAGCTTCCCCATGAAAATGTCCTTTTAAGTAGAGCATAGCAGAGAAAAGAAACTGTGTATTTGAGCAAAGAACAGAGAAGGGGATTGTGTTCTTGGAAGTGTCCCTTCTGTCACTTTAAAACTGGTGGCAGAACATTTTATGTTTTTGTGGTGGATGAAACACTTCTTGTGTCATGACCTTTATTACATGTATTTTGGGCTTTTTCAGATGAATTCTGTAATTAAAACTTTAGAACTGTAACTGCATTTCTGTGTTGCATGTCCCCTTCTTTTGTGATAGTACATCTCTGTCTCTGCTGTTGTCCAGAGCAAAGTGGCACCCTCCAAGTTTAAGAAATGCCTTTCAGCATTTTTCCCATAGAATGACCCATGTTCATGAGTTTTATGTCTGAACGTTTGAGGAAGTGTGCATGACCTATACATTTGTATTTACTTTTTTCAGTCTCCTAATTGTTTTTTTTAATAGATAAATAGATTTTAAATAGCTAAATGGATTCTTAAATAAATTAATTTTGTAAAATTTGATCTGTCATAAAACAAACATAAAACCACTCAGGACAAAGGCAAATTAAAGACAGATATTGGACAGGTTAGAGTGTTAGTGACTTATCACTAGATAGAGATTATACCTATAAACATCTCATGTCACAGGATCTTGAGAGCATGAAGTGTGAATTGTGCTGTTTGAGTTTAACTGATGACTATCAGTAGAACCCTTGGCTGACTTCCAGGAATCAGCTCAAAGAGAGGAGTCTCCAGTGAAGTGAGTAAAGAATAGCCAAGCACGTAAATATTTCACTTTTCCTTTTTTTTTTCTTAGCTAAAAAGTAAATAAAGAAAAAGCATAGTTTGTATTTAACTTGAAAGATTTGATGAGGCCTTTTAGCCTTCATCTGTATAGATTAGAGCTGGGCTCTTTGTCCTTTTATAGTCCTCCTCTTGACTGGGATGGATTTCTTCATGAACTTGCTTCACTTCAGCCCAGTCTTTTTTGGGGATATAGACGCTACTTTCTGCTTGTCTTCCAAATACAACATGTTCTTCCATCTTCCCAGTCACTTGTTTTAGTAGATGATAATAATCTTTATTGAGACTAAGTTCCTGCAAAATCTCTTCATAAGTATTCAGTGAATAAGGAGAGCCTTATTTGCATCTTAGTAGTGTTACATTTTTTGCTAGAATAAAATATCTCTTTTCCCCCTGGGGTGTGTATAAAAACGTAGGCAGCAAAAAACTTCCTTTTTGAACTAGTCCGTTAATCTCAGTTTACTTGCATTCCTGATTAGGCACTTAGGATAAAAAAAAAATCCAAACATAAAAAGCAAGTCCAGGATTTACTGAATTAGTGAAGAGTCACTGTAAAGTACTGGGCATGTTTTGTTCGCTTAAGACAACAGGGCTGATTTTCTGTTATAGAGATGGAAGAGCTGCTTGGTCATTCACATAGTTTCTAAATGAAAACAAAAAGGAAATGGCATTCTGAGGTGGCAATGTCAGCAATTATGGTCTTTAATGAAAATGTGCTAATCAGGTTTGCATCAGAATTTCTGTACATCACAGAAAAATGAAGGAAATGAGAAAATGAAGTAGAGCAAATTTTGCTCAGAGGTTTTTCTGTTTGAAAAACATTATGCAAACAGAAAGTAACATTTTCGGTGTGGTTTTTAATTTGTTTCCTTGGGATCTTTCTTTTTTTTTGCATTGCATTAAAATATACAAGTCAGTGGGTAGAAAGTGCTCTCTCTTGTAGAATTTGTTTAAAAAAGATAGAACTACTGCAATATATTGAAATTGAGTTTCCATAATATTAGGTACTATTTATTATTTTGCTTGCCAAAAGTGAAGGGCCAAATAAGAAACATGTCTAATTAAAAGCAGATAAAGACACTGAAATCATCTTCAAGTCATTTTGACCATTTAGCACCAGCACTTTGGTGTAAACAAACACTGCTGACAGTGGCATAAACACTTGTTAGCAGCAGAGTGTGAAAATTCTAATGGCAATCTGGACATAAAAGACATACTGTCAAATGAAAGGTACAAGGTAGTCATTTGAGAAAACATTGAGTAAGCACAATAAATTAGCTGCAATAGTCCTTATTGCTTACTCATAATGTCTCCTCAAATTAAAATTTATTATAACGGTTAGCATGAGACTAGTGATGTTAAGGCTCACGGGTCTATGGACACAGTTGGTTTCCTTTGTGGGAAATTATAAGGAATAATTTCCACCTAGGACAGGCAAAGGTGTCCATCCTAAATTTTACTGAGTTGGAGTGAATTTCACCCAAAGGCTTCACATATTCATTTACCCTTGCCTTGTTCAGTGGTTATGACATTAACCTTTAGCTTTATGAGAGAAATTTACCCATCTACATGTCAAATTTAATTCAGATGAGCAATATTATGACAAGCAAGAGAACTTAATACTCCCCTGAAGTTGTATTTGATGGTTCATCATAATCTTACTCCCTCTGTAGTTACCCAGTTACTTGTTTGAATAGTGTTAGAATCTTTCAGTTCATTAATTCATTTGTTCTTTGTGTGGCAAAATTGAGGGGAAAAAAAATCAGAGTAGACAACAAGGAAATCATCCAGCAGAGGAGTCAGGAGCGAAGGTGCTTTGAAATGGCAAACTGCTGCCTAATCCTGCTTGATGGCCAGGATGTTCCATCCTGCTGGAGGCATTCAGTGTTCAGCATGTGACTGGAGTCAATTCCCTAATGCTCTACTGCTGTGTAGCAAGGCAGTTAAGATTTGCAGAGGAGGAGGAGGAATACAGGACAGGATTGGTGTGGTTCTGTAGGTGCCTTTGTGAGCTGAACAGTTACAGCATTCACCTCATGGGTAAGAGCCCTAAAAGTTAATTTTTATTAAGAAGTAATTGAATAAAATGCTAAAATAATTAAAGAAGCGGGGATTAGAATTCTTCCCCATCCCCAGTTTCAAACTTAAATAACAGTGATCTGCTTAAGGAGTGGTTTGAGCCTTGCATATATAAAAGTAGAGAAATCAGATTTCTTATGTAGGTCATTTCCCTATTATATATGAAACCAAAATAAGGGCAAGCAATGAAACATAAAATACACTGTACTTAGTTCTACCTTGCTAACATAAAATGAAAAATATGAAAAACCCTGAAGCGTGCCATTCTGGATTGGAATAGTCAGGCTGAGTTTTGTGTATGGTGGAGTATTCCCTCTCCCTCGCTTCAGGCAACTAATTCAAGATGCATTTAATCACTGTGTGGATTTACCTGTCTCTCGCTGCAGAATGTACAAAGGGATGACTTCTAATGTTGCCTTTCCTACTGCCTGTTGCCTGTTGCCTGCTGAACTTATACGTTGAAATACTTGGTGTAAATAGTCTCTCCATTGTCCCAGGGCCAGGCAGAACTTTTCCCAGCCACTGTAATGTGAAATGCATAAGAGAAAATGGAGTAAGAAAACAGTCTGAAGGAAGTTTGAGAGGACATTCTGAAAATGCGTGTACTTAAGATGAAGAAAGAGCTCGAAGGGATTTGAATGTTGTAGCGATAACAGACTATACACTGAAACATTGCATAAAATGAAGGCACTAAACTCCAAAAGCTTCAGTCAGGGAGAAAGTTTGAGAATACATTGAAAAGGGAAAGAAACAATAATGCTTATAAAGTGGGTTGTGGAAGTGGCAGAACATCTCTCGGTGCTGAATTGCTAAGAAGGGATGATTGCTGATCTCAGGAGAAGTTTTCTTTGTGCAGTGTAATAAGGACTATGAGTCGTGACCCTGAGATCCTCCTTTAAAGGGAGGAGTATGGCTTTTAACCTGCCTTACAAGTCAGGAGTAACTAGATTGTTGGGTTTTTTTCCTGTGATTGTCTTACACAGTTGTTATAAGCACAAAACTGCAATTGCCAAAAAGAGTAAGCAGTCAGTAGGAGGTCACTGTCAAGTAATTCAATAATGCCATAAATGACAGTTACAATCCAAAAGACTGTGGAAAGGATGACCTGTTAATATAAATGGGAAACCTGAGCAATTGGCAATATAAGAAAAGCAGAAATAGTGGAATGGGTAAAATTCAGGACTGCTTTCTCATACATCAGAAACATAGGTAGATAGAGATGACACAAATTAGCAGAAAAATGGGGAGTTACTTTTACAGTGATAATTGTTAAATGTCTAAAAATTGAAATGCACAAGAAACAGTTACAGTACTTATGACTTCAATATTTTATCTGTATTTAAAACTGGTGCCTAAAAATTTATTTAGGATAACACAACAAGGTGAAATTTTCTGCAAGTAAATAACGCAAAACCAAGAAAGAGTTTCAATGGCTATTTTTCTATAGGTAAGAAACATTCAAATGACATGTTTGTAGTGAATGTCATTGTCTCTCTGAATTTTGTTTTAATGTTTGATATTGTTTTGACTCTCAAGCAATTTTCTCTGTGGAAGAACTTTTATGAACCCTGTGGTTATCTGGCAGATATAACCAGTGAGCTCTACCTTCCTTCAGAGCAGTAATTTTTTTCCCCTTTTCTCTTTAACGATATTCACCCTTTTCTCTATGAGATGAGTTACAGGAGTATGGTACAAAAGTGTGCTGTCTTATGAATGTGGCACTGGATGTTTGTTCTTAATGCTCATGGCCATTTAATTTTGAAACCATTTTTGAAAGATTTGAGAGCTAGACTGTACAAAGCTAATAATATAGTGCCAGGATACTTGTTTCTGTAGAGGCTCAAAAATTCATATTCCTAGAAAAAGAGCATGAATCCTCTTAAAACTTTTCTCAAGATCCTCCACAAGAGGTTAACAACTTGTTTCCTTTTTTTCTAAATGTATTCATTTGTTAGCTACCTAACAATAATCTGAACTGATGACTGAATTACTACAATCTATGACAACACAAAGCTAAATGTGTTCTTTTCAGGACCAAAGAGAAACAGAAAGAACATCAGAAGAGCTGTATGCATCAGCACTGTGAAACACAGTGCTAATAAACTTAGAATCACAGAATCATTTAGGTTGGAATGGAGTAATGTAGGTAGAAAGGGGCAAAATTAAGTGACTTCCAGGCTTAAAACTGTCAACTCAAGAAGCAAACATAGCCATCTGCCCAGCTGATTAAGCAGAAATACTGCTCTGTGTTCTCAGCTATACAGACATCAAACAACTTGTCAGGCTAAAGAAGAATAGGATAATAAATAGTACATCCAATATACCATTTACAAACCTGTGAGGCATCATCATCTAAACCTCTGTCAGTAGTATAACTACTGTCTCAAAAGAAATATTTAAGAATTTCAAAGAGCTCACAGACAGGAATCAATTAAGGTCTCAAAAATTATCTTGTGAAACAATATAGAAAAGACTAGAATTTCAGACAGACATGAGATTTGGCAGTCAATGACAAATGGTAAGCATAGGTAAATAAAGAACAGGTAAGTAACTAGAAACTTAAGAAAAAAATTATCTTCATTACAAACATGGTACTAAAAATGTATATTTAATTCATAAGCTAAATGTGAAAGAAACGCCTGATCACCCTTCACGCGATCGTATTCTGGAACTTACCGGCAGTCACGCAGCATTTTTACATACAGCTTTCCACATTCACAATGCATTACACAAAGTTCCATCTGTGACACTCGTATGTGTGAGTGCAGTTCAGGACTCTGTTGATTGTTCTGTGCAACAGATGACAAAGAATGGGACAGTGGAATCCGAAGAAGCCAATACGCTGACGCTGGATGACATTTCTGATGACGACATTGATCTGGACAACACTGAGGTAGATGAGTACTTCTTTCTCCAGCCTCTGCCGACAAAAAAGCGCAGGGCGCTGCTGCGAGCGTCTGGGGTGAAGAAGATTGACGTGGAAGAGAAACACGAGCTGCGAGCCATCCGCCTGTCCAGAGAGGATTGTGGCTGTGACTGCCGTGTCTTCTGTGACCCAGAAACCTGCACTTGCAGTCTGGCAGGCATAAAATGTCAGGTAAATGTCTATGTTATTGCCAGTTTAATTATCTGGGGGAGGGGGGTGTGTCCACGCACACGGGTGTACTTTTTGTTGTTGAAGTTACAACCATTGGAAATCAAGTATTAGTAACACTTGCAGATCTCAAACTAGTTTTTTAAGACCCCGATTTAAGAGTATATAGTGGGCAATCAATACAAACAATCTCCTAAAATATCTTTCTTTATTTTATGATTGGTTTAGGCACATACATGGTCTAAGGTGTTTTTTTGTTCTTATACAAGTGTTCTTCTCCGTGTACTCTTCTTTAGCCTTTACCTAAATAGGCAGATGCAGACAACAGAAGAATCAGTAGCCTGCCGATTTCAGAACGGATATTATCTTTGCTTTTAGAGACAATTAACATACACTCCAAATGTGAATTATAGTCCAAACTCAATGAGAAACAATAAATGACGCTCTGTGGTACTGTCCTTTATGTAACATGCATGATACTTAAAATCTATGCATGATAAATTTGCATGTAGGCAATAAAAATATGAATCTGCTAATATAGCAGGTTTTTCCTCTGCAGACTGAAGAGGTATTTTGTATTGTACATTTACAGAGTTGTCAGCTGTACATGTCCCAAAATATTCCCTAAAAGAGTTTTCTACTAGTTTCTGCTGAGTTGCTATTGTGCAGCTGAGTTTTCCTCCTGAATGCATTTTTCATTATCTCGTAAATCCAAGCTAAACTTTCTCTACTATTTTAAATAATATATTATCCTTGCTGTTCCTGTTTTCATCTCCACATGTGGGGAACATGTACTAGATTATGTTATAGGGTACTTCTCTGCATCATATCTGATGTTTAGATATTACAGTGTAGGTGAAAGTCACAGACCTTCAACTGTCTAATGGAACTGGCTGACGTGGGGATTCAGGCACATTTTTAAAAACCTAATATGAGTATTTTTAGATGTAGAAGTTCTGTGCACAGTCTGTTGAGCTTACAATATTGCCCCTACAATAGAGTGGGATACCTTTTAAAGTGCACTTGAGGTTTTATTCCTATTTTCCGTGGTCAGGTGTCCCCATTGGCAACTTTATATAGGTTTCTATATATAATTAATTTTGTTTCAATAGATGTCTAGTTTCCATAACTTTTACCAATTTTTACCAAATTTTAAGATGCTTTCTGGTAATGATTTTGCCTGGATTTGAGCACAAAGTGAAGTAAAGCTGTAGCAGATCCATAAATACAAAAACTACGTATTTTTTGTTCCACTGTGTAGTACTTTCACCTATGGAACAGAAACTTATTTTTCCTACTGTGCAGCATTGATGCACGTACAGGTCCCTTACTGTTCCTCTCAGTACTGCTCAGTTCCAGGGCTGACTCCCTGAATTACTGTTGGCTTTAACTACTCTTACAGGTATTTCTCAAGGTGAATTTCACTTCACCACTGTATTTCTCTAGGCTATCTAGGTTCTGTCATATCTCCAGGCTTATGCTACGTATTGTTAATCTGTATTCTTTTCTTTAAAAGGTGGATCGTATGTCTTTCCCATGCGGTTGCACTAAGGAAGGGTGTAGCAATACCGCAGGTAGAATCGAATTTAACCCTATCCGTGTACGGACTCACTTTTTGCACACAATAATGAAACTTGAATTGGAGAAAAATAGAGAGCAGCAAGTTCCAGCACTTAATGGCTGCCACACTGAGATAAGTGCACACACTAGTTCTATGAGTCCAGGACCCCACCCAGTTGAATATTCAATTGCAGAAAATTTTGAGATTGAAACTGAACCTCCGGCTGCAGTTATGCATTCCCAGTCAGCCGAGGACTTGGACTGCCCAGGGGAAGAGGAGGAAGAGGAAGATGGGAGTAGCTTTTGTAGTGGAGTTACAGATTCTAGCACACAGAGTTTAGCCCCTAGTGAATCAGATGATGATGAAGAGGAAGAGGAAGATGAGGAGGAAGATGAGGAGGAAGAAAAAGCAGATGATTTTGTAGAAAGCATGGGCTCCCATGCTGATATGGTGCCTCTTCCTTCTGTCCTTTGCTACTCTGATGGAACTGCTGTGCATGAAAACCACTCTAAAAATGCCTCATACTATACTAACTCTTCAACTCTGTATTACCAAATAGAGAACCACGTTGCTGGCACTGCTAACCAGATTGGTGAGACTTACTCAGAAAGGGATGCTGTCAAGAACGGTAGTCTTTCTCTGGTGCCTTACAACATGACTTCTGAACAGTTTGTTGACTACACACGGCAATCAGAGGAAACTTTTAGCAGCCCTCATTACCCTTCTGCAAACCCCTCAGTGATTGTTTGCTGCTCATCTTCTGAAGGGGATGGCAGTGTTCCATGTAACAGTTTATACACTGAGCATAGGCCAAGTCACCCGCAAGTGGAATTTCACTCCTACTTGAAAGGTCCTTCTCCAGATGGCTTTGTGTCAGCTTTGAACGGCGACAGCCACGTGCAAGAGCACCCTGCTGAGAATTCACTAAACCTCCCAGAAAAGAGCAGACTGCACGAGGAGTGCATCAAATCTCCAGTGGTAGAAACGGTACCTGTTTAATATTAAAATTATTCTAGGACTGACTTCCTGTATTAAAATTCACTCCCATCGGATTTTCCTAGAATCTTACTTTTTTAAGAGGTAGACAACACTTGGACTGTAATCAATGTTCCAGACACATTGTGTTTTCTCAAGCTACACTGGCAGTGGTATTGCACAAAAACAGTTCACATAAAGATTTAAATAATCAAACCTTTTTTGATAAAACAAGTAAGTAAAAAAACACAGCCAACCTATTTCAAAGTAGCCTACCTATGGACATGTGTGAAACCTGCCAAGCTATCTGAATCAAAGCTTTGTGTTTTTGACTGTCGGGCCTGTGCAAAAATGTTAAAAATGATACTTTGAAATAATCATGTTTAGAGTCCTAATTTTCAACGTATCTGAAAAGATGGTAAGTTTAACGTAAAAGTAACTACTGTACAAAAAAAGTTTTAATTGTTCTGTACTGTATGTATTTTATTTATGGTAGTTTACAATTCATGTTTTGAAAAAAATGAACAGCATGTTCATTTGAGCAGAAGATCCATAGCTAGTTACAAAGAGCATATCCACTTTTCATCTGGAGTACCTTGTATTCTTCTTTTTTTTTTTTTTTTAAATACCATTTCTGGTAAATTGTCTTGAAACACATTTTTAGAGTGTGCTGTTTTCTCTTTTACTGTTCTTGACAAACAGAATAGTCAGAAAGGGGGCATTTACATCTTCTAGAAAGGTAGACAATCCTCCATTAAAACTAAAATCAGTGGCATTCCAGAACTAGTACCCTCACCCCAAAGAAAAAGGATCTTGTATATAATGGCAAAGCAGTAGCTTAAGCTTGCACAGCACCTTTTAGCCCAACAACCATTCAGATACTTTGCACTTTAGTGCTGTTTTGCAGGACTATATTAACTGCGGGAACTGTGAACCTCTCTGGAGAAATGCCATAGCCCCACTCTCTGAGGCGTTTCTAAGATCTTAAAATTCATTGTAACAAAACCTGGACGTTTTTACCAAGCCAGTTTATGAATATGTCAGTATGCAATTTATAAAAGCAGAGCCTTCTTGATCAAAGCTTAAATAAAGCATGGGAAAAAATGCAGAACTCTCTAGATTGCCTAAACATTTAACAATTTTTATGAAATATGAGACTGGCTTTTGTGGACTTCTGATTGTACCTCAAATGTAGCATTGTTTGGTCTAAATAGGAAACAGCAGATTCAGTGAGGAAAAAAGCTTCAGAAATTTTGTAGCTGCAAAAGTCTGCAAGCAAAATAGCATGTGTGTCATATGGATATCCATTACCTTGTGATCCATTTGTTTTTAAATGAAATGGGAATTAAAAGTACCTGTTGTATATCAACCTTTAATTTATTAACCAACCTTGCTCTTGTCTAGAAAAGGAGGCATAGGAACCAGGTTTTCGCTGCACTGGAAATTCTGCACTGCCTTATTTTGATTTCAAAATCTATTTTAGCATTTTTATTCTTCTAATACTGAAATTTTATTTATTCTACATCAAGTAATTGAAATGTAGACCTGTCTTGTTTGTCAAAATAAGTATCAGCATCTTAGTTTTATCTGTGTCAAATCTAGATGGTTAACAGTGTGCATGTAAACACAGTGTAAATTTTAGCTCTGTAACAATGACTCTTCTGGTTAGAAGCTCTTTAAAACATCACGTACAGTACTCCAGTAGAAAAACTGCCAGGTGTAAAATGGGCTTTTCATTGAAAAAAGAAGCTAACTAACTTAATTGTTTTTATATGAAATCTGGGCAAAACGATTTCTCATATTTATGCTAAATTAGCAAAATATTTTTACTCCATGTAGTAGCTGGAAAGGTTTTTTATTTACTTGTTTCCACAAGAAGTCCTACACAGTTTATATGAACTGCATTGAAAAGTCTAGTTCTCTAGGGACTGGATTCCAAACTTGCATCGTATTCCACCTCCTGAGAAAGCACATTCATGTTCGTTATCTGGCTCAGCAATTCCATAGCTGCTGTTCCTCCTGTAGTCACAGAACACTGTAGTCTCTTTCTCTAAGGTTGAGTAGCCAGGTAAACACCCGTATTCTGCAACACAAATACCCTTGAGTTTTAAAGAGAAACGTGCTGGTTCTTAAAGTTCTGCATCTGACAATAATATTATTCTGTTCAGGATCTTCTAAGGGCAAATGTAATAAGTCTCTCTGTGTATACAGGCATCTTGCATCAACAGTGAGTTAAATTTGGCACTCTCACTTAACACCAGCACCAAAAGCACAAATCTCTTCTGCTTGAGCTGGGACAGTAGATGAGGATCAGGAGCAGCTCTTTACCCTCAGCGTGTGTTGGAGAACCACACACACTTTACTGGGGTATTTATCTCAGGGGAAAGTTAAATGAAATCTTTTGTTTTATTATTCACCCCCTTACTGAGCAATAAGAAATTATTTTCCTGGCCCCTGTGCTTTCACCTGAAAAATATCTTTCATTTTATCAGCAAGCACAGTAAGTGATTAACTTCATAAAATATATGTCATCCAGTTTTTAAATACTGAGGTGGTGGTTATTTACTGTTTCCATTCGCACAGGCTTCAGATCCCAGTCCTGGTTAATATCAGCACCTGTATAAACTTTGGAGTACTGAGATGTGTGTGTTCCATGCCATTGGGGGCATCAGGGGTGAATGCAGCCAAATTCCCTCAAGCCTGCAGCACAGGATAACAAGCAGTTACATCTTGGAAGAGATGTATTTTTTAAAAATAGGCTAAACCTGTTGCCCAGCCAATTCCATGCCAGCAAATAACAAAGCTAAGGCCTTATCTAGCATGTGTAAGTTAACTAGAGTGACAAAAAAAGTAGTTGCAGCCCTGATCAAACAGGAAGGTTAATTTAACTGACAGGTGGGCTAATTTACCTGAAATCTAGAGTAGGATGTAGAAATCAGGTGAGAGTCAGGTTTCCCACCACTTGATTAGACTTCAATGTTTTGTTTAGAACAAAAAACATACTCTTCATTTAAGGAAAAACAAGCTTAAATAAATCATAGTATGGAAAATATTTTAATGTTATTTTCTGGGCTAGTATATAATAATGCATGCTGTGTCCCATTTCTCAACTGGCTAATAGTCTTTTTGATAACCAGTCCTTTCATTTTGGGTAGGCTGTTTCTGTGTGATAAAAGTATTATATTACTAAATGATAACCAGCAGTATTTGCTTCTGTCAACACTGTGTATCATTTGAGGAAATGTTTACTTTACTGATAGTTGTATCAGCTTTATTTTGCAAGATATCTGACTAGTGATAAACACTCCTAAGGAGCCAGGTAATCATTTATGATTATATTGCATCGTTCAGGAAAATTAATCATAACATAAGCATTTCCCTCTGTTAAAATAAACCAGAATTTTCATACAGAAGATCACTGAAACAGCACCTAAAACCAGATGCCTTTTTGCCTATAAGGTGAACTTCGCCTTTCTTGGAAAAAAGTGCATTGTTAAATATATGCAAAGCTTTAACTGATGTTAGACATGAAATTAGAACTTTTCTGCACAATTAATTACAGCAATTGCAATTGCTTTCTAAGAGCTATAACTCATGCCCACTGGAACATCCTTAAAAAGTTAAAAGCTGGTCAGCAAAACTTTCTACCTATCCTTTATTGAGTTGTCTGCCATTTAGATCAGAAAGTTCTAGATTTGTAAAGTTTTACTACTTTTCATTTCCACAAGCTCCTGCTAATGAATCATAGTTGGAGTTGACATTAATTTATTTTAAGTCCATCGTACACGGCCATAGATACAGTTCAGCCTGATCAGTGCTCTGGTAACAGCGATCCTGTCTTTTGTGGAAGTGCTGCAGAAATCCCGTGTAGTGTTGGTGGTGCTGTTACTGATTGCTGACTGATCCAGAGCCAGTTTCAAACCGTACCTGCGTGTTTTATGTCAGTAAATGTGATAACATGTTGCTTTCCCTGCCTCACAGGGAGTATCTTCACAAACATAGCTAGTTTTTTTAAAGATTGTATACATATATTTGTATGCAAAACAGAACATATATTATGGTTTTTTAATATTTCAGGTGTTCCTGACTCTCTGATAGAAATGTGATATACTAGATAGAGAGTACTGGGCTCAGAGAGAGGAGACCTGTGTTCTGTTGCCTTTGCCTTTGTTGTGTCACTTGCATCCTCTGTGCTCTGGTTTGTAATGTACTTGGAGATACTGTGATAAAACATAATTCTTTAAAACAGGTAAAATACCATTTTATTCCTCTTTTTTTTGGTATCATAACTGAATTTTTGTACTGCAGACTACACCACTTTCCAAATAAAGCCCAGTCCAGAAGTGAACAGAAATTTTTCACTTATGTGAAGCACAGCTAAAGCAAGCTCTCCTTTCCTTAGACTGGATTAATGAGCAGAAGTTTAACAGTAAATTGCACAGTGAAAAATTAGAATAAAAGCTGTGTTGCATATACAACATTTACCTGTCAAGTGCTTAACATTTGAGCAGCAAGATTGTAGTTTGCCTGCAACACCATACTTGGAAGCAGCAGGCAGTCTTACTCCCTTGTGCAGTGTCTTCTTTTGCTGGCTGAATTCTGTCCCTTGGAACTCCTTGCCTGGACTGCTCCTGTAGCAAAGCAGCTGCCCTTACTCAAAGGTAAAGCAAGAGGGACCCATTATATCCTTTTAAAAGGCATTTGCTAAATAAGGATCTCCACTGTTACAGCTCATGAGTTGTATAAACTCATGTTCATTGTGCCAGTTGTTTTATTTCCTGAAACAGTCAGGAACAGGGACAGAAGAGGATGATATGGAAAATCCTCAAGCGTTCCTGCTGAGACTGAAGAGTAATTCTATCATCTACTTTATTATGGTTGCAGAACATTTGATATAAAATACTTTGAAAAACTAGAAGTAACTCAGAGAATATATTCTATAGAATTTATTTCTAAAATATTAAATCTGATTACTATTTTTTTAAAATGGTAGAAAACTTATTTTCAAAACAGACTTATGTGTTCTGTGGTATGAGAAATCTCAGCATTTGCCTTTTCAGTGTTTCCAGGTTTTTCTAATATTCTTAATTTTGCTATTCTCTGTAATCATTGTCCACGTGCAAATTATTAATTGTCCATTTTCTCCAAGAAATGTCAAATCCAAAGCGCAAACATTGTGAAGTGATGAACAAGTGCAATTTAGTTTTAAAGATGTCCGAGTGAACACACACTTGGGTTCTTCACAACTTTTTCCTTTTCACTGTCTCTTCCTACTCCTAAATCCAAGGCAGCTTCTAATGTTGTTGCTAATAAATGTGCCAGAGTATTGTTTCCACTTAAGGAGGAAAGTTATAACAACCTTGAGGACTTTTCTGTTACTCTAATGGCTGATACCAAGAATTTTACTTTTTATATGGAACATCCAATTCATGAAACATGTTTTGCAGCATAAGTGTTCTTTTTTAATGCCTTCCTTCCTATCAGTGTTTGGGAGGTCTGTTGTACAGTAAGACTTTTCATTACAGTTGAGCAAAAGGGCAACTCCCGTGTCCTCTGTGCTGTGAATTAGATCTTGAAAAGCCAGGTTGGATGGGGCTTTCAACAACTGGACCTAGGCATCTGTGCCCATGGCAGGGGGGTTGGCATTAGAAGATCTTTAAGGTCCATTCCAGAGGAGGCCATTCTGTGATTCTGTGAGTTAAAATGTGTGTTGCTCTGTTGCTGTGCAGTCTTTGTGGTTGGAGGACACCCAGAACTCAGGAGGTCCCACTGCCTGGAGAACCACATTCCTGATGCTCTGTACTGCAGCTTTTCAACTGAGAGGGTGATAGTCTTCATCCAAGGCTGGGGGTGGGACAAGAAAGTTAAAGGGCAAACTTTGTCCTTTATTTACTCAGTTATCTTAATTTGGATCTTAGCAATGACACTTCTGTTTCATGAATGAATGTCCAGTAGAACCAAGTTGAAGTTTGCCTCTCATGTGCATTCTTTTCTAACTGATCACTTTTCCAATAAACTGTGAAGATGGGATTGACTTTTCACAATAGACAGGAAAATGGAGGAGGATTCAAATGCACATCATTGTTCTAACACAAGAATCAAGGTACTCCTTGCTCTTGAAGCACTAGAGTGAGGGGAGGATAGAAAGAACAATTTAGAGGAAAAGAAGATGAAGGCAAGAGGCAGATTGATGAAAATTATCTTTCTTCTAAAGGGCAAACCAAAACATTACATATTAAAAAAAAAGGAAGGAAAATGGGAAATTAAGATCTCTCCAGAACAAGGATGGAAAAGTATATGGATGTTTAACTACAAGCTTGCCCATGTTAGAAGATAATATTGATTCTGTTACTTAATATACTTTAAACCAAATGAACTCAGTGCAAACAGGAAATGCCGTTTTTCCAGACCAGTTACATACAGGTGGCCATTAAATAAAAGACTTATCCAAATGCATGGGGTAAAAACTAAAAGCAAAGCCACACTTAGAAGCACTGCTACCATGTCCTTTCTTTGCCTATGGCACTTACAAAGTCATTTTCAGTATCTGTTAACTCTGCTCCCAAGCACATATTCTCATATAACCAGTTTTTCAGATAACAAGAGATGTTAAAAGCAACGACAAAATAGGTGTCCTTTGTATTAGCATTTTAGTTTGGGATTTTCAAATGAGACTTAGTACACATTATAGCAGATAATTATTTTAGGTTTCTCCATCTGGAACTTTTAAAGTACTTTCCTGAAGTTTTGGGTTTTGCTGGGGTACCAGGGGATCAGTACAGATGCAGATTTAGCACCAGTTCTCAGCTTCTTGAAAAGATCATCCTGTGCACTGGCAGCTGGTTCTCTTAAAACCCAAAGCAAACATGCTGGTTTTTTCCCAGCCATTTCACACAAGTACCATCAACTACTCATGTAAACAGTGCTTAACAACTGGGCCCTTCTTTTAATTGACTGACTGTAGGTGCTTCTATGGAAATACGTCTGAAGTGTAGTTTGTGAAACATGTTAAAAAATTGTTTGATGTAAAATAAGCACTAGACATTTAACAGTGCAAAAATAGTCAAAATCTGTAGATTACAAATCCATTCCTAAGAGCCTCAGCCTGTAATATTGTCTTAGTAAAGTTGATCTTTTAAGTTAAATTGCATTCTGATGTAATTACCTTTTACAAATAAAATCATTAATACAAATGTACTGGTTAATACCTGTTAACATAAAACATTGGTTATTTTGATTTGTTTCCATCTATAGCAAATAGAAAAATTTGTAAAAAAAAAACCAACCAAACAAAACCCAACACTTATTACCTTTTATACGTTTAAAGTATTTTCATTGTTTTAACAAATACAGACTATGTAACATTTACACTGTCGAGTCCAACCCTGTCTTTCAGGAGGTTCATTTCTCTCTGTGTATATATATATATATATATATATATTTCCCCATAAGAATATAAGATTGCTTTTGAAATTTTTGTTGGCAAGTGGTAAATAATACACCGCAGCATAGATTCAAAAGCACTTAAGCTGATGGTCTTTCAGACAGGTGATCCACTCAAATGGGACTAGTAAAACTGTGGTGTAATTGCAGCCATTTCTTTAAACTTTGTACATTACTTCTAACTTTACTAATTTCTGAGAAAAATAATTATGTTAAGTACTTAACATTTTCCATTACAGATTATCTTGTATACTAAAATAATGGAGATCTCAACAGTAAAGCAAGATATTTAATTGGACTGCTGCTTTTAAACTGTTTGAAGAAGCGAAGGGAAAGAAAGTTCATCTCAAAATCTGTACATGGAAATAATTTTAAGCTTCATGAACTACACATTTCCTTAATTTCCTTTTTTTAAACAAGTTGTAACATCAAAGATG
This sequence comes from Corapipo altera, assembly GCF_003945725.1. Classification (NCBI taxonomy): domain Eukaryota; kingdom Metazoa; phylum Chordata; class Aves; order Passeriformes; family Pipridae; genus Corapipo; species Corapipo altera. The sequence continues at coordinate 15,956,477 of NW_020884877.1, read as the reverse complement.
CCAAAGGGTAATATAAGCTACAATAATATTCAACAGAACTTAACCTAGACCTTACGTTGTAATAATTTATTCAAATTAACTGTATTCTTCTGTATTTATATTTTCAGTATTTATTATGAATGATATGGAATTTGATGTATTTATTGTGGCTTATTACTGCAGTGTATATATTACAAAAATGAGCATTTTTAAGTCTTAACATTAGGTTTTTTTGTTAATTAGTGGCACTTGTATCAGCTGTATTTTTATTATATATTGTACAATATATATTGTCCATTTGTTTGCAATGAAGTAAAACAGGTTTCTACGTTACATCATGGCTGCCAGTGAATGTGCTTCTTATTTCTGCTGTGCACTCACAAGAGATTCCTCTCTCAACTAAGAGAACCAGAATTAATCCTGCAGCTCCTACTCAAGACCTCTAGAACCTCCAAAGACACTCTGAAATTTCAGGCATTTCTCCCGTTCCTCATAGTCTGACAACATAAACAGTTTGTGTGGAGGGGTTTTTTTGGTGTCTGTTTTTATTTTCAAATATTTGTATGCCAATTAAAGAAATAAACAGAAATGCCTTGTTAGGTATATCCATCTGCCCTTTCATGATACTACTGCCTACACTTTTCTTTGGCCAGTGAAATAAAGTACCTGATTCACCTGTGCCTATCATGGTGAATTTAATATTTTTTATTATAAGGTAATGAAGCAATTGTTGGAATAAAATTTTGCACCAGCTCTCCCTGGTGGACAATTTGCAGTAATGTTATACAGCAAATCATTTCAATGGCTATAAATCAAACTGCTACATTTCAGGACAACTGCTTATTTTGAAAACTGCCAATCAACACTGCTTCATTAAGAAAATAATTAAGAATCACAGTCTCTGCCATATTTTCGTTCTGATATTTATTAAAATTGAGCTGTACATTTCTAAAAGTTGTCCCTAAGTGTGCTTTAATGATAAATTGCATATACCTAAATTATTTGAATTTACAAAAACTGATAAAGATCAGGTGTTCTCTAGATTATAAAAAAAGTTCTCACAGGATTTAGGGTATTATTTGTTTTTAGTTAGGAGTTACACAAAATGAAATAGATTAACATCTGCTATCACACTGCCTTTGGCATTGCCTTGAACTATGGTTAACAGGGCTGCTCCAGGGCTTGCTAAGCCACACTGACATAAAAAATGTTGTAAAACAACTTTCAACGCTGGTGTTCTAATTCAAGATACTAGGATGCCAGTTCAGAAGTAAGAAGATTTAACACTAAGGTTCACTTGTAAGTTAGCTATTAATAGTACTCACATTATTCTATACTCACCCTAGAGAAAACCAGCAGTTACTGCCAAGGGTGATAAAACAAAGTCCTCAGGTGGCGAATTCGCACTGCAGTGAACGGTGTCGTAACCAGGCAGAGCCACAACCAAGGGCGGACCTCTCGTTCGCAGGCAGGAGCTGCCCAGAGCCACAGGCCCTGAAGTCCCAAAATGTTTAGGACCTGCTTTGTCCTGCTGGGAGTGGAGCTGAGGTGTCCTTGCCTGAAATCAAGCCTTCTTCAGCACTTGTGATTACCTCCCTGGATGCGTAAGAGAGCATGGTGAGATGCAGGTTACCACTGATGCGTGCTGTTGTAGTGACCTTCAACAGTTTATACAGCTATTTGATTGATGTATGAATTTTTACATGCTGTATATGTAATAGTATTTGTCTTTTTCCCCTTCATGGGGGCCAAGAAGAGCATAATACCATTACTGAAAGTGCTTTAAATTAGGAAAAAAAAAAAAAAGAAGAGCCAGAGAACCTCCCTGCAATAAACCGATTTTCTGAATGCCACTTTCAGGAGAACATTAACAACATCCAGAAGATGATGCTGCTTTTTTTATTAAATTACAAAAAAATAATCAGAATCCAACTTTTTAAATCTCCAGTTGTATTTACGACTGGAGTCCTATTGCTCTTCTACTATGATGTCTACATATATATATACACACACACTCTCTCTCTCATGTATGTATGAATATTTGGAAGTGCAGTATTCAGTGTAGACACAGAAGTTAATTTCAGACCTTCAAACAGAGTAGAACAAAAACCTCATTTAAAGTTTTAGATCTGCTTCCCTCTTTTCTGGCAGGTAGTAGGGAATCCAAGTAAGGCTGAACTGCTGCTGTACTAAGTACTGCAAAAATACAGACTAAAATGTCACTCATAGTTTAAAGGATACCAGAAATCTCAAAAAATGAAAATCTTAAAAGATAATTTTTAAATCACAGAATTAATTTTCCCCTTTCACACTTAGAGCTAAAGACAAAATATAATAACTAGGTGAAGTGCTATACCTAATCTTTGCAGAAAACAGAGTAACAACTGCATGTATTGCTCTATCTGCTATGATATGATCTTAGATTACCAGTTAGAAAAAAAAAAATACAAAGTGGAGCTTCTCTAGCATTGCTCATGAAGAGTTTCCTCCCTCCGAGTGCAAGAGAACAGTTGTCTCCTTAAAATTCAAATTCTACCCTCATTTGGAACATTACCTCTTAAAACCATGAAAAGCCAACTGGTAATGAGTGGATAAATGATATTAACATATGCATATTCCAGTTTGACTAGTTTCTAAGAGATACAGATTGCATGAAAAAATTATCCTTTGGTGATACTAAAAATAATATGGTTTTTTTTGTATAACATGAGAACTAAGAACTAAAAGAACAAGTCCTTTTAAACCACTGTGCTAAATACCTTGTCTTCTAGAACACGTTCCTTGAACACTGAGTTCCCATTTCATAACTGGGGTTCAACACAACACAGCTGCTCTCTGTGTAATCTCCCATCCTCTATTCATATTGTTCAACAATTTTCTTATTGACCTGCATTCTGTTTTTCCTCAGCTCCTTTGTCAAGAGCATTTGTTGCCCTTCCAATATTGGTTTGATCTGCAAAAGTAATACTTTGTATTCCATTACCAGATTAAAACATTTATCAGAGGACACAGGCAGTGCTGTTCTACCCAACCTTCCAGTTTCACAGTGGTATTAACAACCCTTCCCAGTACAGGCTTTTTATCAATATCTCTTAAATTTTAAGTTGTACAGCTTTAACTTCACAGGATGTTCTCACAAGTGTCACCAAAAGCCCTACAGAAGCCAAGACACAACGTAAAGGCATTATCAAGCAAAAAAAAAAAAAATTAGTTTAAGATAATTCTTCCAACAAATTATCACTGGTCCTTGCTTATTCACTTTTTTGTCCTTTTAGATGACTTAGAACGACTGAAAGGATTTCTTCTTGCTTTTATTCAGAAACTGAACTCATTCTGCAGATACCATTAAATTATCCATAGACTCCCTCCCCCCATTAGAAGTAAAAAACCCCACATACGATCATTCATCCACCCACCAGACCTAATACCTAAATCAGCATTTATCTGTAACGATATTATTTAGGAAAAAAGAACAAAGTTATTATTAATATATTTTGTTCTATTCAATCTTTAATACCCACCCCTTCGAATTTATTCTCAGCTTTATATTTGATCATGCAGCTAAATATTTTTGTCTTCACTTTAAATTTCATTAAAAATAGATTACATATTTGAGTATGCTGTATCATTTTCTATAGTTAGCAGACTATTTAGAAAGGCCAAGGTCTCACTCAAACTGATAAAACTGAGGTCAGTCATTTGTAAAAGGGGAAACAGAAACAAGAAAAAAAAAAACATGCAAGTGTTCACACAAGAGGTCAGGTACAGATCACATTAGAGGTTTCATGTGAAGTAAACATGGAATAAATCACTAAAAGGTAGGGGAGAAAAGTGAGTTTAGTAGATAAGTAATTTAAAAGTAATAATGAGAAAAATGCTGAAAAAATGTGTAAATGTTAAGAGGCTGGGAATCTATTACAGTATAACTGTCATAAATTTTAAAGTTCATGAAATATAAAAAAAACTATATAGAAGAAGTTTTGGCTAAACAAAAGATTAGTATCGGGATAATCAGATTTTCCATTAGAATAATCATAAATACATATTTCAGTGAGAATTACTTTTTTCTTCTACAAAAGGACTGTCTTGCTAGAAGCTGTGCATAGTATGGTAGCCTATTTGGCTTTTACCTGACAGTCAAATATTTAATTTTTCAAGTGAAGGAACTTAAAAAATATTGAGAAAGTGTCACTGAATAAAGTAAATTATTAAAAAAAATGTCCACCAATTGAGCATAAAAATATAGTGTATTGGGTTTTAGACAGTAGACAATAATTTCTCACAACCCTACAAAGAAAATTAGTCTTCTTCAGAAGTACTTACAATATGTGAAAAAACAATACACATATGGCCCTCAAGGTGAAAGAGGACTAATAGGATCCATAAATCAGTGGTCAACATATAAAGTCTCATCACAGAAATATTGTAAACAAAATATAATCAGGATCTCAATTATCTTTGGTATAGCAGAGTCCTAGGGAATCTCTGATGACATTTTTATATCCAACTTAAGAGGGAAAAGAAACTTTAAACATTTTGCGTTGAAAGTATCACTTAAAATGCAGTATGAGTATATAATAATCGCAGTTCAGAATGGATCTTCTCTTGTAATAAAATGCTTCTGGTCTATAAGTATGAAATCTTAATTGTTCTGGCCAAAGATCCACTTCTGGAAGGGGTCTGATGGATTACAGGATGCCAAACTTGGATGCTCTCCGTTTCCTGTAAGGCACATATGTAGTGCTGCATTGTACAGAGTTTGATCCTGAAGTGAGGAAAAAAGGAGGGAAAAAAAAGTGAGCAAACAATGAACATGCTATTTCCCCCACTGTTTTTCCCCCAGGTTGACTGCTAAAGGTCATACAGATAGGGCATACAGATATTTAGCAAATAAATAAAAGTAGTACACAAGTGCCAACTTGTTTTGTTAGGAAAATTTTAAAAAATATTTTAAAAGATACAAAGCATCTGAATTGGCTTCCAGGTGCATGTCCAGACATACACACTAAAGCATATAAACTGTTTTTTTAAGTGACACTCCTACTAGTGAAATCGAGTTTTGATCTGGTAACTGAAAACCTGAAATTACCTACATTTTCCTGCCCAAACTAAACTTACTCTTTTTTGGCTTTTGAGTTTTGTTGGCAGTTTCACTTTTACTGGAAATCTAAAATTAAATAATATAAAAGATCACTGACAGAAATGCCAATTCACAGCCCATACCTTTTGGTGCAGCCACTGCTCCTCTCCAACAGCGAAGGTTTTCTGGCCTTTGTAGCTGCACTCTCGAAGCTGCACAGGTCCCTTAGAAGCACGTAGACAAAGCTCCTTCTGAATGTTATGGCGAATTTCATGGTGTGCAGAATATTCAAAGTACTATTTAAATAATTTTTAAAAAATTCAGTAAATAAAAACAAACAAAAGTATTAAAGCCTTTGAAATTCCCATATACAAAGTAATAAATGTCCTTTCTTATTCGAAAATTTGAGACTACAGAATAATTTCTGGGTTTTAGCATACACACTTTAAAAGTGTTTACAAAACTGAAAGCATTTTTGAATACTAATGCAATGCTTATTTATATTTACATGTATAAATTGCAAATGGCACTAGCTGCATATGTATTATGATGCAATATCTCATTGTGTGCTCCCACACAGATTATATATAATTCAAGGAGGCAAACCAAAGACTAGAGATAGCTGCACAGATAAATGTTGGTATTTCTTAACTTTAAAAATCTGTATTCAATTCTGTTGCTGGATTTTGTTTTTTCTTAAAGAAAAAAAAAAGTCACATGGAACAATACTTATTGCTGTATGCCAACTTTTTCTGCTTGATCCAAACAATAAATGTCAACAATAGGATGCTGTTATGTTCTCTTGTGAGCTAGCCATTAGAAAAGTAATATAAGCATGTATTTTATGACTTAATTTTACCATGATTCGCTCACAGCACAATACTGTTAAGGCTCAGGAATTCTAGGCTATAATTCTGGTCTTAACAGGGATTTACTTCTAACAGTTAAGAGACACTGCTGTCCTTTTATCCCTCTAAGCCCTACCCTAACATCCTGGTCTCTGCCTTTTCTCCCTCATTAAACAGCAGAGTTCCTATCATTACATCCCACTACCACTGTTTCTTGGCTCCATATGTCAGCCCCCTTTTACTGTATCTTTCCTTTGACTATTAAGACCAGGCTCAGTTACTCCCTTGTGGCTTTCAACCATCTGTCCAATTGGTCAGCAATCACCTCCTCACTGGAATCAATGGGAATAGCACTGAGGAACAGCACTGAGGAACAAACAGGCATCTCCCTCTTAAGACGCTGTGACCAACATTAATCCCTGAAATAGGTGCTGATAGGAGTGACCTGCTTAGTCACTCAGCTCTCAGACATAATAATTTACTCTTAATCTGGTAATCTGACTTAATCTGTCCTGATTTATCTTTTGAACTTCAAAGTCTCTTCACCCACTGAAAATATGACTTGAAAGTTAGGTTTAAAACTTCATTAATTTTGGATATTGAGATGGGCATGTTCCCAGTCCCAGAATATTCTAAAAAGGAAGAATAATATACAACTGATGTACAACTCTGACAATTAGGTTCTCTCTTCCACTCCCTTCTGCCATCTCAAATATATGGACAAAGATGACAGGTAGTATGGAAAATATCAGCCTACACTGATAAAAATCTGGTAAACGACAGAAAACAACTGAAAACAGAGCACTGTAATGAGAGGGGTTATGTAAGCAAATATGCATCCCTTGAGCATTACCAGCAAAACCAATATTACGGTTCTCTGAAGGCTGACATTTAAAGGGCTTCAGACTGTTATTTTATGGCAGGAGGAAAAACAAAAAACATAAGACTTGAAAGTATAGAGTTTAAGTACAGTCCAAGATAACTTAGAGAGAGAACAATAGAAGCATACAGCAGATCTTTTAATACAATGTCTCGGTACATTGTTCCTGAATTACTAACTGTGACAGTGTGAAAAGGCTCTTATAGTATTAATCCACAACAGAATAAAAAACCAAGTTCAATACTGTAAGAAGCTAACATAACAGGGTAGTTCTTAATCTAGACAGCATTCCATCTCCCACAAAAATGGATTAGGAAAGTATCAACTAACTAGGATTATGTGTCTGAATTTTCATAGTGCATCAATGGATGGCTTTTAAGGTTGAAAAAAACTTAACCCCTCCCAAAATAACAATTATATTCTAACAAAAATTTTAAAACCTTTGCTGATGTTCAGTTATTAAGGATCTACAGTTGTTAAATTCTATTGACTCTTAGAGGCAACAGAAAAGTGTGCACTTCTGGGCAGGGAAGATACTCCTTTTATTGGTATTGCAGTAGTGACTGAAGGATTCAGTATCTGACATCTATTGCAAGTTATATTGTAGAAGGAACAGAACCACTGCTGCCTCCAAGAGCTATGCACCAAAGAGAGCTCCTCTTGAACAAATGGGATCATATTATTCACTTGCATTAGCCAGTACAGGATAGGCCACTGTGACCTCACACTATGAGGCTGCAAGCATGATAGGGAAGGTGGCTCAGGCCTGGACACTTGGTCTCCCATTGGCTGGATTCCAACCAACATCTTCCTTGACACTGCGAGTCCTGGTGACAGAGAAAGAAGCAATAGGAGGAAGCATAAGGAAAGGAAGAATTAAGAAGACAACACTTACAGGACAGGAATAAGGGTAGGATGAAAATGTTTTGCACAGAAAAGACAGGTCAAGTGAAGCAGGGCAACTGTGTTTGAACTCTGAATTTGTATGCTGAACTTAAAACATCAGAAGCGGGACACAACATTAAGACTGGTATGGAATTTTCCTTTAACAATATATGTAGGAATTAACTATTAAAGAAAAAAAGGAAAAAATAGAGATGGGGGAGAGATATTTAATATTAAAAATTAGTCCATTTCACTAACATAAATTAAAAGCTTTTATATGGTAAAGCTACAGAGGAGATCATAAAAATTATGTATCAAATATTTTACCTGATTTCCTCCAAGTCCATGACAAGAATACATAATCAGTGGTTTGCCACCATGGTTATTTTCACCAACATCCAAACACATGTGGTTACCTATGTTTTTTAACTAAAGAAAGGGTGTTATCAGGATAAAAAAAGCTCAGTGGGGATGATAAAAAATTAAACTGTCTCATATACAAAGCTAATCTTTAGTTCAACAATTACAGTTGTTAGTTCATTTTTACTTTCTGCTATGCTTGAAACTAAAATCCTGTTCTCTCAGTTAATCTTTTTTAACTAAAAGCCTACCAACTACCTAGTGACATATGGAATTATATAGCCTACTGGTGTACAATGTGTACAATGTTACTGTTATTCAAATTACAGTTTGAACAGATACACATAAAATCAAAACTGGAGGAAGGGGAAGTTTTATTTGTAAATGCTAAACATGCATGTTCAAGCTAAGAATTATTACTTAATACTTTTTTTCAGTTTCAGCAGTGCAATGTCTAAAGTTATTTGGCAGGGAAAATGACTATTGACATGAATAAAAAATGAAAATTCCGTAGCTATTGACAAAGCTATAAAATATTCAAATAGCAAGGTATGTAAAAGATTTTCTTTATCCAGAGTAGTGACAGAAAACCCTAGAGAAGTTAATGATAGTTAAAGTCTAAAAGCTATGGCTAAGACAGTACAAAAGATTAGCAAACTTCCTGGACTATGAAGACTATAGAAAATAATTAAAATTAAACTTACATATCCAGAAAACAAGGGATTCAGGTCTGGCACATATGCTTCTGGATAAACATTACTGAGATACCAGGTAAAATTTTTACACTGCAGACGGTGCCTCAAATCAAGTCTTTTTGAGATGTCTCCAAATGTTTTCTGTTAGAGTTGGGGAAGTAAGGAAGGATGGAAGATAAATATATTAAAATTACTACTATCAATTTTTTACATGTAAAGCTATGATATTCTGTGTTCTAGTATTAAGCAAGTTTTAAGCTTCATTTGTTGATTTTTTTCTTGTTAATGCTCTACTACTAGACAGTCATGAAGGAAGAAAAATAGCTTCTCAAAGAGAACTTTAGAGTCTCACTGGACAGAAAACTTACAAAGTAAATAAGCCAAAACTCAACCTCCCTTTCAAGTTAGCTGAAGTTTATAAGCAGATAGAGACAGGATGGTTATTCATCATAGAATAAGCTTTATTCTGCAGCTAAAGAGCAACAAAACCTGCTTTTTAAGTAAAAATACTAGCAACTTGAGATTAATAAGACATTATGTTCCTCACTCCAAAAAATAAGTTAGTTTACATTGTCTATGCTCAGTAGTTTATCTCATGCTCTTCTGGTAGTTCCCATATCTGCTCAATGCAAACAACCCAGGACTTTAGAGAACATATAAAACAACCCACCAATAAAAAAAACTTGCCATAAAAACCCAACACTATCACCACCCAAACACTTAAGTTTTTCATGTTTGTTGGGGCTACAGCATTAGGCAAACTGAACTCTGACTTTTCATTAAAATATCTAGAATCCTTACATACTTTGTCAATAAATAACTTTTGCTCACCAAAACTTTCAACGCAGCAAGTGTGATTTCTAATACCACCACCACCACCTACTTGTTTCACAATTTTTGCTGCCTCTGTGTTTCTTCGGTAAAATATTTCTTTATATTCATCCATCCACACTTCTGCAAGGCGAACTTGATTACGTGTGATCACTTGGGTACCTTTTGGGAAAGTGTGGGGACTCTTGCTGCGAAAGACATGGCCAACAACAGAGCAAGGAATGATCTCCAACTGTCCACCACATTGCCATACCTAATAATAACATTTAGTGTGTAAGTACACTGCAATTAGAATTAAGGGGGTGGAAAAAATTCAGCAATATTATTGTTCACCAGAAAACATCAAACCACTAGTAAGAGTACATGTATCAAGCATTCCATAAGTGAATTTCCTAATCAGGTAAACTTTGAAAACATACATTTCAGTTATCAACCCTAAACACACTAACAAAAATTAAAATCGGTTCAGTGAGTATGTTTGTATTTTAGTTCAGAGGTAATTAGTAATTCACTCTTCCTAGTTGGTTGATTCAGCAGAGGAGTCAAGATCTAGTACTAATTTGTCCTCAAAACCCCTGTACACTGTCAGCATAGAGACAATTGCTAATTAGGGAGCTAAACTTACTCTGAAAGACATTTCTATATTTTCACCTCCCCATATTTCCATTTCTTCATCGTAGCTTCCAATGTGTTCAAAGTAGGCTTTTGATATTGAAAAGAGACCTCCAGCAAAAGTAGGTGTTCTGCAAAAACAAAATTGAAGGAAGACAGGGTTTTTTAAATATAGATGTAAAATCATGGTATAACTGTTCTAGGAATTTTCTATGCATTTGTCAGTGTTTCATTGCAGTGGTGCATTTTCCTGGCATAGATAATACTTCTAGCAATTAAATCTTCCCACATGGAGCCTCATTTGACAGTTTTATTGTCATTTATTAACAACTCATTTAGGCTAATGACTGCTGGTATAAAAGACAGCATCAGGAAAACCAACATATTTTCCCCGTATGGAGGATATCAAGTAAAATTATTACTCATACAGACCAGTAACCAGCAATCTGTGGCCAAACAGGTACAATTATCATCAAACACACTACTGTATCAGCCTAGTATTTGGGTGCTCTGACCCATTTTGTCATTCGTTCAAGTATGATGAAAGAGAAGCCCAAATCTGTGGTACTGTCTCTGAAAAAAACCTGTGTACAATCCTCCTCTGCCCCCTCCTGCTAGGAATATAATAAGCAACAGAAATTGCTTGTTATATCCCTAGTGTACATAGAAAAAAAAGTAATGCAGAGCAATTACTGTCTTAAGGAGGCCATATTTTTATGAAAGCTTTAAAATGTGGTTCTTAAAGAAAATACTACAAAAAACATCTAAGAAACTAAGATGTCCGATTATATTCATGTGAAGAAAGTTTATTTACAAACTGCTGTTCATAACAAAACCCCCATGAAAACAGAAAGATTTAAATAGTATTCCAATTATGTTTACCTAATGGGATAGGTTTCATCTTTTCTTCTTTTGTTTTCATGTTTAGGAAGAGACTCCCATCCAAATGACAAACTCCAATCAAAATTTCCTCTGTTATGGCTATGCCCATAAGGAGATGGTTTACTGAATTCAAAAGTATTGAGATCTATAGAAGCAATGTCAGGGCTTACAACAGCGACAGGGTTCTCAGCTATTCTTGCCAGTAATGGCTCCAACCAGCCATAAAAGCATTCACCTGTGGAGACAATGGGAGCAAACACTGAATCTTTACTTGGCTATAAAGTAGTACACAGGGAATTTTTCAACATGTCCAGCAAGCCAATATAGACTGCTTTTAAACAGCATTGCTAATTATACTTTTAAATAATATGAAACAGCAATAGGGAAGATGATATATTGCAAATGCTTATAAATCATAAAATATCTGCAACATTAAATCAAAGACAACAGCATTATAAAGCAGACATGGCATAGTTACAGATTACACTTACAATGAGCATCCAGAAAGGTAAGGGTCTCTCCTGTTGCTACGGAAGCTCCCAACAACCGTGCTGTGATCAGACCTTTTCTTTCCTTCTGACGGACTACTTTAACTATTTGGAACTGTTTCACATACTCATCTAGTTTATCGTGCAGGTATTCTAGAACAAGGAATCAGTTTGGGGATATTCAGTGTATGTACACGCCCAAAATTTTACATTATTAAACTAACAAGGTAAACAACTCACTAACCCTAGAAACTACCTCAACATCAAAACCGTAAAAATTCCTGAGTGCTGAAGGTTATTTTTAGGGTTTGAGTTTTGTTGGGGGTAGGGTATAGTAAGAGGTGACTGGCAGAGAACAGGAGATGAAATACTAAAAATATTCTAAACAAGAAAGGACATGCTAGTACATCTCTGCTGCAGCATTAACAGTTTGAATACCAGTTCAACCTCCATTTTCAGAGCAAATGGATCACCTACATTATCTGTGGAACGTGCAAATTCTTTCCTTAATGATGGCACATTTACACAGTTTTCAAAGGCTCTGTTTACAACCACAACAGAAACCATATAGAAAACTATTTAAATGTTCAAGGTTTGAGAAACAACCCCACATCGCTCCTTGAACATCCCACACCATCTTCCGGACTTTGCCCGTCCATAAACTGTACTACTGAACATAACTTCACATCCAAGTGTGCAGTATACTAAATACAGACCTGCAAAAAAGTGTAAATACATTAATAGAAGCATATATGTATAGACATGTTCCTCTAAAGTTAAGCACATAAAGTTTTTTGAACTTGCATTTGTGTTCACGCTCAGTATACAGTTAATTATCTTTGAGAGTCAGCTGGAGTGCTGAAGATTATTTTTCCAATAAATAATTTTACTTTCCAGTAAAGACACTTCCCTTCATATGAATGAAATTCATTTGCATAAAGACAATCCCTACAATAAAATGCAAATTGCCACAAGTATTGGTCAATTTGTACTTGGATACTTTGTTCTATAAACTGCGATTGTTTTGAAGCACAAATTACAAAGCTACTTGTCATGCAACCAGTTATGCAGTTAAAGCAGCACTAGAATTGGAAAAACTAGAAATAGGGTTTAAAAACCTTTTAGAGAACAAGAATTTCATATCTGACTACCTTACGGGAAAAAAAGAGGAGGGAGGACTACTTGTATTTTAAAGAGAAAGAAAGGAGCAAAACCACTTAGAATACCATTATACACATCAATGGTGCAAAGAGATATCCCCTTAATCAATTTATCTGCTACCCTAACATGTCTTCAGTCAAAAAAAAAAAAAAAAAAGAAGTGAAAATAGAGAGCCTTCTTACCATCTACACTGGCATCGTCCACCAAAATAACCTCCTTTAGCAGAATGGCAGGAGATGTGTACATCACACTGTGGACAGTTCTGAGCAGAGTAGACCACGCTTCATTATGAAAAACTATTACAATACTTGTGGTTGGCAACGGCGGGCAACGCTTGAACTTTTGTTCAATACATCTACAGATAAGAAAGTGTCAGCTGTTACAAAACGGACAACAGCTTTTTGACTCAAACTCTTAAAAGAAACCCTTCTCTTTCTTGTATAAAGCTTTATAACTACGGACATTAAAAATACACTTACTGTTTGCCACCTGTCAACTTTAGAGACTGGAGGTTATTGCTCCAAGGTAATAACCACAGCCATTGCCTCACAAAATACACAGTTATGCTCACCAGTCATGCTCTAGCAGAGGTTATGGGGAGCTGCACCACAGGTACCAGCAGCAGCTCAATAAGTTCAGTCACTCCTGGCACAGATGGCTGACAACATGTAATCTGACACTGAGAGACTGCTCATAACCAAAATCCACTCTATCCAAGTCCTGAGTCTACATTAATAAAATTTTTCAAAACTACAAGACTCCTGCTGAGATATTCCATTACCTTGTTCAACAGTTTATAATTTCCTAATTTATTAAATTATGCTGATGGTTTTATTAACATTGAATACTAAAAAAACAGGGGGTGGTGTTTAAATTGGAAAAAAGTTTAAACCTCATTTTCATTTTTCTTCTAGGCAAAACTTAGCAGGCTTCCTGAAAGTTACTCAGAAATTTTAGCTTAAAGGCAGAAGCAGAAAACCTTATTTAAATATGGTTACTTTGAATTCAAAACCATGAAAGAAGTGAGCTTTTCTAAACATTCTTGGCTTTGGCACTGCAGACTGTTATGTACAGCCAATCATTATGTATAGCTAGGAGACTTTCCTAAACTATCACCTAATGCTGAACTCAAATCACTTTGCAGTCTGAATTTCTGAGAAGTTTTTCAACTATCAGGACATACGTATTTCAACATACTCAGGAGGTCGAGTGTCTGGTCCAAGGTCTCGGTGTAAAGAAATCCTATCACTTGCAAATGCATTAAAACAGTGTTTCTCTTCTCCAAGCTGTTTTTCTTTCTGTTCTTCTGAATTTAAGTTGGTGGTTTTAAATGCTTTACCAGAAGCTCCAGGAGCATTAGGATCTTGAAGGGGTCGATCTAGAAAAGGTTTTAGTTCCACCGCAGTATAGTGCCCTGGCAAACAGTGTCTCTCTCCAGGAATCTTAGTTTGCCTAACTGGTGCTTTTATCTGCATTTTTGGCTTTGCACCTTTGATATTGTTCATAGCATTTAACACAAGACCTAATACATGACTTTTCTTTCCAACAACTGGCTCAATTCCTGCTTCATCTTTAAAATCTTGAACACCCACTTCTCTTTGCAATAAAAATAAAAATACCAAAAAGACAAACACAATAATGCTAAACTTCCAAAGTTTCCAGTGAAAAAGTGTCTTGAATAGTTTGTGTGTTTTTTTCAAGGCCATTCTAGTTTAAAAAATTTCACACGACAACTTTCTGTGAGTGTTGTTCTTCAAACAGGTGACAGCATTTCTTGAAATTATAATACCTATAAATTAAAACAAAAAGTATTCATTTAGGCATCTAGTATATTCAACAATGTAAAGCCACAAGAAATTAATGGGGAGGATTTAATTCACAGCTCCCAAATGTCAAATGTTATGTGTGCTACATCACTTAACTATACATCAAAGCTACCTATAGGATACCCAAAATGCCCTTTCCCTGTTTTTTTGGTTTGGGTTTTATTTTTTAAATACACTTCAAATAGAAGAACCAGAAATTAGGCATACCACTAAGAATAAAGCACTATTTCTACACAGTGCCACTACTTCACATTACAATTAGGTTGTTTAAAATTAGAAGAAAGTGTTGTTTAAAGTCTTCTAGAAGCAGAGAATTTTAGTTCAATGATGGGATAGAAGGAAAACAGATGGAATCAATACATAGGTTCAAGTTGCATGTCAGAGAGAGCCACATGAAATACAAAGACAGGAAAGAATTCTCAATCAACATATTTCAACAATTTGACAGTTTCCAATATTTTTTAAAAAAATCTATTTCAAGATAAGTAATCAGACTTCAAGTGGGAAATTCTTAGATTAATTTAGTTATCTAGTATACATGTTCAATGCAGACTTTATACAGGTAAATTGGAGTAGGTTAATTTAGCCTGGGGATCAAGTAATCATTCTGTGTATTTTTTCATTCACCTGTGCTGCATTTTCTGGCATGCGCTGCTGCCGCTCATCATGAGAACATGCCAAAGAGCTCTTGTCTTTCAGGAACTCTGCCACAGTTTTCTTCATATTCAGTGGCTTTCAAAGATGAAACTATGAAAAACATTTGAGGACTACCAAAATCTAACTGATTTGAATTAAATTCTCTCTGCAAAACTGGCAGTTTATAAGAGGGGAAAATATAAAAACCAGCCTGAATTCAAGAAACACCTTAATTTTTGTCTAAATTGCATGTATGTGAACCGAGTAAAGAAATAAACAGCATCTAGCTAAAAGTCACAGTTAGTTCCCACATGATAACTACTGATCACAAAACTGAAAAAAAACCTGCTTTTCTATTTATTTCTTTGAAATACAAGTAGATTCTGCATTTCTTAATATATAATAATAATATATACTCAGGAAGAGATACAAGTCAGAGAAAACAAAAAACCCCCAACTCTACATAGTTTCCTTCAAGAATTTGTAGGAGAAATTAAACATCTGGATTTCTTCACATTATACTGTGTTTCAAAGTTTGTGTCAAAGCTATACATTCAAACTACAGTACTTTTACCATAGAGTTATTGTTAAGAGAATGCAGAGGGGAGCTTATTACATCATTGCCAGAGAGATACTAAAAGGTACTAAAGGTACCAAAAATGTGCTTCACAACTCACAGAATTTAAAAGAAAACTAAAATAAACCCACAAAATCAGTCCACTTCTGTCTCACATATTATTTTCCCATTTTTCTTTAGTGCTGAAAAATTTGTATTACAATACCAGTACCGATAGACTGTAAGACAAAGAATTAAACTTTCATTCCCAATGAAAGGATTGCAACCAATTTACCAAACTGCCAGATTGAAAAATGTCTTGTTTTCTCATCATATCTGGTGGGTTTGACTGGCTGCCAGACACCCATCTAGCCACTCTCTCCACTTCCCATCCTCAACATGACAGTGAGAAAAAAATAATCACAGAATATGCTGATTTGGAAGGGACCCACAAGGATCACAGAGTCCAACCCTTAGCCCAGCACAGGACCATCCCCAAGAGTCACATCACATGCCCAAGAGTATCATCTAAACACTTCTCAAACTGTCAGGCTTGGTGCTGTGACCACTTCCCTGGGGAGCCTCTTCCAGTACCCAACCACCCTCTGGGGGAAGAACCTCTGTATAATATCCAACCTAAACCTCCCCCGAGACAACTTCAGGCCATTCCCTCGGGTCCTGTCACTGGTCACCACAGAGAAGAGATAGTGCCTGTCCCTCCTCTTTCCCTCACAAGGAAGTTGTAACTGCAATGAGGTCTCCTCTCAGTCTCCTCCAGGCTGAACAGACCAAGTGACCTCAGGCACTCCTCATACGGCTTCTCCTCAAGGCCCTTCACCATCTCCATTGCCCTTCTTTGGACGCTCCCTAAAAGCTTAATATTATCTTTTTTACATTGTGGCACCCAAAACTGCACACACTATTCAAGGTGAGGCTGCCCCAGTGCAGAGCAGAGCAGGACAATCCCCTCCCTCGACTAGCTTTTGAAAAACTCTTTTTATTGTCCCCCACCTTTCTGGCAGCTTCAACTCCAGCTGAGCTTTGGCTGCATGAATTTTCTACCCACCATGGCAAATCACATGGGTTGAGCTAAGGGTAGTGTGATTACTTCCCAGTTACTGTCACAGGGAAAAAAGACTTGTAATGATGGATTTTAATTTACTGGCAATTAAAAATAGAGTAGGATGGTGAAAAAAAAGACTTAAACTACCTCCCCTGGCTCAGCTTCACTCCTTCGTTGCCAATTCTTCTATCTCCTTTCTCCTAAGTGGTGCAGAGGAGATGAAGAATAAGGGCTGTGGTCAGCTTGTCAGACATCATTTCTACCACTCCTTCCCCTTCACACTTTTCCCCTGCTCCACCATGGGTTCCCTCCGTGCAGTACAGTACTTCAGCATAAACTGCTCCAGCATAGGCCATCCATGGGTTGCAGTTCCTGCCAGGATCTTGCTCCTGGCATGGCCTCTCCACAGGCTGCAGCTTTTTTCACGGCATATCCACCTGCTCTGGCATGGGGTCCTGCACAGGCTGCAGTGTGGATACCTGCTCTGGGCTGCAGAGAAATACTTCTTCACCACAGTCTTCTCCATGAGCTGCGGGGGAGAATAACTGCTCCAGTGCCTGGAACACATCGTCTCCTCTTTCTTTACTGACCTTGGTTTCTGCAGGGTCTCACATTTTTCTCACTCCTCTTTCTCACAGCTGCTGTGTAGCATTTTTTACTCTTTCTGAAATACCTCATCCCAGAGGCACCACCTGCTACATGGGTGGCTCAGCTTTGGCCAACAGTGGGTCTATTTTACAGCTGTCTGGAACCAGCTGTGTCCAGCCCAGAATGGGGGGTGAGCAACCCCTGTCTCTTATCACAGAGGCCACCTGTGCAGTCATCCTCACCCCCCACCTCCCCCAGCTTGCCATGAAAATGCTATACACAATGTAAAACACAGATTAGCACCCAGCAAGAAGACTGTCATTGCACGGGCTACAGCCTCTGCAGGTTACTAATCAGGAATGCTTTTGTAACACCATCAAAACAAAAATCACATTACTGTTTCTCAGTGCACCATGCACAAGCACATATGGTACTAGTAAATCTTAAAGCTTAGAAATCAATAAACAATATAAATATGTCTTCCTCAAATGGAAAAAAAAAATCTATCCATATATATAAAAATATCTAACTTCTTTATCTCATAAGCAGCCATTAGGCATAATCAATCAGGCAAACACATGGGGAGGGAGAGCATTAGCATTTGTCAGCTGGTTGGTTGGTTTCCAAACATTGTTGTCCTCAAACTTCTTTTATCTCATTAAGCATGAAATTATGTTCTCCAACTTCCCCTAGACCTCTTCCTCTTAGTAAAGAAACTTAAATTTGTTCATGACAAGAAAAAGGTTAAGCTTTAATGAATATGATGGTGTAAGATATGTCAAGAGAAGTGAGGTTAAAGTTAATTCTATACAGCAACATTGTTTTACACTGAAATTATGCTTAAACTGGAGAACTTAATCAATATTTGAGTTAAATATTTACATCTACCTCATTTTGGTTTAATGAGCTGGTCTGAGACTACTCAAAAGGGTAGAATATAGTGTGGCTGTTACCTGTCTCAGTACCAAAGAACAACTACTTCAGAGAGTTAAAGTTACAACTGTCAGATTTCCAAATATCTTCAGTATTTCAATGAACACAGCAAGACTTACTTATCTTATGCTCACTAAGACATTATTTTTTCTAGTTTTATATTTACTTCATTGCCTCCAGCAACAAAAAAGAAAAATGGACTCGAAAATAGCAAATATTTCTTTCATAGATTTTTAGGACATACTTCAGAGTTTTGATGCTCTTTTGATGCTGAAATACTAACCTAATCTTCAAAAAACATAAAAAGTACATTTGTACATTTTACCAAAACTATAAACTAAACATCTTGTTGTTTTCATTTGGGACTATTTCTTGCACAAATTAAGCACACACAAATCCTCAGAATTCTCATGATTAACACAAGATATCCATAAATCCAAATAACCAAAATCTAAAATTCGTTCAGAATATTTTTTGCACTGCCTCTTTTGCATACATCTGCCTTCAGACAGATAAGTCATTAAATTACTCTCCATAAGAAGCAACCAAGAGCAAGTTATTCAGCATGTGTCCTCCTGTGTTACTATATTCACTGTTATTTGCATACACGTGGACTTCTCTTCGACAACATATTTTCTTTTATTGGATACCTCTGTCTCGGCTGCTCAGGTCTAACTACAGCAAGCTGCCACAACACACAGAGGAAATGTGTCTGTCCCTAGAAATGAAAAGACAACTCACCTGTGTTAGGTGTTGTGGCAGACAGCAACAAACCCTTTCAGTGTGGATGAGCAGACTGCAGTAGCACACATGGCACGCAGGACGTGCACAGAACAAGTGCAAGTGATGTTTCTTTTTTAGAGGAAGGACTGAGTGACAGCTTTGGGACAGCATGTGCAGCAGAGATGAAGTGGACAGAGGGTCATTTGCCACAAACATACAGCAAAACCTTTTGATATAGACACATGCTGAGCGCAGTTTTGTTAATAAAATATCTGACAGGGATACTGCTTACAATTAGAGAAGAGGTCTCTGTTGCACAAAATAGTAGCATTTTCCAGAACAGAAGCTACATTGTCTGAAGAATTTTTGCCATGAAAGCTGTATCTTACTTAGGATTTTCACCGGATAATTTTGTAGCCAGAAATACAATCTTTATTCTGCACAAATGCCTCTCACATTTTCATGGCACAGCAATGTCAGTAAACACAGACCAAGCTACTGTTCAATCCTCCAGGACATGCTGAAGAACTATGTGGCATGATTAAACTCCCTGGGGTGACTGTTTAGCAAAGTGTTTAATCTTCCATTCATTAGTATTATTTTCACTAATAGCACTCTGGATTCTTACAGCACTTTGAAATAACTAGCCCTAAACATTAGAAGTTTTTTTTTTTTTTAAGAAGAAAATAACCAGAAAACTAATACATACTACAAAAGTCTTCTAAAAGTGCCAAAAAGCAGCTGACACACTACTTCAAACCACATCACATGGGTAGTGTGTGAATTCAATGCAGTCTATGTTACATTATGCCACCCACTAACTCTGATGTCAGACTGTCTGCAAAATCTCTTACTTAGAAGAAAGTCTCCCTACTGTAGCCAACATGCAGACAACTCTGATTTTTTGTTAGCTTGGTCTGAATAACACTACAGACAATCATTTTTTTGTATAAAAAAATGAAAGTGTCAATATAAACCAAATCAGCAGAAATTCTTTCAGACCATGCCAGTGAGGCAAAATTTATTGAGGTTACGATCAACAATACACTTGACTGTAGTTTTTTAATAAAACTATTTTAAAATCTACTTTTTTTTATCTGAATGTTAAACAAGTTTCAAATGTTTCCTGACAATGCTGCTTACAGAACATAAAAAAAACCTAAGTAAAAAATACTAAAAACAATTAAAAAAAGGACTAAAAAAGGGAAAAATAGGAAAAATGCTTCAGAACTATTCTAATCAAAACTATTTAACTACACGACTTTGCTTTAACTTAATCTAATTATTCTATAATTCCAGCTTGTCTATTTTTGTTATCAAAGTATACAAACCCTTCGTCAAACCCTGATGTCCCTTTAATAAGAAGGTGGGTGTGTGAATAGAAACACTGAGAAAATTCTTTTGGAAAAACAAGACCTGACACTTATGATCAACAGTTCTCTCCAAATTAGCAAAAGTCTGACAAAGATACTTCAGGATACCTTACCTGTAAGAAGTCCTACTTTCACCACTGGTATTTCTGAATCTAAAATTCCAGACTGTTTTTTTTTTGCATGAATATCAATGCAGATATTACTAAAATATTAGTTACTGAAATAATCAGCTTGGTAAATAATATTTTCGTCTTCTACCACCATGGAAATTGTAGGGTTTTTCTACCAGCAAAAAAATAAATAAATCACTGAACAAAACTATTCCCACTTCCTGGAAGTACAACCTAGAGGAACATACATTCACATATGCACCTTTTGGGACAGATTAAGAAACATCCAATTTAGAGTGAACTTTTCATACAGGTTTACCTTAATATGGAATATGAAGGCTCTTCATACAATCAAAAACATTCAAAAGCACTTCAGAAATCAGGGAAAATTAAAAAAGTTGCTTTGGTCCCACAAACTATGCTACTGTTTACAAGCATATTAGCCCTTGACTTAAATAAAGGAACAAATAATAAAATGAACTGTACTAAAGTGAAAGACTATAGCTTCACATAAAGAGAAACAGAATCAGCCAACTAGTTTCTATCTCCACAACTGCAACAAAAGAGAACTGCTTATCTGTTTCACTAAGAACACACTCCTAGATAGGGTACACATACCTAAAAGAAACAGAGATTCACAAATGCCAGGTGCTGTTCCTCGGGGTACATTCTTTGAAGCTCAGCCACAGGAAATGTGGTTCTCCTCCTGAAAAAAAGTTGTAAGAGGAATACTGAATGTATTCAGTTCCTGAGCCTTTGTTTTAGAAACATGGAGGGCACAAATTATTCTAGCAATTGCTGGATGCAATCTGCCTCACTGATTATTACACAGAAATGAGAAACTGTAAATGGAAGTTCACACAGAAGGCTGAAGAAATTCTGAGCAACATGCAGCACTGAAACAACTTGCTAGAGTACAAATGGGTCAACTATCTCCTTCAGCAGTTTTTCTGAGATCAAAAAAATAATTTGGGAAAAAACCCCAAACAAATCATCACCAAACATTCCATATATTCTAATGGAAGTGCTTCAAACTATCACATGCTCTTTCAAAATGAGCACTAGTACTATTTTTCTACAGCCAAGCACTGTATGTGATAGGCAGAGTTAGACAGTTCCCTGTGACAACCAATAGCATATTCAAAATATACAGTAACCGTATATTATAAAAATATTTATGTCTTATTTTTACAGACCTGGGACTGTACATGATGTAAAGACCTAGGATATGTAAATGGCATGCACTTATCTCAAATTTAAATTTCACTCAACTCTGTATCTTGCCTTTTTTCTTGGTTAGATTGGTTTGGGCCTCTGTTAAAATAATTTTAGACTGTCCCTAAAAATGCCATGATGACAAGTGAGCATGATAGCAGCTGTAAAGTGCTGTTTTAACTCAGGATTAGTGTCTGATTATCATTTAAGCACCAGAAGATAATGTCTGGATCATAACCAAGGGAACTTTGTTTGTTTTCCTGATTGTAGTAATGCTTCTAAGATAACAAAAGCATCTGAGTATCAAGTGCAGGTCTTGAAACCACAGTTTTCTGACTGGCCATAACCTCTTGTCGAAGTGATAAGCGAGAGTCTCCTCATGGGAGATTTACTGGGTCAGTGACTGCTAAACTAATCTTTGTCAGAATCTTCCAAAAGTGTCTTTGCTTTCCTCCTCTTCCCACTTCAATGTTTATCTTCCAGCTACATTTCACTGCTGAATAACCTTAGTCCCCTCGAGTTAACCATTTGATTATGGAATTGTTAAGTCAGTAGTTCTGTGATATGATTTCTCTGTTTGTAAGCAGAACTATTTCCTATGGCACATATCAGTGAGTATTAGGAAAAATCAGACAATGGTAACAGCAAGTGAATAAATTCAGGCTTTACATGAGTGGACAAAACCTAGCACTTCATGGTCTAGAAACTTGAGCCACGTTCAAATCTTGTAAAGACAAGCACAGCAATGAGCAGATTGGGATGAGAAACTCATCAGCGCTGGCAGGCAACTGAGCAGCAATTCATATCATGAATGCGATTCTCAACATTGATTCCAAAGAAAGGGGAAAGCCTGCTCTAGCTACAGCTCTTGGAACAGATCAATCAGGCAGAGAACTTATGCAAAGCAAAAAAACCAATTTCAAAGCAACATGGCATGTCACCTAGAGCCACAGACTTTGGGGGAATGTCACAGAGAGGGCAATTACATCTTGTTCCTATTTTAATGGAGGTCAAGATATCCGAGCTGCCTGTGGTACTACCCAGCCCCCAAAAAGGGCCAAAGTTAAGTGGCAATAGCAATTACGAGGAAAACTGGTCTTCTGCTCCTTCCCACAGCGCAACAAAAATAGTAATTCAGGCTCTCTGTAACCAACTTAATTTTTACTTTGCTCTGTTATTGAGAAGCCTTTAGATGACAGTAGCAGATGCCAAACTGACCAGACCACTGAGCAAACCTAGCTAAAAAAGGAAACCAAACCCCGTAAAGTTGGCTGTTTTGCCTCAGTCTTTAACTCTGTCAGCTCAGCAGCGTAACACCGGCTTTAGTCAATCCTGAGTAGATCAATGTAATTTGTAGTTTTTTAAACAAAAGAGTTTGTTTTGTTACAGAAGACTAACATATAAAATACTACTGAGGTGCGTATATAACATTCATATTTCCAGTAAGATTTTTTATTTACCAACAAAAAAGTTTATCTACAAATTATTTTTTGTACAATAATATTTTACACAAAGTTAAAAAAAAAATAAAATCCATAACACTAAGGTTATTAGTGTTAAAATACGCTTCCCCTGTCAGTTCTCCAGACCCCAGAAAACATTCTCTAAGTATTGTCACGCGCTGTGTAGAACACTAACAAACTGCCGGGGAAAAGAGACAATGTGGTAACTTTTCAAAAGCATTCCGTGTAGGATGAACTATCCCAGAACTAGCTGGCAATGTACACAATGGAACTACCACCCCGCTGCTATGGAATGAATGCGGTACTGTGGGCAAACCCTTGGGCGGGATCCGTACGTGGCAAGAGACACCTCCCTCGGTCAATACCTTCGGTGCATCCGGCCGGCGCCTCCCGGAGACCCGTTTGCCCAGGCGGCAGCCTGGGCTCCTCGCCCACTCCCCGCTGGCCCGGTGCGGGTCTAGCGGGGCTGTCCCGGCCCCGGGCAAGGCTCGCAGGGCTGGGCTGTGCCGTTCAAGGGAAGGGCCCCGGCGCTGCGGCCTCGGGGGGCTCTGAGGGCACTGCGCGTGGGGAGCGCGCGCCGAGGGGCGCCTGAGGGGACCCCCGGGGCAGCCCCAGCCCCGCGCCCGCCCCAGGACCGCTCCCACCCCGGGAGGGCTCCCTCACGTCACGGCTCCCGCCCTCCCGCCGAGCCCCGCGCCCGCACGGGAGACGGCGAAGGGAGGAGAAGCGGCACCGGGCGCTGCCCCTCCGCCGGCCACAGCCTGCGGCGAGGCCAAGGGGGAGCGGAGCCGCGCGGGGGCTCCTGCAACTGCCCCACTCACCTCGTCCGGCGGGAGGAAAGCGAAGGCGCTGCCGCGCGAGCGGGCGCGAGCGGCCGCGGGCACCGGGAACACCGGGAGTCCCGGGAGGCCGGAGCCGGGCGGGCTCTGCGGCTTCCGCCCCGCGCCCGCCAGGTGCGCGCGAGCGGCCCGCGCCTGCGCCCCGCGCGCCCGCGCCCCGCCCTCACCTGGCGCCAGGTGCGCGAGGCGCCGCCGGCGGGGAGGGGGCGGCGTGAGGGGTGTGAGTGCGGGGGACACCCGGGAGAAACCCCTTCCCGCCTCCCGGTTCTCCTCCCGCTCCCCCGGGACGCGGCGCTTTTGGCACAGTGACACAACGCGCCCCGCAGCCGTGCGCGCGTCACCGTCCGAACCACGGAGCGCAGTTCGAGCGTCACGGCGGGGGCTGCGGGTCCTGCTTCAGCCATCGAAGTGCGATGTGGTGCAAGACGTGGTTGACCAAGCACTTCCCAGCTCAGGTTGCTGGGAAACAGAACACAAAATCCCTCAGAGGTGAGATCACAGATCGGAGAAGGGATATCACACTGAGCTCCCTCTCTTCACAATGCGGTTTCCCAGAGAGACAGATGCAAAATCTCTTCTCTTTTGAAGCATGGTTTAATTTACGGGAGAAAAAAAAAAAAAAGTACTATTTGCACTCCCTTAATGGAGTGTAGAGTTTCCCCTTTTTCCTATTCTCAAATCACTGTCCCAACCCAGCACTTTAAAGCTTCATTCTCTCACTGCTGAACTGCAGGTAACAATGAGCTCAGCAACCATGTGGGCAGTTGGCAGGAGTTATACTGATTCTACAGCAGTAACAAAAATGTTGATACCAGTTTTTTTACAAATTAATTAATATTGCCCAGGAACTCTTAATAAAAGATTTAGACCAGCATTTATCACAATTAATATGTTCTGGTATTTCTAGCATGTTAAAATCCTCCCTTATGCCTCTGAAAGTTGAGGCCTGAACTGTAGCTACATCACCTGAGACATGCACAGCCAACATTCAACTTTCATAGCACAAAATTAAAGTAAGGCAAATTTCTAGTGTGAACATTTAAAAAGCTGCTGTTTTCCAGAATAAAACCTGCATTAACAAGCATATTGACTCCTTAAAAAAAAACCCAATTTCAACCAAACATCAAGAACAACAAAAAATAACTTCAGAACAAGACTTAGAGTGTTCACTTAGCTCCTCTTCTAGCAAGCACCATGTCACATAATTAGCAACAACATATAGCATAGATAAAAGCATGTGATTTTTGCCATAATGGTCCAATTCTCAACATTCTAAGGCAGATCCATGTTTCAAACAGCAAAGGGTTCTGATTTCATTGCAAGATGAAGCAAGAGGTAAAACCACTGAGCAAATAAAGCCAGATCACGAAATCACTGTTGTGATCTCTGAAAAGTGGCATAATCACAAGCTGATGGAGAAGTACTTGCTAATGAAATACTTCCTTAATTTCTTATTTTCTCCCTGTTCAGCATTGTACATGGAACACACTAAAGAGCTCTCTATCATCAGCTTCTGAAGAGCCAGAATCCACTTCCACTATTGAGACTTCCCTGATATGTCTCCTGGACCAATTTCAAAGATAATTAGCTCAGAAAATTTTCACCAAATTCTCTAACATTATAAACTCTGTTTAAAGTATTGTGTTTATAAATAAACTACTCACCTAATGAATAACAAGATTAACTTTTAGTTTACTAAACCAGAGCTGCCTGATTTCAGAAAGTCTGCAGCCTTTCTAAAAATTACTGTAGCTACACTACATTTGAGAACTTATTCACAGTAGACAAACCTCCAAAAACAGGAAAAAACTTTCACATTCCTTTTACTCTAGTTTTGTTTAACAGTCTTACTAGTTATTTTTAGCTACTCATACTAATTATTTTGCCTAATGGTACTTCCTAGACCATATTCTAGTACTGGTACAAATATGAAAAAAGCAGTAGCAAATTAAAATAGAATTATTACTTAGAACAGTTATCAACAATTTTTACATATTCCCTAGAATATATTCTAGGCATTCTGTACCTGCAGGTAAAAGGGGGGCAAGAGAGAAGAGGAAGAGACACCTATGGCTTATGTTGCCATAGCTACAAGATGCTTAGATTTTCAGTTTCAGTGAATGAATCAATAGAAACCACAGCTTCACTCTCCTCTTTTATTCATCAAAGGCAAAACTGGAAGATGGGTTGCTAAGCAACATCCCACTAAAGAGTGCAGTGCTTTGAAATCAGCATTACTGACTCCCCTCCATCCCAGAAGTCTCTTCCATTCAAACCCATTTATTAAGAAAAGGGCTAAAAAAACCCATCAAACTACCAGAACATGCATTTTTTAAAATAAGAAATTGAATTAACACTTTCAATTAGTTGGAGTAAAGAGAAATGGCACAAAGCCACTCCTTCTGCAGATAAAGTAAAAAAAAAAAAAATAAAAAAATTGTAAGCACAAGAAAACTTAAATTGGCTTATGTAAACCAAAAGGGATATGGAAAGGACATTTACTTCTGCTGAGATTACTATATTAAAGCAAGATTTTCTCTGAAGGACTAGTTAGAGCCACCTTTTTTTTTTTAATTTGAAATCCAAAGATGTTTGTCATTTACACTTTTCTTTTAAAGACCTCATCTATAAAGACACCAGTGCCTTGAGGCACTCTATGCTCAAGAGGGCTAATGGGGATTCAGAAATCTTCTATCTGCATGCAGGTTTATGCATAAAACTCTTCCCCAGAAGTTAGCGACAGAAAGCTTAAAGTCTCAGTTCAATTTCTGTCAACTAATTTCTGTATCTTATCACTATGATGACAATCTGTCACACCCATCTTATGAAGGGCTAATGTCCATCTTATGAGAAAAACGTAGATGCAGATGTCTTGCCTTTTTTGAAAACCATCTTGCATTTATTAATATAAACCCACCTATTTTTATTCTAAAATTCAGCTAAATGTTATTCCTATGCTATCCAGGAAGCAACAACACATTGATCCTGCATGAATAAGGCTGTGTACAAAGAAATGCTGTTTTACTAGAAACTGCCTCAGTAAGGTCTATGTACTTATTCTTTTAACAGGAAAAAAAAAGCAAAAGAGCACAGTTTAAGAATTCATAGCACAGTGACTCCCACAGCCCAGTTCCCTTAGAGTTCCTCCCAGCCTTAGCATTTTCTAGATCCTTTCATGTTCTTCCTTCCACTCCAATACCATCAGTTTTTCTCTACTATACTAAATCTTTGTTCTCTGAGCTCTATCATACTGCAAAACTTACAGGCAGAAAACCAGGGAGCTTGTACTGTGCCTGGTACAGTCATGTACACAGGGACTACCAGTGCTCAAACAGAAGTGACAGGCTACACCGTAAGTCTCAAGGTTCCGTAGGGAAGGAGAGCACACTTATTTGAGTCTTTTCTCAATTCTAATATGCACACAAATCTTGTAGAAGTGTCATAGCCCTGAAACACATCTATTCATTTTAGTTTAGCTGACCAAGAGCTCAAAAGTTACTGGAATACAGTCACTCATGGCTAGGCTTCGCCAGCGAAGATTTAGGAAGGCTCTATCCACGTTTGTTACAGGCACGCTGGTGGCTTATGAGGCCAGTATGAGATAGACATAACTGGAATACAGTAAACAAACTGCAAACACCAGCAAACACTGTGTAAGTGATGCATGTCCATGTATTCAGGAAACAAGGCTATAAAGTTACTCAAGATACAGCATCCAGGTACTGATAAGCAAGATTAGATCGATTGTAAACAGGCTGCCTTTTGCAGCCTTATCATTCAGTTGTCATAAAAAGAAACCACTGAAAGTGACTTTACACAGTGTCAAGAGGAGAAGCTAAAATCAGCTGAGGAAACTGAAATTGCTTATAAAATAAAGCAACTTAATCACTCGCATTAAGAATTCCCTTTTCATGCCAAAACATTACTTTTCTAGTTAGATACATACAACAAGTGCTGTTTGAAAACCAAATACAGCAGTACAACAGTGGGTTTTGTTAGGCATTATTTTTTTCAAAAATTCTGCATCAGTGAAAACAATGTGATCTTTCTCCCTCCTCTCATTCATGACATGCTATTGCTCCCTTAAAGATACACAGGTATATTCTGTATGTGAGACAAGATCATAATCCCCTCTAATAAAAATTATTTCTCTAAAAAAGTGTTTTATATGGATTAAACAAATTGAGTGCTAATTTCTGCACATATGACTGTATTGCCTACACATACAATGCTAAAAGACTAAGCACTGCAAATTAAGGACATTTCTTTTCATAGAAATCTGACAGGTGGGTAAGAGACAATGTGAGCAGAAAGTAAATGTAAGACTTGCATGATCTATAAAAGTCTTTACTGAATATTTACATAGGATTTTAACTATTACATTTTCATTAAAAATATAAATTTCACAGAGAATAATGCACATATCTGTTTTTTCAAGATTAAAAAAAAATAAAGCATGACTTTATTATATGTAGAAAAAATGCCCCCATAACTTAGAAATACACCTGTAGAATAAAGATTACACTGTAATTATGAAGTAATGGTTTACGCAAACTGAAATCCAGCATCTTAACAATGTATCTCCCCTAGATAAGACAGGTTGTTATTTTGAATGCTATTTCAAATAAACAAAACAAAATACTGAGATATATGCTTTAAAACAATTTTATAATGCTGACAACATTCTTTTATGATGTCACTTTACATAACACGCATAGGAGTAGAATTCTTTCCTAAACAAGAAAAAATACAATTTCTTTCAGGGTTGCAGACTTCCCCTGAAAGTAATCCAGATCTCTAATATAATTAAATTCATCCTATTCACAATACTTTTGTGCTGATACGGTCTCTGTCACTGCAGCATTTCATTCATAGCTTCTGAAGTCTGATTAAACAAAAGTCCATGAGTCATAAAAAAAAACTCATTCAGGTTCTTAGTGATGCACGGGCCTTGTCAAGTATTTCCTTTCTGATCTTTGGATAGTTTGGATGTGCTCCAAGGACCTGTCAAAAGACAAAAAAACCCAAAAGTTCTGTGTCTAAAAGGAAAGAACTCTCTATTTGGTAATAACCCTCATCACTGAGCTTACACATTCTAAAACTAAAGTAACAACATGACCAGTTTTAGAATGCACCAATATTTCATTGTGGTTAGAGACCACCACATACAAAGGTCAAACCCAGGTCTATCAGAGTCACCTCGCTTCCATTTCCACTGTCCTGTCACCTTGGTGTGAAAGACACGGGTCAAAGGCTTAAGCCTCTGAGTGCCTTGAAACATATCAGAACAGGGACCTCTGGAGACATTTCTGAGGTTTTAAATATACTTTCTCTGCAATGATATGTTTTCACGTATCATTTCACATACTTTCTCTGCCTTTATGTTTTCACTCCCTTTAGGCTCTTTCTTACTATATTATATCTACTTCATCTTCTTCCTTTCAATTCCCTCTTCTTTCTTATCCTTCCATTCAATTTGTCCTTTCTAGTTATCTTGATTTCCCCAAAAAGAAAAAATATGATTTATTTTATTATTAATACAAATAATTATTCATTCATAATGTTCACTCTACTTTTTTAATAGTAGCCCTTCCTCTTACTCTGCATCTGCTCTACTTATGTTTGGACCACACAAAGGCAAATACTTAAGTTACTTTCCAACAGTGTCTTCTGATGCCAACCTTTGACTAAACTGCTTGAGCTATACTTCTGTAGGGATTGACCAAGCTGCAACCCCATGGCCAAAAGAACGTGGTGCCATTTGAATATCCTTTCATATATGACAGCCAGTCCACTTGTATCTCTTATCTATCTGGTGGCCATGTTGCTCAGGATAGAGCAGATTATGTAGAGGATATTTAATTTAATACAATTTATTAAACAGGGCACCTTTTTGACATTAAGCTATGTATTTTAGAAATTTAAACTGAACAAAAAACCAAAGATCACTATATAAAAGAATGTTGCTAGAGAAGAGAGACTATTAAGTACATATGCAAATTCTACCTTATGACAAACATGGATTGCATCAACATATCTCTTCCCTTTCAGGTAATTGAAAGCCAGCTTGTATCCTGTAAATAAAGGTGGGGAGAGAGAGGAGCAGGGGGAGAGGAAGGCAACGTTTCAGTTTCTGTATAGAGTAACAAAAACATCACATTTGAATTCATTTTGGTCATCATATGTTTCTAAAGTTAGTATGTTTGTTTTCTAGCATTCTCTCATATAAGCCTGGTAGTGATCAAAATTTCTACTGAAAGTCACTTCAAGTAGTAAATAAAAGTCCTTTACACACTGATAGCTCTGTCTGAATCAAAAGGAGTCATTATTCTGGAGAGCATGTGCTACTACAGAGAATAACATAATGGTTGTCCTCTTTCAATTACTGCGGTACCCCACAGAGTTTCTCACTGTGACCTACAATACACTGTCCCTCTGTAAAGGTAATTCCGTTACTGAAGGACAAAAGGAAAAAGAATCAGGGTAACAAACTAGGGACTTAAAATGCTATTCTGTTCCACTGTCAGCAGATCACTGATATAAAAAGTCACATGGAGTAGCTAAGTTGCATAGCAACCTGCCAGGCTGATTACTTTCAACTAAGAGGTAAAGCTCAAGTTTATCAGCCTGGACAAAGACCAGGCCTGAGGAAAAAAAAACCACCACATTATAAGCATGCAATTTCCAAAATCTGAAATTTTAGATCTTTCATTTATGAACTTATCCTCACTAGCAAGTAAGTACTCAAGAAATGACAACTTCGTTCTAATACGTTTTATTTGATCAAGAACTGCAATGTTTTAGCCTAGACATTCATGGCTCAGTCTACAGAAACATCTAGTAAAAATAATGGCACAAAAAAGGACCACAGATTAAAGACTGCAAGTAGTATGCATTTCTGAGGGACAATAAACATATCCCAAAATCTGGAACAGCATTTTTGTCAACCACCTGCCTTGGGACCCATGGACAGACTACAGGTGTTGAGTAAGAAAAGGGCATTTTATCCTATGCATCCATTTCATAAAGGCTTCCCTATATTTAAGCAGTCTAAATATGTGGCAGTTTAGTACAAACTTCAATGTACCATACAAACTGGAACTTGACTAATGTCCCAAGTTTTCAGTTGGCCATCTTTTTTAAAACAGATATATTTAAAGACATTTTAAATAATTTATTTTTAAAATCCTTACTCATGTAATAAAATCTGATCCATATAAACAGATAATCTGTTTGATTACCAAAATGAAATAACCAAATCAATGACCTGCCACCATCATATATGTATTATGTGTTATAAAAGATTCTCTGATATAGACAGTACATAATAGATTACTATAAATACATTATTAAAAAATTAATGCTGTACTTATAGAGAAGTTGTTCACAAATAGCAAACTAAAACTGTTTCAGATCAAACCTTGTACTAAAACAGAAAGCAGAATCTGAAGTATCATAAAGCTACTACCTCTTGCCATGGAAGCTTTCCAAGTGACTGTTCAGTACACCTTTTAACATTTGTGGGTTTTATGTGAGGAAAAGCAGTGATACTCTATTTCTATGGAAAATTAAAAGCAGTCTTTCCAGTACAGGCTAGTTGTTTCATTCCTACTGTAGTACCCAAAATCATACTTACAGGTTATATTTATATACACATACCTACTGTTGGGTTTGTTTGGTTTCCATATTTCCAGGCCATCTCATAATTTATTGCTGCATCCTTATATGCTTGTTCCTTTTCCATTATATATCCCATGTATTCATAAGCCTTGCAGCATGACTGGAAAACATATATATTCACTCAAGATTTTACTTAGCTAAGCTTATATATAATAATACCAACAGTTTAATTGCTAAAATACTTCAAATCTGTACAACTGGAAAGTACAAGTGATAATTGTCCTAACTTTGATGACATGACAGTCTTGATTTAAAATATCTGTAATACAAATGAGTTATATGGAATTCTGCATTACTCTGGGTCAAGTACAGAGTTCATCACAGAGGCCACTGGAATTACTCCTTCAGAAATAGATACCTCTCTCACTTAATAACTCTACAGCAGCTGCATTTCAAGTCTATCTGGAAGGTGCTGTACCTTCCACAAATATTGTTTTTTAATTTTTTTCTTAAAAAGGTATTTTCATAGCTTTATTTTTGAAAACAGTTTTACATTATAATTTCCCACTTAAAGCTTAAAAACAGACACAACCTGAAGAGAAAAATCAATCATTAAATATTTCATTTTTTATAACTCCAAGTAGCAAGCCACAAGCATCTGAAAAAGAAGTTCCAAAAAACTATTAAGCAGTAGTTGAAAATACTAGCCTCACTTACGTTAACTCCATAATAAAGGTTAGTATGAAAGATACAGGAATTTATAGAGAAATCTTAATTTTAGTACATGCAGAAGGAAAAAAATTTACAAAAATCCTAACTACTGCATGCCCTTACCATGAATAGTTTATATTATGATGCCAATAGGTCAAATATTTTCAAGAGAAAAATAAATGACACTATGCACCTTTTTTACATAAGCAACACAAAAAATTGTTGATATATAAATTACATTCCCTCTTTAACTTCACTATTGCCAATTGGGCTTCTGAAATCTACCGATAAAAAACTTTCAAAACACAGCATACTGGCATCAATATGGGAATACCTGGAAGTTGAAGATAAAAATATACTACCCCTCTCCTTTGCGATAAACAAAACAAAAAGTTCAAAATCAAGAGTAATCAGTAAAGAAACCTCAATTTCATAGAAACAAGTCTGCTCACTGGGATCTTACTAACCAATCTTAAGTCTTTTAAAACCACATCAAATCCATATTAAAAGACACTAGGATTTTATGAAACTTTCACTCAACGTATTTACTTAAATTGTGTGTGTGTGTACATATATTATATAAAATAAAATTCAATTTTGACTATTAAAAATAATGCTAAAAACTAATGAATTACGATTAAGTGTTTTCTCAATCTAATCAAGTCCTCCAAAATGGAGAATACCATACAAAGTATTGTCTTGTGAATTGACAAGATACTTTAAGATCTAAAATATTCAACATCTATGTGTATAATGCAATTCCTGCTCTGTAGCTTTGCATGCAAGCGGGAGAAAAGTCATGACCCAGTTTTGCAAGGAACCAGAGATACACTTCAAATTCGCCCTCCTCCCTGCTGCAAGCAGAGCCTGTTTATCCAAGTCCCTCATGGGTCTCCAACATTTTAGAAGAAAACAAATTACTTGGTGGGCTACGCTTTTATGCATGGGAATTTCTGCAACAAAGTAATTCTTTGTGATATATACCTGCTCAACAGACCATCTGTTTCAAGATATGTCTTATTTTGGGAGATCTGACTTGTGTTTATCCTCCAGTTATATGCATTTTGCAACTTGCCTTGGCCATCTGGACAAGTGTGTAACTGACCTTAAGACAGAATCTTTTCTTAACTAAATTTAAACTCATTTTTTGTAAAAATCAAACTGAGTACATCCTATTTTAAGAGGCATCTCTGCAGAAGTACCCGATACCATTATACTAAGAACTGTTGTAGCTGCCTCTTAATTTTATATTTAGAAATAAAAAGAGTTAAAAAAACATGTGTCTCTCAAGGCGGTTTCAGAAAGATGACCGGTATTGAAAGTAAGGCTCATTATTAAAATAATTAATAAAAAAAGAAATATACAGCATCAAAACAGGTCTTTTTCTAAACCAAAGCTGAGCTCTATAAACAGTATCCTCAATGTGCAGCATAGGATCAATGGAAGACCAGTCTACTGAACTGCCTCACATGAAGGAAAGTGAAGCATATAGACAGAAAATCATGATCAACAAAAAGAAACAAAATGAAAAATAAGCACAAGAGCTAAGATCTGTGTTTGTTCCCATTGTCAAAGCAGGGTATTGTGCAGTTTGCCTGCTCAGAAATCCTGAGGTAAATGTCTCCAGACAATCTACCAGACAGTATCACCACAGAAGAGGATTAATACTAGCATTAAAAAAAACACTCCTAGACTGTAGCAGGCTTATGAACATTAATGTTTAAAAACATAAGAGATGAAGATTAGATCTCAATAAATGGAGCAAGTCTCCAGAAGTTATATGCCTACACCTTTCTTCATCAGTTTTGTGAGACTCAGCAAAATACATTTCTGACATTCCATAACACCTCAAGCTTTCAGTGTCCGCACAGCTAAAACCTGCAGAAGTTTCTACAAAAAAGACTAAGCAGCATTAACAGATTTGTTTACTACCCTCCAGTGTGAAGTCACTGGTTTCCTGCCTTGTTTTGGTCTACTTGTCCTTATTAAGTGAAATACCAGGCAATTGAACAAAGACATACATTTCCAAATTCTGTTTCAGAGAAAAACTAAACATTTAGATTAGTTCAAATAGAAGGTTACTTTCAATGTGCATTCACTTACCCTGTTATGACGAAGGCACCGTTTTAATAATTCACCTGCCATATCATATTTTGCAGATTGAATATATATATCTGCAAGCAGAAGCCAACTCTTTTCAAACTCCTCTGCATCAATGAGATTCCAGTTCATTTTTGAAATCCGTTTTAACTGATTTCTGGCTCGTGGAGTCTGTTTCAAGATCATGTAGGCCGTGGCCATTCCCAGAAGTGCTGGTATATAGTCCTTCTGCAGTAATAAGTATAGTGACTGCTTGGTGCTGGTTTATTTTGCTTTCAAAATTATTTTTTTTTTAAAGAAAGACTTTTACCATGTATCTGAAAACTAAACTAAAAGCCAAATCTCAGGAAATAAAGATAGAACATCTAATCTTACAAACATGTTTTCCACCTAGTGCTATAATTATTTCTGTAAGACTAATTATGATAAACACCAGGCTAAGGAAGTGCTGAAAA
This sequence comes from Corapipo altera, assembly GCF_003945725.1. Classification (NCBI taxonomy): domain Eukaryota; kingdom Metazoa; phylum Chordata; class Aves; order Passeriformes; family Pipridae; genus Corapipo; species Corapipo altera. The sequence continues at coordinate 15,921,565 of NW_020884877.1, read as the reverse complement.
CATCCACAGGTATTTCATCTCATAAGAAAAAAAGTCTGTCACCACTAAGAGCTACCCTTTTTAAATAAAAATAAGTACTTCAGATAGAAACTGAACTCACTTGAGGTTACAATACAAGTGGTATTTTCCACTTTTAGAAGTGCCTGTCAAATAAGGACACTGATTCCTATAATTAGGTGTACAGCTCCCAAAAATTTAAGTCTAAACTGTATGCATCCAAAAGCTGTGTATTAATAAAGAGGATTCTTACAAGCCACCATTCCATGCAAGAGCATCAAAAGCAAGCAGTAAAAGAAGTACAAGAGCAAGTGTAGTTTTTAACATCCCACCTTTATTAGTAAAGGATGGGAATGGGGTTCACATCCTGAAACTGGCTCCTAAATGCAGAGAGTAGTTCTATCAGCAGCTAGCTTAAAAGCTTCTTTCTCCCTCTCAGTGTTCTTGGCTCACTGGTATTCTGCCTCTACATCTCTTTGTAGGATTGTGCTGTAAATACGTCTGTCTTAGTGTGTTAAAAAAAAAAATGACCCCACCAAAATCCCTTCTCCTCCACCTAACGATAAGCTCATCCCCCTTCTCCTTCAATAGCCACACTAGCATGGAGCAATAATCTCAGAAGTCTGAAGAGATTAAAGCTATACATTTTATGCAACTCTGGAAGGAAATAACTAAATAAACTGGAGCATTCTTCCTTGCTGGAACTGTCACAATGAGAAAAACATTCCATATTCACAGGACCTCAGACCAACCCTGAGCAGGACTGAGAAGCCAGTACTGGAGGCAGAGGGACACCTTTGTGATTCTTAAAACTGCCTTACACATAAGAGCAGCATCAGTATTTTCAGCTCAGACACAGTACAGTTTAGCACGCAGTTAATAGGTAGTAGTAACTGAAGTATTTTGTGGCATTCTGATGCACTAAATGTGTCTACACCTGCTTAAATAAAATCTGTCAAAAGCTGCTGGTAACAGGAACATGCATTATTAATCCTAAAACTAATGACTACAAGTAGCTATAAAATATTGAAAATTTCCATTATAAGGATGAATTTTAAGGTGATGGATAACCTTGTCCTGGAGACTAAATTCTGTCCAATTGCCATGAAGCACTGTATAGCCTTTATCATCAGACCTGCTGCTGGCAAGCCTGGGAATTAAAAAAAAAAACCCAGCAACCAAATAGCCTATTCACGTTTCAGAAACTGGCAATATTAGCATTTAGTTGTGTTCTAAATTTGCAATTCAACTGAAAAATTTTAAAATATATTGCTATTTCAGAAAATTTTTTTCAAATTTTATATACAATATTCTTTAATAGGAAAAAAATCCTTAGAACAAATAGCACTAACACATACTCCTACTGCTGACTGTAAACTGTGAGACTAGTTTAGAAAATGTAGTTAAGTTTGAAAGGAAATGAGACAGGTTACTAACCTCATCCAGGACTATTTCAGTGAAAGTGTTCAGCGCTTGTTCAACATTTGATTTTTGTTTGGTTGCCATGAGACAATAATTTTCCATGATTCGCAGTTGAATGTGACCCTTAAGGGTTTGAGGCTTGAGCTCCTTCAGCAGGTTTCCTGCTGTTCTTACAGCCAACTGCACAGACTCCTGTTTCTCTGTTGAATTACTATTACCAGAAAGAAAGTGTTCATAAAAGCTTATTTTTTTAATATACAACAAATTAATTACAAGTTAGAACTGACTCTATACTAAAGGCGTGCCATTTTTTACAAAATGGTATATAGGCATTCTACACTGATTCTCTTGTGTAACAAAAGCAGTTCTAACCCAACAAGCTGTTTGTAAACTGCAAGTGACCAGGATTCCAGAGAAAATCTTCTAGATTTTGTGCTTGAGACTCAATTATTACAGAATAGAATGGTCTCTCACAATAACATAAAATAATCATAGCATTAGATGATCTCAGTGTTCTAACAATTTAAAACAAGCACATTATCAAGGGGCAGCAGAGGAAAGGGATGACAGAAGAATCCAAGCATTATTCATTTAATTCACCTACCCTGTGTCAGCATCCAGATTTTCAAAGACTTCTCCACCCACCGTTTCATTATCTGGGTTCAAACAAATTTCAATCATGTTGTAGACTGCATTCTGTCCCCAGTCACTGTCCTTTCGAGCTTTATTAAAATGCCGGAGTGCATCATTTGGTTCCCCTATATACCTACATCGAGAATTAAAATATTTAAACCTGGCCAAGGAAAATTTGCTGTTCCAAATCCCGAGAAGAAACTGAAGTATTTAAAAACAGACAAACCACTTACACTGATAATGCAAAGTTTGAACAGCACACGTACTATTGCAAGGAACTTGTTTTTGCAAATTAAAAATAGTCTTCAAAATTCTAAAATGTGAAGATAAGTAGTATTACATTATTGAACCAGGAAGAATACCCTGAGATATTCAGAGAAACTGAGACCTTTCCTCAAAACCTAGCACCTTAAGTAATCAACATAGTACCTCTGTATTACAGTGTATGACAAGAAAGATAATTTAAATACATACTACATAATCAAATAAACTTTATCTTAATTATAATTGCAAGTACCAAAGATATAGTCCTTTGCAGTAGTGAAATCCTGGTTCAAGTTTTGTTCTGGAAGAATGTTTTTCAGCCATTAAAAGAAATCTTGGGACTTCTTCTAGTTTTCCAGCTCTTCTTAACAGATCAATTAATCGTGAGAGGGTTGCATAGTTATCTAAATATACAAATAATTAGAACATTGGAATTATAGTTATTTGCAGTATGAATAGCTTAAGAAATTAAGAGCCTGCCTTAATTTTTTCACATACGGAAATAAAATATGATTTAATACGTAAGGCATATTACATAGTAACCACAGACAAAAGAAACAAAACCATTTTTTGCACTCTCACGACTTCTTTCAAAGTCCACTAGAAAGCTTTACATTCATTATAGTACAATTTCAAAATACTTTTAGTAGCTTTCTCTCTGGTCACAATTTGAAAATTGCTAAAAGAAACTTATTCCTGTCCAAGAAATGTTTCCTTTAATGACCTTGAAATAAAATGCTACCTTTGTACTCATGCACTTAATATCTCAAACACAAAAGAAAGTGCTTTATGATTAACAAGTAAATAACACCCCAGCTGTATTTGGCTTAAGGTAAACTATGCACATTACATTGCAGCAAAGTGAATCACTGTATCTATGACAAATAATTTTCTCACATTCCCCTACAATATCTTTATAATTTGATATACAGTAATGGTCTTTGGTTCTAGTATTCATTACATTATAATTAACACCTATCCTTTCAATCAAGCAAAAATTTTTTTTAGATATTTATTTCTCTCTCTTGTTAGAACTATATATCAGAAAGAATTAAAAATATCACTACTAAATACTCACCTGGCTTGCGCTCTAGGAGCTGCTGGAAATGAAAAACTGCTTGTTCATAATCTTGTTTCCTGAACATGAGATCAGCCATCATCTACAATATTGAACAATTTTGAGAAAACAAGATATTATAAATTGTGAAAATATAAATATAAAATAAAAATTATAAGTAATGAACTCTGGTTATGTGAAGTGAGGAGCTAAAACTATAGTTTTAAAGTGCTGCAGGAATTGCACAAGAAGTAAACTGAATTGGACTTTTCATTACTCTCTAGAAAACAAACACTACGTACACACACACAGGGTAATAGCAAACAGGCACAGGCTCATATCTCAACTTTTCATGGAAGGTGGAAATTAAAAGTAATTAAGCAATCTGCTGTAGCTTTCAAATATGTTTGTTTTCCCTTGTGTAGTTTCACTCCTAATTTTATTTCCCATAAATGCAGATTAAGCATATAGAAAAGCAAAGTTAGGGGAAAAAAAAAGATGGCAGCCCACTTCAGCAGTGCAAGTAAAACAAATTATTTTATTTCTGCTTCTCTCCACTGATAGGTAGCTAATATAGAGTAGATTTAATAGCATATATTAAGAGTGCTATTATTCCTGTTCATGCACCATACTAAGATAAATTTCAAATGTTAGACTGCTATAAGAAAATGAATTATTCCCATCTTAAAATAATTTTGCTCCTAATCTGTCGAATCAAAAGTTGCTCAGTCTATTGAGATGTCTTTTAAGCCAAGAAGTATACAAGCCCTGAACAGAAAACCTGCAGCTAGGATTAAAACTTGTTAAGCAGGAGTATGATTAACTAAGGTTGGATGAGGCTGTAAAACAACCTAAAGAACATAGTTCTTCTCTTTTAGAACTTTTTTAAAATACTTTTTTTAATATTACTGTCCTGGAAAAATAGCTTCTTCCCTGACCATTAGTCAATGGCTTAACAGAACATCCATTTAGCCATTCTTTAGCCAATCTTACTACTACTACTTTTTCCTCTACTTTTAAAGACACATTTTGTATCGAGATAAAACAAAGGCTATGATTGGTAGAAACTTCATACTGAAACATCATCCAGCATAAACAGAAAAACATTTAGTTGTAACAGATTTTTCACATACGTTTTGAAATAACAAGCTGCAGGCTTTCTTAAAAGTAGTAATTTATGAATACAGCATATTACAGGCACGCAAACTTCAAAAACATGATTCAGGATTAGTATAAGAGCACATACCATTGTTGCTGCTTCATTATCTTGGTCATTCTTCAGCAGTAAGGAACACTGATACTGACAGGCATCAATATCATCTTGTGCAAGATATAAACGCGCAAGTTCCAACATTGCCTGTGTATTAAAATATTTAACCAGATGTAATTCAAAGATGAAGAAAGTTGGTTCAGTTCTATGAGTATCAACCCGGTATTGTAGAGCTGCAGGGAAAAATTGTATCTCTCCTAAAGACAGAGCCTTGTCTATTGTTGCCTGTCAATTAGTTTAATTCATTTTCTTTCCCTCACCTTTAAAACAGAAAAATCTTTTCTTTTTCCAAGGGATATTCTGGAGGTACATTGAAAACAGAGCTCCTCAGATAGTATTGCTCTGAAGGCTACAGTATTTTGGTATGAATAATGGTCTTGGAAAAAAATGTAAGTGCAAGTAGTTTTAAGTTCATTGAAAGAAGCAAAAGCTCATTAACATTCACCAATTAGTTCTGGAGTACAAGCAACAAACAGTTTTCTTATTTGCATTTCCAAACCTACCACATTAAGACTCTGTGTGGATCCATTTCTGAGAAGCAATCATAGAGCAAACATTAACAAACTGAAATGTACATAAGCAAGCATTCTTAAAGCTGAAGTCCCATCATAGACTATTCTGAATAAAATGCCACAGAAAAGTTCATAACACAAGGTACCACACAGTTAATCAAGCTTTCATTGAAGCAAACAGAAGGTAAACTGATCACAAAGTAAAATTAGGAGCAGACAAACAGTAAGCAATGTCACTCCTGTTTAATTTTAAATGTGTTTTGTTTCCAAAAAAGAGGCATTTATAATTGTATCATAATTCTCTCTCTAGTTACACTTGTGAAAGGCACTCCTGAATCAGAGTAGTGTTTTGAACATCCTGTTCAGGATATGCAGTCTACTTGCATAGTTTTTAACAACTGTTTTCTTCTTACTTCCTGTTATTTACGTTTTCAAACACATACCACGTAATTCTGAAACAGAAAGGCAGGAGAGTAAGCATTGAAATGATACAGAGACCGCATGCATGTAAGAACTTTAATTATGACAGCTTTTTTTAAGCCACTGTTCTTATGTGCACAGCACAGTGGAATACCAAAAAACAGCCTTGTTGTCAAAAACTCTTCCTGCCTTGAGTAGGTCAGAGAAAAAAGCCAGTTCAGTTGAACTTCTATACTACATTCTACTGACTGGAAGTGGTCTCTAAATTTTCATCTCCAACACAAACAACGATTCTATGAAATGATGTGCTTGATGCAATCTGTGATCCACTTCAAGTTTGCATCTGTACCCTGCTTTGCCTCTTACCTAGTCAGTGAAGCAAAGGGAGGGTACTACCTACCAGATTTAACTATGTAAAACAAAACAACACAACACAAACCCCTTAAGACATGGACAGAAATCTCTTCACATTTACTGGAATAATTTGTTTAATGCAATATTTCAAATGTATTTTGGGTTACTTTGGCTAAAATACAGGATGTTTTGTTCTGATGAAACAAAGTACAAATAGCTTCAAAGGAATGTCCATTATTTCCATATATAATTTTAAGGAAAGTAAACTCTGAAGACACCAAGAAACAGAGGAATGTTTAAGAGCTCAAAATTATATTTTGTAATCTAAAAGAATTCAATTCCAATCTTGTACTAGCAATGTTTTTTAAAAATGAAGGGATGCAAACAAGTTCAAATCTACTGAAACTGTAAAAATAAATTGAGATAACTCCTTTATACTAGTTGTGGGTAACAAAGTATTTTGCTTTCAGTACTCTAAACAGGCAACAAGTAATTAATCATAAATTCAGACCTGTATTTTCTAAGATGTCATTGTATTCTGTGTTGCTAGTGAAGGATTGAAACAAAAATCTTCAGTAAGGGCATCTAACAGATATTCAGTACAAATGTCAGCAGCACAGCACATCTTGTAACAACGAGAATCTCTCAATAGCATGATTTTATCAAGAATTGAAGGGAAATGCCATGCTGGTAAAAGATTAAGGCTTTGATACTGATAACAAAAGCCACAGCTGTACCTGTACTATGACAGGCAGTCCCCTTGCTCTTAACGGTAGAATAGGGAACTCACTATTTTAAGGATGTTTTTATTCCTGTCCTAATTTATTTATCTTCTCCATCATCATTCTTACAAGATGCCCTTCTCAAATATGCTGAAGTTGTATCTTTAGGAAGGACCTAGATTCTTAAAAGCACAACACATGAGTTCAAGTATTAAAATAGGTGATATGCTGATAATTTAGCAGCTGGTGAATGTGACAGCTGTTCAATAAGAAGCAGTAAAATAAGAAGTCTTCACATACAACTAAATATATAACATAATTATGATAGAAAATAATGGAAAATGAACAAAAATTATATTTGTTTATTTTTAAGCTAAAAACCTCCACTTTGAGTGGGTATAATGAGTTGACACTCGTTATAATTACAGATTTCTTAGACTTCTGCTTCTACCTCTCATCTCTAAAGTCCAGGGCTGTGAAAGGAACAGAAGGAAGAGGAGGATAAAAATAAGCTCAAATTTACCTGTATTTATCAACTTGTGGGAAAGAGACAGTGCAGAGCAGAAGCAGTGTAAAAATCCCTGCTCAACAACAGCAACATTTTGTGACTAAAATCAGAATCCTACCAAGTCTAGATAAAAGTCTAAAACTGCTAAAGCAGGCACAGAAAAGAGAGAAATTGTCTGAACTGACCAAAATCACTGGGAGTTCATTCCAGAGGACAGGTAACAAGAAAGACTGAAATAATCTCCATTATTACCACACCTTACATGCACTAAACTGGTACCTGAAGACAGCCTCACTGTATGACCTAACGGACACCTCGGAGTGCTCGCAGACCAACACTTGAGTCAGGAATTTGGGTAAGAGACAGAAATTACTAGTACATACAACTGTTTTATCATGATAAGCAATGAAGGGCAGAAGGTTCAAGGCTCTGTGTATATCATGAAGCAGAAATAATTGCAAATATACTTCTACTCTGTGAATAATTGGAAAAATGTATTGCGAGATCTAAAAACTGAATGGAAAAACAATGCAAAATAGTCAGAGGGAGAACTGACCTTGTTATTGGTTTCACAGTGAACAAGGGCTTCTTTGTAAAATTTAATTGCTTTTTCATAGTTTCGCTGGGCTGTAGAATGTTTTGCAATCTCAGCACAAATTTCAGCTGCTAACTGTTTCTGTGCAGGAACTGCATCCAGCTGTTGTACTTGAGCCTGTTTAAGCACTCTGGCTTGTAATTCCCGAGCCTAGTGTAAGGAGAGTAGTGAGCAGTCAAAAATTTTAAAAGGAATTAATTTTATATTATCTACTTTAAAATAGTGTTCTTAATTTTTTTAAGAGAAGGAAGCACTATTTTGCTGCTTCATACGCCCCCTACCATTTTGCCTAGCAGGGAAGGAGAACTAAAATACAAAGTAAAATCTGGGGAGAACTTCTAAAACCAAGGGAATAAACCTGTTTAAGAGGCAGTAACATGACTGAGCAGTTAGTCCAGCTGAAATGATCAAAATAGAGGTGCAATTTTGTGTAAATTAATGTGACATGAGAAGGAAAAGGAACAGGGAAATATTTCAAAGAGAATGGGTACTAGGAAGGACAGTTTTGAGGGCAGTAACAAAACCAACAAAAACAAAAGCAGAGAGACAAAGTTTTTTGAGGTGTGATATAGTGAGAAACCTGGAAGAACTAAGAAAGCAAAGAAAAGATAAGAGAAGGAGATTGCTCCAGGGGGAATTTTACTAAAGGAGAACTGGGTTGAAAAAAGTCAACTTTGTGAAAGAAAATGGTACACTATAAGGAAAAAAGAAGTAAGAATTTAACAACAGATTAGATACCAGTATCGGTAGGTTTTTAACTCTTACATACAATTACATTTCTAACCAATCTACACACTTTACTTTTCTTGCTGGTCAGAAGATGCTACCAAGGTTTACCAGTTCTGTTACCTTCACTTTCACAGAGTGGAGGTATAATGGAATAGAATCTACTGACCCAACCTCTTGCTCAACCTTTGTGTCGAGAAAGTGTCTTCTAAGGGATTAAATCTCTAGCTTCCAACTTCGTCCTTTCTAGCCTTCATCTGAGTGGTAATATTCAACTCCAGAATGAACAGATCTTATTACTACTGTTTAAAATAAACAGTAGTACAACCAAATGACAAGTAGCCATCAAAAGCTGTTCCAGATTGCTCTGTCAATGGTGTCCCCACGGCCAATTTCATTTTCACCTGTTCTGCTACAACTATGCTCCACACACAAATGAAGGCATAGCACAACTGCAGTCTTCCAGTAAAAGCTTGCATTCTGATTTAAAATTCAGGTAATACTGCTTGTAAAAAGCTTAGATTTTCTAGCCCCTTATGTATTTCAAATTTTGCACCAGTCACCGGTGCTTCACCCCGGCATATACACATTCCCACATTCACAGGAACGTTATGGTTAGAATCTGGGATAAAAGTGAAACCAGGGATAAACATGAGGACATTGCAAGCTTTTATAGGTATTTCTTGTCTGTCTTTTACCTGTTGTAGTGAAGCAATAGCTCTGTCAATCTTCTCCATTTTGCTGTAAATTTTTGCCAGAAGCACCTGGTAACGTACATCTTCCATCAGTGAAGACAATTCATTAACTGCAACAATCACATTAAAAAAACCCATTATTCTTGAAAGAACTGATCCTGGTAAAGTCAAAGAAAGATGAAGCTCTCCACATACTCCAGGCAAGAGCTTACATGAAAAACTTACAGCTCCATCTTACCTACTTAGGATTGTGATTTGAGGCAGTGTTTTGACAGCGGGCAGAGTATGCTGGTAGTGAGCAGAGAAAACATTACACACTACAAACAAAGTGAAATTTAAGGCCAAAGATATTGAAAGATGCAAAAGGAATATAAAAAAATTGAGACTCTCTAGTCTATTTGCATTCTTAGAAATAGGAGAGAAAATATTTTGAATTTAAATGGACAGGAAATAAAGCCATTCCTGACATTTCTTGTCTAAATCCTCTTCAAAGTTAATGAAAAATGTCCAAATCGATTCAATGTGTTACTGTACACGCAAAAAGCATGACTGATGAAATTTCTAGTCAGACCTCAAACTAAATTTCTTTTGCTAGAGTCTGAATCAAACATGAATACAAAGTTGTTTTAACTAAATATTTCAGTATCTACTTAAAAAGCAAGTTACTTTTGAATAATAGTTAAAATGTATACACATAAATTAATATTTGAGAATACAAGTTCTCCCTGGCTTATATTCATTTTCATCTATTGTCAAAATGGTATCTTGAGTACAGTTTCACATTAAAATAAAAAAGCCACGGAAATCTGTGTTTTGGCTCTATTAAAATTAAAAAATAAGTACTTAGAGCTATACTCTATTAGCAAATTGGTCTTCAAGGTGCTATAATTGTGACATGCTATTCTAAATCAGAGATTAGACCATGGAGACAACCATGTAGGATCATTCCCTCCAGTACATTTCCTGTAATTCATTTTTCTTTTGCAAACTAAGGATATTTTAGCATTTCTAAAAAAAAAATAAAATATTAAACTGTTAAATAATTTTCCCAATCAGCCAAGATAAACATTTTTCACATAGAGAATTTGTGCATATCAAAAGACATACAAAAAGGGTATTGGCTTATGTACTTTTTCCTTCATTTTCAGATGGAAGAAAAGATTTTAAAGTACGTGGAGCGAACTGTAGTTACTGCTAATTATCTTTCTACTATAGAAAATCAAGCTGTCTTCAACATGTTTATTAAATTAGCCAGATCTTCAAAGGCTTAACTAAGACAGGAATACAACATTAAATTGGAGAATTTTTGCAGTAAGAAGTAAGCAAGAGAGAAAACCAACACCCCTTTGCAAAGTGTGAAACAACCCAGAAAATAGTGACGTAAGAAAAACTTACAGAATGGACTAGTAATAAGACTTGATAATACTGTTTTCGTATTCAGATAGCCTCAAAGGTTAACAGATGTAATTAAACCACTGCAAAAAGATTTCCTTAATTAAGGCTATAGCTCAACTAAACAGCTTAAAACTTCTTAATTGCCTTTTAAATAAAAGAAGGGGAAAAAAATCCAGAAGTTTAAGCTTTTAAGTTCATATTCCTAACATGTAAAAGCGGGATCCTGAACGACATCTTCAACCAGTTTAATCTCTTTGCTCTACAGGATACTGGGTAGTATTTACCACCTAAACAACCATTCCCTAACAGCAGGACTGACTCACCTATACTTGATCAATTCAGAATCAGAACATTTGTTAGCACAGAAGAGAAAGAACCTTGCATGTGTGGAGCTCTGCTATTGCATTACTGACTTCATTTATCACAGATATTCGAAGTTTAAAAGTCCTGGCAAAACATATTTAAATGTAAGTGAAGTTTAGTTTAGAGTGCTTGACACATAATAGGCTCCTGTGCTGAACAGTTCAAAAAGAAGTTTGCATGGAACTCTTTTATTCCTTAGAATCATGCAGAAAACACAAATAACAGTAGAAATTGTATGTTTTGCTGTGAATTAATAACAGTCCTACCAGGTTCATGATCTAAAGCTTGCTGAAGTACTTTTTCTGCCTTTTCATACTGCTTCAGTTTCATTAAAAGCTCAGCCAAATCATAGCCAAGGAAATTCTGTTCACCACTTCTCAGTGCAGCCTCATAGTAACTGATTGCCTAAAAGGAAGATGCAAAAATCTGCGTATAATTTAAAGACAAACCTTAAAGACAACAATCTTGTTACTTAGGTATTTAATGATATGTTGCTTAAGAATTTCCTTTACTTTCTTTATTTCTCTTGTAGCCAAGTAATTTCTAATAAATGTCATATTAGAAGTGCTATTTAGTTGCCAGTTCAAGGCTTCCAAAAATGTAATGCCAAATTAAAGACAAATAGAATAACTAGAGCCCACATTTTGATCAGCATGCATTTACATAGCTTAACCACGTTATCACATTCTATCTTAGACAGGATCACTGCCAATTAAACTACATTTTCATTAGCTGCTGAAGTTGTATAATTCCAGTCAGACTAGAGTTATAAAGTTCTGTTTCAGTGTGTACAAAGGACAAATATTTTCCCCATACTGACCTAAACAGAAGCAAGTAAAAATGATAATACTGAAAACATAAAGCACACTTTGAATGCACTCTCTAGTAGCTTGAGGTTCCCCAAATAAAATCATTTGCTTCTGCAAGTTTTCCCCAAACTTTTTTTTCTGTTTCTCCTACAACAAGAAGCTAAAGTTTCTATTACTACCATCCTACTCAGTGTTAATGCTAGGAGACGTAGCAAAACTGGGTCAATGGTTTTGAGTGCAGGCCCAAACCCAGAGAAACTGCAAGTCATCTGAACTACAATTGAACGGATTTGAATCCACCAATGTGTGGGTCCACCAACTTTGCCTTTGGCAAGATGATCTGAAGGGGATCTACATACTTATTTTCAGGATAAAATGTCTGGTTTAGCACTGTGAAGTAGAGTATTTCTTCTACCCAACCTGTCAGGCAAAGCCCACATGTTGACAATAACAGACACAGCACCCAACTAATCTAATACAGTACTTATGGAATACCTTTGCGTAGTTATGTGTTTTGATTAGGGCTTTTCCAATTTTACTTGCTAGACATGGATCCTTTGGATTTTTCTTCAAGGCCTGCTCATACACTTCTATGGCTTCATCAGGCTTCAACAGTAAAATATAAACACACGTAAGTCAAGGATTAAGATAAAAACCATACGAAGAAAACAAAATCTGGTAACAACTCCAGGAGTGACTGCCAAGTACTACTGATTTATAAGGTACAATACTTCTGAGAGAAGAATGGTCACTATAAAATTGCAGTAAGTATAAAGCCCATGTAAATTAACATTTCCATGCTAAAACAAAATACGGAGAGAACTTGGCAAACAAATGACTTTGAATTAACCTCATTCTTTTTCCACTGAAATTTTATTAGTACTATTTGTCACTAGTTAACAAAGGGGCATATGTTACTGTGGGATGATCATCCATTTCTCTTCTCTAGCCATGTTATAGCAGATCAAACAAATTCTACTTTGTGTGATAGTTTTTCATTAAGGAGAAAATTATACACAAGCACTAATAAATAAACAACCACTAGTCACTTATAGATCCCCAAATTAGTAATCTAAATTATCAGTTGCTTGTCCTAACTCAATCTGTTCTTCTAACATATGAATATACACCTGTATCCTTCAAATTCCTAGGTCTACTTGACTACATTGTCTTCTACAAATATCAAGGAACATTTCCCGTTCACCAAGAAAGCAAAGGATGTAAAAAAATGTATAGGAACTATATAATTTAAAACTTTTAAATAAAAACCATCAGCATGAGAACTATATAACCTAGAATTATTTTAAACTTCAGAACAATTCTACACATCTTCGGCTCCTTTCTGATTTTAATTTAGCTCTCACTCTAGATAATTAAGTCAGCATCCTTCTAGATAAAATTCCCTCCTTGACTTTCACCTGCTCAGTTTCTAGAAAAAATGCATTTTTAGTAGTTTTGCTTTGAATTTAAAGTTACATTGTAGCTAATAATTTGTTTGTTTGTTCTACATCCTAAAGCAGTTTCTGTTTGCCAATTACAAATTGAGTCAGCATGCCACACTGTTTCAATTAGACAAAGTCAACGAACACTCCAACTTCATTCATATCTTGCAAGAACTTACCTCTTGAATATTCATGTATGCATCACCAAGAAGAAGAAAAGTATGAGCACTTGGCAGTTTTTCTACTAGGTCACTGGAAACAGAAGACAAAACCTTGCTCAATATTTAACATGTTAGTACTGGAATCTAAACAACAGATGGGCACAACAATTTTATCCTCTGCAGATTTTAGTTTTTATTTCTGAAAATAAAGCAAAAAAAATCTTTTAAAGTAAGAATTCCGATTACCCTTTAAATGTTACCACACTTAGTCAAATGAATTCATGTCACTAAATAATTCTGATTTATTGTAGTAGAGAGAAAACACGAGCTCACCATGCTATCATTAAACATCTAGGAAACTATATATGCACACCGCAAAATTCTACCTGTAGCAGGCAGCATATAACTTCTTATTTTTCCTATATTGAAGATAAATATCTGCCATTTTTTCTTTAGCTTGTACAAAGTAAGGCTGTTCAGGTGTAATATTTCGGAGCATAGTCAAGGCATGTTCAACATCTCCTTGAGCAATTGCCAGATCTGCATTTGCAATCACAACTCTTAGTTCCTCAGGAGTTCCAGAAAACTCATTAATGGCATCTTGGAGTACTATAGCAGCTTCATGCTGCAAACAATAAAAACAATAGAATTAATTTATTTCCCATTATTGAACAGTCAAAAATAAAGATATCATAAGCCAGTGAGTATTTAGGGCATTACACAAACCAACCAAAAAACCACAGAAAACCCAAGCCATAGTATCCATTTGATTTGCTGTAGTGTTTTTTTCTCTCTATTTTATAAATAAAGTTTATGTGATATGAACTACTATAAAAGGTTTTAGTAGAGAAAAGAACATTTGTGTTGCAAATATACAAATCATGCTCAAACTTCAACTAGATGATGTCTTTAGCACTTTGCTCCAACAGGTCCTGCTTTGAGCAGGATGACCTCCTGACTACATGACTGTATGGCTTCTCTTATATTCTTAAACATATGTAGTGTCCTACTGTTTATCCAGATACTGCTGATAGTAACAATGTTGCTACACAAAGGTAAGGATATGATCCAAAAATATTGCTAATAGCATTCTGATCACAAAACAGAAAATCTATATCCCAGCAAATGAACATCAACAGTATAAATTAAAGGGGTTTTGTAGGCTTAAAATTGAGCACCTGGAAGCAGGTGGTTTTTTTTTTCCTCTGTACAATTTAAGGTACAAGTTCTCTAGTCAGATATTCACATGCTAAAAATTTTACTAAGCAAGTAAGTCCTCTTGGTAAAAGAAGTGATGGTTTTCTATTCTGAACTAATGAGAATAGACTCTTCTGTCAATGGGAAGAGGAAGCTGTTTTCAGGTGTGTTTTACAACTCAACAAGTTTGCCGTCTTACCGGCTCTCCATTCAAACGATGAGCTTCTACCAACTCCAGGAATACAGACACACGATCACTTGCATCAATTTCAATACTTTTTCCTTTTGTTTTTGAGGAAGCGGTAGGTTTTCTCATTCCAGGCAAGTTCTTTGCCATCTGTAAGGTTTTAACAGCTTCTGACAATTCTCCCATCTTCTTCTGGGTTTGGGCCTTAATTAAGTGATAAATGGGATGTTCTCTCACCTACAAAAAATATCAGATAAAGAGTTTCCAAATTTTACTTTATATATAGTATTCAAACCCCTTGCAAGTCTTTTTTTTAAAGATTGACCTTCATTCCTTTTTTTCTTCAAATACATACAATTTCTATTTCACTAAATTTACTTTTGAAAAGAATGTTCAGAGTATGCAAACTAGCAATAGAGTAAGTCTTCAATTAAAAAAGAAAAACTATTATATGATGAGACTTTGGGACAGAAAAACATTACCTGCAGTTTTACTTTAAATTAGACTGAATTTTAAGGGATTCCAAGTATCTCCCACACTGCTGTTTATCAGGCTATTAATTAAAAGACTTATATAATCATTATTTAGCACAAGTCCTGCCTGCCATTTCTCCACCTTCATAAAACATACTTCACATGAAAAGAAAGTGTCTGCAAGGGAAATATAACTGTGTATGAAGTGGCAAGCACCTCAGTGTCTCCCAGCTAGGTATTAGTCTTCAGGTTTCTTATATCACTTGGAGGAAGAAACTAAGAGGAGAACATATTTGTGAGGAAATGGTAGTTTGTCACTTTTCAGCTAAGGAGTCTCAAGAGACTTGGCACAACTCTGACTTAATGGGTGGTGTGTAAAGTGTTTTCAACTCTATGTTAATCCTACATAAAGTTCCACTGATGTAAACAAATCAAAAATCCCACACTGCAACGTATTAGCCCATGCAATAAAACTGGTGAGGACCACTGCAAAATAGTAATGTTTTTTAATACAGTGCTCAATTTACAAAATTTGCTCCTGAGGGGACAGAAAAAAATGCACAAAGATGTGACATTAATGGAAGACAGTATAGTACATGGCTACTCTTTTAATACTTAGAGTGCTTAAAGCATCAGGAATTGTCAAGAGGTAACTACAGACCCCTTCTGATCCCCTCATGTATCTGTGCATATTTTCATTAGCAACTGTACATCTGTGCAAAAAGCCAGGAAACAATACTGGATGACTCTTCAAGTTCTTCTATGTTGGCTTCTAAAGACTGTTGCAAGGTTAGTCTGAAATGACAAATTCTGTTTATATAGTTTTAATATTTAAGATTTCAGGAAAAGCTGCCATTTCTTTCTTTTGTATTTCAAAGCAATTTCAGCATGTTGTAATACGGTATTAGCTTTGTCTTTATAGTCATTTCTTTGATAAATATTCAGATACCACATTCATATAAACATTTAGATATTAAATTTGTAGTGGAAGTCATAAAAAGTTCAGTTGAAACTTATTAGATCCAAACCCATACAATTCAGATGACTGATTGAATAAAATGGTTTCATTCTTTTGTTCAACTCACCTCAAAATTGTAACTTAGACAAAGTTCCAAGGACTGAGAACATAGTTTAGTATTGTTTTGAGCCAAATACACCTGGGCCATCAGTAAGTGTGCATCTGCATAAGAAGGATTCCTTTCTAGACAGTAACGTAGATTACTATAGGCTGCTTCAATATCCCCTAGGAAGTTAAAAAAGGAAAAGCAAAAAACAGTTGACATGAAATGCAGAGGTTAAATACAAAACATTTATTATTTACTGACTTCTTTTTAAATAAATGTCAGCATTTAATGATTAAACTCATATACAAAGTATTATGTGGCTATGATGTGAAATCAAAAGCAGGTCAAAGGAACGATATTTTCCCATTGTTCCATCTGTAAGTCATCCAAAAAGTGAACTTTTTGGGAAGAAATAGATAAAAAAATACTGTATTTATGTGTCTGCACAATTAGGATACCCTCATATAAATTACAAAAAAGGCAAATGCAAATATTCTTCACTTAGCTGTAACACAGTGTTCTGAAGTGAAAGAAAAATATTCATTAAATGTGAGAAATTATTTTTTTATCTTTAATAAACTATAGAGGTGGATAACTAACCACTCACATAACTATTACCTGACAAGTACTTCACTTTTGCAATTAAAAAGACAGCTTGTTGAAGACCAGGCACAGTTTTCACAATAGTTTCAAGAACAGAAGTACAGTGCTTGAGAAGTGGTGAAGGAGACTGACCAGGACTTGCAGGCTAGGAGTAAAAAACAACAAATATCATACTGATGTTTTAGACTTTCAAATATTATAATTTTATTACAGATGGTGGGATGATAACAATGGAAAGCTACTTGTTTGTCTGTTAAGATTTTAAAACTCTACATAAACAAATTTATGGAAAGGTTCTATAATTAGGCTAGAAATCCAGTAATGACAGAATGACAAAAGTTATTTCAGAAGAATAATCCATTTAAGGAAGATACTATTTAAAGAAATTTTAAATGTGTTTCCTCTGCTTTAAAGATGTCAGGTCCTCATTCAATTTATTAGGTTCTATGTGCCTTTGTTCCCAAAACTAGCACAAAATTCAGTCAGAAAATTAACCGCCTAAGTAATATAAAAAGGCAATATTCCACTGATTTTTACCAACACAAAAAATGAACAGAAATGAAGAAAGAACATATGTATATTGAAAAGATATCCTAAGCAAGCAAAAATATTTCATGAATAGGGTTCAGTGTGAACACCATAGTTTCACGAGATACCTCTATTCACTGTATTGTTAGAGTTTCTTAAGAGATACTAAGAAAGTAGAAATATACACACAGAGTGCATTAAATAAATATTCCCAAGTTTCCTCAGCTGTCATTATTGCAACTTGCTCACATCACAAGAGATGTATTTTTATCATTACTTTGATTAAATAGTGGTATAATACCTTAAAACACACTCTTACTTCAAATAAATTCACATTTTAAGAGGAAAAATTTCCTATATTTTTGCTTCCTGATTAACTGGTCTCAAAACGAAATAATTCCCATTTTCAGACAGATCTACAGCTACTTACCTGTGCTGGGCAAAAATTAAGGTATTCTCTCATAATTTCTAGCAAGAAATCAGGGTTTAGTTTTTCAAAATATTCCACACCAAGAGGAAATCCATGCAAAGATGAAAAGTGAGTATCCAGAACATCATTCAATAAGGCAATAACTTCTTCTTGTCTCTTATGTTTTTTCATAGCTAGGACTGCACGCAAGAAAGATAATTCCTGCAGGAAAAAAAACCAAAACAACCAAACATTCTCCATATTCCAGATACATTCACCTGTTATTCATAAAATACTAAAAAATTATTAATGTTAGCCATTCCTTCTTTATATTTTGGAATACTGTAAAGACATTTAGTATATTCACTGTTAAGGGCACTGATGATTATGATATCGATTCATTCCTTTAATTTGTGCAAGACCCTCTAAATTTGTCTGAGCACAAAATACTGAAAATAATTAATATCTCCCTGACATTTCAAATTTATCTTCAGAGATAAAGCATTGTTGGAAAGCAAACAGACTTGCATTGCAAAGTTAGGGAACACATTACTTAGACAGGGAGAAAAACTGAAACTTAGATTTAACAGTACTCCATTACGAGTGATTGAAATACAGAACATGTAATAGCTAGTAGACCACAGCTCAGATTGTAATCAAAGTATTTTAATGAAGAAAGATCTCTCCTACCCCAGATTTCCCAATAGACTGTTGAATTTCATTAAGAAACTCCAACTGCTGCTCTGCGTCTTCTAATTGTCCTTGTATTAGCTGACAGCGAATGATTCCTGTAACATATTTAAAGACTTTATTGCCAATTCATCTTCCTAGTCAAGCATATGCTTTGTATGCCAGAATTAACTTTTTCTCTCCTCAACCTCTTCATAAAGCAGTGACATGAGAAGAAAGAATGGATCAAGACTTATGATAATGCAAATTTTACATACCTAGAAAAACCTAAGGGAGATGATACATGATTGATACATTAATATATGCAGTGCTATAAAGCAGCTTGAAATAGTAAATCTTCAACTGGTTCTAGACTAAGCAGAAGAACCACAACGTTTAGCTTCTAAATTCAGAATCAGTACAAGAAGGAAATCAAAATAAAAACACACACAAACCACTCCTACCATCTAAATTTTTCATACTGTTTAAGGCAATGGCATAATCAACGGGAAGAAAATACAGGGGAAAACCTGCCAAGCAAATATGACATATTTTACCTTCCATTTTCTTGATAGCAGTGGGACTTTTTATAAAGTGGTTTGTTTTTTTCACGTAACATGCATCTAAAGTATGATGTTTTGACTATGTTTTTCAATCTAATTTGGACACAAATGTAGATATGGACAGCTTATTCTATCAACTGCCCTTGATTTTTTAATTTTTGTAGTGCCTAAGAGTTCTTCAGTTTCTAGGCACTACAGAAATAAAATAAAAAAATAAATAAAATACAGACACATGTCTGTTCCTACCATTACTTTGAGAGTTCTGTTAGAAAAGATCCACTTTTCAAAAAGTAACACCAAAAGACATATCCAGTGAGGAAAAACTGTTGCTACAGAGAAGACAGCACAACATGAATCTGCAAGTACAGCCCAGTGCTGTTCTAATAGTTATAGATTTTCCTAGCAGCAGTAGTAGGAAAACTTGATCAAAAAAGCATTTCAGTAAAATAAAGTATAAGACCTTACCAGTTAGTGCAGAAACACTTGTTTCATCAAGTGTCATAGCAGTCTTGTACCATTTTAAAGCTTCCTTCACTTTCTCTTGTAAAATCATTTGGTAGCCAAGTTCAGTAGCAAATTCTGCATTGTCAGATTCCAAATCAAATGCTCTTTCAACTAAGGTTTTTGTATGTTGAAGGATGAGCTGGTTCCGGCCACACTAATGGTAAAAACAATCTTTAAACCTTAAGCTTTTCTTAGTTTTCAGATTCAATTAGAAAAACACACCGAACATACTGTGGCAGTTGAGACAACATCATCTCATACAAAAATAATATAATCTGTAGTAATTCTATGAGAATAGTGACATTAAAGTGGGATGGATTCAAACATAAATATACAATGCTATACAACAAAGAATAGTAGATAGTTGCTTTGAATGCTTCCTTACCAGCATTTCTGATAAATACAGAGACTAAAGAAACCTTCAGTTTCAAGGCTATGGCATTAACCTTGTCATTTTCCTACATAAAGAACATCATTGGTAGACATCTGAATATTTTCATTGCAAACCTGTTTCTAATTTAAAAGCAGGCAGTAAAACCATTTTTGGAATGAGATGGCTTCGGTATTGTAATTCATCCTGAATGTGGTTACCAAAGGCTACATGAGTTAATCTATTTCATTTGTCTGCAATCTTCTACTTTTTAGTAGACATTTAACATCTGCCTACCAGAAAATAAAACAAAAACCAGGATATATAGATAGTTGCATACAATAACATACTCACTGTTCTACTGAAAGCTAAAGCCATTTTACAGAAGAGCTGAGAATTATGTGGTTCTAACCTATCCAGTGCTTTAATTAGGTCTCCCAGTCTTGCCGAAGCCTTGGAGAGAAAGAATTAACAGATTAGGACAATTGAAGAATTTTCACTAAAAACTACTCACATTTTTACTATGGAATAATATCTTGACATTTAAATTCAGAGGTTTTCATGGCTAGGAGTTAAGAGTTTAGAATTCCTAAGAAAATACTCTGGAGTAGTAAAGTAACAATAAAGCAGAGTCCCATAAAGCAAGACAGTTCAAGGAATCTGATCTGTGAATCCTTTTTGGGCTTCAGTGTGATACGGACACACATGCTCAAAAATGAAGCACTTCCAGATGCTCAGACTTTTCACATCAGTTTCTCAAAACATCTAAGGTGATTTTCTGGGCTTACAATAATCAGGTACACAGAATTTTTTAATATGATTTTAGATGCAGGCACCTGAAACATGTTTAAACCTAATCAGGCCTTTAAATTTTTCCCTAGACTTGGCTCTTAGTTACATGTGACATTTTACCCCAGAATCTTTAGTTTACAATCCACTATGTCCTGCAAGTTTCCTTCCTGGACAGATTCACTGGAGTCATCAATTCTTAATTTTTCTCCACATCTCCCATGACTGTGCTTATGTAAAACTTAAATTTGATTATAGATAGACAAATGAGTGAGTTCTTGAAATAACTAAAAATATGTTAAACAACCTAAAATACCTTTTCTTCTAGAACTTGAAAACTCCTACAACACACTGAAAACAATTTTTTTGCTAAATCTCCATGTAAATTATACCAGTGTTTTTGCATAACGAGAAAAAAAATTGAATGTTTTTCTGGTGACAATTTAGACCATGTATTTTAAAATTTCCAGAAAAATGGCACAAGCACAGTATGTACAAAATACATACATATGGCCGTGTGCAAAAAAAGAAAAAGGATCTTGCAAGTAGAAGGAAGTTATGTAGAATTCTTAGAGTTGAAAAAAACAAACAGTAATTGTCAAAATACAGTGAACAAAACACTGGGTATAGAGTCTAACATCAGAGACTGTTGATAACTAACTGTGACCTGCTTCCAAAAATCTGTTACTACAAGACCTCATTATTTCCTTTATTTCGATTCATAAAATACTTAAAAATAATGGAAGACTTGCAATAACTTATGAACTTATCAGAAGGGCATTTAAACAAAAAAAAGCTTGCTTTGATTCAAATCAACATGATTCAATTAACTGTCTAGTGGAGACTTCTGTTTGACTTTATACCTGTTTTCTGGAAAGATGGGGTTAAAAATTTTCTTTTCTTTGGCATCCAGAAAACACCTCAAGAATAAGTTAGAGCAGCCATTCAAGTCAGAATAGGTGAATATACTCCTTCTGCAGATAAGAAGTGTAGCACAGGACCAGACAAAAGTATATGAGGAGAAGACATAAAGACAATAGTGCATGTGGCATCTAGTCCCTACAAAAGCTGTGTTGTGCTCAACATTCTGCTAATAAGAAGACTCACCTCAGTTATATTTCCTTCCCTGCACAGATAATGCAGGGCCTCCATTCTTATGGCTTCTAAATTGAGGGCATCTTTCTGCAACAGTCTAAAGCCAAACAAAATGTGAATGTGAAGAAACCAAAACAAAACCTTTGCTCAATCATCTATTTTATCCTAAAATGAGAACAGATAACTTGTATTGTGTAGTCATTTTCATCATGGCTCTCAACCAAAAGCACAGCTCTTACTCCATGCCTATCTAAAGAAAGGCCTTCTTCCATCCCAAATGGATTCACGTATTGATGTAGTATCCTCACAGAATTGCAAGGCTGGGTTCTAATAAAACCTAATTTACTCAACATTTATTTTTAAAAAACTGATTTAACTAATTCAGATTCATTAAAAATGAATGGAAACCTATCCACTTTTGTTTCTAAGAGTCCTTAGAGTGTAAACACGGCAAGAAAACAATTTAGTGGCGTGCTACTTCATACTCAACCTGTGTGCTGTTTCAACCGTCTGCTCCCAGTCCTGCAAGGCTAATTGTAGCTTCATTTTCTTTATGAAAGCAGGAATGAAGTTTGGGAAGTTTGCAATTATCTGGTTCACAATTTCCAGAGCCCCTGAATAATTCTGCCGCACCTCAAAATACTGTGCCTAATGGAAGGAAGGGAAGCCATATCAACAACCTGTACACTCACACAGGTGAGAAGATTCTTTCATACAGAAACCAGGAAAAAGAGCTAGTGAGAGAAAAATCTTTCCTTACATAATAGCTTTACCTCAATATCCACCACAACTAGACATAGTGCACCAATCCAACAGCAAAAGATGATGTGTAAAGCCTGGTGTGTGTGTGGTGAGCACTCTGTAATAAAGCTCATTGCAGCATTCACAACTTACTAGTCAGTTGCAAGCAAGAAAAAGACAGACGTAGGTGAAGCATAAAATTGTTTTATTAGTTTTCAAACAACTTTGTATAGTGTCTCACAATTTTAGGATATTTAACACAACCCACTAATGAAATACCTTTTCAAGCCCTGAGATATGTACCTTCTAAAAACCCACACTCAGCAAGGAACTGCTGTTGTTGTTAGAATTAACAATTTTTAAACTGTAAAGTGATTTACAGAGTGCTCTAAATACAAAACTACTTCATGTCAAGTATCACAGTTTTAAATTAATTCAAGTAGAAATCAGGACTTCAACCCTGGTTTGTTTAGATGCTTTAAATTTACTTACCATGTTCCATTTGTGCCATTTTATTTCATCTTTTTAAGACAGAAATGGTTCAAACACAGTAGTTTCTGAGAGGTAATCTCTTAAGCCCTAGAAAGATAGCTGTCTGTCTAAAACCTAATTGCAGTAACTAAATTTCACATATACTGTTAATCTAATTCAATGGTCCACATGCAGCCAAACACACACCTGACTAGATACCATTGTGCACGCTCTCCTGAACTTTATCCTTTTAATATTCATTGAACAATTTCTTTGTGCATTTAGCTTTAGAATACAAAGCAAACATTATGTCAATGAGTAACAATGTCTGTGATATAAACAAACCAACATGGTCTGAAACAGAAAAACATGTGAAGAAGACAATTCATACCACTCCTTTAAGGAAATATAATCAAAATAAATGCTTGAAACAGACTAATGACAACTAAAAACACTGTAGTGTTCACAAAAGAGCACACTACAGTGTTTAACTACTACTTTTTTGCCATGGCTAACAGCAATTCTGTAACATGCATAGGTGTCCCATGCAAAAAAGAAGAGATCACACATATTTTTACATTTTCAGGTGATTTGAAACCTCATTTTGTACATACAAATACATGAATAGAAAGGTTTTCTTGTGTACATAGTAAAGCCATAACCTCAATATACATTTAGACTGACTGTATTTAATCTATACCTTTCTTTTTTACACTGGTGTCTAACGCACCCTGAAGTACCTCTATGATCTGAGCTGTATTTCTATACCTTGGACAAGCTCACTATAGACAACTCTTCTCAGAATCTCTCTAATCACTCTGCAAAACTAATATGACATTCAGGAAGAGTTAAAATCGTGAAGCAAACTTACTTTACCAAGCAGTGCAAAAACATCATTGCCCTCCTGTAGTGCTTCATCAAAGTATTTCACAGCTTTTTTAATATGAGTTTCCTTCCCACAGGTGAGATCAAGCCATGCTTTCAAAATTAACCCCTGTAAACAAAACATAAATTGGAATTCTTCATTAAATAGGCGGTAAAAAAATTATACTAGATACAATAAGCAGAAGTGACTTAAATATAAAACAGGACTTAAGAGTATCTATGTAAATTACTTAGAATATATATAATTATAACCAGTTTACAGCATAATCTAAAATGTTAGTAATTCATTCAAGCATTAAATTAAACAAATAGTGTATTTACTTACAGGATTAAAAAAGCCACCAATGGCACTGAACTAGTCTAACATGCTCAGCAGACAGAACAAAACCTCACAGAAGTGACCACATTAGACAGAATATTTTCTGCAAACATTTCTGTGCAATGTTTACTTAAGATTTTGCTTATATAAGACACAGAGAAACATATGGGTGCTGAAAAAAAGTGAGAAACTTGGTGTTTTTCTTCTACTTTCTGATTAATAAGAAAAACTGGTGTATGAAGGTCAAAAATCTTCAACAATATTATTAAAAAAAATTTAAAAATAGAACTTCTAAAGGTGAAATGTGGCTTTTCACTGAAGAAATTATTACTTGTAATTATGAATTTTATTTCTCTTATGTGTTCCAGACATTAACCGTAGCTTAAGCAAATCAAATCTATTTTGAATTCCTGAATTATTTAACCAAATTATAACTGCCATCAAAACAAAAATTTAAAATATAAAATATCACTAGCTCTCTGGTATCTTAAAGAAATGAGTCTTGTATTTAAAACTCAAAGGTTAGCAGAAGAGACATTTTGTAACTGCTGATAATCAGGGTCATGATTTTGTTATGTAACACAAACTGTCTGAACTTCATATACTGAAGCATTTTTTTAAAGAAAGGCAGGTATCATACTCCTATACAAGGAGTACACAGAGTATCTTATCAAAACAAACTGTATATACTAAGCAAATCATATTTCACCAAGTTTAAGCACCCTGAACAACCTCTAAAAAAATCTGAAGTACATATAACTCTGTATTGTCAAACTAGAAAAAGAGATAAGCATAACTGAAAGTAAAAAAAAAGGAAAACTATTTTTTCTATATATTTAAATACTAATGTACTTATTCATCTATATGCAGGTGCCTATAAAAAAATAAATTACCTATTTTGAATATTATTAAATACTTCAGCTGGAAATATTTCCTACTAAGCAACATTCCCAAATTCTTAAAAACAAAAACCAACTACTATGACTTCAATAAGCAGTCATAAATACTGCTATTTCACCAAAATGACGTGTCCTTAGTCTTCTTAAAAATTAACATATAAATGCTTTGTGGTGTCCTTAATTATTTCTTCATTATAAATTATTTCTTAATTAGTATAAATTAGTCAGTAATTTAAAATAACTACCAACTGTAATTAATAATCGGTGTTAGTTGAAAAGCTAAGCCATTACTTAATTCATAATGTAATGTCAGAAATTAATGTTTAGAATAGTTGCAGATTTCTAACCCATGTAATATTATATCAACCATAAAACTATAAATTACAAATTGAGCAATGTACTGAACCACACAGTGGGACAACTCACAAACAGCTTTTGTGTTTAATACTAGTGTCCTAAGAGAACAATTATGCATTCAGTTCTGACAGCTCTGCCTCAAAGATGTTGGACTACAAAAACTTCCCAATTTTTTGCGTTTCTCTGCTTGAGCTAAAGCTGATACCTCCTTAAAAAGAAAAAACAGTAAGTTTTCACAAACCTCTTTAGAGATTAAAGATTCTAGGGAATTTTGATGTCTGTATATAAATGCAGAAGACATTGCTACATATAACACTTATAGAGATTTCTAAAAAAAACAACCAGTAGAACCCTAGGCAAATGTACCCTTTAACAACTGCTGAAAATTTAAATCCCCAATCCTCTGGGTATTTTAGAATCTTCAGATTCAAAACAGATGTCTCCCTCTAGTGAGATTATCACGCTTATTTTTTTGCTAGGAATTATGATACTCAGTGTCAAGCAACAACACTGGTTTAAGTGGGTATTTATTTCCATTTATTAAGTGATTTTTTTTTTCCATTTATTAAGCCATTATTTATTATTTACTAAGTGAAAACAAATACTTGGTGGAGAAAAAAAATTATCATGGGAACTTACTCAGCTGTGTCAGATGAATTTATGACATTAATTAAGAAAGTACTAGAACAGAAAATAGTTAACCTTCAAACAGCATTAATGGAATAAGTCAAGCTTCACAGCACACATGGCCCTATCAATATTTTACATATGTAGAAAACAGTTACCTCTTTACCACCACCAGAAATTTTGATCATTCTATCAACATATTCCCGGGCTTTGTCCTCACGACCAAGATGCCACAAAAACAAGCCAGCATAGTAGAGAGCCTTCTGTCCTGCTGTTTTACGTTGCTCCTTCAGTTTTGCATCCAACTCTAGAATAGCATCTCGATCTGAAAAGGTTTTATTCAGAGCTCTTGTTGATAGCCTCTCAAAATATTACAAAAGAGCAGCACATAAGCCAAGATCCTCCAAAGCAAATACTGTTTTCTTTATTGTACATCGATAAACACAAAGGCAATCCCTCCCAACTAAAAATATTTATCAGTTACAGACGGAAAAGGCAGAGGAGGGTTCCCATCATCATGGCTCATGGGAAGAGGAAGTCCCAGTTTTCAGACTGGAGAAAGGAATACCAAGGTTCACAAAATTCTTTTTCTCAATTTGTATGGTCAGGGTAACTTGAAAGATAAAAATGGCATGGCTTTAAAGATTTCTTAAATTGCAGTTCTGCTCAAAAGTACCAGTATCAGACATGAGTGAACAAGAATCACAAGAAACTTGATTCAGTATTGTTTCCCTCAAAGATTTGTTCATCATGGCGGACAAGTCAGACTTGTGTGTGTGTGTGTTTTATTTTAACGTTCACTCTTACTCTTCAGAGTTCTGTGGTTTGGTTTTTGTTTACCATCTTGTAAGTGTCACTCAATTCAGTAAGAAATCCTATGTCAGACACAAAGATGGAGTATATCTTTTTAAATTAGACAGAATTAGCCTACAACTCTCAGGCCTTCATACAGAGCTGTTTAAAACATGAAGCAGCATGTTTTAGTGAGCATACCTGGGTTAGGGCTCTTTTTATGAGCATAAATCAGAGCCATCATTGTACAAAGTGACACCTCCTGTCTGTTTTTAAGAGACTCCAACTGTCGAATACCCTCTTGGACATCACCTAGTGAAAACAATTGCAGAATAAGGTATAAAGCTTCTCAACATCAAACATCAAACTGACTTAAATTTTCCTCTCTATTTTTAATTCCACGCTTTTGTTCATTATTCACAGATCCGCTTTCACTTCTCTGTGCAAGTCTTTCAAACAGACACAAGAAAGAAAATAGCACCTCAATGCAGAGAACTTGAAAGGAGTTATGTGCTAGTTCTGCCAACTGCCATAAAGATGAAAATCATATTTATTATTTACTTCATATGGGGCATTGAGCAGCTCTTTTTGTTCTCATTTCTTTATATAGCCAGGATTTTTGCTCTGTTTGTGTGAATATTTTGAACATCAATAAGATAGACAATATCTTCAAAAATTATATGATTGTAACACAAATAAAAAACATCAGGGAGTTTGGGAACAGATACACTACCTCAAAATCAACAAACCTTCCTAGACCCTGCTACAGCCCTCTGCCACTTTGGGTTATTTGTTTATATTCTGCAACATCCTTGAAATACAAATACAGCTAAATAAACATATCAGAACAGTTTAATGTACACAAAGATTACCCCAATAGGTATTAGCTATCAGCTCCCCCAAGGCAGAGAATACAACAGAATTAGATACAGCTGCTTTGAAGGGAAGAGCTATTAGCTGGGACACAGGAATGACTTTGTTATCGAATGCTGTATGCGTTTGGGTAGAGCTCAAATTCCCTTCAGGGAATCCATTTACCTGTCCCATGTTCATGTAACCATTAAAAAGAAAAATACTCCGTATTTTTCACTTTGGCACTATGTGATCTAGATCACTTTCATCCATACTGGAAAGGAACGGTGACAGATCACGATACACTGGTGATTTCCTCAACACGGAAAACAGATTCCCTGGGCAGTTGACTAAAGACCGAGTTCTGTGAGGCGAGGACGAGCAGCATTACCTGCCCTAAGCGCGCCGTAGGCCCGGTAGAAGAGCAGCACGGGGTCGCTGCCCAGCCGCCCGAGCGCCTCGTCCGCCGCGGCCCGGACATGCTGGAATTGCCCCTCCTGGCAGTAGTAATTGAGCAGCGCCTGC
Source organism: Corapipo altera (assembly GCF_003945725.1). Lineage (NCBI taxonomy): Eukaryota > Metazoa > Chordata > Aves > Passeriformes > Pipridae > Corapipo > Corapipo altera. The sequence continues at coordinate 15,893,301 of NW_020884877.1, read as the reverse complement.
GGGGGGAGCGGCCGCGGGTCACTCGTGCGATCGCTTCACCCGGGACGGCCCCGGGGACACCGCGCCGGCCGACCGCCCCGCCTCGTCCCGCCCCCTCGCCCTCCTGCCCCGGCCCCACCGGGCCGTCCCCGCTCCATCCCTCATTCCCAGCCGCTCCTTCCTCTTGGGCGGGGCGGCGGCGGCGCCCACCTGCTGCACCTCGGCGTCCATGGTTGCTACCCAGCGGCACGGCGGGGGGGCTGCGGAAGGGCGGGGGCAGCGCTCTGCCATTGGCCTGGACGGGAAGGAGGCGGGAGAGGCACGGGAAGGAAAACTTGTGGAGGACGGCGGAATGCGGCTATTGCGCCCCCTGTCGGCGGGTGGGCGGTGCCTCCGGCTGTCCCTCAGGAGGGGTCACAGCCGGAATGCCGAGTGGGAGCTTCGGGAATTCGTTTGTTTTCTTGCTTCTTGGCTGAGCGTACGACTAAGTGGCCCACCCTCCATAGGTTTCATAATGTGACTCAACTCTGAGCACTTCGAGTTACGTGACACTTCTCTTAGAAATGAAACAGCAACAGGATAAAATCCGATATAGAAAGGTCGCTTTTACCTCATCCCCCTTTCGTTCCTCCTGGAGAATTACAGAGGTGCAAAGGCTAGCAAAATTCAGATTTTCCTCTGGAGGTGAAAGCGTCCTCAGCCATAATTTCTAGACATCAGGAACAAAAATTGCTGAACAGCGTTTCTTTGGAACGGGTGCGCCTTCCGTCCGACAGGAAAGCCGTCAGGAATGCCACCCAGCACAGGGCAGAACCCACCCTGCACTGAGTCTGTACGAGAAGCTGATTGACTCTTCCGGCAGAGAGCGCTCAGAGTGAGCTGTCCTAGCAAGTCCACCCCACGTGGACTCCTCCATGACACACTTCCCAGCATCAGGAAGGAGACAAAGCAGCACCGTGTAAACATATTTGGGTTTTCTTGTTAGCCAAGACAATTCTCTGAATTTTCTGTTTAAGTTATGTTTGACTTGTTCTGAAGCAACATTTTGGCTTCTGTAACGCTTAAAACCTAAAAGTGGCATGAGAAACAAGGGGGGTTTTACATAGTTTTAAAGGTAAACTTTAAATACATATTTTGTCTACATATTAATCTGAAAATACTTATCTTTTCACTTTGATGCTTAGGCTTTTCTATCGAAGTCTTAGACCTTTTTCTTGCATAATGCATTTACGAACAATTTGAAGGAGAAACATTTCCTGCTCTTAAATGACTTTTAATGAATTTCAGGGAAGATGCTATGAAGTTTTATTTCTGCATTAGCCACTGAGCAAGCTTACAGACTGCAATTGCTCCTAATCTGGTTTTGTACTAAGTTCAGTATTCACCTCTGAGTGTTTTCATTGTAGGTTGTAGGGAAATGCAATATAAAATTATGTAAACATTAAAATTAATATTTTCAGAAATTCACTGAAGCGATTGATAAAGAACAACCAGAAGGCTCAATTTCCAGCAGCATTTGCATTTTTCCATATCAGTATCCACAAATGATTGCTTCTAGGAACACAGTGCTTTGAGACAGATTCTTAAAATTCCTGAGGAAAAGACCAGTGGTTATTCATCCCAACTCTGTTTCACCTTTTTCAGAAACGCACTTGAGTGCAAGATGCTCTTTAGCCTGTTTGTGAACAGTAGCCATTAAGAATAAACTGGTCTTTAATCCAAGTTGGGGGATGTCATGTATCCAATACTATTTTTAATACTCATTTTCTCTTTGTAAACTCATGAATGCTCAGTTCTCATTTCTTTAAATGCTCTGAGCCTCGTGGGACACAGTCAGCACAGCTGTGGTACCCCACTGCATGGGGCTGCTGCATGAAGTCATGAAGTCATGAGGTCACTCAGGCAGAACTATTGATACATGCAGAATCATCATGGTCACTGTCTAACATACATTGAAGTAGAAATTCCTAGTTGGTGACTAACAAGCAAGTCCTAAAGATTTGCTAGTGAAAGAACAGTATGGCTGTAAAGGTTTTCAGTACCCTCTCATTCTGTGGTTTTAGAAGCATACCTTTTTATATTAATGTCAGATAATAAAGAGAAAAGGAACATACAATAAAAAATGTAATCTTTATTATTTTGACGCATTAATAATGGTTTTTAGCATCAGTTAGGGTAATAGTAGCATTTTCCTGCATGCAGTTCACTAATACAGAGTTAGTCAATAATTTTAATAAAAGTAGTCTATATTTAATTTTCCTGTGTAAGAAACATAAAATGTCCTGATGTGTTGGATTATACAATTTTGCTACTTTCTCTTTGTGAAAAAATACTGTGGACCCTAGATAACATTTAGAGCTGTTCTAGTGCAGCATGAATAAAAAAGAAAATCTGTGAGTAACTATGAGAAAAGATTAAGGATTCTGTGAAAGAAAGGTTGTATCTGAAAACTTATGATGCAGGCACTGCTTAGACATTCAATTTGAACTTTAGACCATTTCCCAACTGCAAAAAAACTTAGATTTTTTTGAAGCAAATTATGAACTGACTTTGCAGAAAGTAGTGACATGTTGGCAAATATTGTAAAAAATAAGAACCTACAGCTATCCATTCACATAGTTGTATCATGTTCTCTGGAGTTCTTCTGTGAAAAAGTGCTATGGATAGAAAGTAACAAAAATGGTGTGACATCAACCTGAAGATAAAATTCAGTTCTTGTTTTATGTACATAATGCTGAAAAATAAAATAAAATGATTTTTACAGTATTTATATTTGCTTATAAAATCCTAACATTATTTTCAACAGGTTTAGTAATTTTCAACATGTCTGTACAGTTTGGATATACAGTATATGCTCTTCACTGAAAATTCAGAAATGTAAAACAAATAAGCTCCTAAATAGCTGCAAAATATTGCTTAATGGTATGGAGGAATGAGGTCTTGTTGAGTAGTTTATTTCACTTAGCTCTGATGTATGGCTTTCAATGTTTAAGAATCCTGGACAGTCAAAGGAACAGCAGCATAGGCAATATAAACATGCATTGATTGCATCCAAACTATCTATAATGGTAGATAATACGTAATTTTTCCTGTTGAATGCTTGCACACTACACTTATTGTGGTACATATTTGATGCAATAAATGTGCTAAAGTCATTATCTGTTTGCTCAAACATGCACCACAGGTTAAAAATTACTATTTACATAGCAGAGGGCTTTTCATTAACGTGTACAACAACATCAACCTTACTGAGAGCTGAAGATGGCTAAACAATACTGCAGGATAAAGCAGAACAACTTTATAAAGGGCTCCTTTTTGATCAATTTGGAGGGCTGAGGCAGATTCATTTAGTATTTGTATGCAGAAAGACATTTGACAAAGACAAAAATCTGTGACTCCAGACCTAGAAAGAAGTTTGCACTGCTTGAAACTTAATGGTTTGTGCAAAAAATAAACCATCTCTACTATTCTTGTGAGTTGTAGGGGACTTTACAGGCATACCAAGACTTGTTTGGACATGATACAACATGAATACATTAATTAAGCACCTCAAAATCTGTTATTCCTTTCCAGAAACACTGTACTAAAAAACCCTGGTTTTTTTGTGACTTTATGTTATTTTCATGCATGATCTATAAGTGCAGCATGCCTTCATGCAAATAATTTCTTTGTGTATATTAGTCATATAATAGAACACCTGGCCCTTGTACCTGTAAAGGTGTACTTAATCCCCTTCCCAAACAGAAGCCCCATTTACAAAAATAGTCACATATAATAAACAACATATGAATAAAAATAAGATGAATCCACCAACACAGATTTTGTAAAAATATGAAGTATGTGGCAGTTGAAATGCAAACAGTGGATACAGTTACCATATTGTTTTATGCTAAACACACAAATACTTGGTTTTGCACCCCTTTAACTGTTCCCTACAGTCTGTGTAGCCATTTTTTCTCTCCTCTTCAGCAGTGTCAGCTGGTAGTGAGAACAGTAACCTCCTGTCAAGGTTGTTTCCTCTAATCACAGTCACAGTCACTGACAAGGGGTCACTGTCTTTTAATAGGCACTGACCTTTAATGTACAGTATATTTGTAAAAATTGTCAGTTTGGCATAGACCTCCTTCAGGAGTCCTGTTGACACAAACACGTGATCCTTACAGGCTATGAACTATTTTGCACATATAAGGTTTTGCTTGTGATTTGCCTTTATTTCTGACCATCTTTATCTTCCTTTTCATGCTTTTCTTTGACAGGCCTCATTACACGATCATAAGAAGGTGGACAAACTGCTGTTGATGCAGTTATATCAGTTTTCTCTGTAAATGAGTTTTCATTTAACTTGTCAATAAGGATTTCATCTTTCATACCCTGACCAGCCCCTCCTTCGGTTTTGTTTTTGTTATAGATAAAGGAAGCTTGTTTTACTGTTCGTTTTAAAAGGTGACGTCTGAAAGCACGCTGGATAATAACAGCAGATACTTCCTCCTGTTTTCGTTTTAATGTAGTCGTAATTGGTTCATAGGAAGCTTTTGAAGGATTGGATGCCATAAACCGATCTTCCATCTGTATTCTGAGGGCATCCATCTCTCCACTTTCCCCCAAAACACGCTTTGTGAAAGCAAACAGGATGTCAAGGCAGTGAATTCTGTCACCACTCACCATGGGCAGATCCATTGCAATGAGCTGGACTTTGTTTGGTTTGGGTAAATGAAGAGGAGGCTCAAGTGCTGCTGCAAAATCAGACAATTTCTCAAATTCCATGAATTGTGTTGCATCGGGATCAAATTTCTCCCAAACCTCATAGAACATCTCAAAGTCGTCCTCGCTCAAGGGTTCAGCGCTTTCCTCAGTAGCAACACCAAAGTTCTCCAAAATCACAGCAATGTACATGTTCACCACTACCAGAAAGGAGATGATAATGTAGCTGACAAAAAAGAAAATCCCAACAGAAGGGTTGCCGCAGTCACCTTTCACAGAGCTCCCAGGATGAGCCTTGTTAGGGTCACAGTCAGGCTCCCCACTGTTCAGAATCGGGGCGAGCAAACCGTCCCAGCCAGCAGACGTGGTGATCTGAAACAGGCAGATCATGCTGTTGCCAAACGTTTCAAAGTTGAACATGTCATCTATGCCAGCTTCCCTCTTAACATAGGCAAAGTTGGACATGCCAAATATCGCATAGATGAACATGACCAGGAAGAGCAGCAGACCAATGTTGAACAGAGCAGGAAGAGACATCATCAAAGCAAAAAGCAGAGTGCGGATTCCCTTGGCGCCTTTAATGAGGCGCAGGATTCGACCGATTCTGGCAAGTCGGATGACTCTGAATAGTGTGGGGGATACAAAGTACTTCTCAATCATCTCAGCTAAAAACATTCCTAAAAAAGAAAAGAAGAAAAACCAAGACATATTATCACTTAATTTCCATATCACAATAGAAATTTGGAAAAATAGTTTTAAAATTGTTGGTTCTGTGTAGCAATCCAAGATATTCTATAGATCCCACTTGAATAGTTTCTGTTATAGAAGTTATACTTAATAGTTGCAGGTACAATATATGTTGAATGATTGTAACAGTTTTGATGGTTGGTTTAGCTAAAGTATGAGATAAAATGAGAAGTTGAATGCCTTGGTTGATAAATCTTGCAAAGGCAAAAGCTAACCATATAAGCTCTATTCAAGTAAAAGTTCACCTCTTATTCATTTCACCTTCTTTTTACTTTAATAAACAAGACTTACCTACTATTGAGAGAATGACAACCACAAAATCAAAAATGTTCCAGCCTATAGTGAAGTAGTAATGGCGAAGTGAAATTAATTTCAGGACACATTCTCCAGTGAAAAGGACAATGAACACCAGGTTTATCCAGTATAAAATATTTTCCATTTCTTTACTCTGGTCATCAGTTTCTACCATCATGGTAACCATATTAAGACAAATAAGAATCATGATGCTGATGTCAAATACTTGCTGTGTCACAAAATCAAAGACCATGCCTTGGAATTTATTCTGAGGAGGAAAGTAAAAAAGAAACATTCAATACAAACTGTAATTTTTTTTCTTTTCCTATTACAAGAAGGTAGAAAACCACATGCAGTAAGGCCTATGAGACTTCAATAAAAATGTGGTCTAGTGGTACTTAAGACTAGTGGTCTTGAATACTCAAATACAATGGCTTAGTTCAGCCTCCTCAGTTGCATATTCATACATAAAATGGTTGTCAGGGAAAAATATTTTTTTTCTGTTTTTATTTTCCATTTCTGCTGACTAATACACAATCAATGGTAATTTTCACCTGGGCATATTTCTGCTCTCTCTGTATCAGTAAAAACTCTTTGTAAATAGCTATTGGTCTGATGTGTATAAATAATTTTACCCCTGGTCTTGGTATAGGTTTTTGTGGTTTTTTGGATCCCAGCTTTTTCATTGCATTGTAGTATTTCTTCTGCTCTTCTGTCATAAATATGTCTTGACCTCCAAAGTAAAAACATGAAATCAAAACTGGTTATAATCACATTCATATGCAGTGCTGAAAAAAACTCTTAGAAAAATACGATTGATTGATTGATTGAGGTCAAGTTATTTTCCTTGACCTCCAAGAAATCATTTTCAGTACCTCGTTTATAGGAAGAGATACAGTAAGTAGTATTTGAGAGAAGCTCAAATAGTCTAGGCTGCTCAGTACTGTCACTTCTGCAATTTTAGTGAAACAAAGGAAGCAGACAAAGTCAGGTTTTCAGTACATGAATGTGTTAGTGCTTTAGGTATCTCTAGCAATCATAATATTAGCATTGGGACTCAAAGTCTTCAAGGTTTTTGAGAAGACGGATTTTCAGACTTTGGAGAAACGTAGCTAAAGATTGAAGAACTCTTGATACTGTTAAGAGCAAAATGTTCTCTTTTAAATCTTTTATCTTGATTAGCTTCCATGTTCAATGAAGTTCAGTTTAGCAAAAGCCTGAACAGGCCTTTGGTGTTTGAGAGTAACAATAAAGAGAGAATTATGGGTCATTCATGGCAACCTAGGCAAAATCCATAGTAACCTCCTTTTAGGGACAGCTTGAATGAAAACCTATCAGACTTCCCATACCTCATGAAGAAAATTTTTCATTGATAAAAGATACTTGCAGACATCTAATTCCAGGAATGTCAATGCATGCATGGGATTGGATACAGCCCTTTGTGGATGAGTGCATGGGAAGCTTGAAGACATGGGATCACATGGACTCTAAGCTGGACAGGCTCCCTAACCATATACCTCTAGGTCTCTACCATGTACAGCTTCCAAAAATCTTACTTAGCATCTCTCATTGTTAATATAAACCCAAAGAAAGTGATGCAGTCCAGTAAAGTAAAAGTAAACTAGTAATTTGTAGCTGCTTTTTTCCTTTAGCTTTCTTTGCTTTATTTATTTACAGAAAATAATTTTAAAGATGAGCATTTATACTCAGACCATCGATACCAGTGAGATTTTCTACATCTGCACTGTGAAACAATAAAAAAAGGCCCTGAGATAGTTAGAAACCACTCCTGCTACAAGCGGTTAAGAGTGTTCAGTGCCACAAAGTAGAACTTGAATACTTGAGTTCATTAAAACAGCATCTGTAGTGACCATTAAAATAGCACCTGAAGTTGTGTGATGAAATAATGCTTTATGTTTCATGACCAGCTAATTATTTGTTTGTGTGCTGATAGAATAGCTAAAAATCAAGAAGAAAGAAAATTCAAGAAATGATGAGTGCTTTGATGTAGAGACCTAAGTCAGTGGTTTGATCATGCAAGGTGATTTCATGAAGGTCAGGCATGGAAAAGCAGATGACTTGAGGAAGACTAAACTGGACATTAACAACATCTGTCCCATTCACTACAATGAAAAATTTTGTGATGTTAATGCCTACTAGAGGTATGATTTTATGTCCTAATATACTTCAGCTTTTTCCATTTTGAACAAACCATGGGTGTACTTTCCATATATCATGCACCTGCAAAAATGCAATATTTTAGAATATCTTTAGAAGGGAAATGAAACAATACTTATCTTTTTTTTCTGTTGATTGAAGTTATCAATAATGACACCAATGAACAAGTTCAGGGTGAAAAAAGACCCAAAAATAATAAAGATAACAAAATACAAATACATGTACAGGTTGTCTTCATACTTGGGTTGCTGTAATACCTAAGGAAAAAAAAAGTGAAACACCATTCCTAAGATTTCATGTGAAAACTTCAACTGAACAAGTGGCAACCTTGTGCAAATTGTCCCCAATATTTTGTGTTTGGACAATACTCTTATCACATTTATCAATATATTTTGTCCATTCCATCTATAGCTGAGAGCATCTGGCAGTTTGCATTCAGTATTCCATATTATTTTACCACAGAATCTCACACTAATTAATTTCTTTTTTCATTCTGTTGTATGGATATTAATTGCTTATGTAAAACACTTGTTCATAGACAGACCTCGAGAAAAAAGGTAATCTGAAATATTTGCAGTACTTACATCTCTTGAGTCAATAGCTGCGTACATAATATCCATCCAGCCTTTAAATGTAGCCTGTAAACAGTACACACCTGTTTAAGCATAGATCTTGAAGACAACTCATTTAATAATTTCCAGCAACTCAGTACAGCACCAGGAATGATTAGCATAACATTAGATTTCTAAGAATTTTGTCTCTTGGCTTTCTACAGAGCTGCTCATCGGATATACTGCTGTGTATCTCACTAGTTTGTCTCTATATGAAAATTGTAATCAGTAAGCGTAATCAACTTATTTCTCATTTCTAATTAATTATCGAAAATCATGGAAGGCAGTATCATTTTAGTTCATCAAATCATGTCAACTGCAAAGGCTGAGAAGTAGCCTTATGTAACTGAGTTGCCCCCAATGAAGACTGATATGTAGTTCCTCCCTCTCAAGTCAAGAGGTGGCAATGAAAGGGAACCAAAAATTTGATCAGCTCAAAAGAGGTATTTTCCTATCAACCAGAATTTAGATTTTTCTGTACTTTGAAAGATTATACCTGATTTAATACTTCTATTTTCACAAGTGTTTTATGTGCATTGAATACTTAATATGCCTCATAGATGACAGCATTTAGTGAAATTTTATAGCTATTTCCTCTGCCCAAAATCTGTAAATTTTTATATTTGATGGTGAAATGTAGATTGCTTAATCTGAGAGTTCAAACAGAAAGTAGTTTTCTCTGTTGTAGCAATTATCTTTTATCTAGACAACATCTCCAAATAGAAATCACTAATTTTTTAATCCAGTTGTGCTCAAAATAAAGCAAAGAAGTAGACTGTTCTCTGTCATTCAATCCTCATTATAATTTTGCTAAACAAGGCTGCAGATCATTGGTTCCTTCATATTTCTTGCCATAGAGACCAGTTGCAGAATGGAATCAGGAGTGGAACACTCTTCATCCATGGTTATTGCTGTATCACCATCATCCTGAGGTTTAATTTCTAGTGAAAGTTTCAAAAAGCCTTTGCTTATGCAGCAGTTTGGCATCATCCTGAAGTGAACTTAAAACAAGAAGAAATTATTCTCTTATAGGAAAAGACGTCCCTTACACACTTCTGAAAGAGTGGAATACTGAAAAGAGCATGATTATCCTTAGAAGTAAATCCAGTATATATCACCTTTCACATCTTGGGGTCAACACAGAAAATATGAAGTTCAGGCAATGGTGAAATCAAAGTGTAGTATCAGAGGACCAATAAATCAACAATAAATCTGAAAAAGTAGAAGTCTCAGCTGAAGAATTTAAAGTCCTTTTGGAATATTTGGACTGCAAGGGATTAGGAGAAGTAGATCAGCTTTATTTATGTAATTACTAATATATGTTTAACTTGTTCTCAAAGGCTTTTAATGGTGAACACTCCACAACCTTATAAAAATATTTATTCCAGCACTTGCTTTTATTGTTTCTTAATACTTACATCTTTCTATTGCCTTTTAAGACTGTCACTTGTCATAGTCATTACATATCTGGAGAACAGTATTAATCACCTTCGTGCAGCATCTTTTACTTATTGCAAACTGATTGTTGCTGCTTTTCTTCTTTAGACAGTGATCACTTCCTTCAATCTTTCCCCACAGATCTTGTTTTCCAGACCTCTGATCATTCTCATTATTCTCCTCTGAGCTCTCTTACACTAGTTCATCTCTTGAAATGACAACCGAAACGGGACTCGGTATTTCATCTAACGAGGTCTAAATGGGACAGGATGATTACTTCATGTCTTACAGTGCTACTTTTGTTTCTGTCTTGGTACACTATTTGCATTTTTTTGGAATGTCATAACTTGAAATCAGCACTTCAGCCTGAAACTCTAAATGCAAATAACTGGCATACTTTTATAGCAAAAAGATGATGTAAATGATGGAGTGGCACTTCTGCAAAGTGTGTGCTGTTGCCTCAGGTTCAGACACATGATGATCTTTGTATATCATCCTCCAGGCAAAATGGAATTATTATTGGGTTTTTGTAAATTTATTAGTGTAACTAGACTAGAGTGAATGAAAAAAACCAGACTAATTTTTAAATATTAAGCTTCACCATGATCAGTAAAGTACTGCACTATAAACAGACAGGACCTTTCAGCTAGTGCTAGAAAACTGAAGAACTGATCTGTATTATTATTATTGTTGTTGTTGTTAAAAAGGAAACTTGAAAAGAGTGTGGGCATGGAAAAATAGAAATATAACACATTACTGTCTTGTGTTTTCCACAATGAGTTTCACAAAACTGTAAGATTTTACAATTATTGAAGAAATTAAGAAAGAAAGTCAAGGCATCACATTTTGTGATAGCATTATTTCTACTGTAGATGTGTAGGCCTGCTTATATTTATTTGAAATAGGTTTTCTTTATCAAAAATAAGATATCATTTGAATATTTGTGCATGCAGAATAGAAAATAACACAGAAAATTACAGGAGATCAAATTATTAGTTTCCTTTTTGCATATTACTATATAAAATATATTGTATATTTTCAGTGACACTAAATCAGGAGTAATTTGTTGATTTCGGAGATCACAGCAGTATAACTGAAATCAGCATCTGTTCCAAATTTTTTTCCCCCAAGGAAATTTCAATGACACATATTCAAATGCTCATTCAAATGTAGTTAGAAAAAACAACAGAACAACAATCCTTCTTCTCCTTAAATATTGGTAAAAGTACACAGACTTTTTTTTCCCCCTGATAAATAATTTTTAATGAAGTTGTAAGTCATGCTGGAGTTTCACTACTCAATTTCTTTACCAGAAATAAACACCAGAAAGATTCCTTTTTGAAGATACAATAGCATCTTGCTTTTAAAACACTGACCTGCTGGAACTTTGAAGGTATCCTAAACTTCTAGCCCTAGAATTCAACTTCCGATTTTTTTACCCTGCACTTCACAAGATGTATTTTCTTATTGGTATTAGTAACAAGAGTATAATATAATATTGTGCTTTGAGACCCACTGGTTTACAACATTTTATCCTGGCAAGCAGGGTATATGCTTACTAGCAGGGTAAAAGCAGGCCTCTGTGAGATTTACTTACCAAAGAATCCAAACACTAGGTTCAAGTTAAAAGGCATAAAATTATCAAGGCAGATGCCACATCTCTGTGTACACCAGCCTCTTCCTCTTCACTCTTTGATGCATGCCAATTGTGAAAGGAATTTCTCCAGTATATGTCTCTGTTTTGATACTTCTCTTTAGGGACAGAGAAATACTCAAGCAAGTTCAGACCAAGAAATGAAAAAAGCTTGAAGATCCACACAAACCAACATGATCTATGCTGCATCATAGAAGAAAAAAAATCTTATAGAGAGAATGTGTACTTATGTGCTGATGGCATAAGTACTTATACTCCAGATTCTGTAAGAATTCTGGAAAATAGTCTGATCAACAAAGTCTATAAAACTTGGTTTTATCAATGACATATATGGTTAGCCTGTATTTTTGGGCAGTAAGAATTGTAACATTGCTATAATACTAAAGATTTTCCACACACACCTGTCTCCCAAAAGAAAAAAGACAAAAACCAAACCCCAACCAAAAATTAGGTTATGTTGTTTTCTTTGGCCCCTCATTCCAAAAATTCATTTGCCAGCACTACCAAGTAAACTCAAGAAAGAGCTTATCAGAGGGTTATTTTTGCTTAAAATGCTACTATGACACTTCTATTTTTTGAGCCCACAATACTTCTTTCTGAAATTACCCCAAAATTTTTGAATGCTTCTGTGTGAAATACCTATATTTCTTTTCTATATAACTCGTACAAAAAAGAAGAGTTTTCTGGGATGAACAGACCCACATACTATCAGAAATATTAAAAAAAAAAGTTTTTCAGAGGACTTATTTATGTCTTTCCCAGAATAGTAAAGTCCTCAGTGTCCGGGTTTGGAGTTTTGGAGTTCTTTTGACTTTCCACTTTTTGTCATGAAAATGGTACTACTTCCAGTAGTATTCACTCAAGATAGTGACACAGAAAGTAACACTAATGTTATGGTTCCTGTAACACAGAAAAGCTGAAGAGATTTACATTCTTTAACTGATGCAAAAGGCATGAGTCCGAGGGCAGAATGGAGAATGGAAATACTGGGGAATAAGAGGAAGCTTTCTGTAGTTAGTTTGTAGACTCCTGAAAATAGGGACCTGTATCAGTAACTCATGCATTGATACTTATCACGGAGATTGTCATCAGAAAAATGACGTTGACCTCTGTGGGGTTATTTTCTCTGGTCCATCACAACCTAACAGCAGTTAGCTGTTAACAGGAGCTGTTAAGGTGGAGAACCAAATGACTTCAGTAGACTTTTCAGCTAATCATTTGGATGTTTTAAAAAGGCCATTAATGTTCACATTAGGTTCACAAAAAGTAATCCATTTGCAACCATGATTTTATAATCAGATTTTTCAGGTTCAGTATCTTATTTTAGGCCAAATACTAAAGTTTCAATAGCTTTATCTTTCTTTCTGACATAGTAACGTATACCTCTATTTGAGTAATACCTTAGTATTTAATCACCATTGCTATTGCTGCAAGGTGTTTAGGAAGGGTAGGTAAATCAAGGACAATGACATATCTATTCAATTTTCATGTTTCTTTTGGGCATGATGGCTTTGGAGCCCTGTTTTAGAGTCTCGTTCAAAGTACTTTATACATCAAATAGAAAATCACCTGATAACTGTCTTCGAGAAAGTAATGTAAGAATCTCAAACTTTTATGAATTCTTATTTCTCTCCTGAATGAGAAATTGCTTCTTAGATCACCTAAGTCTGCACTTGTTGCAGCCACATGACAGATGAGGTTTACTACCTGGAATTCTTCTCTGTGACTTAATCACACCAATGGAGATGTTTGTTTTTGAGCAACAGGAAAACTTAAAATATTCAGGTAGCTGAATACCATTCCTAGGTACTTCTAGAAACTTTAAAAGTTGGAAGGGGCTGGAGGACTAAGGGAGCTATAAATGGGAAGAACAGCACTTGTTTCTTTAGATGTCCTAAACATTCTTTATTCATCCTAGTAGGCTCTACTTGCTGCTTAGGATGAAATTAATTGATTAATTACCAGTGCAGTGGTATTACTAAGTCACAGATAAAAATAATCAGGTAAATGTTTTCTCTCTTTGTTGCTAGAATTGCTTTTCACTATTACATATAAACAGTAAAAGGTATATAAAGAGTGATCACTTACTACTTGAAGTAAAGAAAGATACCCAAATCCTACATTATCAAAGTTTACTTTCACGTTTTTCCATCGGGCACTTTGATTGTTTTTTATGAGTTCCTCGCACTGACTAAAATTGTTGATTTGGTCGACTTCAAACCTTTCATCAGTTGTGGTGTTAACACAGTAGTAGAACTTCCCAGCAAACAGATTTACTCCCATGATGCTGAAAATTAGCCAGAATATAAGACAAACGAGAAGCACGTTCATGATGGATGGAATTGCTCCTAAAAGGGCATTCACAACCACCTAGTACACAAATACAGGGGGAGAGAGAAAAGAGTATAAGCATATTTACAGCAATAAGTTTTGTGTACTGTTTCACCAATGCTTAATAAATCCTTGTTCAGAAACTAATACTATAAATTCTAAAGCAGTACATTAATAACTGTAGCATTGCACTGTTCTTTTAAGTTATTAATATTAGTACATGTAATGAAGGGAAAATAAGTGAGAAAATGAAAATCATTAATAGAAAAACAGAAGAGAAGACCTGGTGGTAATAAGATGAAGCCTAACATTGATGTATTCTAGATAAAAAAGAAAAAATGTGTTGAATAAAAATATAGACATAACAAAATTCTAAAAATGCATCAAATTATAGCTTAAAAATGTCTAAAAGAAATAGTAACCTGTAGATTTGATCAACAAAGCTTTGAAATTTAAGCTGAAAACACAAATGCCATGAATCTAGAAACTAAGCTCTACATTAAAAGGATTATGCACAAATTAAATACATATCTTTATTGCCTTATTGTTCCATGCAAGATTATAACAAAGATTAATTTCTTTGTATAGAAAAGCAAGACAGGTTTGCAATATGTGTCTACTTGAATCAACATAATTTATTTCAAGCTCCAGTCATATTGTTTCATGTATTAAGTCAGCAATACCCTTCATTTATCTAAAGAAGGACATATTTAGAGCTTTTGATTTTGCATTAAGTTACTTTTGGCCAGTTGCCTTCTCAGCCACTTGCAGGCAAGATGTCAATAAACCTTATGTCAATAAAAAGTGTATTGTTCTGATATATTCAGTCATTAATCACATGTGTCTGTCAGAGCTACCAAAAGTTTTATGATGAGCAGTTATTTATCCTTAAGTATCCAATACCGGATTCTCATTTAAAAATTATACTTTGTTTTAATTTTTTTTTCCTCTGTAAACTTTTGGAACCTTGTATGAATGTAAAATAAAACATACAGTAGGGCTCTGATTCTCAGTAATCCAAGTCCTGCAGTGGGGCAGGAAAGGATTGGCATAGATATTTGGAGAGTATTAAGTTGTCTTAGTCCATCTTTGTTCCCTGCAATATAGATGCATCCTTCCCACTACCAAAGTAGTTCTGAGGAAGCTCAGAACTGCTCCATCTTACTACCTGTATTTCACAGCCTCTTGAAGGCCTTTGGAAGAGGAATATTGTGGTTGTGTTATTCGTCACTCAGCACACCCTCCTCCTCCCAAATGTTATGGCCAGGAATTAGGACCTGTTTAGAGATCTGAGGTAGAAATGTTATTTTCAGGGCATATTTTCTCCTTATTTAGAAGGGTCTCCTCTGCTGCAAGACAGTAGAAATGGGACCTTTCTGTAACTGAGAATAATCCTTATCTTTTATAAAACCATGATTTTTTTTTTTAAATTTAGCTTTTTTTTTTGGTAGCTTCTATTTTTGATGAGAGCTTTAAAGGAAGCATTCTTGCTTCTTGAGATTTCTTAGAAAATGTGTAGTATCTAGGTAATGTATGCATAAGCTAGCCATTTTGAGAAGTGTTTAACAAGGCTAAAAAGGTCCCAGTAATATTCTGAACATAAATCTGTTGATACTTAGCTTGATGGAACTGAGAACAACATAAAAATTAGAGATGGAATTAGAAATTCTGGAATTTATTCCAAGTACGACCTGGTCTATGACACTGTATTATGCTATTGCTGCTTTGAAATTCTAAGCCAGCTAGTTTTTGTCTTATTGGCTTTTTTTCCACTCATAAAAATGTTCCGGATGTGTTACACTGATCGAATTCCTCTGTTTAATCTTGTGAAAAACCTGAAAATAAAGATGTCAAGAAAATAAGATGGGGATTTAGTTCTGCAACTTAAAAAAATTATGGTTACCTGTGCTCCCACGAAGAATGGTTTTGCATTAATTGAGTGCCTGTAGCAATTACTTTTATAACAACCCTGAGATCCACTGGACCACAGCACAGATCCAGAACACGCAGCAGAACACTAACAACTACAGTAATTGTTACAACAACTATGAATTGATAATAGTTGTAGAAAGAAAGATTTCTGCAAAATGCCATCAGTGTGTCTTGCATCTTTAGATGAACGGGTAATGCAGTCTCACCACTGAGACTATGAAAAGATCAGCCACATCTTCTTGGATAAAAAGAGAACAGGTTCTATCAAATGTTCCAACAATGCTTCCAACAATTTATTTCATATAGGTCACTGAAAACCCATCACATGGTAACAATTTTTGGTCACTACTGACCTGGCCTGGATGCGAACTGGTGACCTAGAGATGAAAGGCTCTGTATCCTATTACCAACCCCTTGAGCTATCCAGTCCCCCTGGAAGGTTTTTTAAGAAAAGAAGAAAAGAAAATTAAAACTTTTAGAAGTTGTTTCTTGTTTGCATCTTGGTTTTGTTTGACGTTTTTCTCCCCACCAGTGTTGAGCCTTTCCCCTATCATATTTATAATGTAAAGCTGCATTTTTACACTCTGGTCAGATGCTCGGCTGACTGTAAAGTCCACCTTAGGAAGAAGTCTTTAATTTCTTCAACACATACAGTTGGAGGTAATTGCTTTAACAGCATTTTTCTGGTTTACTTTTTTTTTGGTATTTGCTTTGGGAATTAGCTGAGAGCTGTCAAGATAACCACGACGTTAACTTACATAATATATATCCAAGATAGCACCCATACATACACAGACAACACCTACACACATAAGTTACAGCAAATGGAGAGAAGAAAGGGAGAGCCGATTGAAAAGTGAATCGAATGCAGAAAAGAGATCAATTAGCATTTCTTAATGAGTTAATTTAGGAAATGAAAATTGTCATCCTCATCTTGTTGGAAAAAGTCTGTAGAAAATGAAAAGAAAATATTGGCAACTAAAGCTCTTATTTTGGCTTGTTCCTTAAGTCTAGATCAGATATATGTGATTCAAAATGTATTTTTTATTTTAAAAGGTCTGTTCTTATTTTCTGTTATTTCTTCATACAGAATATAATGCCAGTAAATTGGAAAAAGATGTTTGCATAATTGTTTGTTTGGTTTTGTAGATTACCTATGTATTTCCTCAAGGCTGGGATGTTGTTGGTCAGGCTGACTCCAGTGAGTAAGCTGCAAAAGCCCAAGTTGATTCTGCTTGTTCACCTTCCTATAGTTTCAGGTAGGTGGAACAGCAATAAGAGCAAGTGAGAAGCAACACCTGATACCTACAAAGACAAAGGGTCTCTAGACTATTTTTCATTTCAGTTCATATTCATCCAGGAATAAAAAACTGTCGTGTTTCCTCTAGAACAAAGCAGTCTTTCATATATAAGCACAATTTTTCATGCTTACATTTTCATAATATTTATCTTCCAACATCAGATTTTATACATAAGATAAAAGAATTACTGCAACACTAATTGTCTGTCCTATCTTCTGGCTGATATGACTTTATGTCAAGACAAAGTAGTAGTCCAGTTGTTCTTTTTTATTGCTGTTTATATCTTTTTTTGGGCAACTCTCCAAAAGAAAACAATAAAAACTAGAAAAAAAATCAGTTTTTCTATCAGACCTGTTCACATGTATAGAATGAGGATTGTGCAAAACACCAGCTTATCCCTGCTGTATGAGTAGAATATTAGCAAACTTTACTAGATTCAGCCTTGCTGTGAGAGACATACCTGAACACATAGTGAGATATAAATGTATTTTAGTTCCCACAGCAAAATATTTTCCATAGATCCTGGCACCTCAGCAGCCACAGACTTTATAGCAATTTCTACCTTGGAGCTCAGTAATCAGGGCCTCCTGAAATCTGTAAAGAAACCATGAAAAATCTCCTTATCCACTTTCCCCATAACTGTCACAGACTCTGTGAAGAAGTTCCAAACTGTGTTCCTGGTGTAAATGAGGAGGAAGTTACCATCTTTGGCATGGAAGAGAAGATTATAGGATTGTGTCCAGAACATTCTTCCCACTTGAAATGAAAAGTTGCCTCCACTTTGGAAGGTGTCACCTTCATAATTTTATGATTAAACAGGAAAAGTTCCCAAAGAGCTGCCAGAGAGACCATTTGCACTGACAGTTGAAGAAGTGAGCAAGTAGACATTGGTTTAGATTCTTGGTACATCACATAGGTAAGATTGCTGGAATGAGCAGGAGGTGAGCTGTGAGTGGACAGGAATGGAGGTGCAGGTGACATACATGATCTGAGTTCAGCATGTTCTCATAGTGAAGGACTTGGAAGACAACACACAAGGAAGGCTAGAAGATGCTGAAACCACACTGATTTGACTAAGTGGGTAACAAGTAACAGACAGGTGTATTCTCTCAAACGGTGGAACAGTTGAGGCAAGGGAGCAAAAGACTTAAAGAATACACTGACTTTCCCAGTCAGGGGATCAAAAGAGCATCTGAGGCAGACCATGAAGAAAGCCCATCCCTGAATCAAAAAGATTACCGCTATGGGTAATGATGCTGTAATAATGGCTTCCTGTTCTCCCTGGCACTAAAGTGATGATGGAAACTGCCTTTCTCTAAAGTTAGAGGAGCCACTTCTACAAATCTACACAGCAGAGAGTCAGTGGGATTGGAGGAAATAGTTATAAGGCTTAATTTAAGAGTTTCTGTTACAAAAGCAAGGGAGGTACTGGACCTGTGAGCCAGCAGACTGAATACAAACACTGCTCAGTGCAAAGGATTAAGACCGATCCTCAGCAGAGGCTCTGGGATCTCTCCCACAGTTGCTTAGTGTGAGGTTTGGAGATGCCCATGAAGGAAGATAACTGAAGATGCAATTCAAGAAAAATATTCCCACATGAGATATCCTGTCTCATCTGAGTGTATGGAGTTTGATGGAAGAGGGATGCCATGTATGGCTATATAAGGATTAAAAGTTCATTATGTTGAAGCGATAAAGTATATGTGCATTGCCACAGCAGTAATGTAGATGGGAACTTTTATTCATAGATAATAAAGAAAATTTATCCTGTTTTTTCAATGTGTATAACAGGTAATAAAATATATGGGACAATGCAGTCTAGCTGATGATGACAGAATGGGAAAGGAGGAAAGATAGCAAAGGAACTGAGAGAGGCTGTAATAATTCTTTTACCTTTAAACTACATATTTTCTCATTGAGTAGCTTGGAATGGGTACACTGGGAAGAAGCATGCTGCATATGCTTCATCAGCTATGAACCGGCTGTAGAAACAACAGAGGATGAGAATTAAATATATCTGTGAGAGAAAGACATGATAATTCCTCCCTAGATTAATGATTCTAGGGAGGAACTAGAAGAATTTTCAGATTCTAGGAATCTAAAAATGTAGATTAATCCAAGTAATTCAAGCCTTCTCATTTCAATTAATTACTCCTCTTTGTTTTATCCTGATGGATTTCTTGCAAGAAACTAACTTTCATAAATTTGTCCCACAAACAGAAATCAGGGTACTACACCGTGTTGGTATGAATGTGTGATCTATAATTCACTAATTATATTCCATTGTTCCAGTGTTTGCCTCACTGCAAAAAGAAAATTCCCAACCTAAACAAAAAAATCCCCACCAAAATGAAAATCAAATGCCCCCACCCCTCCAAATTAAAAACATAAAAATGCAAACTTCCTTAGAACCTCTTATATTAAATAAGAATTTCCCATAACCCAACTTATGTCTGTTGTCTTGTTACCACTGGGCACATCTAAGAAAAGTCTGGCTTTTTCTTTTATCTGTCTTCCTACTAAAATTAGAATAATTTTATGGATTTGCCTTTAAGAAGTGCATAGTAAAAGAACTAGTTGCCACCTTTGCTACACATTTTGTCTTAATGCTATGTACATATATATAATTTGTCCTTAACTACATGATATATGATTATGTAAGGCCAGAATTAAATAACATTTGGAAAAATGTTTAGAAAAGTTATAAGAAAATTGAAAAATAAAACTAGAATCTTATTCTAGCAAATTAATGTTTGGCCTTAAGTCACGATCACTAAAAATTAGTAAGTTGAAAGTTTGTAGAAGTAAATTATGATAGTGGGACTATACTATTCTTTAAATTAATTTTAAAAAAATGCACAAAAGATAATATCCTGAAATAAATAATGAATGCATTTTGTAAGTGTTAGAACTGGCATGAGAAGCATCTCGTATGAATCAATTGAAAAAAATTATTTATGACCAGGTCTTCATTTTTTAGTAAAATAAAGATTACATTGGGAATACATAGGGAAGATTATTTGAAAACTACATGGGAATACTCAGGGAAGATTATTTGAAAACTACAATTTAAAGCAGTGATTGTAAAGAAAAAGTTGTATTTAACTGAGAGTATGCAAAGGCAGGCATGTGGAAAGAACCAAAGAGACCTGACAAGGAGTTACAAGTAAATCTTAATCTGAACAGTAATGAACAAATAAAGATGAAGTAAGAGATAAAAAATCTCAGCAAAAAAGAAAATCACTCCCTTAACAAGCCAATTACTGTATTTTGTACTTGGGACTGTACAAATGCACCTGACTGAAGAATGCTGTGAATTTTATCTTCAAAGAAAGCAAAATACTTCCTCAAACATTCAATGCACAAATTATTTTTATAACACTTTGTGCTGAAGAAATTTCATGCTATTGGGTGGTGGGTTCATATTTTGGAATGCTACCGCTGTTAGCAGATAGTTTCAACTAGATAATTCTGCAGTTCTGTTGAAGTTTTTATAAGAAAATACAACTTGGTTAAAGTAGAAACACAAGCACTTGTTATTCACATAACAGTCTATTAAAAGCAAGCTATGTTTTTGGATTTAATAAAAGACTGGAGGTTCTGGAGCAGCCTGATTCTGTTTTTCACCAGAAATCAAGTGTACTACAAAGTACTTCTGAAGAAAACACAGAAGACATAATTTAACATACTGTATGATAAAGTACAATAATTATCTGCCAAGCAATAGATCACATGACTCCCTTTGTCTGAGAAGACCTGGTAAATATCGTAAAGAAACATGAGCATGAAAACAGAGCTGAATTACTTGATGTGGGAACAGTATCTTTGTATTTCACAGAATACAGTGAAAACACCCCAACTTTTTGCCATTCCTGTTGCATTAATGAAATGTTATTGACCTTTACATGCCCTGTAACATTCCCAATTAAAATGCAAACCATATTATGTATCCCATTCAAATTTCATTAAATTTTGATTCTAAAAGTAAGGATTTTCTTTAAGATACAACAAATGCAAATCTGGAAAAAAATCATATCAGTTTCAATTATATAATATACTTCAATAGTCCTCTTCTAATTGTAGAATTATAATTAAAAAAACCTAGGATATTTTCTGCATGATTTATGAACATCTATACACAGAGTCTTCTGACACCAAAGTTTGTAAAGTTTTGTCTTTCAGGAGACATAACACGTCTCATAGACTCCTTAAGACTCAAAGGTAATGACTAAGATCACAGTCCTCAAAAAATCCTTGAAAGGTCAACATCTTTAGATCAACAAAATATATTCCTGTCTTTTTAAGAGAAACTTGCAGAAAATAGCAAATACACTTTCTTGAGAGTGAATACATAATCCTTAACTGTGAGACAGGATGATAAATTTACACTGAACACAGTTTATGTTGATATATCATTTACACTGAAGCTATAAAAACTCCTGCACTAATGATACCCTCTTCAGCTGGTGCTTGCAAGGGCTGTAGTTCTAAGAAGTGGATTTTTCTAGTTATTATAATGAATGCAGAATATTTACGTCACAAACATGTCCCCTGCAGGACGTTTCTAAACCCTAAGGAAGATAATACTGTTACTGGCATTTTATCAAAATCATAGAAACTAGTTTCCAACACAGGCCAAAGGATACTAACTTCAGATTCCAAGAAAGGATTATATATGTTATATGTTGTTTCATGTTGTCTGTATACACTTGGAGTGATTTACTTAATGTAACATATAGGGGGTATAAAATTATGCAAAAATGTATACTGCAATTATATAAATATCTATAGTTGTGACTGTTCAGATCACAGTGTTTTGGTGTGGGCTTAATGTATTAAGAGTAATGTGCAAAACTTTCTACAGGATATTTTTTAATATATATAGCTATAAATTGAGTAACAGGGTAAAGCGTGGATCTTTCCGAAACAATATAAAAGCCAGATTCAAATTTTTACAGAAAGCTAATTTTTATCTCAGTTAAAAAAGCAACTAAAAATATTAAAAATAGCTTAGGTACCTTCTCCTGCAAAAAGAAGAAACTCTAAGTAACAATACTGATATTCTCAAAAGTTTTCATGTTGTTTCTATAACATAAAAAATTTCAAAGCATTATTTCCAAAGATTTAAAGTGATTTAGAAGGAGTGTAGGGTGAATATTGTATTATTTTGCTGGTACTGGGATTCTCAAATATGATTGTCTCTCCTTCTAGCCCTAAAATATACAATGTGATTAGTCAGACTGTACTCATTAAGGGTAGAAAAGGGGAAATACTGTACCCATAATACAGATAAGGGGAGGAACCAGGGGTCCACCCCATCCAAGCTGAAAGGTTATCCTATACGAAATAGAAATATATAGCCTGTTATTAGTTGTGAATCTGTAATGACAGACACTTGATGATATGTTTTATAACTCAACTATATGAGAAATGTTTCTTTTCTACTAATGAAAGTTTGAGTACTCTTGAAAATGACTCATTATAACTTTCCTTATAAGGAAATCTAAGGAATAGCCATTGAATTTTACAGGCTATTTAAGACATCAAATACTTTAATTTAGTTTTACAAGTTATGAAATCGGACTGGAAATTTGAAATACAGTAAATGTTTAAAGCCATCAGCCAGAAATATGCATAAGGCATGCAAAACTGAAAGTGCAAGTGGATTTCAGATTGTTTGCTGCCTTCTACTATTTCTCTAATAAATAAATCAAGCACGGCATGACATGCTTTATTTTGTGAAATTAGACATAAATGCATGCTTTATTGTCACTTAATTCTCTAACTCAGCAAAGCAATGTATACTCAGTATTCTACATTTACAGGTAGCATACCAATTCAGGACTAGCGCAAAAGCATTATATTGCAAGTACTAGGAAGCTAAACAAAAAGCGATGGGTATATTCAAATCTCAGTTTGCAGCTACTTCTGCTTAATACATACACTAATTGAGATGAGAATATAAACCCTATGACAGAAATTTAAATTAAATTAAAACAATTCTTTACTTTGCCTTCCAGCATCTGGATGGAGTTTGTTTTGAAATTCACTATAGAAAGTATTAAAATATTTTAGACTTCAGTATACTAGAGATATACTAAATGACTTTAATATGGACAAAATTCACTTCTGTGCTTAAGGCAAGCACAGGCTATGGATTACTTGTACCCTTTTTTGGTGCAAAAGATTCATATAGCTTATATTCACTTTGGAAAGAGAATTTATCCCATTTATGAAGCATAATTATAAAATTAAGTTTAAGCATAATTATAAAATTTATAAAATTATAAAGTTGTAACTACAGAGTATAGCTGTAGACTTCTAAGAATGTAACTTAAAATATGAATTATATTTCATATTTTGGGATAACAGAATAGTCATCAGTATTTACTGACTGTGTAAAATGCTGTGTTCTTCCAATTCCCTAGAAGGGTAAACTTATATAAGAAAAACATTGATTGATTTAAAGTAGTTGAGAACTTGGCAGATTGTTTTACAAAATAATGCAGATCTTTTTATATACACGGATTTATGTGGAATACTTAAGATATTTAATATTTTCAAGGCAAAATTTGCACAGTTCTGAACATGGAGTAAACATTAAAATTTAAATACATGCTGAATAAAAAGTCAGCTTGTTTTATCACAGTTCAGCATAGGTATGAGCAATATAAGAAAACAAAAAGGGATGATTTATTTTTACTTTCTGCAGGCAGAAAAAAATCTTTTTATGAATTCTTATGCAATGAACTCAGTTTCTGAGAAGACTGCAATCTGATTATAGTCTAACCATGAGCTGGTCAATTATTTATTATTTGAATCTTTTTACTGTTCGTGAGTCATTCATAAGGTATGCCAACAACTGTCAGTGAGCTGTGATGAATACTTCTCAAGTACTTTGGAAAAAAACATTTTCAGAAGTTCATGTAACTAATAGTAAATATAAGGCCTATGTAATTGGCCAGTCAAATTTGCTAAGTGACTGGAATCAGGCACTTCATTGACTGTCATTAATATTGGAGGACAGAGCTGAAACCTTTTTGCTTTTCCAAGCTTGTCTGTGATTCCTGCACAGTAAATTGCTCATGAATTATTCATGTTCTGTAGCTGAAATTCTATCATATGGTTGGGCTTCTGGCATAATTTCATAGTTATTCAGTGAGACATAAGGGAAAGCAGTAAATAGATTTCTAATAACAGGTACTTTTCTTTGAGCATGAATATCTTAAATTTTTAAGAGGAAACTTTACTAAGGCAATCACATAAGAATACAGAAAAATTGAATAAAACATTTGGCAATCAATTTTGATATTTTCTTTCTAGAAATGACCTTTTTTTCCAATATAATTTTTAGAGCTGCTTTTTTTTTTTCTTCCTATGTAATGTCTATACTGGTCTCCCAGTCCTCCTGCAGCTGACCAGAACGTTATTAAAAAAGTAAACCTGACAGCAGTTTCATGACATTTCTCTGCACAAAACCACATACATTTTTCTGAATGTTCATGAACAGTATGTACAAAGACAGACAAAGAAAATGGCTAAATCAAATAGTGGTAAATTCTGTAACACTTGACCAGCTCTTACCCTGCTGAATTCATGAGTGTCAAATAAGGAGAAAACTGTTAGAAGTCAATTTGCTGTATGAAGTTGAAATTTATTAATCTAGTAATCATTGGTTAGTGATATATTTTCTGCTGCATTCTGAAGTAGAGATAAGTAGTCTACTGAATACAATTCAAGGAAAAGAATTTGAAGTTTAGATTTCTTTCTGAAGACAGTATATTCCAACCTATTCCACTGGTTTATAATTGACTAGAAATTCATTATTGCATTGTTTCCTCTTATGTTTCCAAGAAGCAGGAAAAAGCATTTTCTTAAAACATATTTCATTGACATGCATATAGAGTTAGTTTGTATTCAGTGGCTTTAAGGAACAGAAGGTATAAACAAATGGAAAAATAAGTTAAAATGCCTTCTTAAGTGAGATGAATAGTAAGCAGGGCCTCTAAATTACTCAGAGTAGTAAGAAATGACCTTATATACATTGTATTGAATATTGAATAGAGATTAGTTAAAATAAAAAAAAGCATTTACCTTATAAAGAGAATAATTTCATAGAGCAATCAAATAACTTGATTTGTTTTTTTAAGTCAGCCAAACTCAGAAATAGATTTAAACTACTAGTGGGTATGAATATATCTGTAATACCATCTAGTAAAATTCAGCGGGGTTAGACTAAAGGGGATTTATCAAATATAAAAAAAAATTTAAAAAATTCAAATTTTAACAGACAATATCTTCAACGGATGCTAAATTAGATTCCTGTATCAATATTGTAATATGTTTATAAGTAAAAAATTAATATAGTTTTGTTACTTTTTTTCATTATTTAGAGTCTGTTAAATGAGTTCATAGTTGGTAATTTCAAAGACTTTTATGAAAAACTCCTGAGATTGGCTAGAAAGTAAAGTAACCTCTTAATGAATGTAACTTCTATGTGACACTGCATATGGATTTAGGTGAATTGATGAAGCTTTTTGCTTATCTGTTAGTAAAAGATATGCGATAAAAAGATAGTGCAGCCTTTCTGCATGGACTTTTCATTCCTGATTCTGCATGCATGTACTCCTTCTATGCATGCATAGTTTCAGATTCTTTCATGTTGTCTTACCCTCATGCCTTCAAATCGTGACAAAGCTCTTAGAGGTCTCAAAGCTCTTAGTGTCCTAAGGGACTTAATGGCACCAAGTTCAGAGTAACCCAATGCATTTGCTGTTAAGCTAACCAAAGAGACCTATATGAAAACAGGAAAGTAAAAATTATTATATTGTACATACTACTTTACGTACCATAGATGTGAGATATACACTTCTTTAGAAGATTCTAACTTTGGACCACTTTCTTCAGGAATAGGGAGTCTTTCAAAAGGAAAAAAAAAAGAAGAAAAAAGTAATATGAAAGAAGAAGAGGTAAATAAAAAAATAGCATAAGATAACTAATATCTGGAAACATTAATACTTCTGAATTTCATATTTTGCTAGTGATTTGTGAGCATTTAAAACAACAAAAAGCAAATTAAATTAATCTCTCCTTTTTACCAATTTAGGTATTGCTCTTCCATTTTCTTTTTTTTTACAGTTCTGTTGGGATCAATAATTATGGTTGATAATGTCCATTTGGTTGCCCACAACTGAAAGGAAAGTGATTGAAGATTGGGTTGAACTAACAGGTGGGTCACAGAGCAATATTGCTCCTCTGGAAATTGGTAGAAAGGATTCATTTTTCTATAATCAGTTACACTGATTAATCCTTTTGCCCTACTGCTGAATTTATGTGCTTTACAAGCTTAACATTGACCTGGATTATGTTGTTTCTAAGACTTACAAGAACAGTTCCATAGGTGGCAGAATTCGACAAGCCTTTAAATATTCCATGTCCCTATGTTACCTCAGTGCAAAATACCACATTGTCCGCATTTGCTATGGCTCCTGTCCAAAATATTACCTTCTGTTTGTTTCCCATTTCCCCTAAATGTTCCTGCATTATGCTGTTCTAATTCCTTAACTACTTATTGGGCCAAAAATAGCATAATATTCTCATGTACTCTTTCATTATAAGAAAAAATATATCAGGTAAAGAGAACTCTACGACAGTGCTTTTTATGAACCATATTTCAAACCAAGCATTATATGTGAAATCTTTAGCTTTTCTGTACTTGTCAATCCTAAGCTCTAGCAACCCACAAATCTGGGTTCTGACAAAATCTGAATTTCTTTCTCCAGCGTATTCCTCATACTACTAAAAACTTTCAAGCTGCTGTGATCTGAAGCAAAATTAAAGAAAATATCTTTGTAAAAAATGTGTAAATCCAAGATTTGATCACGAGCTTATTGAGACACTTGAATACATACTACACCTTCACAATATGTATTCAAATTTTCACATTCACAAGATGGCCGTTTGCAATATTATGATTTAAATAAGGTCAAATATTAGAAAAAATTAGTTTAGAAAAGGAACAGCTGCTTCTGCTTGCATGCTTCTTCAAGCTTTTTTGTTGTAGGTGCCATTTTGAGAAGAATTTCAATACTAGAGAACCCAAGAGTGGGTCTTTCTTTGTATGAACATAGCTACCTGTAGCTCTATATGTGGGGTTGAATCCTAGATATACTTAAACCATAATGTACACATATCAAAAAGGTTGTAGGCACCCATCACAAAACAAAGCTGAAGAAAACTAATTGCTCTGATTAGCCCATGTATGCTGGGAACACAATCAGAAACTTTTGGCAATTCATTGGCAAAATAAATGCTTATAAAATTCCCTTTTTACCTATTCCGTGTCTGTTTCTAGTTCATTTAAACTGGGACAAAAATAATCTTAATTTTAAAACCAAGCTTGTTCAATATTTGGGTTTTGTGTATGTTTTGCCAGAAATTACTGTCTTAAAAATATAGTGACTGGCTGTGGGTTTTTAACTATGTAAAACATAGTACTTGCATTCCTGAGCATTGGAGGTTTTCTCAAAAGGGTATACTTAGGATAGTATTATGTGTGTAGGATATCTGGTGGACCAGACATCCATCTAAATGCTGCATTCAACTTAGACCACAGCAGGAGGGATGGTGGGTCTGAAGGTGGAATGAGCAGACCAGGCCAGAATGGAGGACAGCATGGCCTCTTTCAACAGCAGTGCTGGGATAAACCCTTTAACTGCTTGTGGGGCTACCAAGTGAGGTCCTTCTGCTAGCAGGAGAACTTCCAGTCTTTCCTAACTCTGTGGTATAGCAAGGCAGTGCTGCAAGTATAAAGTGAAAGACAGAAGTATGGCTTTTCTAGCTACCTTACTTTTTAAAGTGAAAAGTAAACTAGTTGGCACTAATAGATATTATGGTTGCAAAGAGAGTAAATTTAAAAATAATCAGATAAATATAAAAGTATCGCCTAGGAAATACACTACATACAAATACACTACATACATCAACAATCAGAAAGTCCAGCCAGCACCAGGCATTAGTAAAGTATGTTTGGTAGCCGTAGGCCACCCACTTCAGCAGCATTTCCAGTATGAAGATGTAAGTGAAGACCTTGTCAGCATATTCCAGCATGGTCTTGATAGTTTTACGTTGTTCAATATATATGTCTTCAAAAGCCTGTGAGTATAAACATTCAAAGTTATGTTATTTTTTGTTACTGGTTGCAACAAAGCAAACCAAAAAAAGGCAACAAAAAAAAGGAAACAATCTTCAAGAAAATGCATGGATTTGTCACTTCTATCCAATGCTTCTTTTTCTGCTAACCTCCATATATACCTGTTTCCTCCTATGGAACTATATTTCCAGCTCACAGGAGAAAGAAGCAGATATTACACAGCAACCACTCCACTGGGCACAGATTTTTATTTATTTATTTATTTATTGCTGATGGTGAATTATTCTCTCAGATCATTTTCTGTACTGAAAAATAGCATTGATTCTGCAAAGTGTTGTGCCTGAACTGAATTCTACTCAGATCATTTGGTTTGTATGTAGGTAGACCCAATTTCAAAATCCAGGGCCATAGTTATTAAAATTTTCAGGAAAATGACAAGTCATTGACCTTTTGTTTTTATGTCCTGTTGCTGTTTGAAAATTTTAAGTTATAAATCACAGAATAACTTCTTCCTTTCTTAAAAGAAATTATTTAAATCAAATACCTGCTTCACTGTTTGTTCACATTTTATGAGATACATAAAATTTCTGAGCTCTGGTCAATGTTATTTATACTTTTTGTGTTCTCATTTTTAGGCATTTGAAAAAACAAATAGCTTCTGATTTTCATAAGTTTTTTCTGTCTCTAAAATATTTTTCCTTTAATTTCTTTCAAATTTCAGTTACACTATTATTTCTTATGCAGAATGACTGATTTCATCAGATTGAAAGAATTGGAATGATATGTCAGCTTGGAAAGATTTGGATATTTATTGGTACTAACATTTATTTTTACTCAGCCTGCTTCTGAATCACTTTACATCTGTCAGTTCAAATGATTAGTGTTTGTATATCAATCATAAAGCTAACAACTTTAATCCAGTAATTCTGGATGCTTAGATCAGGCAGAAGTCAGGGGTACCTGACACTCATATGGGTTCACTAAAAACTTTATCTCACAGAACTGGGAAGTAGACAGATATAATTTCCTTTGTATAGGTGGGAGTGTGCCAAAGGCTGAGCCAGCAGTGCTCCTGGCAGCTGGAAGTATGTTGGCTCCCCAAGCGCCCCTGGGGTAGGGGTTTGGAGGCAGTTTGCAGTCTCTCTGTGTCTGCCAGATTTCCTGGCTGTGGTGACAGTGAGATTTGTCTGGAGCACAGCCTTGGGGTGAACATTGGGATATAGTTCTGGCAGATCCAAAGAAACTTTTTCACTATCACAAAATAATTTGAAAGGAGAGCTGGATCTCACATCTCCAGAGACTTGGGTTAATCCATGGTCTGCAAACCCGTTTCACAAAAGGGTTTTGTGGATGACACACCTTATGTTCACAAGCATGAGGTGCCAAAACCATGGGATCTTGTCTGAAACTTCCTCTAAATATAGTGACAGAAATTCACCTTTACCAGATCTTTCTAGTACTTTTCTCTCATTTAAATTCTTGTCAGTGAAGATTTTCTACACTTGGTTACAATGAATCAAAATTCAGTAGTGTAGACGCGAATTTTTTGTTATTCAGATGGCTTTAAATGACAGGGAAGGTGTCACGTGGTGTTGAGTAAGAGTTGTTTTTTTGATGGATGCCTTGATATTAGACCAAACAAAAGCAGAATAATTCTTAGAGATATAACTGGAACTAGGGTAGGTATAATCATAAGCTGCTAACCATCAACAGTATTTTAAAGTGTTGGGAATGGTCTAAAGAGTTTATAATACAATTTTGCAACACAATATTTTTATTATGTAGGAAGTTCAGTAACTTGACAAAGGGTAATTGCATCTATCAGGGTAGATGCTGGATATACTCTACATTATCTCAGAGCAAGTAGTTCGCCTAAGAAACATTACCTCAGTATATATCCAGGCTCACCTATATATCACAATCCATCTCCAATTTCTTTATTCCTTTTCATTATTTTTATTTTTGAAATCACATATTATTGGTATGTTTTGTTTCATTTATTGTTACAGACTGATATTATGGTTGGCTTCTTTTTCTTACATATTTGTTAAAGCAAATTCATGTTCTTACAGATGTCCCTCTAGTCTACATGAGTCAGTAGAAGCTAAATTGCAAGTCTAAGTAATATATTCTTAGTCTTAGAAAGGAATCATTAAAAATACACAGTCTTGATCTTTCTGTTCTAGCACATAACATTCATAAGACTGCATAAGCAAGCCCTGGCTCTTGCAAGCTATGGTGAACAGTTTATGCCATTACAGTTTAGTTCCAAACTCTTCAACAGTGACAGTTCTTTTCCCTGAGTTACACCAGTAAACACCACTGAAACAAGAGAGGAAATTCTAATAACAAAGTTAAAAATGTTCTCTTCTTCACATGTGGTTTGTCTCTCTGCCTCAGGTATAGCATGGTCACCTTCAGCAATGAACTTAGGCTTTCTCTAATCATTTACACCCATTCTTTTTTTCTACATATTGTTGAGAAGAGACTTTTTAGCCATTTTTTCAAAGGTCTGACTAAAATTTAGTCCTGTCATTTGAAGACATAGAACTGTGTAAAGTTAGAACAATGAAGACCCAACTTTTAAGGAGTTTTCTGATAACATTGAGACATTCTGTTTATATTTTACTTACCAGAGCTCCACTGCTGAGGAGAATCATAAAGACAATGAAAGTCTCAAACCAGTTGTGTTCGACAATCCTGAAGCAGGTTTTTCTAAGGTTCCACCACTGCTTTCCTCTCCCTTCTTCTATACTTACTTGACAGCACTTGAACCTTCTGACACAGCCTTTAGAACAGTGTGTGTAATGAGAGAGAAAAAAGAGATTTTTGTTTTGGTTATGCATTTTGGTTATGCATTATACAATGCTATTTTGCAGAAGCTGTGCTTTTTAGTAAAAACCCAATAGATTTTCAGCTAGATGACCTTCTCATCCAAATATCATGTAGGTTTATGTAGTAAGATATGGGCAAGTGATATTAAATTGTACCCTCTTTTGTTCAGGATGCTCAATTCAGACAATGTTGCATTCGTTTCATGAAAAAAATCTAAGCCTCTTAGCTGAGTTCTGGGCTTTTCTGTACCAGCTAACTTCTCAAACTTGTGCCCCCAATTTATTTAAGCTTTTATGATTTCCTCCTGACTTTTGTTTCTTCTTTCTTTTATGTAGAAAAATACTAGTTAACAATAATGGTATTTTCCTTGCAAATTCTAGACTGTTACAGTAATACTTCTTGCAAGTTCAGTGCAAATTTCTAAAGAATGATCTGTTATCATGTCCAGAATTAACCCAACATGACTGTAGCATTTATTCTCCAATATCTAAATCTAACTGTTGCTTATAGACACCAGAAATGGTATTTGTATCCTTACATTGCTGTTTTAAACATATTTCTTTCCCCATCTTCTTCACATGCACACATCCGTAAGGTTTCTCAAAAGGAAATGTCACTGGAAAAACATTTATGACCAGATTCTGGTTTTATTGAACTAAGGGCCAATAGAAGGAAGAAAGGAGGAAAAGTGAAAGGTGAAAGAGTCTACCAGATGAGACTGTTCTTGCCCCAGGTGGCACACAAGGCTCTTCCTTCTTTTTTTTGTCAGTTTTGAGAAGGGTCATTTAGTGTTTTGCACAAGACCATCTAGGTGCAGTTTTTATTTATCACTCAACAGCTGTACCAGTCATGTATACTTTATAAAGCACTTTGACAGATATCCATGAAGAACATTTTAAAAATAGTGTTATTATCTAGGAGACTGTAACTAAACTCCAAGTACAGTAACTCATACTAAAATAAAACTTTCAATAATGTATTTTTTGTATTTTAAAAATAGTGATACATTTCTGATAAAATGTTTTCTTAATGGTTTATCTGATATATAGTATAATTGCGGTCTCAGTATCCATGTGATATATTATGGACTAAAAGTACTACTGCTAATAATCAAAGTTTAAACATTAACAAATGAGTAATGTGATCCATAAATCTTAATACTTAATTTAAATAGAAAATTATTCTATTAATAAGTATTATTAGTATTTTTGTTCCAAATACCTTCTGTGAAGCAGGCTTCTGGTTCCTGGGCTTCTTCAGGTTCAGCTTCTGGTTGTTCTTCTGCAGGAAGTCCAATATCAACTGTGCTACCTTCAGATGAACTAGATGAATTTAACTTCTGTAAAGGAAAGAAGCACCACAAATGCGCGGTAAACAATTTTAAGGCAAATATTATTTGATTCTGAAAAAAGTAAATAATTGGGCAATGTTTTTGAATGTTCTAGAATTCAACATAAGTAAATTGCTGATAAATATCTGTGAAATTTGTACAGTCTTTGGTTTTCCTTCTGCATTGAATGGATCTATTAAATAGAAGGTGTATCAGTGATAGATAAGACTTTAAACAAAATTGTGCTTTAAACTGAAAAATATGGGTGATGATGCTGAACCTGCAAAGATTTATGAGCACAACAAGCCAAAAGTGGTAATGATGTCTTGACCTACACAGAAATAATGAAGCTTAAGTAATTATACAGGAATCTGTAACGTCTACAGAAAATCAGGTAAGAGTCTAAAAATAACTACATAAATGAGATGGGAGCTCAGAGGAATGAGGGGAAAAAAGCAGAGAAGGCCATACTTCAGACGCAAGTAACAACTAAACTCTTACTAAAGCAGGGTTAGTAGTAAGTCAGAAGTGTCATAGTACTTTTTCAATGGGATAAAAGATAGCCCTGTTCCTATATGTAGCAGCACATCAACATAAAGTTTTTCTAAACTGAATCTATTTCTAAAAGGAATCAATTAGTCAGTCATAAACCAGCTTGTGTCACTCTGTTTGACTGCCTGCTCTATGATGGTTTGACTGACCAGCATTAAGGTAGTTGTGGGGAGAGTAGATGATTAACTAAGATGTTTTCCTCCAAAGAACCTTTGCTTAAATGTTTTATTTTGAAATTCTTTATGCTGGGGCAAGTTCATAGTGTGCTCAAATAAATTTTTAGAACCTCTCTTGTAACAACAGTTCCGAAGTGTGAGTCAAAGCCAAATTATAGAGGTTTTGGTTATAGTTAACAGGAAAAGAATTATTAATGCTTCAGATACTAACTGAAAATGGAAACAACACTGTCTCTGAAATAGCTTACTGGGGGAAGAGGCTGTTTTGTACAGGTCTCCTTTCTTGGGGGAGGATCTGAAGATTGCACTTAGCTTAACATTGGGTTTTTGTTGAGAGCACTAGATGGCTTATGCGCGCCAAAGGGGCAGTGGTAAAGAATTCAGTTACCCTAAAATTAGGTATCTGAAGTACTGCTAGTAATACAACAGAGGGAGGAAGGAGGGAAGATGAGTTATCCTATAAAGAAACTGCATTGTTACCAGAATGGAAACTAGCTAGTTCAAGGTTAAAGTTCCTTAAGTCAGAAAATTAATATTGTCAAGTGTCTAGAAAGGTAATTTTATAATTTGACTAAAATATCAACCAAGTACGTCACTGAGGTTGTAGTTTTGCAAATTTTGTTATTGAATCAATTTAAATTATTGTGTTAAAATAGCCACAGACAAAAAGTCACATAATGGAACAGGTAATAGCCTGTTTTTTAAATTTGTTTTTTAAATTTACAATTCCAAAAAAGGCTTAGATCTATAGCCTGCTTTGGCATTGCTTTAGAAACATTAGATATTTTCATCTATGATATTTTTGATATTTTTCAGTTTTAACAAGTAAATTTGAAGTATATGGAAAAGTTTATGGTTAAGACTTCTTTTTATGGGAATCTAGGTCTAGAAGAGCTGCCAGTTTTAAAACCTAAAAGAATTCCTGTGTCTAAAGGACATACATAAACTATATGCTCAGAAATGAAACCCCATAGAGGGGTATTTTTTAAGTGGCCAAGAGATGTATGACACTCCTCATTGGACTCTTGTTACAGGAGGCAAAGTTTCTGGTAGAATAACATTGTAGCTAAGGCACTGCCTTCTACTAGTTGTTGCAGCTATCATATGGACCATACAGTTTTTATGGATTAGTTTGGTCTCCCACTGCCTGGCCTCTTTAACCCTTTTGCACACTTTTGTTCATCAAGACCCTCCTTTATACATTCATTTACGCCCATCTACAAAGAAGTGTAAAAATAACAAATGATCAAGAATTGAATACATCGGCTTATAAAAACAAAACAAAACAACCCTCAACAAACAAACAACCCCCCTCCCTTCTCCCTCAAAACAAAACCCCTCAAAATATTAGAGAGAAATGCACAAAATATCTAAATACCTCTTTGCTTTCTTCAAGATCTGATTCACTACTAAACTCCTCTGTGTTCAGATTTTCAAAGTCGGATTCACCCACAGCAATGGGCACTGTCACAGTGAGGCTTGGGTTGTTTATGAATGACATGTAATCACTTTCATCAATTATGTATTTTTCCACACTGCTGCCTGTGCCTATACCACTGGTGGTTCCATTCGCATCTTTAATATAATCATGATCCTTGCTCAGTTCCACAGTTGTATGGTTAGAAATACAGCTATTTTTGTTGTTCAGATCTTCAAGTGGCTTGATTTCATCTAAAGCTTTTTGTTTTTTGACAAAAGCTTTTTGGATGAATTCACGTGCTTTTCTTTTCACATAATCTATGCCTTTCTGCATTCTTGCTACAGCAATTT
Organism: Corapipo altera; assembly: GCF_003945725.1. Classification (NCBI taxonomy): domain Eukaryota; kingdom Metazoa; phylum Chordata; class Aves; order Passeriformes; family Pipridae; genus Corapipo; species Corapipo altera. The sequence continues at coordinate 15,858,321 of NW_020884877.1, read as the reverse complement.
GGAGATTATTCATTTCATTATCATCATCTGTCACAGCAAGGTTGTCCGCACTAAATGAACTCAAGAGCAAGGCCAAAAATAGGTTCAGTACCTGCAGAAAGATAAAAAAAAAAAGAAAAGAAAAAAAAAAGGATGTTCTAGACTTTATCCCAACAAATAACATTTATTTTATTAAAAATGTCATATTAGTGACTTCAAAGACTGAGATCTCAATAATTCACCATAAACAAAAAAGCACCCTCAAAATTTTTTCTCTTCTCCACAAAAAACCAAGCTTATTTAATTTAGCTTAGGTCCTGCTCATCATTCAAAAAATATTCCTACAGCTGACTAATATCTATAAATGTGTCTTTAAATCCCCACAGTAAATAAATATTTTGGTGCCAAGTCTTATAATCTAAAAATGAAGAGATCAGATTTGCTATTCAACATCATTAAAAAGTTTAATCTATTCCATCACACAGTAGAAATTAGATATTTAGGTGACTAATCATATGGGATCAATAATAAAAAAATCCACAGCGAACAGGTTATAAAGAGTGGAAAATCTAAAATTATTTGTGGTACAAAATATTTACAAAGAGCCAAAAGACAAATTAGTCACATTTTTGAGTGCTCACTCTAACATTCTCAGGATTTTGATATTGCAAAATACTTTGTTCTCTATCCAAAAAAGCTCTTAAGTTTGACTTTAGGCATTGCTTGAAACCACCTGCTTAAGTGCTTCTTTGAAGCAGTGCCAGAGCACCTAGTTCACTTCAGGACTGAGACCTCTCTATTGCCAAATAATTTTTTGCTAACGCTTTGATTACATACCACCAGGTTTCCAATCACCATGACCATCATGAAGACTGTAAGGCACATGGCTTGGCCAGCAACCTCCATGCAGTCCCACATCGTTTCTATCCATTCTCCACACAGCACTCGGAATACAATCAAAAAAGAGTGGAAAAAATCTTGCATGTGCCAGCGTGGAAGGACACAGTCACTTGCAATTTTGCAGACACATTCCTTGTAGTTTTTCCCAAACAGCTGCATCCCAACCACAGCGAAAATGAACACAATGATGGCCAGCACCAGGGTCAGATTGCCCAGAGCTCCCACAGAATTACCGATAATTTTTATCAACATATTTAGAGTTGGCCAAGATTTTGCCAATTTGAAAACTCGTAACTGGAAGAAAAGAAACATATTGTTAGGACAATCAGAAAGACACAAAGGTATTTTACAACTAATTTGTGGAAGGATATTACTGCAAAATATGCCCTGAGTATGACTGTTCAGATGGAATCATCTTGTCTAAAAGCATGCAGATGGAAGGTTCCCTTGAGAAAAATTTGTAAAGTTGGGGTTTGATACCCTCAAAGCATAGTTTTTATTGAAGTCCGAAGATGCTACTTGTCATACTAAATGAAACTTAAAATCTAGGATAAATCTGTTAAAATCATCTGGGCCATTTTTCAACTGGTATTTGTAGAGCATATCTATTCCTGTAATGCCAGTCAGAGCACAATATATCTAGAGAGTCAATTTATTTCTGCATAGCAGGATGTTTAAATTGTGTATGTACAATAGATACATGGGAAATAGGCCCAGGGCACCCACTGCTGTTTGTCTGGATCTCTATAAATTCCCACTGAAGACAGTAAGATACCACAATTAAGAAGGATTTGCACTTAAGAAGGATTTGCACTAATGAAAGTGACTTCAGGATCAGCATCATGGGAAACATCAAGAAAACTTTCAAGGCAAAAATAAAATCATTTTAATGAAGCCCCATTGAAAAATCAGTGCAATTGATGCATATTTACCAGTCTGAATGATCGAAGAACTGATAGTCCTTCCACATCTGCAAGACCAAGCTCGACCAAGCTAAGGGTTACAATAAAACCATCAAAAATATTCCAGCCTTCCTGGAAATAATAGTAAGGATCCATTGCAATTATCTTGAGAAACATTTCTGCTGTGAAGATTCCAGTGAAGACCTGTGTTCAAAGTGCAGTTTGTTATTTCATTGTGAAATATACTACTACAGATTTAGTTGTTGTCTAGGTTTTTCATTCAAGATAAATATCTGCAATGTCTTATCCAGAACTGATACTTAAAAATAGTTATGTTTACTGATTTATTATGCCCACCTTCCCTTAGCAAGTACCATAGAAACCAAGTCATTTTTCAATTAATTAAATTTTATACTATTCAAATTACATAAACTTCTCTTTTACAGCATTTATAATCCAATTTCAACTCTATCAGGATATGGACTTTCTCATGTACTGTACAAACAATACTCCAAATTTGATTTTCAGAATTTAAACCAGAATGCTTTCCAAGAAATTACACAGTATAACATCTTTCTTGGTATGCGAATTACAAATGAGGTCAAATCTGAGACTCCAGAGGGGCAGCTTTGCTGGTATAATCTGCCATTCAGTTCAACAGAGCTATGATTGTTTATACTAGATGAACAAATGGTACATTATAATCTATCTCAGTTGATAGAAACACTGAGATACATTATAATATACTGAGATACAACAATTTGCTGAAGTTGAGTAACTTCTACCTGGCTGTTGCCAGTAAGTTCAGTGAAGCTTGTTGGCTCAATTGCTTTGATGTCAGGAATGAAAGAGCATTTAAGAATGCATTTTAAACAGGGTATTGCTGGTAATGGCTTCTCATCATGGGATGCTATGCTGAATGAAGTAGAAATGGTATTTAAGAGCCACCAAGGTAATGACCCTGAGTAGCTTTGAGAGAAGTCTCGGGAGAGTTTCCTGTAGGAGAGGAATGTACTAAAGCCACAGTTAAAGACTGCTCAAGCCCTGCTCTGAAATGCTTTCTTTTTTTGGTTTCAATAACCTGTTTTCTAGCAAGCTGAACAGAAAATGGGACAGTTAAAGAGAATAACCTAACTGGGATAATCAGGAGATGGAAAAGAAGAGTCTGACTTGCTCTGCCTAGGAACACCAATACTCAAGATAGATTTTGTTACAGTCTTTAAATACATTCTATATACAGACACTAGAGTGGGAAAGGTCACAAATTTTTAAGCTACAGAACTGGAATCCCTGAGGAAGACATAGGAATGATAAATACAGTTTGAAACGCTGACTAAGGTTCTTAACAATCAGGACAGGAAGGTTCTCAAGGAGTTTCATGCAACCCTCGAGAGCCTCTGTATTGCATGAGGGGTTTATGTCAGGGAGCCCAAACCTGGAAGAGCATTGTGCTTATAGCCAGGTTCTCTCACATGTCCTTCGTAGTCAGATGTACACTAAGATTTATATGGAATTTTCTTTAAGTATATGAAAATCAGCAATACAATTATCTATTAATTCTCCCTCCTAAGTCCTGTAGTTATTTACATGATCTATTTTGTCCTCATTACAAAACAAGGATTATTAAAAATCCCACTAAAAGAAATCAATTCTTAAAATAAGAAATAAAGTAGGACTGCAGCTGCAGATACTTCTGTGTGATCAAACCTGTCAGTTCAAAAGCATGAGAGCTACAAGAAGTTAACTCCTGAAATCTTTAATAATTTATCTTTTTGAAGTAGAAGGGAGAAAATATAGATGACAGCATGAGGAAAAATATCTTACTAATTATCTGAGGATAAAAACAATAAAAAAAAATATAAGAGGAAAAAGTACTGCGGGATATTTTTCACATAAAGCCTATAAAGAAAACAATCCCTTATCCACGTAAAAAGTTGTTTACAGAAGAAAATTCTACAAATGCTTTTAAATTGACATTTTAGCTATTGTAAACTTTTTGTCAGGAAACAGCAATTAAAAACACATTAATAATTTAAAGATTTGTATTGTATTGATTGAGAAATTTACACTACATTTATTTAGATAGTGTCTTTTTCATGGAACCAATGCATTTCCTGGTTTAGTAGCTACACAAATCAACTTCTCTTTAAGACAGACTTCACTTAATGCAGCATTGGAGCCAATTTTTAAATTTTTTATTTGATTTTGCAGAACACTGCAATATATTGATTTTACAGTATCCTAAGCTACATGAATCAGGGTTGGTGGTGAAATTTCAAAAAATGTTCTGATACTCATATCTGGAGATTAATAAATATACAATAATTCTACTTTATAAAGAGTTAACCCCCTCAGCTGTTAAAACTCCTTCTTTCAGGTTTTTTTCAGATATATTTCCTTACAAATTATGACATAAAAACCCAACAGACTTACCAGATTTCCAACTGAAAGTACATTATTGAATTCGTCGGTCATTGGATAATGTTCCATGGCCATAAAGAGTGTATTTAAAACAATGCAAATTGTAATAGCCAGGTCAACAAATGGGTCCATTACCACTAAGTTGACAATATGTTTCACTTTTAGCCAATGCGGACTGCAGTCCCAGATCAAGAAAATATTTGCAAATTTATACCAACATGGTGGGCATTTCTGTCTTGATTCTTCAAGTTCTGTGGCAAAAGAAAGTTTAAAAAGGTAATTTTTAAATTGCGATTGCTCTAACACTCTCAACCCTATATGAATTGTACCAGTCAAGTTGTCAATCTGCACTGGTGCTGATTACTTCTCTTAAGCCCCCTTCCTACAGAGCTTTTCAAGAAAGTATTTAAAAGTTGCTATCAAATATATTTATTATGTTCAAAGTTTACCACTATGCCAATCAGCATCAATTTATGCATCGATTTGTATTATGTATTTAATTTTTCCTTGATTACTCTAAGTCTGTTTCTTCCATCTACTGTTCTGGTATGTAAATATTTTTATTTTGAAATTTGTAAAATTTAGGTAAAAATTTTCGTTCCTAGTTCAAGAAAAAACCATTTCGATCACCTAGAATACCACTTCTTTAAAGAGTAACTGAATAAATGTAGCTGCTAAAATACATATATGTTTTAACAATAGTTGCATATGTTTGAAAAATGTTCAGTTGCCTTTTTTTGTCCAATAATATATTTTAATTCATATGCATAAGCATCCACTCAGTTATGATCACCTACATGAGTTAGATGGTGGTAAAATTATGAGATATAAATGCTTACATATGTAATAACTTTAATGCTTACTAATGTAATAACCTTAATAAATAAAGACCTTTGAGTTTGCTAATAAATATGGTCCAGTTTCTGGGATGTTATCTGTTACTTAAGCCATTTTAAATCAGTTTTTAGGTTTCAACTCAAATTTTCAGAAATCCATGGGAAAACTGATGTTGAATATTAAGCTATGCATAGCACACACCTTCCACAGTGTTTGTGAGGATGCTAGCAATACTCATGGCTCTTTCCCTTAAAGCTGGATCTTCCAGGAAGTCCATAGAAACATGAAAAGAACCTGATATTCTCTTCCTCATTTCTGTTTCTGTCGTGGTGCCCTGTACAGAGAACAATAGTACGTGAGACCATCTTGAAGAAACAATAAGTTAAGCAAATACTATATAACCCTGTTATTAATATCTTAGTTTGGGTACGTGCTTCGTGCACTTCATTTTTTATTACGTCGGACTTTTATTACTTTTTAGTATCTTTTAAGTAATTTTAAAAAGGCATTAGGCCATAGTTATCTACTGTTCAGGATTGAGAGAGAGTTTATTCACTTTTGCATTTCTTTCCTTCAAAATATGAAAAACCATTAAAAGAAATGGAAAAGCATTGAGTTCAAAATATTGCAAAAAATTTTGCAAACTGTAATATTTTTTCCTTGCTCCTGCTGACAGAATATTCAGGGGTTTGTAACATAACAATCTTTTCCCCTAAGCAAACTGTAGTAAGTAAGAAAAGTCTGACTTCCTCATGCTTCCTCATGCTACTATTTTTTAGCAATGTGAGTGGACAAATTTGAACTAAGTAAGAAATTTTTTTTAGACTTCTTCTCTTACCTTGTACACAGTAAGAGAATGGCAGCAATATGTGCTGCACATATATTCGCACAGACAATTGTATTTTTGGAGGTGTGTATTGAACTGTGATCTTCCAATGAACTATTTGTTATCTATAGTACAGAACTCCATCAGATACGGATGGAAAATGTATAGGAATGAGAAATAAATGATAATAAAGAATTGACAACTTCCTTACATTTTTAATCAGGCTGATAAGGAAGAATGTTATCAAAATTAACTCATAATGCTAATTTTGATAATGGTAATAGCAGTATCATATTGATTGCAGTTACATAACATTTCTATAATAATTTCAATTGTATGCCAACTATGATCGCTAGATGGACCTTTAGATTAGCTAAAGGAAAGTGTGGCAGAGTAATACAGTCAAGCATAGCATTTTTATGAATGTGTAAGTTAATATTTTATTACTTGGAAACTGCAAATTGCATTTGTTAGTTATGAAAATCTTTGTGAGTAGATGCTTGGGTTGCAAACCTATCTAAGCTGTTTAATCTACTAAAGATTTTACAAGATGCAGGAGCATTCACAGCTTGACCAACCAGGGAGCATTGCCAAGGGTTCCATTCTGTAGAAAACACTGGCTGGTGCAGTAAGAAAAGGCCACCATGCCTAAGCTATTTAAAACTTTCTTACATTGTCATCAGTAGCTGGCTTATCTATTATCACCTCTGGCAGAAGCTGTCCAACGGGCGATGTAGGAACAGATGGTCCACCAACCAGGGAAACCACCCCATTGCAATCCACAGTGCTGTGCATCTTCCCATTCACTGGAAACACTGCCAGCATCCTGGATGACCTACTGGCCTGACTAATGTTACTGTTGCGCCGTTCACCGTGTCTGCGCGGCACAAAGAGAGAGTCTCTTCTGCTATCGTTGTCTTCAAAAGTGCTGTGCTCATCATCGGCAAAGTCATTTTCTGATCCTACATCCTTTGCTCGACCTCTGAAGCTGAAAAGACTTGTTCTGCTGTTGCGCCTTGGGGAGAACAGGGAGCCGCGAATGCTCAGCAAAGACTGTAGACCAACAAAATATGTGATTATTAGCTGAAATCCTCAAACTTATCGCTGTTAGGTTAGCATGGGTTTTCTTTTTTTCTTAAATGAGAGTAACCATTTTACCCAGAAATTAAATGCTGCTGTGAATTTTTTTTATGTATTTCATTATATATATATATTTTGCAGACAGAAATATCACTGTTCATGGGTTCTTTGGACAAAAACAGTGTTGAGCACTTCTTTCTCAGCTAGAGCTGCTGAACAGATTAGTTACATAATGCCCACCAAGATAAAAGGGAAATCTATACATTCACATTCTTTCATGTATGCAGCATCTTGTCCATAGTGAACTGGTTCAAACACCATTGAAGCAGGAGGAAAATATAAGTCCATCATAATGGAAATATACTGTGCCATTTTAGTAAGTCTAGGTAATATATAATCATGCTAAAAAAACCCGTCATAGAATCAATAAGAGAATATTTTAATATGATTTTTAAATAATCCTACTAGAAGAATAGGGATAATAGATTACATTTAATTCTGGGGGTTTTTTTACCAGGCAGCTAGAGTACTTGCTCTCAAGAACTAGCAATACTAATAAAGTTTAGTAAAAATCTCAGTGCTTCCTTTGTTTAGGCAGCAGTACCAGGAAAACTAAAGTAGTTTTGCAACAGTCTATGATGTTTTAAATGTATGGTTTTACAAAAAATAATTGTATGCAATACCTGATGTGGAGAAGAATACTTCTTTTCATATGTCAGTCTATTGCCTTCAATAGACAATCGGAAACCTTTCCTTCTGATGCTGTCTTCTGACTCAGACTTGTGAAATTCATCCTCATCTTTTTCCTCTCCTCCAGATTGTTCTTTCTGTTTTCTTTTTTTCCTTCTATTTCTCCTCTCCTTTGCACTCTTTGAGCTCAATTTTGATGCGTCTGAGGAACTTTCCGAGAGCCCTCCTGCTTCTCCTCCAGCACTAGGCTCCCTGGACTCTGCAGATGCTGTTACTGCTGCTGTTGCCACTGCTGCTGTCTGCCATGATGCAGAAAGAATTTATGTCACCGAGCAAAACAGAACATAGGTGTTTTGTTTTTTTTTTAAATTTACTTGTACATAATTTCTAATCCAAATATCCAAATGTCCTGGATCGTAACACTTTCTACAGGATATACTCTCCCAGGTTTTTTTTTTTTTCTAATTATTATTACTCAGTTGACTCAAGATATGTGTTGGTCATAACCTTCTTCCACTCTTCACGGGTAGATTTGAAATGCAGAAGTCTAATAAACTGTATTAATGACACTGGACTAGAAAAACATAGTGGATAATGTATATCTATTCTTGAATATTCCTTCTTGATGGCTGAATCATTCACAATACAATGTCTTCAGTGCAGAATAGAAAACCTGTGAGCTAGCTCTGTTGCTGAAAGACCAATAGCATGTTTTACATCTCCAAATTCAGAAAGCAGATGGTGAATATCTCTAGTAAACATACACTTCTGCATTACTACACCATAAATTATACCTGAGCTGCTTCTTGTTGCTTCTTGAGTTGCTCCAGCATCTGCTGAAATTCTGCCTCTTTCTGCTCTGCTTCTTCCAAGGTTGCTTGATTCTGTTCTTCATAGGCCATGGCAACCACAGCCAGAATCAAGTTGATCAGATAGAAAGAGCCCAGAAAAATCACCAGAACAAAAAATATCATGTATGTCTTCCCAGCAGCACGCAGTGTCTGGAAATAATAATACATTTATAAGCAAGAATAGGTTAACAGAAGTACTGTTTTTCATATTGTTAAAATTAAGATAAGAAAATTTACTCTAGCTCTCTGCATTATTGATACAAACATATTTAGTCTATTTTTAATTAAAAGTTTCTCACCAATTGATAAAGGTTTTCCCAGAAGTCTTGAGTCATCAAGCGAAATAGTGACAAGAAAGCCCAGCTGAAGGTGTCAAAACTTGTGTACCCATAATTGGGGTTTCTACCAGCTTTCACGCATGTATATCCTTCTGGGCACTGCCTACAAAGACAAACTGGATATTACCTATTTAGTAATTTTAATATTATCATCTGGATGTTGATGCATTCATATATGCAACTGGAATGGAAAAATAACATGTATTTTCCCCATTGCTGTTCCTGTTACTTTTCAACCAGGCAGGAGCTACACTAATACAAAAATACTCATTCACTCCAAGTTCATCTAACCAATCCACTGTGCTACGTACAGTATAAAATCCTAGTATTTCTTATGTGAAAGGAAGTGGTCACTCAAAATATAACCCCCCTTTCACTGCACAGCTACAGAACGTGAATCTAATTTGTAACCAGTGCAATAAGATGATGAAATTTGGTCTTACCCAGCATCAGAACTATTTCCACAAAGCAGAGCATCATTTTGGCCTTCCAGAAAATAAAAATGACCTGTTTAGAAAAGAATGTTCAAAAAATTAGAATTCCAAATATAAAAGTAATTTTAAAATTCTTTGAAAAATATATTTCCACCCTAAAAGCGTTAAGGTGATTTCAGATTCAATTTTAAACAAGCAGTGTTATTTTTTTCAGCAGGACCACAACTTTAGAGTAAATGATATGAATTTCAGTAAGTGCTATCACTCAGAGCACTTACTGTTAAAATGCCAAAATGTCCTCAAAATTCTGTCAAATGCTTCTGTATGTAGATTCTCCCTTCCATCTGATCACTGAACTAAATCATGCTTTGTGAAATGATATTGTACAGTTGTTTATTATCATAATAAAAATATCCAAAAAAATACACTCAAAATTTACTTTAAACTTTCCAATCAGTATTGCCAAGGGTTCCAGTTTGTTGCTTAGAAAACACTTGTGACAGTTATCTAATATGTAAACCCTGAAAAAATCCACCCAACTGCCAGTAGCTCTAACGTGCACACTCTGTGAGTAGTCTGCTGATTGGTATGAGAGTCCTGGTATACAACTAAATTTAACTCAGACAACATTACTACAGCAGTCATCAACTTTTAAGAGTACATGATAAAATTATTGAAAACCTTAGGAAAAATTATTGGGTAAGTTCCACCAGATCATCTTGTTCCCAACCATCCCATAGTCTGTACAGTAATCCTGTTGTTAAAGGATGTTTCAGATGTTTTAAATAACAAAGACATTGACCTATCTCTTCTTAGAAGAATAAAGAGATGATTAAAACTTTGTGCTTTGTAGGATTCATTTTGACTGTATCCTTGAGAAGTGTTTTTCCCCTCAAAGCGCATGTCTACAGTTGCTAAACTCTTGATTTTTGGAAGAATTATCACAGGAGGGGCTTCCTCCTGTAGTAACGATGTCCCACTTGGTCACAGGCTTAAGGATGAAATTTATACAGGGTCAGACCACATTGCCCAGTATCCCATTTCTGATGGAGACAGAAAACATGGCCTCAGGCTGTCTGTAAGGGCAGGGCAGGGACATGGTGATGCTCCTTTGAGCACCTTGTCAGCTCCAAAACTTCTGAAGCACAGCAGCTTCAGAATTAAGTTGGTACCTTTTTTGCTTCCTGAGAAGATTTAAAGCCCACAAAGGATTTCTTTTCCATTGGACTGTCCTGTTGGATTCCCTTAAAATTATTTCATTTGAAATGCTACCAGCACAGCTGAGATTAAGCTTGACTCTGGCTGTGCTGACTGAGCTGCCCAAGCCAGGTTACTATAGACATTAATGAATTCTGAGTCTGAAGAGGTGTCACAAGCTGCTGGCTCAGCACATTGATTTGTTGCAGGAGGGACACAGTACCTGGGCCAGCTGCATCCCTCCATACTGTGAACAAAATTTACAATTTGGAAAAATTGTGCTTTAAACTGCATGTAGACCTTGTTCTGACACTCTGTGAAGGACTCATTTTCAGTGTGTGATGATATAGATGCATCTTACAGAGAACAATCTCCTGTGCTGTGTGAAGTGCACAGCCCTGTGTGCAGCTGCTGTCCCTCTGGGCTGGTGTGCATTGCAAAGCTGCCCTGTGCTGAAACACAGCTGTAAACAGTAAGCTGACAGGATGCTGCCCACAACTGACCCTTAGGAAGCAAATCTTACTCTGCATTATGTCAGCTAATCATGATTAAAACATGCTGGAACATAACAGCTGATGGGAAGAACGCAAACCTGCTTTGATATAGTTTACATGGAGCAGTCAATCATGATCAGTACTGCACCAGCCAAGCTGAACTGCTACAATAGGGTCTGCATTTAAGTTCTGTGCTTCAGACAAGATGTGCTCTGTGAGCATGCTGTGCTTGCCAGCTTCACAGGAAACATACAGGCTTTCTCTGAGTATGCTGATACGACCAGGACAAGTGTTTACAATATTATCATGATAGGAAAGTTCTTATAACACACAAGCTGAGCAGCATTAGCATGTATCCCAAACTAGGTGCAAAATTTTGAATTGTGTTTTAACAAAGTAATGTGAAAAATCTCTCACTATATAAAAGGTATATGTTTGGCTCCCTTTAAATTGATTGAGAAATGGGAAAAAATCCCTTGTAGGTGAGCACTTAACTTCAAGAGGATTTATAGTTGTTTGGGTAAGCATAGGAAAATGAAAAATAATTGTTATTTCACAAAACAGATTGTGAGATTTCTTTTTCCCAGAAAAAAAATGTTTATGGAAAGCTTGCCAAGATAAACTTCAGCTTATCCAGAACTAAGTTTTTCAGATTTCCTATCTTGGAAAAAGAAAAATAGGGGAAAAAAAAAAAGTGCTTGACTCATTATTGACAGGAACACTTACACAAAGACCCTCTAAATGGCATCTCCAAAAATGAGCTCAGTGGCAAAATTAGGGCTTACCTGCCTTCTTCACACAGTATACACAACTAATAGCATAAATACTCCTCTAATTCCTACAAAATACAGTGCCATTGCACTGCTCCGAGCTGCAGGTAAGCTGCCTGCTGCCCTGTGATGCAGCTGGTTTCTGTATCCTGTCTGCCCAATTGCAAAAAGAGAGCAGGAAGCCATAAGAAGATAATTTTTCTCTTTGAAATTGCTGGTAAGCAAGGACAACCTTAATAACTTTATAATAAGACTCGTAATTTAATTATAAATTTCATAATACACACAAAATCCTGTGTGAATCTACCGAAGGCTCACATAGCCATTCAATAAAGTACTGTCTGTAACTAATTCAATTCAGCTTTGTTTTCAGGGAGCTTCAGGTCTTTTTTAAATCAAATGAAATCAGAATCTGAGTTTATACATTCTGCGTTAAAAAGTGAGGAAATAAAGTTAGGGCTTGAAGTCTAGGTCTTCACTAGGACACTTTGCTAGGATTTCATTATACCCCATGCCATGGGATCTCCATGAATTCACATGTTCAAGTAAATTAAGCTTCACAAAAAATCTGATTTAAGAAATTCAGCTGGAAATCCATCATAGTCATTGCTCAGCTGTGTGATCACAGTTAGAAGCTGTCTTACTTCTCTTCAAAATTTGTCTGGCTTTGACTTGTAGCTATTGAACCTGTTATATCTTTGCCTGTTAGATCAAAGATATGTCTAGAATGAAATTTCTGTTCCCCATGAGGTTTTTTTTTCAACTGTGATCAAATCACCCCTTAAACCTTCTCTTTGATATGCTAACTAGGCTGAGCTCCTGGTCTATCTTGGTATAAAGAATGTTTTCCAACCCTTTAATCATTCTGCTCTTTTCTGAACATCCTCCATTTTTTTCAACATTCTATCTAAATTGAACTTTATATAGTATTCCAGTAGCAAATGCAATAGTGCTAAATACAGGGGTAATTCTGCCTTCACAGTCAATAATTTATTTATGTGAACAGGATATTATTTAGCTTTTTGGCTGCAGAGTTTCAGCCTTAATTTGTCAGTCCTGGCTGCTCCACAGTGCCTTAGGTGCCTCAGCCTCTCTATTATTAAGGGCTTTCCAACTGCATTCTATATCCTGCCTCTCTGTTACTCTGCAGCCTTACACATAAGCTGCTGTGGAATTGTTTTCCAGAGCCTCTGTGGCACTATTTTTCCTATGTTCTCATGCTGTGTTTCCTGTAATTATTCTTGTGACATCACACTTGCAAACAAATTATTGCTGCAGCAGGAAGCAACTGTCCCTGGTCTGAGGTTCACCTCTCTTTCTCCCCCTTTTTCCTACTCCTTGCTTACAGCTTTTGGTTTCTATTAGGTGACCTAATAACGCGCATGTACGAGCTTAAAAACCAAGCAGACATGCAGCACCCACTGTGATCAAAGTGCATTCCAATTAGTGCTAATAGCACGGTAAGAAGGAGAGAGCTGTAGGGAATTTGAGGAGATGCTAATGAAAACCTTACAGTTGCTATGGGAAAAGTATTGTAGAGTGATCACTGCTGCACTAAAAAGGATACCCAAGGGAGAAGACTTAACAGGGTATCCCACCACTTCTTTTGCAGCTGGTCACTGTGGTCAGTTCTGCCTTTCCTCTTCCCTTTTCTATCTCTCTTCCCCCTTTAGTTCTTAATTTACACCAAAGGTAACTTTCACTGTTAGAGATTATGTATGCCATCAGCTACAGTCTCTGTGCATGCAAACCTGTCTCAACAGAACTGTGCAGCATTCATATGTAGGATAGGGAGCTTAGGTTTGTCCTCTCACATTTAACTGCTGAAATGCATTTCTTTATCTACTCTCAGTTTGTCAGACTGCTCTGTATCAGCAAAAGTGTTTGGAAAATCATACTTTGGGAAATTATCAAAGTGGAAAGATGCATCAAAACAACTTCTAAAGGCATTTGTCTAAGATTGCTGCTATTTAAGGTTTTAACTAATCTAGATTATTGAAGAATGCTTAAAAAATTTACAAATTATACTGATCTGATAAGGATGGTGGTGAGTTTGAGGAAACAATTACAATTTAAAAGGTCCAGGACAGTTGGAGAGATGGTCTGAAAAAATAAGGTGCTGTTCAGGTAGGAATAATGAACTGTGCAAACACAAAGTGAAAACTCAATGAAGTAGAAATCTGTAAAAGATTCAGGAGCAGGTAGACAACAAGCTGAACAATGCTACAGTTCCAAACAACAGCAAGCTATATAGGAAATACATGAAACAGAAGTATAAGCCACTATGCTACCACATCATCCTTCTTCTCTGCTTAGTACTCCTTATGTGGAGGAGAAATGCCTAGATGTGAATACTGTACTTTAAAAAGGATATTTATGAACAAGAAAGAATCCAGATGAGAGATCAACATCTATAAAATACACTGTAGGAGAAAACAGTTCATGATCTGGGTTCTTTGAAATAAAAGAAGACTGAAAGAGGAGAGAACACAGCATAGAAACATAAGAATAGTCTCTAAATACTTCAGAGACAGTGATTAATAGGAGGGAATTATTTGGTTTTGCAGTTGATAAGAACAATAAGTTCTTACCAATAAATTTTAAGCATAAATTTTAGCAGGAAAAACTGTTAGACTTCAAAAAATTCCCTTTCTAATAATAATGACAGTGAAGGACAAGAATGGACAGATGATGAAAATACTGAGGACTTCATCACTGGACTTCTCACTTTATGTCAGAAGTCTCTGATATCTGTCAGAAATGACACAGTATGCTACTGCTGATCTTGCTCTGGAGAATCGGAAAGGAAAATGTTTAAGAGTATTAAGTAATTTTAAGACTCCTTTGAACTCCTTTCTGTCTCAGGTAAGATGTGAATTTGGCAGATGGAGCTGAGAAAAAGAGCTATATCAAGTAGTGAGACCATGTTCCGTGTTCCCTCTTCCACGCAGGCCTTTGGAGTAGACCTATGAGAGAGAGAGAACACTTCTCCTGCTCTGTCTTAACTAAATGGATTATCCCCTCCTCTCCTTACTTCTAAGAACTGGGTCAGCCACAAACAGTGACAATTCTGCAGACAATACTTACTTTCATCTTCAATGTACCCCTTCCAGTCAAATGGAGTCACTGTTGAATTAACCAATGTACCATTTTCACCTATGGTGCTGTTAAGCTGGGAAGTTATATTTGTTTCCAAAGTAAAGTTTTCTGGAGGCCACTGCAGGCATTTATTCCTCAAGTTGCCCATGAACAGCTGCAGCCCTATCAGTGCAAATACACTCAGACAAAACACTGTCAGGATCATCACATCTGAGAGCTTCTTCACAGACTGAATTAGGGCTCCTACAATAGTCTTCAAGCCTGCAAATGGAAAGGAATTTTAATTCTGATGTTGGAAACTTTTTCAAAGCATAAAAATGACAATGTTCCCCACTAAAGTCACAGATTTCATGCATAAGCCCAAATAAATGATTGTAATGTCTGTGAAATAACATTTTTGTGAAGAGCTTTTTCATTTGTGAAAATGAATAAAAGGCTGACATAAATGTTCATTTGAAACAGTGAATGGAATGAGTTGCATATATTTCAAAACACTTGTTTTAATGATAAAACAAGCAACTATTCTTTTTTCATGCTGTACATGAATCTCACATAAAAGTCTTCTTCCTTTTCATTTGTCAATACCTCTTGCTCCAAACCTTTGCTACTATCAGTTTTATAACATACTAGATTTAGAAGACAGTAGTAAAAAGCCTGTTCAACAATAAATGAGATTAAAATTTAATGCTATAAAACTGGAAATGGTTTGGAAAATTGTAGATTTTTAAGATAATAAATCCCCCATGCAATGCCCATGCTATTCTTTATTATCTTATACCTTCACCTTCTTACTAAGTCAACATTTCAGACAGTTCTATTTTTTACACACAAATATTCACAACAGATACCACATAACATCATGTAGGTAGGATACACATGGGTAAGAAAACTTCAGGGATACTGATATTTGTTGAATGTGGAGAAGAAAGCTTGACGTCATACGATGCAAACCACACACACTGTGTACTGCAATGTCTCATGCAAGAATCTGTTAAACTCAAAGGCTGATTTCAAAAGGAAAGTGCTCATGTTAAAAAGCAAAGAATCAGAGATTTCAGTGAATTCTGATATCGTCTGATTCCTTCTTTTTTTGGTGGAAAGAAATAAGACATGTTTAAAAAAATATGAATTTCATTTCAATGAATTAAAATCAGCCTCAGTGTTTAACCTCTCTCTCACCTGGAATGACTGATATTGTTTTCAAAGCTCGGAGAACTCTGAATGTTCTCAACGCTGAGACATTGCCCAGGTCCACAAACTCTGTCACATATCTGTAATAGGGGAGTTCACACACAAACACAATGACAGGATAAAAAGGAACAGTTGGGAGGTACAAGGGGCCTAACACCTTACACCAGTTACTTCTTACCTGGAATTACAGAAATAGTTTTCAAAGCTCTCAATACTCTGAAAGTTCGAAGAGCTGAAAGATTGCCTAGGTTTACAAATTCTGTTACATACCTGTAGGATTAAATCACAGTTATTCAGAATTTAGGCAAAGTTTATGCTACTTACTTGGGTCTTTCATCAAGACCGCTTTGGCGTTTTTATCAAAAAACTTAAATAGCAACAGTCAGAGGTTTACCTTTCACTGCAGTTTGCCTTGCATTAATACACTTTCAGAGCCTTCGGCTAAATTAAATGTCTCTGAAGTGAATTGTACTGATTTTACTTTGAAAGCCTAAAATTTATCTAGACTAGATTGGTAAGTTTGGAGAATGAAGTCAAAGGGAAGCTCCTTTTCTGCTCAGGAAAAAAAAAAAGCAGGACATGAAATTAGCCTCTCTAATAACTAGCTGTACTAATGGCTTCTGCAGTATTTATGTTTACATCAAAATACGCATTTTAGAATGCAAAAATTGGTTTAGACAACAGTAAATTCATACAAGATTTTGCACTTAACAAAATTGATATGTACTGATACTAATTTCATGCCCTTTTTGCCCTTCACTTCCAAAGAAAAAGCAAAAAACAAAAACTTACGCAAAGGTAATGACAGTGAAATCAAGCCAGTTCCATGGATCTCGAAGAAAAGTAAAATCTTCTAAGCAAAAGCCCCTTGCAATGATTTTTATTAGTGACTCAAATGTGTAAATTCCAGTGAACGTATACCTGAAAAATATAGGAAAAATTTAATCAAAATAAGTAACAACACTTTACATTGATATTCTGGCAGAAACATGACGATCAAACAAAAGACTTTTTTATTTCAAAACTGTAGAAGAAACAAAGTAAATAAGCAATTTCTTCTAAAATGCATTGTGTTCATGATAGATACTTGTGTATTTACATGCATTAGTTGTGACCTGTTGTCGAAGTACAGCAGTGCTGGTCTTGTACAAAAATCAAAATAAACAAATCCATAAAATAGATAACATATTAAAAACCTATTAGTGGCATTCAGTTTAAAAATATGCAACGCTAACATTACTGTTAACTGAGTAAGCTGTGGGCATAAGGTACTGGATACTGTCTGTATCATTAACATCTAAAACATCTAGTATTGACTCAAAAGAGGGAAGAACGCAAGCACGCACTGAATTCTCACTTTAGTAGTACTTTTACTTATATGCTGTTCTTAACTAATATGTACATATAGGTGCCCATGGTTCTGCTACTAATGCAGTGGTGTAAGGGAAGGATAAAAACATTGGATAGGTGCTAAATCATGAAGAGAGAAAACTAGTGGAATCTCAGGAGAACACTATCTGTAAACAACTTTGATTTTTGCCACCCTATTGTTCTACCAGAATTTAAATAATTATTCAACATTTCTACATAGTTTAGAAAGGAAAGAGTAGTAGTGCCTCAGGATAGTTCCTGCAAGGACACCTTACTGCTTGTAAGTCAGTTATTGGCATGCTGACTTCTAGAGGAACAGTCAAAGATATATTTAAATAATATGCAACTTACTCTACATTCTTTGTCCAGTCTGGAGGGTTACTCATGGTCATAAATACGCAGTTGGTCAAAATAGTGCACATGATAAGCATGCTGAATAATGTAGATATAGTTAAGGAAAACACAACAGTAATTCACACAATATCACATCAATCATATATCTTACACACAGTAAAATATTGCCATTTACACAAATCTTTTAGACTTTCATAAACATTGACACACGTTTTGCTTATCTCATAGTTTTCAGTTTAGCACGTTAAACTTTACTATTAGTCTTGATTTGTTGATGCTCTGATGTTGATTTGTTGGTGTCCTCATGTTTTGTT
The DNA here is from genome assembly GCF_003945725.1 of Corapipo altera. Taxonomy (NCBI): domain Eukaryota; kingdom Metazoa; phylum Chordata; class Aves; order Passeriformes; family Pipridae; genus Corapipo; species Corapipo altera. Next base: position 15,840,273 of record NW_020884877.1, on the reverse strand, counting down.
TTCAGTTGCTAATGAAAGGTGAAGGAAATGGCTCTCATACCCTGAGAGGCAACACCAGCTGAGCAACAGCCAAAATTGAAACACCTTGTGGAAGAATACAGTTTGCCTTATGTACCTGACTCAATAAGTGATAGTCTTTCAGTTCTACAGGTTTGGTACTAAACTCAGGAGCTGGCCTATGCAAGGTAAAAAACATTTCTGCTCTTTACCCTGGGTCAGAGTTGAGCTGAGTCAGTGCCACTCCAGCACCCAGCACAGCCAGTCTGTCAAAAACAGAACAAAACACAGAATAGTTTTTAATTGTTCAAGTGACCACATTCCATGTTTCCCTAACACTGTCTTAGCAGTACATGCTTCAGTCAGTGAAACAGAAATCCACAGAGAGCTCTCAGATTAAGGTGAATAATTTTCCAATATTACTTTTGGGCTCTCTCAAAACATGGGTTAGTGGCAAAGGCAGCCTCTAGCTCTACCAATGCCGTAATTTGAAACTGGCTCAATAGTACCTCGTGGTCAATTGCTTGAAAAGCATGGAAAACTGGCGGAGATTAAAACTGGTGAGAATTAATTTCCATTTGAAGTTTCAGTAAGGAGCATTTAGGTGTTTTGGAACTATGAACCCCAGACTCAGAGGAGCTGGTGCTAGGGAGCTCAGACAGTTCACTGGGGCTTCATTACATTCAATGCAATGTTCTTGGTTTACCGGATCACTGGCTCTACAGACATTACAATCCTTCCCTTTTTGTGACAATAAACTCAATTATTCAAACATTTGGAAATACTGAAGTAACCAAACTAGATGAAAACATTACTCAAAATGGCCACATGATGGCAGCAAAAAATCTCTGCTACACATTTATACCAAATGCTTAATTCTTATTTTTTCTCTAGTCATCTCTCTAACTGAGGTGTTTCTTAAAAATAGTTGCATCAGCATAACTGACAAAGAAGCTAGTTTAAATTGAAGAAAGCTACTTACAGCTAAATTTGTATCTGACAGCCCAGGATTTAATTATTTTTATTTTTTTAAAATCAAGTAGATAGCATGTTGTTGTTTGGGGTATATTTTTATACCATGGACAAAACTAAAATGAAACAAAAACCAAACCAACCAACCACTACCACCACTACCAAACTCAAACCAAAAAACCAATCCTTTATTCTAGGTGAAGGAGGAATAGGAGAAGTAACATCATGGTCTAAACTTGTCAGAAGATTGGTGTAATCATTAAGATCATTGCTTACAGCTACTGAAAAATTCAAACTTGAGTATACCTTTTCAAATAAACAGTCAAATTACAGGGAAGGATTTAGTTGTCTGATTCCCATAGATAGGTGTGTGACCTTAGTCTAAATACCTGACCCAGCAGTGAATATTTTTATCTATTCCAGTACGTAACTTAACTAGTTTTTGAAGATCATGCTGTCATACAAGCTTTGTACAGTAAAAATTGTTCGATGCCTTAGAATAAATTACTGGAATGCCTTACAATGCTTTTCATCACAGTCCACAGACAGCTCTAAAGAGTCTGTCTTAATATGATTGGGAAATTCCTTTAAATAAAGAGAATCCATTTTGAAATCCAGCTTGGAGATGCCTGGCTGCAGCTTCTGTCTTCTCATAAAAGAGCTAAAGTACAATGTCCTCTTAGAAGAGCTGAGGATTTATCCCTGTGCAGTGTGTTATGTGCTTTCAAGTAAGTACCGTATTATCATTCATAACAAAGGCCACAGGTAGGTCCTTGTACATTGCTCACTCTGTGAGCTGCAGGACCAAAGTGCTGTTCACTCTAAAACAGAACAGCTGCTCAGAAAGGGCTAACATACTTTGAAATATAAATGCTGATCATGCTTTCCCTTATGAGAATCTCAAACACAACTGACACATTCAATGTCTGTGCATCTCTTCCGTCTTCTCCCACATTTTGAGTGACTGATTTACAAGCTCAACGTTCCCTTAATTTACTATTTCTACTATACACATAGGTAAATAATTCTGTGATGACTTCTTCATGGGAATGAACTGTCTTTTTCATGCTCTTCCCAAAAAGGCAAGCAGTAGGGTTAGAGGCATCATACAGCCTCAAGCTAATCAATTAGAGGAGCAGCTGAAGTCTCTTGTAGTCTGTGGGGACTGGTGGAAGATGAAGATTGGTAAAAAAACAAACATTGCCACTTGGTTTCACAGATAACTGCAAGTAGTGAGGTCACACTGAGGAATACTGTACTTTCAGCTTCCAAAGACTTGCACAGGGGTACTTACACGCTTTCTGTAGAGCATCTTCCTGTTCCTTTCTAACTTTCCTTAACACTCTGTAGCTCCAGCCACTGCCACCTCCCTTTTTTTGTCTGCTCAACACTCCACCTATTCTCATCTTGTCATCCTTTCCTATTAATTGCCAAAGTCTGGCCATTTCCCATCACTCTTGTGTTGCCCCCTTAGTTTCCATGCCCTACCTTAACTTAGGCAGACAAAAGGCAAAAACAAAAAAGGGAAGAATACCAGGAGGTGAGTCAGCAGAGAGAAATTCATGCTGTTACCAGTTCTGTATCCAGTATTACAACTGGTACCAGCAGTGAGGAAGAATATTCGTAGGGAACATCTGTGAGCACTGGGAAGAGACACACTCTTTCTTTGCAGGGAGAACATCATCTGCCCACATATCTGGCCACATGTTATCAGTGCCCTATACAGAGTTTCAGAGAATTTGGAGGACGTAGAGATGAAGATTTTCCAACTGATGTGCCAGTTTCTTTGTGCTCAACACTCATCTTTCACTCTGAAAGGTACATTTCTATTACAAAGGCCAAAATGCTAACACCTACCAGAAAATGTGAGGGCAGTAGAGAGTTTATAGATAAAAGTCAGAAGGTTATTAAAAACAGTAATCAATTTTACCCCCTAATCCTTTTTGTATAGGTGGCTAACCTTGTATAAACAGCTGAAATTAAACTACAGCATGGAACATATTACATGGTTCTTAGTTAAAATTCTTTCATATCACAGTGTTTGTACCATAATGAATAGTAATTTAAAAAAAAAAAGAAAGAATAAGAAAGTAACAGAATCTACACATCTATTCTTACATTTAAGATTAAAAAAAAAAAATCCTATGTCTATATCTAAGATAAAAATAGCTCCTCCAATACTTGGCTGGTTGCAAAAAGGAAATCAGTCCATATAGTGAAAGGAAGCCTCCTCCGATAGTGGAGCTAAATTACACAATCACACAATCAGTTAATAGATAGAAGGAAAAATACTGAAATTGCATATTGTCTATTAAAATTTTTTTGTTCTTACTGCCCTCAAGACCAGCTGAACACTCTTTGAACAAATTAAGAGAAAGTTAAAACCAAGATCAAACTCAGTAACCAGTATGCCAGTGAAAAGCATTACTCACAACTAGCCCAGAAGCAGGGTTAGAAAGTACTGTAAATCAGTCTGCTGTGTGAATGGATGAGCATTCATTAGAGGCTGCAATTTGGACATGCTTTCTCACCATCACCACCACTGTGTCTGTACAACTCTGTCAGGTCCCTTAGCTACTGTCCCCAAATGCTCCCTGACTCCTTTCCAGATACCTTCCTCTTCTCTCACTGCTTTAACTTCCCAGGAGCTCAGAGGAAAAGGTATTCTGAGTCAGCAACCATCAGCCTTGTTTCTTACTTTTTCCAAACACCTAGAAAATTCTGCCAGCAGTCTCTAATAATAAGGCTTCTGCCTTGACGACTTGTTCAATGTTAAAAGTCTTACTGTCACACTGAAGTTTTAATTTGGTAACTACATTTCCCAGACCTGAGGTTTTGCAAAAACACAAGTGCACCAAAATCTCACCCACTAGAAATTCCCATCAACCTGTTATGATCATCAGGCAGCAATCCCACATGTCAGTCTAAAGCTTTACCTTGCACACCATCCCATCATTTATGGCCCCCAATCTGTCCACCATCTGCATGTACAGATGCTTTGCAAACCGCCTGCAGGAATGCTGCCTATGCTTTCTGGCAATCTATTAAATTTGGCAGAAGCTTATGGTGCAACTGGGCAGGTTTGAGAATGTGAGAATCAGCATGCATGAGCCAGGCTTTCAAAACACAGATCAAACTGATCCTGAGGATGGTCCCAGAAGGAATCCAAAAAGGCAGTATAAACATACCCTGACCTGGCTGATCCTAAACAGCTGCATATCTGCCTAACTGCTTGCAAAACTAAGAACTCTTCTGGAATTCATGAGCACAAACTGCATTTTTTTAAAAGATGTTACTATTTATAAATAGGCTTCAAAGTGCAAAAAAAACCCCAAAACAAACTGGGATGCAAAAAATATAATTCAATCTTAAGATAAATCTGAAAAAGTTTTCCTGAAAAATTAATCAAGATGGGTTCTTAAATCCTTATACAGATTTCTGCAGCAGAAGAATTGAAATTCAAGAAAATAGTTTGATTCAAAAATCAATGCATTTATAAAATACATACATATTTTCTCATGTTTATAAAACCTTACCATAAGTCTTCCACTGTAAAATAAAAATGAGAGCCTACAAAAACATTTATATATGATCAAGTAGCTATGTGTTTTCTTAATTTCAGTGTGTAACATTTTGAACAACCACTAAAAAAGGATATGAATGTACCAAAATTTTAATAGCTATTTTTCTAAGAGGATTGAAGGGAGTTAAAATGTACAGGGCAGAGGTGGCACTGAATCGGAAGATTGCCTTCCCTTTATTCAATACTATAAAGGTCTGAAAAAGAGAAAGAGAAGACATTTTATAAGTGTTTATTCACTGTAGATGCTCCAAGTGACCAATCACCAAAATTGTAACTTTTTGAACAGTTAATACACAAACCCCATGATTAATTATTTTCAGTACTTACCTGATATACCTGACATATGAAAATATAATTAATTCATTAATGTTTTTATACTTGATTAAACGCCTCGGTCTAGTAATATGATACATTTACATGTGTTTCTTGTAAACAAAGATGCAGAAATTATGAACTAAAATTATAATCTTATTCATGTTTTCCCACAGAAAGTTCTCTCTTCCTATTTGAAATACCATAAGAAGGGAAACCTCACCTGGATATTATTGATATATTAGTCTTACTAACTAGAAGTCCTTCTAGAAACTGATTTAATAGAATATATACTTGTTCATATTTTTTGTTCTAGTCTGTTTCTTGGTCTTTGTGCTATGAAGAGAGGGAAATAGCAGTAACATTGCTTTGTTTCCACTGCAGGCCATCATGGCTGCAACAGCATTAGCACTATAGCACAGGAAATGTGGACTGTCGGGTTTCTTTGTGTCACTAAAGTGCTCTCCAACGGCAAGATCAATCTGAAAAGAACAAAAAACACTGCAGAAGGTTCAGTAACTCAGAAGAAATCTGCATCCAGTGGAAGGGATGATGCAAAGATTATAACCTAAATTCAAATGAAATTAAATAGAAATGTCTAAAATTGCCTTTTTTTTTTTTCTGTCAGAGTTGTACATTTTGCAAATAAGCTATGAAAAATCCTCCTTGATTTTCATTATGTTGCTGACAAAATGAGCTATAAACTAGAATGCAAGTGGAAGTGGGGGAAAGGGTATGTTGGTCTTATCTGGTGTCCATGACATCAAGCATCATTTCTAGACCGTAAGCAAGTGAACTATAAGATTATTTCTGTGAAGGCTGGTAGACAGAGAAAATACACCAAGGAGGTTCAAGAAGGACAATTCTTCAGTCTGTTGAGGTTTGGAAAGCTCATTATGTATGACCCACGAAGTACAGATAGAAATCTTTAGGAGCCCACAGGAGGTGGAGAGAGATGCACAGTTGAGGGTTTCCTTGACCAGTCTGTTACAGATGACAAGTACTGAAGGCAGAGGAGAAGCAAGGTTTAAACCCTGAGGAAAAGCTGTTCCAGTTCCAACTCACTTGCTGACTTCTTCCCCGAGCTGTGTCTCCGTCCCAGCTCTACACAGCACACCTTCCCATATAGACCAAACCCTTTACAAGTAAGGGACATTACCAGTCAGACTTTACACTGTCTTGAGTCCAAACTCAGGCTGTGCAGGAATAGCATAAGATACACATTTGTTTTCTCTGCTTCTGCACAGAAATGGAGAAACCGCATATGAAGCTGAGGACAGCCTGAGCTAATGTTTCCAAATTACACTTCCAGTTTCAGCTTACAGGTAACAACAACCTGCAGATGACCTGACCTTAAACAAAGCTTTCATTTCAACTACTGAAGCAACCAAGCAGATGAATGATTTTTTGGCACAATGTTTTAAAGCCTCACACCCCGAGGGGGAAGGTGAGTTTCCCCTTCCAGGTCTGTCCCCAGCCCCCATGACTCATCTCAGAAGCCTCCAACTCCTGCTCTTTGCTTTTGTAGTTAGCTATGAGGTACTTGACAAAATGCATTAAAAAATCACACTCCCTACTAACTCTGTATCTTAGACTACACCACCTACATTTAGTCAACCTACATTTTTTTAAAAATCTTTGAACACAAGCATATTAAACATACATCTATTTTCTAACATGCCTTATGGAAAATAACAGCATGCTGGCACAGCTCCAGTTTCAGTTGGAAGCTGCTGCTATTTTAGCTGTTCTACTTTCTGCTGCCCTGCATAAGAAGAACCAACAAGACATAAATTCCCTAACTCCATTTTAACTTTTCACTCAAAGCATCTTTCTAACTTGAGCCTTCAGAATGACTTTGTTGATCCTTCTAGCCTTAGACATGAACTAAAATTGTATCTTATCTCTGAAGAAGAATTTTCATTAAAAAATACAAATAAGAGCTGATATCCAATCCCTGTGTAAGCTTACCCCCCTGGTATGCCTGCTATATCTCACTCTATTCTCAACCCAGATGCAAGCCAATGTGTAGGCAGTGTGGATGAACATGAAATATTGTACCCAAAGCTGTCAGGACAAAGTAGACATACATTGAGAAAAGCTAAAAAAATTCTATATGAATTGTAAGAGTAATGCTCCTATATGAAGGATTACGTATACTTTTTAGGGCTTATGTTTTATAAAGTGCTTAATTCATTTTTATAAGGGCACAAAACCTGCTCACACTCGAAGTATTAGAGTGTGAATATAAATTCAAAGAATTCCCCGAAGAGAAGTCCCTGATTTGCTGCTTTTGTATCTGTAACCTAAAACCCAGTTCTTTAACTTCTGCCATGTTTTCTAGCAAGTGCTAACTGTTTGCTTTGTTAGAACTTTTCACTTAAAATTCTACCACTTGCAACCATGAAAATTTGTAAAATCACTACTGCTTTCAACTTTACTGCTGTTATAAAGTTAAGTGAAGCAATTTTACAGAATCTTTTTGGTTTTTTCACAACCCAAGACAAGTCTGTGAAAGCCAGGAGTTAGTGATTTGATCAGATTAGGGACTGATATTACCAAATGCCAGGACAAAAAGAGGCATCTTATCTGACAGACATCATTCAACATCCTTCTGGCAAGAGGCAGGCCATGGAGTGGCAGTGAACAATGCTATATCTCTATTATAGCAGGAGGAAAGTGAAGTTTTACCCATTTAGTTCCACCTATTCTCTCCTTCCTCTTTAATGTAGCAGCAAGGTTTAGGGGAAAAGAGGCAGCCCTTAAAGTATGAAACTAAGTGGACCAGATTTTGATTCATGCCCACAGGTCAGGATCTTAGGGGGTTTCAGCTGATCTTTTTTCTGTAGACAAGTGATGTGAACATCGTTGATCCTTTGTGATGTCAGCTTGAGCATGAACAGGCAGTCACTATTATACTGGGAACACACTGATTTGCACTTGCACAGAAGCAGAACACAAAAAATGAACAAAGTTCCAATTCACTTTAAGCAATTATGGATTAAAAAAAAAAAAGTGATGCAACCCTTTAGGATGTTAACCTTCACAATTCTAAAGACCAGCAGTATTGGCCACCACAGTCAGCAGCATTTCATTATAATGAAATCAGAAGGATATGAGAACAGTATTGTATTCTATTATAATAAAATAATTATGTTTCAAGGGTACTGTTGCTGGCATTTGGGCTATCTGTGATACCGTGTAAATCAAAAATACTGTCAGGTGTGTAAAACTGCTCTAATGGGCTATTCTGTTGTCAAACAGTTGTTAATTTTTTTCCTTTTCCCTACAACTTCAGATTAATATTGAGCATGAATATGTCCTCTTTGGTGGTAGATTTTGCATGGAAGCACAGTTACAAAAACATAAATCTAGTATAACTATTTGCTTTTTTTTCTCTTAACAGGTTTTCACATTTTAACTTTTCATCTCAGGGTTACCTTAGGTATAAATTAGGGCTTTCAAATCAGTTCAACACATTTATTTATTCCTGTCCTTTTTTGTATTCAACTGTATCAAATCATGGCACACACAAATATTTCCTTAGAAAAAGGAAATGTAAAACACTCTAGATGATCTTTCAGTATTCAGTGCATGCAAAAATACAGTGAGTTTGACCGATCTTTCCTTGACCAAAATAGGAAAAAAACCCCCAAAACACCAGGAAGTGGGATGCAATACTTGCATATGAGGCAAATGATGGGTGATTTCATTCATGACCCTAATTTGTAATAAAAAAGATATTCCTAAAAACTCTATACAGGTTTCCCAAATAAAACCCATAACGATGATCATTAGTGTCATTTGATCAGTGCTGTGGGCAACCATTTCTATTCCCTTTTTGAAAGTTTGGAAGTTAAACTGATACAGTTTCTGTCAATAAAAACAGCTTTGGTTTATGCAGAGATCTCAAGAGGGGTCTGAAGCAACAGTGGTATCTGATAATACTTGTCCTACCCTTTCTTGCAAATAAATATTTTCCTTCGTTCTGGTGTTTTTCATTAGATCCATGATATTTCAGATAGATGTTTCTCCAGGCAGAAACACAAAATCTCTAATGATTGTGCAGTGGTTATCGGACTCTTACATCAGAAGAATGTGTGCTGATGGACTTCGCTTTACAAGATGGAATTCAGAGAGGAGTAAACAAGAAGCTGAAACGTTAAAGAGCGTTGAGTCCTATGCAACTTCCTGGAGATGCTTATTTCTGCTTCAGGCTTTTCTCAAAGTCTCCTTCTGAGACTTGCAGGAGCATCAACTGCTGCCAATACTTTCAAAATACAAGTGAAACAAGATAAAAGTATTTCCAGAATTCACATACAGCTAGATAAGAAAATCTAGAAATGTGATATTTTAAAGTTAAACTAGTGATGTAAAATTGAAACAGATTGTTGAATTTCTGTTAGGAAAATCCATTTTCTTCTTACTGAAAGAAGAAAAAACAGAGAGAATTGCAGCATGTGAGAAATTTTTGTCTTGTCTTAGACTGACAGAGCTGTTTCTATTTCTGTCCTCTAGAAGATTAAAGCATTTGCATAGAGAGCATGTGTGGACTTCAGCAGAAAGAAGAGAATCCCAGAGGGTACGTGACTGGCCCATAAAAGTTATTTAGTGTGCAAATAAAAAGATTCTTCCATCTAAATAGTACAGAAACTTGATTCAATATGTTCACTGGTTTGTCACCATTTCTTGCAAATTTATCATCAGACCTGGCTGATATGATAAGTTTTCCGTTCCATTTGTGAAGGGATTGGAAGGGTCTTCCATTCCTAAGGGCTCTAGAAGCATATCTATCATAGGTCATATTTATTGTGTATCCGTTTTCACTGTAAGAGACACAAGACAGACTGATTTGGCTATAAAGGCCCAGGATGAGCTGTGGGCAGGTAGGGATAAAATTATATTGGATATTGTATCATAAACAGACACAATTAGTACAGAACTCTACAAAGCCTGCTTTTATAGAAACACATCTTTTATCTTTGTAAAAGTAGAACTGTGATTTAAAGATAAATCTTCATATGCTGTGAATGGCAGATAAAGGCTCTTTCAGAGGCATCAAATAATACAGATAAAAATACTATTCTTTCATATAGTATTTTCTCTCTTGTCAAAATAGGACTCATAAATCACACGAAATTTAGCAAGCTGAGACACCTAGAACACAGTAGTTTGTTAAAGTCAAAATAACTCCTATCTTGATATTGATAGAGTTTTTATAATCACAGAATCCAATAAATCAAGTATCACCAGATCTAGCTACTGTTATAAAACATGAACTTTTCTGCTGCATATGGGTTGTACAACAGAATCATCCTGAAAGGATTCCAGGCCTGTCCAAGGCCAGCTCCACTAGAAACTTTAAAATAAGTTTTACACTCTTTTTATTATATTTTCTGCTTATCCATTTGTTTCTCTATTGATTTCATAAACTGCTTAAGAATATGCTATCAAAGCAGATTTCTGTGAACAAAATGTTCTATGAATTGGTTCATGCTGTCAGTTTTAAACCTGAAGAACCTGAACAGAATGTTAGTGTACTCAGTTCCAATGTATATTCATGTTTGTAAAGTTTGCAAAATATATACATGTTATGTATACATGTGTTGTGCAGGTATTATATATTGCTTATAATCAAAGACCACACACTATATTTCAGCTTTGATATAAATGTTCCTTTTATATAAATTCAGTTGTATCAAAGGAATAAATTTTGATGTAAATTAAAAGAAAAGGGTGAAAAATTAGTAATCATTAAGGTGGATGGATTCTGGCTGCAAATTAACCGTGTTAATTACTGAAGTAACTACACGATTCGCTTCATGAAAATGAAATGAACATGATAAAGCACTCCAAACACTGGCATATGAACAGGACTGATATTAGACTCACTTTTTTGTTGATGTAGTATGGGTCCATGTCTTCCAAGGGCTCAGACACCATTCCTGGAGGTATGTCGCCGTATATAAACGGGAGTGTTTTTCCTGCCTCCAAATCACTGTTTGGTTTTGGCCCATTTTCATCATCGTCTTTACGATCTTGTTTAGGATTCTTAGCTTTCTCTGCAGCAATGCGTTGTTCAATAGCTGCAAGAGACTCTCTAGTGAAGTATTGGAAGCTGTCTGGTCCTGGTGGTACAAGCACTGACTGCTCCATCTTTTCATCCTGCACATTTTAATTAACATTTATTCTTCTGCATAGGAAAATACTAAAAGAAAGCAGAAAATAAAATCAAACAAACGTGTTGAAATCACCAAGTAAGAAAGACATAACCTTTATTTTTAAATGCTTTTTTTAATGCTATGTTGAAATGTTAAAATACACAATATTGAAATTATGTAAAGAAAGATAAAGTAAGAAACTTAGTTAGTGATTTGACCTTTGTAAGAGGCACTTGAGAGATTCTTATGCTAGTTATTGAAACAGCAAAAGTTTCTCAGGAAATTATAATAGCCTTTTTCTCCAAAGGATACATGGAATGAGAAAGAAGTCAGAATACAAGAGATGGTTGAGGGAAAATATATTAAAACAAATTAAAAGGTGACAAACGACCCCAGAAATTGTGGAAAATAAATGGCTCAAGAGCAGACTGTAAATGAATGCAGAAAGAATTAGGGGAGAAAACGAAAAAAGCAAAAAGGAAAAAAATAGGAAGACTGGAAGATTAGCAGTATAAAAATGCAGAGATGAAAACAAAGAAAACTAAAACATAGGTGGAAGAACAGATTACTGGGAACAAAGCAGGATGAGAAGAAAATACAGATAGGGTTAAACTTAGGAAAAGTCAAAAAGGAGAATAAGAAATTAGATGACAAATAAAGGCAGAAAAGAAAGAAAACCATAGCTGGGAAATTAAAGAGAAGGTCACCCAATTATCTTAGGTAATAAACACCAAATTCTGTAGATCATTAGTGCCAGGGTGAGCACAAATATTTTAATCACATGTATGTGCTGAGTAACGGATTACAGTGGATAACATAAGAAAGAGGGGTCAAAATGCTTATGGGCTCTACAAACTCAATTTTCTTGATTTATCAAGTTAAACTCCCTTACATTTCACACAGATGTATATGATCATCACCCCAAAACAGAGAAATGACTTCTAAAGAATCAAAGTGGCAAATTTCTCACTGTAAAAAACCTAAAGAGAGCTAATCCCTTATCAAAACACAAAGTATTCACTCACGCAGACTACAGACTTAAGCCAAACCCCGTTCTGTACAGCTTTCCCTTCTTTCTAAGGGAAAAGGAATTATCCTGTTCTGTCTCCATTGGGCGTGAAAGGATACGAGAAAATGTACCTCAACCAAAAAGGATTTAAAATCTTGCCTTCCTCTACATAGACAGCATCCTCCAGACAGTCCTCGGCTCCCTATTTCCTGGTTTTGGTTACTTCTAGGAATTGAAACTTCAGTCACTTAACTACTGAACAGTTATAAACTCACAGAGTTTATAACTCAGAGTGTGAGTTTCTTACTATTCAATCACACCTTGTGGATACTGGGAAAGAAGGAGAAAAAACTACCTGCCACATCACTGAACTTTCCGATCCCAAATTGATCCCCCGTAAGTGGTACCAGAATTTAGAAAACAGATCTCATGCTAAGCTGTTTTTCAGATACTGCAGAAGACATAGCTGTAGGTGGATACTACTTGCTCTGTGGGCTTCAGAGACTTAAGAGAGAAGAGACAGTGAGGCTCTCCTTTCTACTTAGTTTCTTGGGCAAAGAAAGGGACTAAGACCTTCTCCCTTTCCCTTTCTCTCTTTCTCTTTTTCTCTTCCTCTTCCTCTTCTCCAATCCCCACGGGTATCAGGAAATGAGTCTACACAGACATGTCTGCCTTTCTCTCTCCTCCTCCTCCTAGTGAGACCCAGGAGGGTGGCTTTCCCCTTTGCCATTTTTCCTTTGAAAATTTCATTCACTGTGCAAAACCGTCACTGTACACAGCACTCAGTGTTCCCTGCCACAGTGGCCAGTGAGGGCACAGCAAGCCAAACGAGTCCTGGCACAGTGGGAGGGGCAGTAGCAAGGGCAATCTCATGTGTTGAGGAGGAAGGAAATGTGAGCAGTCAGCAGAGAAGAGCTCTGAAACCATAGGGTGCTGTGTCAGGATCACCTTTTAGTTCAGAGAGTGTCCCCACCTGGGATGCAGGATAAGGAGGTAAGCCCGCAGGATTTGCCTGCAGATGCACAGAAACAAGCTCATTCATAGCCATTAGTTACATTGCAAAAACATTTGATTCAGCTTCTGTGCTTACACACTGAGTTTAAAAATGGCAAATGCTGTGGGCTTTTCTAATAATACCTGTATTTTTTTCTATAGAAAGGAATTCTATATTGTTTTTCTATAATTAATCCTAGAATGTTCACAGGTCTGCCAAATGCACACAGAGCTAACTAGCTACACCTTTAGATGTAACTAAATCTAGGTAGGCTGTACTTAACAAAATGTTTCTGGAGGCTTTATGAAGATTACCTACTTTTTATCCTCTTAGCAGAATAGAGGATGATACTACAGATACATATAGATACATTTTCCATTTCTTCATGCATTTCCATGATTTTAAGTATTTAGAATTGCAAATAGAAATCTTCTATAAATTTAAAAGTCAATACTAAATGCATACAGATTTCACTATAGTCAGTCCCAAAGCACTTTAATCTGTCATATCACAGTGGTTAACTAATAGGTTTGTATTTCCTTTACTATAGTCAATGAATTTATTCTCACTTATCTGTTATGGGGATGGATAAAAATTGATACCAGACAAAATAATCAAATTATATCTTTCTGATTTCTACCAATTGATTTATTAAATATTAATTGAATAACTACAGATTGCTTACATAATTCAAATGGATTTTTTTGTTTACTTACACTAGTAATTCTACAAAAAAGAGAATATAAAAATATAAGAATACACAAAATACAGATTTCTTATTAAGTTCTTTCCTACTCTCCTTGAGGGAAAGAGATTTTTTTTTTCCTTCTACATTTCCAAGTCTGAGCCACTTTCTTATGAGCAGTTTATCAGTAGGTAAAACATTTCAAATTTTGGAAAATAAAGTACTCAGAACATTTGAGAATAGAATCATTGTGTTTCTTCTGATATTTCCCAAGCAAAGTATATTCATACATACTTTGTAGCATACATTGCTGTAAGCCAGACAACTGCAGAGCACACTCAGTACACTCAGTGTGCATGGATCGAACCATCTGTAGACCACAAGCAGAATAAACCACAAGTTTTTCAGCTGCACCTGTGTAATTGCACAAAGCACAGTTGATCTGCCCATGCATATTAAGCCTGAAGTACCCAGAACTACACTGGATTAGCTATGCACACACAGACCATCTGGACAATATACATACAGTTGGTTCAGCACTTCCCTGATGGATTTGGACTACTGTACACCTTGCATAATTTCAGATCTATACGTATGTCAAAAATAACTTGAACTATCAAATATCCACAGAGCATCTGCAAATTTTTATAGTCTTCAGATTTCACCTAAATAATTTTTATAGGCAAAGTAGAGGAACATATTAGCAAATAGATGAAGAGATGGTGCCTTGTCAAACAATGCTGCCAAATCAGTTACACACTACCCCTTGAAGAAGTCAACTAAATGATATATAACTCTCTGAAAAAGAGACAAGCTTGAACAAGAAGATAATTTCCTAACCTGGTAAACATCTAGTTTACTGGTAATTTTCATGTTCTTCATACCTTCATAAGAAATAGTGATATGAGTTTATGGAGAGTTTGGTCAGGAGAACCTTAGCATACATGTAGAACCACAGGACTGCAAACACCTAAACTCTGACAAGTGAACTTCTTTATATTATCTATATGTTTAAATCTAAAACTGCAACATGCTTCAGTGTTTGATCTCCTGGTACAACACCCATGAATTAAAACTTAGTTGCTACAAAATAAAGATAAATTAGTGAATCTACATGTAAACTCACAGAGTCCAGATCCCTGTGTTATAACATTTTGCATTGTTTATTGGAACAATTTCTCATTACTTTTCATTTATCAACTAGTCATTATGATTCTTGTCTTTAACATAAAGAATAAATATAAATTAGCTTTCTCAAAGTGTGGACTTGTGAGAGGAGAGGAAGGAAAGTATGGGAAACCACTGCAGTTTTATATCTGTGGCCTTAGCTAAGCAGAAATCCTAAGCCAGAGTCTGGCCTGTTTGTCTCTATTTTAGGGCTACTGAAGGTAGCAAAGGTAAGTAGGATATCCAAAGGAATACATTTGGCAGAAGGGCAGAAATCAGTTTAGAATACTGGGACTATACAACTTTTTATGACTCTCTGTAGCTCCTATATAAAATTAAATGTAATGGACTGCTTTATAAGGGAAACATGCATATTACTAGAATTTCAGTAGGATTCTCCCATATTTTTTTTTACCATCTTCTTGATATTTCCTCTCAGCATTGATAATGCAGATCTGGGCACAAGGACTTGCTTACATTAGATTACTTGGACTTGGCTAACTGTATTCATTTAACGCATATTAATTTTAAATAAAGGGTAGGTACAATAATACTGCAGACATCAGAATAGGGTACAGAGATATGCACTGAGCCATAAATAAATTATCTGAAATATTGGAAGTAATCAAATAGTATGTACCAGCTCAAGTGAAAATCTATGCTTTGCAGCTGGGTATTTCCATTACTTAACATGACACACAACAAGGTTATTGGTGCAACAAAAGAGTCACAGAAGGGAAGTGATGAGGGAGAGGATGACTATTTAGTTTGCCACAGAGTTGCAAACAGCCAAGGGGATAGCTATGTGATTTAGGAAGGCAGTTTAGTGTTCAGCCTAGGCTGCCCAACAGCCAGAAAACAGAACAGACAGGGGTAGGAAATGCAGCTCATGTCTATGATATCCACACTGTTGTACAATTGCTTAGCTTACATTTCATTACGTATTTCTGCTAAACTCCCTCATCAGCTCCAGGGATTTCAAAGCCACATTTTCCATCAGTCAGCAAAACTCATACATGGCCACGGGCAACAGACCATCTGATCTCTCTTTGCAGTTCTCTGCCATCACTACGCAGGAATGAAATCAAGATTAGTGGGATAGAAGCCTGTAAGAAAACATGAACTTGGCATTTTAATGGTAATCTTTCATTTGGAAAGGCAATCATGATTTCTGATCCCTGCTCCTAGAGCTATTTCTCTATTATATCTAGTAAATTCACTTGAGAAAAGGCAGTTGAAAGTCACTAGAGATATATTCATAGCTGACAAGAAAAAAATTAGCACTACCTATGGGAAAAGAGGGTTTAGTTCTATTTTTAACTCACAATTAATTTCTTTAATTTAGGAAGAAAATACAAGCCTCAGTTTTGAAAATAAAATAAAATAAGCCAGCCTTACCCAAATAAGATAACTAGCCAAGCAAAACGCCCCTGCTGGTAAAACCAGAATGCTCCCTGTGAGCTATCTGTATGGGGAACTGTTGTCCACTGCAAGCTTTTTTCCCCCAGATTTAACACCTAGATTCTCAGTTCTGTCCTTGTGTCTTGTTTAGAGGAAATCAGAAAGCCACATGATGCAGACACAGTATATTATCCATCTCTAATAGTTACATATATGTATGCATTGTTGAAATTGTTATTCTCATTACATTTTTAAATTTAACTAATGTCTCCCTAAGTCAAAACATAGGCAACAGGCTTCACTTTAGGTAAAAAAAATAAAGCTTGCTTCTGATTACTGATTTGCTAGTTGAATTCTATTAACTTCAAGCAAGTCATTTCTATTTTAGAAAACTGAAAAAAAACCCCAAATTATTTACGCAGTTCCATAGAAAGGAAAAAAATATTTTAATGGGACAAGTCACAATGCAGCTGCATTACTACTCCATCTAAGCAAATATATTTAATAGCGTAGAACTACTGGACTGCTACCAAGCTGAATGAATTCCATGCTTACCCTGTTCCTGCAGTGTATCTTGTGCAGCAAATGACTGCAGTACAGAGCAGCAATCTTTCTGCTTTTTTTCCTTTGAGTAGAGCACTGACCCCTTCTACTGACATTCTACATTACTAACTCAAGTTTAATTTTCTTAAATATCTGTTTCCAAAACATCTGTTTCCATTTACCTTAGCAAGCACAATAGCACCTCTCTTCAGTTAAAACAATAAACAAGGCCGTGTAGGCTATGCAGTGTACATTACATAATGCTACTGATTCATTTTATATTAAGGTAAAATTGAATTTAAGACAAGATTTAAGTTCTGGTCTTGGCCTATTACCACACTTGGGAAAGAAAAAATAAAAGCTGATGCAAAACAGATTGCTCCGTACCCTGTGATGATGCCAAATTTGCAGAGCTAACAAAACCAAAGATGTCGCCATACTCAAATTTTTAGTTTTGTGGGTTGCCTAACCCCATTAATAGCATTCAGGTACTTGCTACCTCATGTGGTCAGTGGAAGGTCAGAAGCCTGAAAGACACAATGACAAAAGTATTTACTTTTGAACAGTTTTAGTTATGCTTGTTTCTGTGGGTTTTTTTTCTAAACAGATAGAACAGCAAGCACTGATTTCACTCTTGAGATTCCCCTGAATCAAGGAAGCAGATGCAGGAACATCAGGAATATTGCTAACATACGAGATAATGGGGAAAAAAATCAATTGTAATTAAGTAAACCAAAAGAATTTCCTGTTCCCATGCACAGTGATGGAGCTGCTATGAAGTGGTAATCTCCCCCCAAACTGTAGAAACTTGTAATTACCTTTTTATACTGCACAGGAAATTCAGACACATATGAAAGGTAGAACTTTTGAAACTTTATCTTTGCTTTTAAGTCACTGTACACTCAAGGCATGCCTCAGCACATGCTTGTGCACAGTGCAGAAAGGAGGCAGTAACAGCTTCATTGCTCTGTTTTAGAAGCAGGATATCATATGCTAAGTCACTGCAGTGCAGCACCCAAAGTGAGGGATTCATCTCACAGGCTGTCTTCGAAAGGAGCAAGTGCACAAGGAATGGGAGATGCTCAAACCACAAACCAGCTCCACAGCCTAGGAAGCACTACTGCCACTGCATGACTTTGGAAATGCTCCTGTGGTCATCAGCCCGTTCTGCAGCCCTCAGCCTATCTTAGGTTTTACGACATGTAACAAATACATGGGCTACATGTGACAAGTGTTTTTCAGAGTAATTTGTACGCTGTATGTTAATTTCATCTAACATGGCATTTGTATTGCTGTTTATGTGGGCAAGGCAATGTATCCTTGTTCACTGGCCACTCCTGATCCTAAGGATCAGAACTCATCTGCAGCTCTCTCCATATGGCCCTCAGCAGTTTTGTGATTCTGTACACAAAAATGAGCAACCATTTTTACCAACAGTAAGAGGATTCTGCTATTTCTTAGTATGCTGCTTTGAACTTAATAATTTCCTAACGATATGTGAGAAATGGCTTATTACCAGGAGATTAACAATTTCTCTTTACAGTAGCATAACTAGCATCTCTTCTTGTAGATATACATTTAACTTTAAAAACTATTTTATATATACATATATCTTTCAAAATAAAAATAAAAGTCACATCACTACTGTAAAGAAACTTCCAAAACACAGACCTGGTCAAAAATAAACATGTAAGCAACTCTTGTCTATTTCCTGATTAAGTTTGAACTGATTTTCAACAAAATTTTGAATTAACAATGATAGTCCAATGTAATTTTCCAAAATTCTTGTTCAGTGGACACTCATGAGGCCACCATGTTTCAGTTTTATGTCCAGGCATGTCTATACATGACATGGCCTTGAGATATAACAGTGCTCAAGCCCTGACACCTTGTGCCTTAGAGGTAGTACAGTTGCATAGTTCATTTCCTCTACTGAATATTAGATATTTGGCTTATTTTGAGATCTAAAAAGCTCCTACATGGCTCTCGGTATTTTCAGTTGCATGGAGGGGAAACCAATCTTGAAAATTCCTAGAAACCATTCCTAAATGGTTCTTGCTATTAAACGGTTAACTACAAGTTGCAGCAACAGGACCTGCTGTCTCTGCCCCACCCTTTGAGCAATGCCTTATTGGAAAAAGTTCTGGATTTTCAAAGAAAGGTAGAGCCTAGGAATTAGTATTTCCATAGAAGCAGTGTTTTGAAAGCCACTGAGTGAAGATTGTTAGCCACACTTTCATTTAAAAGCAAAGATTTCATCTTTTTTTTTTCCTTTTGAGGTGCTGGTGACTTTCCAGTCATTTAATATTTTATATTCTAACCTTACAATAAATGTTCAGGATGTTAAGTTGATTTTTGATGGGAATGTAAAGATATAATAAATAATCCAGTCAAAAGCCAAGAGCAGTAATATTATAGATTATGAAATCTGGTGATATTGGGACTTTGGGAGTTTTTTTTAATCCTGTGACTGGTCAAGAAGAACAATTAGAGAAATGTGCTTCTTAAAATAAATAAGAATATGTTATGTGCAGGGACTTTAAATGTTTAGCAGCCCAGAACATTTGAAAATCGATAAACTTAATGTTATGAAGTGTACTGAGAAAACAGAAAAAATGTAAAACTTGGACATTATCACCAGCTACTATGTGTTATTTAAAAATGGAAAACCATTAATCAGAAATTTCTGAAAGATTGATATATACTTAAAAATAGCATAAATGATAACAATTTTTGCAGAAAAGCATTCAGTCATTCAAATTCTGAGACACTTTCCGTTACCGCCCTGAAGATCAGATAATCTACTAAAAAGCAAGAAACATTTACTTTATCAAATATAGTACTGAGCTATGTGGTTAAACATAGAATTGTAGTGCACATTTAGTGATGATTTTGCAAAGAAATTATTCTCAAATCTAGGTACAGAAATACAATAAAAAAGGAAAGAGGTTTGAGATCTGTAGTTCTTATAAATATCACACATCAAATATGCACAAACTATATTAATGAGGCTAATGAAGTAATAAAATACTTAATAATTTTAAAGTTTTCTACCTTTCATTCTATCTTAAACTGAAACTCATAGATTACTAGGTCTGTATCATGTGACTGTTCATGTGGCTCCACCTGTAAGATCAAAGCTCAAATAGGAGAATCAACATGGTACAGTAAAGACGACAGCAAACAATGTCAGATCTGACTAACAGCAAATCACATTTCTTTCAATCTCAGTTTTTCTGATCAAAAAATAAGAGTTTGCCCATTTTATAGGATTTGGGATTGAGGATTAAAGTATGGTTCAAACCCATACTTTTGTCTTTTCAGTGACTGAAAGTACTCTTGCATTTGTGATTGAAACTACTTATTGCCGTTCTAAATTGTCATTTTTAATGTAGTAGAGACTAAAGTGTTTTGGAATGCTGTTTTTAAATAGTAATTTTTAGTTTATAATAGTGAGTTTTAATGCCTTCTGGTATTTTGGCATCAGGTGTCTAGGGCAGTATCTTAAATTATAAGATTAGTCATTGTTTTTCCATAACTCCTTACTCTAGTACTAGCAGACCAGTGTGAAAGCTAGTTCTAGCCCTGCTAGATGAGAGAAAGCTTCAGCCACTCAACCTCCCAGAGTCAGGTATTGATTTACAACACACCCAGCTGAGAAAAATGAGGAGAGGCATTCCTCAGCACGTCATGCTTCTTGTCTGATCAATGCATCTGAAGACAAGGCACCGTTTTCTACCAGACTCTGCAAGCTGAATAATGTTTCTGCAGGTGTTATATATACAGCTCAGGTGCATTCATATAAACAAGCTTGCAGGGAGAAGCCAAAGTAGGAAACTCCATTTTTTAAAACCATTTTTCAATGCACTTGAGTGGGGGTACAACAATGAAAGTAAGAGCACTACATAAAGATGGGAATATCCACTTATATAAAGTATGTCAACAGTGAACACTGTTAGAGAAAAGATCAATGCAATTTGTAGGGTCATGGCTCTAAGGAATCGAAGGACATTTAAGTCTGAGGGAAACATGCACAGTTAAGAAGCTTAAAAATGTTCGTGCCACATTCTCTGTGAGTCAAGGACAAATTAGAGACTTAATATCATAAGTGGAAATGATATCAAATAGATCTTAATTTGTTTTTGAGGAAAAAGCTTATGAAAAGTATAAATACAGAATAATTTTCAGGGCTTAGCAATTTTGAGTAGGAGTTGGTTTGTTACACCTGTTTATGCAGTTTTCCATATTTATCACTCTTAAAATTCTTGGTTTTCTCTACGATTTAAAATTGCATCAAGATTTATGTTTGTAATCTAACAGATGAAGTTTTGATCCTACTAAAGTTGTTCTCAGAACATGCCATTGACCTAATTCATGCAGGTAAGTTTTGTTACCTAATTGATATATTTGAGTTATATCTTCAAGAATTCTTATTTGTGCTAGGTAAAAATGTAATTTCAACTAAAAATCCTTTTGTCTTATCTTAAAATAGAGGTATATTAACCCAGAAGAATACTTCCCTCTAGTTTTCTTATACATACTGAAATTTTATGAGCTGAATTTCACATATGCTAAAAAGATGCAGTTTCTTTTCCTGAACATATTTTGATATTTCAATGCTGTACGACTAATGCCTAAAAAAGAAATATGAGTGAGATACATTTTTATTGATAAATTAATACAAGTACTATTGCAATCATGTAAATATACATATATCATCCATCATTTAATAATTAAATTTTTGCAGAGTATATATAAATTCATTATGATGGAAGTCTTCTTTTGTCACATATAGTGCAAATTACTTCTCATACTTTAAATTGTGGGATGATAAAATGCTTTTTATACTACAATATGTAATGTCATACAACATATAATGTAATTGGAATCAACTACATAGCTATTCTCAAGGTGGGAAAAGCTGAGGATAGGGGGCAGGGATTTAGCCTGAGGAAAGTCCTCAAAAAAAAGGTATGAAAATTTTTGCTCTCCCTTCCTCTCTTCTTACTTTTTTTGCTCCATGAAATCTTTTCATCTTTCTGGCAAGCCCGTGGAGAACTTGAACTTAACATTGTCCTTGGGTAAGTGGGTCCTAGGGAGTGAGATGCAAGTGTGCTGTCTCCCTCCATGTCTGTTTGAGCCTTTCTAGGCAGCAGGGCTTTCTGGAAGTGAGTGCTTTGGGAGTGTTTTGGGCTAGATTGGATCAAGGCTGGGTTTTCAGGTACGTGGTTGTGAAGTTGGGCTTTCTGTTGGATCAGTGATGAGGGAATTCTTGGGTGAACTGCACGTTGACCACAGAAGCTTGTAGGAAGCCAACAAGCAGGAAGAGGTGAATGTACCTAGAATATTCCAAAACCAAATAAGGTCAAGATCAAAATCGTTACCACTGTAAAAGAGTTAAAGCCAGGTGAGAATGCAAAGCAAGAGGCATTTTTTCAGTGAGAACACAATGGCCTGATGCATAACACATGGAGAAAGCATAAGACTGTGATTAGGCACTTTACACAGCCTGTCCCCTTAGTGACTATGTCCCCTAAGAATAGAGGATCTCAGTGAAAAAGTGCAATATATTTTACAGTATCAAATCTTAAGACATTTGTTTTGAAACAAGAGCACACAGATTTATCAGCAGTAATATGGAATTTTAATATTGTTTTATTACCTATTTTTCTCAGGCTACATCTGTACTATATTTGAGAGTGTGCAGCCAAAACTTTATTCTGTCATAAGCAGCTTCTGAGGCAACATGAACCTGCCCATATTTCTGGCATATTTGTGGTGATACTGCCTTTTACAGGTAGTCCTTCTGGACCTGAGAAACAGATTGCTTTCAAATCTCCAAGTCTGCAGATATCTGAGCTTTTCTTGGAAAGTCTCTCTTGAGTTACTTTTGGTTTTGTCCCCTGAACACCAGACAGCCAAGACATGTTCACATTGCAGGTAAATGGGTTTACACAGCTGTGAAGTTTATCTTTTCAGAATAGCATCAGAGCTGTCGAAACCACAGGGGCCCTGCTGAAAGCAGGCAGAATAGATGGCTGTAGCTATTTTAGTCTCCAAGCTCCCTTCAGAAACATCCTATTTATCCTATATGTAGTTCGATTGACCCAGGTTTTAATTATTTCAGACTTCCTTCTGCTGCCATTGCTGGTGTAAATGTCTTCAATTTCTAGATGGAGTGATTCATCCCAGACTATCAGTGCTTAACACAGCAGTTTGGCACATGAAAGGCAACCAAGCCTAAGGGCTGCTGAGGTCAGTGGTGCCTGTGCTACTGTCAGTCATAATGAATCTGACTCTCATATTATATATGTCAAATGTCCTTGTCCAAGTTTTGGAGGCAAACTATGTTTAAATCTTATTGTACTTCTAACACCCCTCCTATACCTAAAGTCTCTTTTCCATCATGCTTACAAAGAAACAAGTTTCTTTCTCCCTATCTAACAAAACCTGCCCTTGTTCAGAATGAATTTCTAACTAGTTGCTTGAGCTATGTTATCCTGCTCTATAAGTTCTCAGAAAACAGATGACTGGTTTCCTCTCAGAGGGTCTTTGCAACCTTTCTTCATTATCTTGAATTTCATTTTTTAGATGTTAACTCTGTTGTTTTCAATTTACATCAATACTGTGCTTTTGAAGAAGACTTCCAGTTCCATTTAGGAGAACTAATGTCTGCAAAGATTCCTCATTATTCTCCTTTTAACCTTTTCTTTTTCAAGACACCTAAAACTCTTCAGTGGTTGGGCTGCTCAGCTACCAAAACAACTCCATCACCATAAAGGTCCTCTTTCCCTCTGTGACATCTAAGCATTTTTCTTTATGCTAGATTGCATCCTGGTTGGAGCAGGGATTCCCTTTCTCTCTGTATTTGAATAGCACATACAGATTGGGGTCCTAGATTCCATATCTGAATGCCTGCCAACTATAGGCATACAAAACTATCCATATGCCATACCAAGGTAACCTGTAATGTAGGCCACAAATTGAAATAGAGTAATTTGCAGGTAAGAATCTGGATATTAAGAGGTGTTAAAATTCAAGACTATGTACTTCAGAGGAGTAGTATGAAGGAACGCATTCAGAATTTGAGCCCGAGGTGGTTTTTAGTAAAGTCCCTGAAACTTCCAAAAGTAAAAATACAGTCCACAACACTGCAATATGGTATTTTAACTGGGATGACACATGAATGCCTCAAAAAAACCTGAAATCCTTCTTGTTTTAAACCCCCAAAACTGTTAACAATTACTGCTTCAGCAAAGCCACTTGAATTGGAAACATTACACAGAAAACACAGACCTGCAGACCTCTAAAGAGAGGGGAAAACTGCTTACTTTGTGGTCTTCGGTATACTGCTAATCACAGTTTCACTACCCTCAGCCATTATTCAGCCATCTTCACCATCTTTTCTCACATGAAAGAGAGCAAATGGCTTGTATTTCCTATCTGAAACTTATCTGAACAGACAGCTAAAGGCATAAGCCATCCTTTTCTAAAGTGCTAAGTAATCAAGAATTCACACAAAAATCAATATGAAATTCTTGTCACTTCACTTGGAGACGTATTTTTTGCCTTAGCACCAAAATATAGACTTATATACATAAGCTTATACCTTTTGTATGAAATTTCAGCCTTATATCATAGTCGAGTTTACTTTAATCACAAGAGGAAGAAAACTACTGCCAAACCCAACTAATTTCCTGCATTTCAGAATTCTACAAAGCATATAACCCTGAGAACTAAATGCCACTGCTGAGACAAACAGAGAAATACTATGTGCAAGGAGGTCAAAGAAAAAGGGAAGAAAACACTACTAATACTATAAGAGAGTTAAATGGAACTTAATGTCCTGAAAACTGATTTGTTTTGAAACAAAGAAATAGCTTTTCAAAATAAAATTTAATGTTTACTACTCCCCTGCACTTAAAAAAATTAATTAATTCATATTTCCCCAGGTGTTCCCCCCCCCCCCCAACCTCAGTGTTAGATATCATCTAGGAATCAGGCATGCAGACATAAGAGAGGGGGTACTGTATCAGCTACTTTGCTTTCTCTTGTTAGCATGTCTCATAATTTATCATTCTCATACTCTTGGTCAGTAAGCATTTTTGTTTCTCCCAGTGCAGACATTAAATATTATTTAGTGCTGGTTCAGGAATAGCCTGAACTTAGACTTCACAGATGTATAGAAACCTGTCTTGAGGGGAAAGCAGAGAGCAAGTCTGAGGTCAATGCCCACCAGGGTCAGATTCCCAGGCAGCCTGTGCAGCAGCTGGACAGCACAAAACCTACAGCAAAACTACCAGATGCACTGTCTAAAAGATATGAGAATTTCTTTTTACCAGGCTGTAGCCCCAGAGTTCCCATAAACTGTAAGAATACACGGGATTGGTATTACATATAACATTTATCATTTTTTAAAAAAATGAACAGAGAATGTATGTGCCCTTCTAAGCTGCTGCTCATTTTAAACTCATTATAGTGACACCCTCAGCGGATGTGGTTGATAGCAAAGCAAAAGAGACAATGGCTCTTTCTAGGTCGGGCTGAAGTTTGTTTGTGAAATAAAGTGGTAGCAGCACTGTTCCTAGTGTTGCAAGAAAACAGTTTCAAAAAATGATTGCAAAATAAAAACTAAAAAATTAAAATATTGTTTGAATAAAAGTAATATTCAATTAGAATTCTATTTGAAAGGCACTCATAATAATTAAACTTTTTCCCCCCTAATCTCATTGCACATAAATAAAACTGAAAACTTCTGTCTACTATATATCCCACTCATGAAATACGACAATGTTTTGACTTCAGACCAGGTACACTCCTCATACCTGGTGATGCAACACTGCATCTACATTAGCATGTCCACATTTTCTAATTTATATTTATATTAATAGAAATAGGTTTATAATTTATATATTTAATATATATATATATTTATATTTTATAATTTATTTTCTCATTTTCGTTTTTTAGTGCTTAGTTGTTCCTTATTAGAGATGAACAAGCTGGTGACAGCCTTCACCTGCACTCCTAGGATGTGGTTTTGTATTACAGACTCATAGACTGGCTGAGGTGGGAAGGCACCTCTGGAGATTGGCTGTTCTACTAGAATAAAGAAATTCTGCTAAATTTTCTCACAGATAAGTAGCCCAGGTGGGTGTACATTCTGCTGCTATAAAATGTTGCAGGCAATTTTATATTTGCCCATCAAAAAGCAGACAGCAACATCTTGAAATAACATCTGGCAAGCCTTCTTCATCTAGGTGTGCCAATAACTATAGTTTTACAAAGCTCCACAGTCCCAGAAAACAGTGCTACAGAGTACACTATTTTGCATCAGATTTTAAGTATATTCTATATATCTTTCTTTTCTCAGACTCTCTCTATACATCTTAACCATCATTTGTTAAAGCAAAATCAGTTTAATCTGCCACTAAATAGTGATGTATTTTTAATGATTCATGTACACTGGTTTTCGTGCAAGCATTCAGGATTATTAAAAAGAAATAAAACAGTCTGGCATCTGATTTAGCAAGATACTTTCTAAATTGGTTTTGCACTTCTTGTAAGTATTTATTAACAATCTTATACACTATAATTAACACTTTCTAATTAGCATTAAAGTTAAACAATCTATATGAAGATGTGTCCCTCCATAATATTGGCTTTCATGGAAGACAATGAAGCTATAGATTTCAAATTTATTTTTTTCCAGCTATAAAATGTTCCTAAGGGACACTTTGAACAGTATTGTGCTGTTTCATTTGTAATTTTTATTTCAAAAATTGCAATATTTTCACAGAATATTCTGAGTTGTAAAAAACCCCCCAAGGATCATTGAGTCCAACTCTTAATGGAATGGTCCATACAGTCATATGAACCCACAACCTTGGTGACAGCATCGTGCTCTAATCAACTGAGCTAATCTCAGGGTCTTTTGTATGCAGTTGATTAACATGTTATACTAGTTTGTGGATTTATTTAGCTAATTCTAAAACCATATTCTAAAAAAAAATCTGAGCAATAAAGTGTTATTATTTCTTCCTAGGTTAACTATAAATATTTTTCATTATCTATATTCATATGAACAATATTTATTTTGTTTGCTCTGTAGCTTAGAGGTCAATACATTAATCAATGGTGAGAAATATTTCTGGATCCAGGGACAAAATCACCTCTCTTGCTAAAAAGAGCTGATCTTGGTGCAATTTTCACTCGTTTTAGTTAGTAGTTTCCCAAAGAGTTTAAGAACACGACTCAAGAGTTAGCTCACAGCAGAAGGCAGAGTCTGTTGTCAGGGTGCAAACAGCCACCACGTTGGTAAAGACAAGACCCTCTGCAGACACAGGGTATCTCAGTGCCGGTTAGTCTCGGTTTTAGATCGAGCCAAAATGAGTAAGAAACAATTATATTGTAAAATATGTATTATTTTCCTTGGAGTGAAAATTTTTGTTTCAGATAAAACATTCTATTAATTAACAGTGCTTGATTTACAATAAATTTTTTTGAGAAAATATGAAGTCCTGAAAACATAATAAAGGATCATTCTTTATGGTTTATCTCTCCCTGTGTGAGTAAAGAGAAAATAAGTTGAATTGAAGGCAAAAATACTCAGATGCAAGGTTTCTACATTATACTTGGATTATATAGTTAATATTTAAGGAAAAAAATTAAATTGTTGGATAACTTTTTTTCAATTAAGCATTGTTAATTGAAAACAGTATGGAACTCTGAATAGTTCTCTGTCTTTATCCATCACTGAACATTCCAGGTGGTATATTTGTCATTATTTAGGGTTTCATTGTAGGAAATAAATGTATTAGATTGGGTTTCTCAGCTGTGAAAAATACTGAATATAAACATTAAAAATAAAACTTTGAAATGGCTCTGGTACACTCACTTTAATCAGATTCTGAAGTGTCCTAGTTCTCTATGAAGAAAAACTATCAATTTAAAAATCTTTTTAATTAAATGTATAGTATTCTCCTGACAATAAGCAAATTTGGTCAGATTTGCCAAATATCCTTTTTCTGCCCCTTTTATTCACACACTCGTTATCATTAACCATTAAAGACTATTTAATCTAAGAGAAACACTAAGAAATTAAGTAAGTTCTCAGGATCTATATTCTGTTCTTTCTAGATATATTTGAAGTCTTGCAGAGTGTATATATCATAGGATAAATATTTTCAGGGGGTGTTTATATACTTTTAGGCAATCCTAATAAAGATAGCTATTACTAGGTCTATTTTGGACCCTATATAATTTCTTATACCCTTTTTTTTTTTTTTTAAAGTCTGTTACACAACAGATATCTACTTCTTTTTGTAGACTCAGAGAAAAATTGGATTGGAAAAAAAAAAAGATCAGAGGCCACGTAGTTCATCTTGCTGCCCAAGGCAAGATTGCCATACCTATTTCCCAACAGATGTTTCATCTAACCCCTTCCTACAGACCTTCAGGACAAATTTCACAGATTCCTCTGACACTATTGCAGCTCTTCACTATCCTCTCTAGCAGAATGCTTGTCCCCATATCTCATCTGGGTGAGCCCATTTCTTCTGCCTTCACTTCCTATCCCAGTCAGATGGACATCTAGAACAGTGTGCGGCTCCTAATGATCCACCAGTCACTTCACTTCTGTTTGCAGGAATCCTGCAAAGCTACCGAAAGAGCCCTGCTGAGACATTCCTAACAGGAGCACCTATCATCTGCATTCAGTAATACCTTCATCACAATTTCCTCTTAGCAAACAAATATAAATTTAAAAATAATTTTAAACAGAGTTTAGACACTTTAAATAATTAAAGAAAATGAAAGATCTTGCTCTGAATGAAACACCATTAAAGAGTAAGTAGAAAATGGAGTATGGGGAGGGATGAGAGGATGGAAGAATTGCAGGCACGTACATCTAGAACACAGTCTTGTTACTGGGTTAAAATGCACTTAAATAGCCAAGTATTTGACAGCTTCCTCCAGACATATTACTTCAGTTAAACAATACTGTAGTTGCTATTTAGTGTTTTCATCTTTGATCAACGCCACTATTAAATAAAGCCTAATTGAGTCACACACTCTTCATTTATTCCTAAATTTATTCTGACCTTGACAGGATTTGGGTTTTAGTTTGGTTTTGTTTTGTTTTACCAGGAGAATGATCTTCAGTGTTTTGAACTGTATTATGAAGTAATTTTAAAAAGCCAGTGCTGCAAGTAAATTAAAGGATCTGTTTAAGGAGTAAGAGAAAGATGAAGAAGATTGGTCTGCATGTTTGCAAGGTACTGATTACCAAAACAGAGGGAATGAAATGGGATAGATCTTGAAAGCTTGAACTGAGCTGGATGTTTTTCACACCAAAACTAGGGGCGTTATGTCCTTTTTTTCCCTCAGATACTTGTGAAAAAAGAGGAAATTAATAAAAAGAAGGATGGAAACACTTCAAAATAGAGCACTGGAAGGTTAGAGATCTACTGGATACTCGCCTTCTGAAAATGCAATGTAAGGAGAATTTCCTGGCAGAAACAGAAAGAAGAGAGAGAGTTTCTGAGGCTGATAAATGAGTGCAATAAATAGCATGGTGGCTGAATTAGAATCGTGGATTTTCAAGTGATATTTAATATGGGAGGGAAGGTTGCTACACAGAATTTTTTTAACATTTTTTTTTAATAATCTAATTTTTAACAGTTGATTTTTTAAAAAATCAATTATTTTTGCCAGAGCTAAATAGCATTTCATAAGAGCATGAAAAGGGACCTGGAACCACACATACTGGTGGAAACAGAAGAGACAGAAATGATGACACAATAATAAATAAAAGACGGCAAGCCTAAAAACACTGAACACCCATGTATTCAGTAAGACATCACAGTGATTCTTTCAATGAATATTACTAATATTGAATAAAAAGAAAGCAGTACATTTTACAGAAGTTGGACTAACCCTAATATGAAAAGGGAGATGATTTCTAAGTCCACATTTGTCATTTAACTAATTACTTCACTCCATACCAAACTTTCAATTGTTTCCATCCAACTTCTATATGTTTTTATGGATAAGACTCCACAAAGCATAAACCTACAACTAGAAAAATTGAAGCAACATGTACCAGAACTACTGAGATTTGCAAAAAAAAAAATATGGAGACCTTGCATGATATTCCCCATCTCCCCACAAAATTACATTCAGTCAGAAACATCGGTCAGAGGTTTTAATTGTTAAAATTTACTCCAATGTTGCTTTTTTTCACATTTTAGAATATTTCAGCTTCATGACTTTTTTTATCCTGGAGCAATGTGATCTCTTAAGTGCTCTAAAATATTATGCTAAAAAAAGCCTCATGGTATTCCTTGTCTAGTATGTCAAACTGTCGCCATAACATTGGTTGTCTCAGTTTACAAGTGGGAATATCTATTGTTCAATTTTTAATTTGGTTTGTCTTCTGCTGTAGTCATTTTGGCTTGTGGAATCCCACTGCCTCTTACATATATCAACTGTTATCAATGGAGAAAAAGAAGGTAGAATATGTTCCTGTTACTGGAAAACAATAATCAGTTCTCTTCATGATATTTAGCCCAAAAGACCCAATAAGTTTTTCCACAGGTGAGTTGGCACTGGAGTTCAGAAACTTAATAAGATGAAATGAAAGACTGTTATCCAGAAGAGTATCACAGTTCTAAATGCACACACACAAATAAAATCAAGCTTTCTGCCCCTTAAAAAAAAAAAAAAAAATTACAAAGAAGTACCCACTTCTCCTGATTACTACCAGAATATTTCTCATAACCAAAAACAGGAGAACTTCATTCTTAGTTCTTCAGTTTCAGGTAGCCAAAAATCAGAGAGAAGGATTTATAAAATATCATTTAAGGGACAAAATTCAATGCCAAGCTTTGTGGGTTTGTCTCTCAAATATTTTGAGTTCTCTCATTAATGTACAAAACTCTAATAGTAGAATTCACATGTTGGAAGGATGTAGCGTAATATGGATAGCAGCAGTGATGCCATCCTCTATGTCAACAACCAGCTGTCCTTTAAACTGTTTGGCATTGGGATAGTGCACTGAAGAGTCATATTCATAGACATCCTGAAGATTTTCTAGCTCAAGGCCACCTTCATTTTAAGAATGATTGATTTTAGCTTCCCAGCTATCTCAGTTGTTGACATTCACAATTTCTGAAACTTCAAAGCAAGTTCAGGTTCTAATATAATAATAATTTCAACATAGATTTCAGTGATTGATAATAAACTACCCTTGCCCCAATATAAAGTATCGTTTCAAACAGCTGACAGGATACATGATTTCATGATATACATTTATCTATATAATTTTCCTGTAAGTCATCATAGTCAGACTATTAATTCTGGTACAAGATGATATACAAATTGTTGTTGTTTTCCTAGAATTCACTAGAATTGTACTGATTAGACTATGCTTTATGCAAGCTCTTAATTCCCTTAATTCCCTGTGTCACTCCCCCCCTCCCCGCTCTTGATACTTCCCTTAAAATAATGAAAAATTTCTGGCAAACTGAGCACAACCAGTTTGAGGCTGCTTGTCTCTAACTTGCTTTCCTGTGTCTAAATGCTTCAGCAAATATTCAAGATCACACAAACCAGGCTCAACAGAATAAACTATCAGAGTGTCAGTTTTGACAGCAATCACCCTGTTATTGTTTCACTTTAGATCTCGGAGTCATTTTTAGAACAGTGTTTTTTCCTTTATACTTTATATTAACACCTCGGTCAAGCCTGAAAAACACAATAGAAAAGTAGGTGCACTTCAAGTATGCAACACTAACATCAGCCAATAAAAGAACAATTGAACAGGTTTTCAATAGCGATAGAAAACACCAATCCATTTTCAAATATTGCTGAATGAGTAACAACACCTTTTTCAAAGTGGAGATGAAACATAGGTGGCTTGAACAAACAGCCCAATCCCAGGTAAATTATTTCAGTGGGATGCTTTTAAGCACATACCTCAGACAAGCAGCAGAGAAATCCATTTTAGAAAAGACGCTGAAATAGGTTGATGTCCACCTGGCAAATTTCTTGTGCTGTTTGAAAAAGCAAGACGGTTCAGATTATGAACCGAGTTATATCTACAGCATTACAACCAGTTCTGGTCAGTATGTAAATGAAAATAAGAGCTTCTAGCAGTGTACCTGATCAGAAAGACTAAGGTCAGAGGGCAAGTGAGATAAAGGAAAGGGATGCCTTTCTTCCTTTGGTAAAACATTCCTGTGAAGCATTTAGCCTTAAAGCAGAGCTTCTCTACGGGAAGGAAAACTGTACACTCCTGGAATGCTTGCTTTAGCCCTTAATGTGTTTTCCATGTGAAGGAATAACATGACCCTTTTACCTTCTAAACAGTTCAGGTAAAATACTTAATAATAATTCAAAAAAAATCACCCCCCAACAAACTGGCAAATATGCAAAAATACAAGGCTGCTGAAATCCTACAAATGTAACAAAATGCTGTGATGCCAAAAAGAACTGACTGCAGCTTTTGAAAAATTTTTAAAAACACCAAAATTTTATTTTCTCCTTAATTATATGCTTAACAATAACTATAAAGGAAGTATTCAGAAATTATTTTAAAAAAGAAAAAAAGGTGGGGGGTTGGGGGGCATCCATGCTAACAGCTCACATCAATGCACTAAGGTCTAGGATTTCACATCCTGCTGGCTTACCTGATAAAATGGGAATTTCAAAAGCATTAGGAAGAAAACAAAAATTAAAGAAACACCAAGAGATAGTCACAATGAAAAGCTTGAAATGCTAATAAATTTGTTCAGATTCTCAGTTGCAAAAGATTACAAAGTGTTTATAAAGTGCTGCATTCTCATCGAGAAGGGAAAAAAAAAAAAAGTCCTCTGCAGTATCATCTCTGCTTCATTCTCGGCTTCCTGTTCTAAGGCTCATTCTATGGCACCTAATACAAATCAGCAAATTGCAGGGAAAAAAAAAGGAGAGGGGGATGGGAGGAGAGTGAAGAGAGACAGAGAGGAGGGTGAAGAAAGAAAAAAAGGTGGTGGGGGGGAAAATACCAAGCCATCACCTTAAAGGACAGCCCCATCTATCGGCAAAAGCAAAGAACTGGCTGTAAAAGATCGGTTCTTAGGTGATTTTCTGACTTAAACGAGTCTGAAAACCTGCAACCCTGTTTTCCTTCAGCGAGGAACAAAGGGCAGGGGCTGCACTGAGAAATAGATTTCTTTATCCAGCGTTAAATAAGCTAGAGATTTCAGTAATTTTCATTTCTTTTCTGTTAATTACTTGTCTCTGAATCGTGCAAAGGAAATACTTTGGGTAAGTGCCGGCCATTACAAAAGCACTAGACACCTTTCCAGGTCAGCCCCTGGCACGCCACAGCTAAATGCTACCTGTCCTCTGTCTCATTTTACACCTCCCCACTGAGTAGTGGTGGTAGATTCAACACCATCAGTCACAGGTTCAATCACAAAAAAAGAAAAAGGGTTGCTGCGCCCGAGTCCCGTGACATGTCCATCTATTACAGACTGCGCTGCTAATCACGGCGCCTGGTACACGACTGCCACGTCAGCTCTATACATTCCCTGTATTCAGATGGCAGCTGCGCAGCCAAATCTGGAACCTAGACAAAAAAATGCTCCTATTTAAAATTCAGCCTGTTAAGTAGCAGTAACTGCTAACACAATGAACTCCATCTGCATTGGCTCAGGCTCAGTTTGAGCAAAATCAGATGGCATTATATATTTCTCATTTTGCTTTGTGGTAAAAAAAAAAAAAAAAAAAAATCACAAACAAAAAAGTCGGGATGACCATGAGCAAACACTTCTGAAAACCCCAGTGTCCACCATGCTGGACGGGGGTGGGTGCAGTATGGTAGGAAAGGGAAGGGACAGTGACTGAGAAGGTAAGAGATGCACAGAGGAAGGGTTAAAAGTAATACTGCATTTATTTCACTGTTTAATACCATTTCTGCATGTAAAGATAGAAGAAAACGACCCTAATTCATACCTGCATGCAATAAGGCTACAATCTATGATATAAAATACACTTAACATTAGCCTCTGATTCAGTGACCCCAGGCAGCTTTAATGAACTTGATGCCTTAGAGTCAATTCCAGTATTGTTCTGATATAGATTTTTTCTAACATTTTTACATCATGAGATTTTGACTGCTTAAATTTTCCTTGAATCCAAACTATGTGAATGTGCATTTCTCCACCTCCCAGTGGTGACCTGACATGCTTGTCCCTTCACAAGAAGCACTTGGAATCTCTCAGTATAACATCTAATTTTCAGGCATTTATCAATACAGAATGCTATGAACAATTGTTCTAACAATGAAATCTAATCTCACAAAATTTTAGATGTTTTCTCTTCAAATATTGCAGTGATTAAAAGGACACAGCAAGCAAGCTTATGACACTAAATATTTAGTTAAAATACACCATAATATTATAAACCATAATAAAATATACCATAATACTAGTGCTCAAATGCTGACATACAAAGGGCAAGACCAAACTGGACACAGTCATGCAACCTGTCTCCTTTGAATACGCCTGAGGTCTGATTTAGAACGGCTTCCCATGCTTTCATCTTGCACTGCTGTCATGATCACCAGTTTTGAATTTAGCTTTTCTGATGGCGCTACTGGTAGGCTGCTCAGACAGGTCCCCATTAGCCCAATGCAGTTAAAGTCTATGACCTTCAGGTAGGAAGAGCTTTCTTTAAACCATTACCTTGTTATTATCAGCTGGTAACACACTCTTCAACTGTTTCATGCTTTCTTAGGTATAATTCTAAAGGATGATTTGTCCTTTTTTCATATATTTGCAAAATTCTTTGGGGTCATGAAGAGCATTTGCAGGTGAGAAATTATCTTGTAGCACTAGTAACACACCTGACTCAGAATCATCCTGAAAACTTTAAATACTAAACGGATATTCAGATAATACTGCTGATGCCAGTTGGTCATTCACAGAAATTTGTCTGTTAATGGAGGATGTTTCTGGAAATGCTGCATTTTCTGGTGTTTATAAACAATACTTGCTTCTCAGCTTGAAGTTTTAATATGAGTTCCTCCAGTCTTTGCTATAATCTGGGCATGTGTGACATGTTACAGCCATAGCTCCTTTAAAACTTTGCACTTTGAAATGAAACAAACAACACAAAATTAAACAGTAAACCAGGAATGAATAAACTAAGATATCCTGCTTTAAGCATCAGTAGAGGTTCAGCATAGGATGCTTAATATGACCACTGACTTTGAGAAATCTCCAAGTACAATAAACAGAATACAAAAGCTTTTTTTTTTTGAGCAGCATTTCTCATGCCTCAGATTTCACTGGTCACAGTGGTATAACCAGGTGCTCAAATTCACTCCAGCAGTTTATATTGTCAGGAAAATGGATGGGGTCTCTGGTTATCTTAACAAGCTCCTCTTGTGGCTTCTTGAACTGGACTGTCATCTCATATGGGGTTTCAGAGAGAACACTTCATCAACACAACAGCAACTTCTTTCCAACTGCTAAAGAGCTATACCTCATGAATTCTTATATATTTAATATTTTAAACTTATACATTGCACCACAGCCTAAGAAAACAAAAAAGGTTTCTCAATCACAATTTCTCCAATTCTAAGATACAGGAGAAGTTAGTAAATAAAACACAGTTTAATGAGTCGTCTCCCTCCCCTCCCCTCTCCTCCCTAAAATCCAACTTGCTTTTTTTTACTGTCTCTAAATAAACAGCATTTAGTTTGCAAATTAAATTGCATTTAGTTTGGAAATTTTTAAGCACTTCTTCCTGCAAGTGTGGTGACAACTCCCTCCCTGAGTGCCCAAGCATAAATCATCTTAATGTGTAAGGGCTGAAGCAACCATCCAACAGGCCCAAAGGAGAACCCCTCTATGCCCTGCAGAGCAAGGACACAGTTGCCAGGCAAACTTTCCATTGCAGCCATGAGCTTGCAATCTTGCAGATTTCAGATTCTGCAGACCTGGTAACTTTGCATTAATGGAGTTGCACTTGCACTCATATAAATTTTGACCAGTCCTACTCTTGGCTCTACCTCAGGAATACTGTGTAAGCGTTTAAGAGCACTGGTGAAGAACATCCCACTAAGTTTTTGGCTCAAGAGCCTCAGTGATCACCAGGCATTGTGAGATACTGTTTTTCTAAAGCACATGAAAGGATTCATCTGGAAGTTCTTCTCTGGTGACCCTCTGCAGCACAATTCCCTTTCTGAATGGAACCTATAATGAACTGCAACTGGAGAAAAAAAAGAATGCAGTCTTTTTTGTCACTATCCTGTTTCAGCATTTTTGGTGCAAAGAAAGTTGTGTACAATCTAGAGAAACCTTTAAAATTGACCTTAGAAGCTGAGATGTTCATATGCAGCAGTAAACCACATAAGCAACAATGCAGACTAGTATGTTCTACATACACAATTATTAAAGTGTTAACAGCAATAAATATATATATTTAATGGCAGAGTCTGAGATATATTTTATTTATCAAAACATCTCCCTTGATTCTTTACAGTATCTCTTTCTAGTGTTCTAGGAATGAATTTTATGAATTACAGTGGGTGTGGAAAACAGCTAGTGGAGTACTTCATCTAATAGATAAGGGATGAGCCAACCAAGTTCCTCCATGGACAAGCAGGTGAACGTGATAATCCAGGGGACATTTTCTCCTTCTAAACTTGTGAAGCAATTGTACTGCAGTCACAGAAGTGCTATACAGGCAGCTAAGGGTGGAAAAATACAATAATGGAAAACCAGAACCTGTAAAAATGAGATGAATTGTAGCAACACAGAACAGAAGACTTCATCCAACCAGTCTCAAGGAAAAGCAAGGGAAACCTCTGAATAAAAACAATAGTAACTTTTTGCACAGGGAACAGAGCCCATCTGCCAGCTTCTAAACAGATATCTTCAGAACAGACAAAGCCCATTTCTACAGCAATAGATTTTTATCACATTTGGAATGTTTTTGTGCACTAGATGCAAATAAAAATTAGCTGTTCTGGACAAGGCAAGATCTGCATTTGTGAGCCCAAACTTACCTGGAAAACTGGACAATTTTACTATTACAGTCTTACATTCACATGCTACATGAGACAAACTAAAACACAAATCTTTGTAGTCTTCCAATTTAGCACTAACTTAGCATATGATTATCATCACTCAACTACTCAAAATAGGCAGATAAAATCTGAGATATAAATACCTTTTATACAAAATAATAGTCTACTGTATACTGCTATACTTTTTTACATTATGGATTACAAAAACTGGTCTTACCATTGTTTATGCTAGAAAAATTCTTCAAAAATAACCTATTTCACACACTTTCACATTGCTTCCATGCTCCTCAGTTTTAGTGTCATTTCCATGACTATGAAGGGAACAAAGTAATCCCCTTGCAGTACAGAAAACTCTAGTGCTGTGAGGAAAAGTGAAAAGTTTGTCAGAAACTCAAGCTGCATATTGTGATTTGAGGAAATATACAGAACATTGAACGCAAGCTAATGATGTAGTGGATTGGACAATTCCACTAAATCACAGAAAAATAACAGGAGGAGGCACTGACCATTAAGGGTCATTCTACATTGTAGTGGGTTCAAAACATACTTTACTGCTCAGATTCAATTTCTCAGACCCAAAGTGATACACCAAAATCTAGGATATATAAATACACATAGCAAACACCATTTTCTAAGACTTTCTATCCTACTGTAGTATCTGTAGCTTGCTGTGCTCAGAAGTACTGTGTATGCCCTGCTGTGAACCATGATGCAAAAAATAAAAATAACACTTCCAGAAAATCACTATACATTTAAAGACAGTCAGTATTTTTTTTTCTTCTAATTGAATAGGTAGGTTATTAATACTCCTTGAGTCTGTAAGAAAATACCTCAAGCACCCACACTTGAGATGGGATGGAACACAGTGTACTCATACATAATAGCATAACTATTTTAGAACACTTCATGCAGCAAGAAACAAAGAACGTGAAGTACATCATTACAATAATGCATGGCACCTAGCAGTTTTGTTCTAAGTTCTATATTATTCTATTATTTGTTTGAAAGACATACTTTTGTATTTTGAAACATGAAAAGGTATCTATAAAATGTTATACAATGTAATGTACTGCATTGCAACAGAGGTGTTATGGAGATACCAAAAATCAGTTACATTTTCTTGAACCTAACTTTCACAATGCAATTAATGAAGGCGCCAGCCTGGTATTTCTCCTGAATCACAGCACAGGTTTATATGACTGTCATTTGAAAAAAAGTAAATTACTAACTGGTAAGGTAAGGCCAATTGACTGCTTGGCAGTTCTTTTCCAGAGAAATAGAGTTTTCAAAGATTATAAGAAAATGATAAAACATCTCACTTTGGAAAAAGTGCTGAAATTAAATTCTATCAGTTATTTCTAGAACAATGTGAAGAACAGCTAGTTTCCTGTGGAGTGGAAAAACACATTTTAAAGGCTTCCATTCTTTCCATCAAAATTAGTTTTAATCTGATATTAATACACAAACGTATATTAATATCCAATCTTATTTTGACCTAAGGAAGGGACCCTGATACTTACTCTTAAAGTAAGCAGTTACCTATTGGACATGAAAATTCTATAAATGCCATATTGTAAATAGACAGTAATTTTGCATTTTTAATTTTCTGGTTTGACACTCATTAACATAATTCAATACAAACACCACTATTTTTAAGTTAATATTAAATGAAAGTAAATTAAATGGTAGTAAGCTGTTAAATATAATGCTGTCCAAAGTTTCTCTCCCTCTTTTTTTTTTTAAATTTCTCTGTGTTTTTGAATTTATTAATGTATCTTAAATTTGTGTTATTTAATTTTTACAAATTGCTGACTCCCATGAAGGAGAGTCATAGTACCACAGAACAAAAAAGTTGCTGTCCAAGGTACTGCACATAAAGACAAGTGTTTCAATTAATCTCGCAAATGCATTAAAAGTATTTTCAGATTTATTAGGCAGTAATTTTCCTTAGCAAGGAAGCTAGCCTTGTTGAAATTCCCTACATGATACTGCAGTATCAGTGTTATGCTGTTACTTTCCAGGGCCTTTTCTGCTGCATTCCAGTATAATCAGACATTCCAGCACCTGGCAATACCCACCATGTATAATTCGTTTAAGGACAAACTTGTTCTATACTTTGTCACAGACTGATTTGCAGAAGGGTTTAAATCCAAAAAATGTCTTTGAATTCTACATGGTGCATGAAAAAAAGCTACCCTCTCATACAAATCTAGCTCACATGCACTGTTCCGGCATTCTGCAGAGCAGTCACTAAATGTAATTTTAGCTGCAGTATTCACCTTACATATCTCAGAAGCATTTGATTCACAAATTCATGCAGTAAATAGCAAATAGCATCCTGAATTTAATGGCTACTTCAGAAAATAACCATAGACTAGAAGAAAATTAAATACCTTTTTGTTTATTTTGTTTAGTTCAATAATAGAAGCATATTTGCAATTTGCAAGACTAAAACAATGCAACAGCCAAGAACTGCAGTAAACCTCTCAGAGCTAATAGCAATATCCAATAATGTTTTCCCACACCATCTTCAAGTAAATGGATTTATTTCACTGCTTAATCAGTCAAATTAACCCTAATCCCACTATGGTTAGAAAAGATGTTTGTTAAACAAACCCAATTTATGATTTATTTATTTACAAAGTGTCTTAAAGCTAAGATGCCTAGAAGAAGTTCTACTCTGTTAATTCAGTCATGCTGACAGGGCTGGTTTCACCTAGCAAATTATCTCTGCAGTTCACAGCATGGCTGACAGCTATCTGCATAGAAAAACAGCACAGTAATCATTTAAATCATGCAAAAACACTCACCCAAGATGATGTAGCAAAGATCAGGATCCAGCTTCCAGACCCCATGAAGCTGAGGGAGCAATCCACTAGCTTGCTCAGGCCAGCAGTGTCTCTCCTACACTTGACCTAGACTGCCTTACATAATGAGGAATCAGTGCTGTATCCTGTGTGGAGGAGCAAGCTGAATGTCATCACTGGCAGAAGTAGAGAGAACTGGCAGCAAGCAGGCTGGTAGTTAGCATGGAGATCACGAAGTCTGCTTTCCCTGACTGTTCTGGGAGAAAACACAAGAACAGCTCAGAAATGCTGGTGTCATTCCTCCCCTGGAACGAATGACCGGAAGGAGCGAGGGTGTTACAAATATGAGGCAGACAGCAAGCACTAAAGCTGCAGCTGTACCTGCTCTCCAGGCAGCAGAGTTCCTGTCACACTGTGTCTGCAGGACTGCACAGCCACAGCTGATAGGAGAGCAACAGCAAGGCAAAGCAAGGAAGGAGAGACAGACTGCTCCTGCATACGTTTGTCTATGTCTTACTTACTGTGGTGAGTAGAAGAAAAGCAACGGTATAAGATAAAATCTGGGATTAATTTCCAAAGGAAAGTGTTGTTTCCTCAAATAAATCTTACTGCATGAAGGTTAGGTTCTGGAAAATAGCCATTTTTTACCTGCTTTACATAGTGTTACAGAGGGTAAGGTGCTTGTATTACAGAGATTTTATTTTTCAAGAAAATGATGCGTAAGATACATTCCTGGTTGTGAAGATGTTTACAGTCACTTCTGGTATTTCTTTGGGTTTTTTTTTTTATTGTTTGGGTCATATCAGCACTTCCTCTGTGTAGGGAACAACAGGAGAAACAAGAATGCAGGCTAGCCAGCTATTAGAAACCTACACGACCTTGTTTACAAAAAGCACTTTATATTAATTAAAATTACTTCATATTACTTGTATTCCATATTTTGTTTAATTTGAATACTTCAATAGTAAGTAAAGAGCCTTAAATACTGATAATGCATATACAAACTATTCTTGAATGACTATTTTGATTGATAGAGTTTCTCCTTACAAAAGAAGGCAAAGGTTTCACTAAGATGGGACATGTGAAGTTTTCTAGTTCTGTTTCAGACAGCTTGATTAGGCATTATCAAGAGGAAATGCAACTGGACACAAAATCCTGTGGCAAAATTAAAAGACAGGTCACGAAAAGTTTTAGTCTCAAGGTGGAACATTGACTGGGTTTTACAGGAGTCAGGTTAGGTACAGGGACTATTATTCTTAGTTATGTACTTAGTTGAGTAAATATGACTTGTGCTCTGATCTTAAATGGGAAAATCAAGGTGAATGTGAACGGGACAGAAATAATCCAATTTCTTGTTTACAAAATCCATTTAAACTATTAGTTTTCTTTTAAAGGTAAGCATACAATGAATTTTCTATCAAATTTGATCAGTTAAAAAAATGCTTTATTGTCACTGGTGTTTGAAATATATATTGTCCTTGTCCCTTGTTATATGCTTTCCTTTTTGCTTTTTTGAGTATTTAAAAAAAAAAAGGAAAAAAAAAGGA
This sequence comes from Corapipo altera, assembly GCF_003945725.1. Classification (NCBI taxonomy): domain Eukaryota; kingdom Metazoa; phylum Chordata; class Aves; order Passeriformes; family Pipridae; genus Corapipo; species Corapipo altera. The sequence goes on along the minus strand of NW_020884877.1, from coordinate 15,799,015 downwards.
AAAATATCAGAAGCATTTGATATAAAAGGCAGATACCTAATAAGACCCACAGCTAGCATATCCTAAGTTAAGTATAATATAGAAACAAAACAAGTGTAAAGGAAATATAATTTGAGAATGATTTTTTAAAACAATTATTGCTGTATTTGAAATCAGAAACTTTTTTCCCCAATCTTCACTATTTATTTTTACACCTTCAAAAAATAACGTTAAAACTACCTTGGTGCATTTATTTTTTTCATATATTGGTGTGGACTGTTAATGAGAAATCCCTATTAAAACTAACCTATATGTACCATTCTCTACTTTCGGTGTTTCAATAGTTATATGAGATTACTTGCTTTAGAAAAAATCTTTTTACATACTTGACCTGGGTTAATCAAGAGTTGAAAATATCATGACCTCTATTAGGCTATGAAAGCATACGACAAAAGTTTAATTAAGTTGCAAAAACTTAGCAATTCTGTTGATCATGGCACTTCAAACAGCAAAGCAGCCAAACTACTCACCTAAAGCAAGCTCAGATGCCTCCACAGCCATTGTACTGTTAATACATCACCAGGGCAATCTGCCTATAGGTAACCAAAAGTTGACTGCATCAGATAGAAAAATAAAGTAAGTTCACAAGTAAACTACAGGTAAACCAACCCAACACACAGAGATTGAGCAGAAAATGTCACCTTGACATTTTAGCAAACTTGACTGCCAGCACTGCAAAGGCAATATACAGTTTGCTTGATGTTACAGTTCGGGCAAATTTGTCTAAGTTTGATGCAGCCGATTCCATCTTTGGGCAAAATGATGAACTAGATATTCCTTCGAAGCTTTTCCAGTCTTCTTTTCTATGATACTCCCTATAAACTGTATACCCAATTGCAGAACAATGACTGCCTCATCAAAGTCTGTTGTCATGAGGATACATAAATACAATGTAATTTACAAACATCAAGCTATTGTTGTTCAAAATATACCTGAGAGCCATAACTTTTGTCTGGAGTATAAAAACTGATTAATTCTCTCAGGTACTAGGCACCTTGCTCTTCCATTGAGCCACAGAGCTTTTCAGTTTACAATAATTCTTATAAGCATTTTTCCTGTACGTGAACTTGGCCTGATCTCCTGGCAACTCAAGACTGTCTTAACACAAATTGATACAGAAATTGCTGACGTGTAGGACTCTCAGCAAAAGATCATTTCTGAGCCAGCTGCACTGGTAATGTGAGTAGTAATGTTGACTGCTTGACAGCAGTAAGAAAGTAAGTCAAGTTTATATCACACTCAACTAGCAAATTAATTATTCTGATCCCCCAGCAGATAGAAATATTTCTGTCAAAGTAAAAAAAGTAAATGCAGTTTGAAAAAATGTCTTTTAAAAACTGTATTTTTTTGCAAATGACTGTAGAACAAAGCTGCTGATTGGAAAAGAAGAATGGACTAGATGACCCCTTCGCACAAGGAGGGAGATGAAAATAGGCATATTTGGGGGTTTAATGAGAAGTTCTTCTCCTACACATGTTACGAAGCTAATGCCAACCATTTTTTTACGGATGACTGTAAGCCTATGAAAAAAGTTTTCGAATTTTTCTTTTATGGAAAATCTGGCAGTAGAAGTTTACAATGTTTATCACTAAATTATCCTTACTGGTTGAGTTTATTTCAATAAGGTCTTTTCTATTCCATGGTGAAATGAAGGAAGCAGTATCTCATAGACACTACTCTTGCCAACAACCTTGAGTAAACAGGACAATTTTTTTTAGACACCTTGCTCTTAAGATGCCTTGCACATAAATAAATCATTACTTGAGGTTAGCTCATACTAAGCTAGATTCCATTTGGGATCTGCTAAAACATTAAAATGTTCTGGTATCACTGACTGGAGAGAGAACTACAATATCTTGAGATGCAGGTTTTTGGTTTTTTTCCACCCTTCTCTGACCTTTCTTTCTTTTCTCAAAATAATTTATCCTTTGTGTTCCTGAACAACCTGCACAAGTGATTCATGCTGAAATGTGTAAACAGTGGCTCAAAGTCTTCAAAAAATAAACCCTTGTATTCAGACCTGATAACACAAACTCATATAAATGGGGAAGGAGGGGGATTTTACACAGGAGTCCTTTACTCCCTCTGAAGACTTTGCATGTGGTACTTCTGTAAGCAAAACCAATAAATTCATACCACATAACTCCTTTTTGAAACAGGTAAGAAAAGGTTTTGATTTTTAAGTATTGTCTGACAGCTCAAGACCTCAGTTTACATATAATTTTTATTATTTGACTCAGTCATATCACAATGAAGATCACTGGATGACTAGTCAAAGAGGAATATTCTTCTCCCTTAGTTGACTAAACTTCCTGGCTTCTGATTGATGCCAATATTCAAATAGGCAGAAGTATATTTCTAAATATTCTTTTACTCTTAGATGATACCTTATCAAAGTTGCAACTGAATTAAAGAGCATTCTAAAAGTATTTATATTTCCAAACATCTGAAATCATATGGTTTAGATGTATGGTTAAGATGTGTCAGTGTTTTCAAGCCTCCTTTCCTTAGTATTTCACAATATTTAGTATTCTACATATTTACAAGAAGGTCCCTGATTTTCCTTCAAATGATGACTTATTCCAGCAATGATAGATGAACACTGAATTCTCAAATTCAGTGGATACTCCTCAGATAAGTATCACTGATTTTGTACTCACATGCAGTTCCTGACATATAGCAATATACATTATCCTAAAAAATAACTGAAAAATTATAATCCAATAAGCATAAATCTTTCTACAATTGAACTATGAACATTGAATAGGTCAAGGTCACAGTAATCTTAATATTTGTGTACTGGTCTTTCACTTCTCTTTGACATCTTTTCCTCTACAATAAAACTAGCTACAATAGTCTTTTTAATTTCTTTCCCAGATTTTTTGTAAGATTTAGAGGGTTGCCTATTATACCTCTAAGAGTGCCAAGCCACTATTTTTGTACTTATCTCATAAGAAAACATCTGCTGTTTTGCATATTAATACTAAAAGAGAATGGCAAAAATAGAGGAAAGAAAAAAGTTAAGATGAAAAGCAGTTAATTAACCATTTGATAAATATGTCTATTTATTTTGAGTAAATGAATGATCTTTATCAACTGAAAATAATTAATACTGGCAGGCTTTACTGTTGAATTTTCATCTGTCAATGATCCCAGAATGTTGAATTTAGAGTTTAATTATTTTCAGCATCTTGCTAAACTAGCTCTTATGAGATGATGGGCAAGAAACAAACCACACTTAGTTTTGGAGATAAAATCATAAGTCACCCACCAGAACATTTCTAGAAATTGTAGTGGTAGTACCTTGAACTGCAAGCCATGGGTTATTGATGCCTAAGAACAGTATCAGGCAAAACAGATTTATGGTTCAGCATAATGAATGTACCATTAGCACTAAAAGCAATAAGGTGCATTTTTTTTCTTCCCCCCCGCCAAACCCCTCCTAAGTAGCCCACAGCATACATAATTTGTGATATTGATTTAACACAGATGCAGAAGTGGCTAACAAAAAATCTTGAAATACCTACTGCAATGAACAAGTTTGCGAGACTGGTAATCCCCTCTAGCAACACATGAAGATACAATCAGCACTGACTTTTAGCTAAAAGGCATAAAGTCATCGCTTCAATTTCATTCTGGATTCAAGTAGGTTTTTTTGTCTTTGTTTAGTTGATATGGACCTAGACTAGTCAAACAACCTGTATTTAGCCTTCATTAGGTTTTAATCTCTTTTCAAGTCTTAAAAATGCCTATATTACTCAGGGGGTGGGGGCAAGAATTTGGATTTAGTTCTTGTGGCAGGGTTCTTCTTCCTGGAACATGGTCAACTCCATAGGACAATGCCCTGTTTGCAAATCTATCAGTGGTGGGCTGGGAGGGGATTCCAAGGGCTGCTTGTGGTGTTGAATTATGCTAAACCATAGCATAAAACCATAGTCTGACACATCAACCCCAAATCAACATCCTGGTAGTGAGGCAAAGATTTGGGAGATAAGCTGCTAAGCTGACCTGGCGACATCTAACTGACAGTCTTATCACTTTATAATAAGTGATAAGCCCAATCCACTTCCATTCGATCAGATTCTTCTAACATGCCACTTCTTGGAGTGTGTGGAGTTTCTCCCCTGAAGTAGGGACACTCCTTCAAGGATACTCCTTGAAGTTGAGTGAAAGAGAACTGCCCGCAGTTGTTAGTATGGTGAGTTACATTGATCTCTAATTAATTATTGTTTCTTTTTGCTTACTTCAATATAATTGCTTTAATATAGTGCACTATACTATACACTACTAGTAGTTTTAGCTTTTATGCTGTGTAGTAAATAATTCTGATGAAGATATTTTGTCTGATCATTTTTCATAATAAATAATTCATTTTATATAAATACACCCAGTTTGCCATATTTAATCCTGCAGGGCAAAGTTGTATTTAAACTATTGACAAAGTCTGGGTCTGAGGTTGGATCCAGCTGCACCTAGGCTCCTTTCTCAGAGGAGGAGTTTAGAAAGCACCTTGTGACTCAACAGGAGAGCTTCTCTAGAAGCTTGTGTCTCTGGCACATTTTCAGGTCTCTAGCATTTGTAGCTGTTTTCCACAAAGGACTTACTGAGAAGTAATCTAAGCTCTTCAGGTTATGTATTCCACATCCAAATTTTGACCTTGCACACTAGAAGCACTCAAAGCCAAAAGATGTTCAGCCTTCACGCTACACAGAGTTAAATATGGGTAGTGCACAGGCATCTAGGTCAGGGCACACTTCTTTGCTTCTCCTTCACCAACTCAAAGATAAAGACTAGTAAGAATGAGACAAGTCTTTCAGGTCAATACCTTTGACCTAAACATAAAACCATCATTCAGCACTGAAAGACACAGTGGTCCAACACACCAGATGCCCCAAATCTTTGTGAGTTGAGGGTAGTCCCTTGCAGAGCAGGAGGATTCAGGGGCTGTCAGTTATATCCTGCAGCTCCCAGGTTCTGAGGTTCTTCAGTCCTTTGCTGACTGATAACCAGTTATTATTTATTTACATAGCAAGTTACATCCTTGCCAACTCTTTATAGACTTAGGTTTGCATCCACATTTCACTTACACTTTAAGTGCTGCTGTGTCTAATGTTAAGCTCACAAGCACTGCAGAAAAGCCTTAAAAATATATGAATACTATGTCATTCAAAGAAAGTTCTAGTGAATTCTAGAATGCCTTGTTCTAAAAACATTTATTTTACCTGTCAGAATAAGTATTATTTTGGCCACTATTAATTGATCTTTCATTTAAGTAAACTCTCTACTAAAACCAATCAATTAACACAATAATTGCATAATCAGCAACAGTATTTTGAAGCTTACAGGACAAAGAGACATGATAGTCTGCATAATATTTGCTTATCATGCTCATCTTTTTGACATAGCTGTCTCTTTTTCCTTCCCTTATGTGAGAAAGTAAACTGAATGTCCTTGTAAGTAACTGTGGCTTGCTTTCAGGCAGAGTTAAAAAAAACCTCAACAAACAAAACCAACCTAAGCAGGGCATAAAATGCCTTGTCATTAAATGATATTAGGTCTTCATGATAATTTCTTTCAAACTGATTTCACGCTGTAAAACAATGAGATCTCAGACCCATCTACTGCAGAAGTTCCCCCTTTCTCAATCACTCCTAGTGGATCATTCCTCAAGATTCAGCTATATAAACTACAATCACAAGGTTCTTAGAGGTCAGTAAGGGAAAATAATTTTCTCTTCCTGTTTTTTTCCAGGTCACCTCAGGTGAATTCCACAAATTCTACTGTTTATGGGACCTTAATGAAGGAAAATTCTTTCCTTCATTATATTTACTTCTCTAACAGTTTTTAATTTTTATTGGAAGCTGTGGCAATGTGACCTTGGGAAAGACATGCCTCCACTCTTCATTCTTCAATTACTTACAGTGCAGTACTGGGATGCCGATCACTGTTCTGTCAGAGCTCATCTTCTTCCCAGAACCAGTTATCTGAATTTATGCCTATCACAACTTGAATCATTGCCTCACAAAATGCAGATTTTGGTCTCTCTTTGTCTAAAGATGGACTTGCAGAGGAAATCAAGCAATGCAAACCTCTCTGTTCTTTTGACCAGGAACAAATGGCTGAAGCTGCATGAAAGCTCCAGGTCTAAACAGAGTCATCTAGGAAAGAGATCGAGCTCTCTGTCACAAGACATGTAAGGATTTCTGTGCTACTCAAATAGAGTCATAGAATCATTAAGGTTGGAAAAGACCTCTAAGATCATCAAGTCCAACCATTAAACCTAAGCACCACTGTGTTCACCACTAAACCATGTCCCCAAGTGCCACTAGAACAGAAATTAGAACAGAAACATTAATAGCACTTTCTGCCTATAACAACAGCTCTGCAATCTCAAACCTTCCTCCAGAATTCCTATTTTGATTCACCAGCTTCCTGGAAACAGTGGGTTTTCCACTGGACTTTCATTACCCTCTTCCTGAAGACTAAGAGAACAGGATTGTGTAATTTTTTATTTTTTTCCCTTTTTAACATGGTACTTCTGTGAGGACACTAATTGCATAATTGCTGCTCCCTTAACCTTAAGCCACAGCAGGGTTACCCTGCTATTGGCTGTGGGGTTATACTGATATCTTCATTCTACAACCTCTGCCCCCCTTTTTGTTACTCTGAGTCTGCTGGAATAGCCATGTCAGTCTAGAATTGGAGCAGTATGTTACAATCTGCCATTGCTGAGAGTTGATTTTAAGCATTTTCAACAGCAGTATAGAAAAGAATCCTAATCTCTGATGAGTTTACTCAATTGCAGCCACATTCAGACAAAGAAGTGATTTTAAGAAAAAAAGCTGGAAAATATAAACAACATTTCTTCACAGAACTTCAGGCCTCATGGACTAGAATGCTTAGTCTGAGATTCATTCCACTGGATTTAGCTCAGTTACTCCTCTAATGCAACCATAATTCATTTATTTGGACTGGAATCAGAAGGAAATTAAGTAATTTGGTGAAAAAGGTCACAGAATGAAGAGAAAAAATTTCAGCAAATGCCTCTATGGGCAAGTGATTGCTAGATGAAATGTGTCAACGTGTCCTGTGCTGCACAAGAAAGGAAGGGAAAAGCCCTTGAAAACCTTTCTCTGCTAATCTCAATGGTAGCCCCTGGCTCAAAACCCACTTTAAAATTGACATGAGGAAGATACAGCTGGTTAATTCCCACTAGTCCTTCAGACTACAGGTATATTCCAAAAACTATCTAATCTCCAGTGCTAATTTATACTTCTTCAAAGCAATTCAGAGAAAAAAGAATGAACAGAATATAGGTAACTAATTTATGCATCTTGGAGTTGTTTCATGACCTCTAAAGGACATAATTTGATTATAATAATAATCTTAAAGCAGAACTGTTCCTATTAGTCATAGCAAAAACCTCTTTCAAGATGAAGGGAAAAGAGGAATTGCTAAGTTAAAAAATTGCATGATGGAAGTGAACAATTTAAATTTGATGTGCTCTGAATCTGAATTAAAGTCCCAGACCAGTTTTATGTCCACTGCCGTATTAGCTGTTCCAAAACTTATTTACAATAAATTGCATTTTACAAGGTGAACTCCTCTATTATCAAGTGCTTGTTGTTAGGAGATATTATTTCATTGTCAGACAAGCTGAGGAGTCCTAGTGCAGTGTCTTCTCCAGCAGTCATGTGTGCTTCTTAATATTCTTTTCAGCAAGTTCATAAGCTGAGTTGCTTAAGTTTGGTTTAAATGTCATTACCAGTCCCTCAAAACACTTTTGTGGCTCTCTCTTGAGCAAAAGGTAGAATATTCTAAGGGAACTACATCAGTGCAACATGTTCCAACTCATATTACACTCATGTCCCTGCTTCTACTTGCTGGTCTCTATTCCAGTGATCACAGTATCACACAAATCTTTTTTCCCCAGACCACTCAGTTTGAGGTGGTTTTGACTTTTAAATATTTCATTCTTGTTTCATTTGAAAATGAACTTTCTTATCCCATATTCTGAAGTCCTAATTGTTGTACCTTGCATTTGACTATATTCAAATATAGTGCTTTCAACTTGAATATTTAAACCAGACTACCCAGCTTGCCCTGAAACAGCAACCTTATCAATCTGGTTCTTTCTCCATGTCATCTGCAAACTTTACTATCAAAAACATTGCAGACTATTTGCATAACTTACAAAAATATTACAACAAATCAAGAACCTATTCATAGAGGGTCTTTCCTAGAAATAATACCACTCATATACCTTCTCATCAGTAGTATTTTAAAACCTATCGGTCCATCTTGTAGCCCACCTAATATGTTCTCTTACATCCAAAGTGTTTAATGAATACATGATATTTAGTGCCTTAAAAAATCCCCAAAACAACTATGCTTCTACACTTGCCTTTTTAAATACATCTGTGATCTTTTTAAAAAAAACTCAAAAGATTTGTCTTTGTGCTGATAACCATAATTAGTCTCTAATTTTTTGTTGCTCATATCCAAAGATCTTCACTATTTCACTTGGAACTGACATTCATGTAACTAATCAATACTTCTTCAAAATGTCATTTCTAGTGTTTATAAATTTGGAGTAAGATTGGCAGTCCTCCAGTATTCTTAATGTCACATTTTCAGAAACTTGTTGTTAATGGTGCTAATAATAAGGGAATATTCCTATTGTTCATCAAATTCTCACTGATTAATCTAATTTATTTCAACTTTTGATATACAGTAATAAAATGGAGTCCACGCTTGATATGTCAACAGACAGCATTCAGAATATTAAAAATAATATATTGTTTCTCTCCTTTTCTTCTTGTTTGTCCTAATGACATGTTGCTTATCTTTCTTTTTTCTGTTATTCCAGTAAAATACAAATTACCCTTAATAGTCACTGTTAGTGCCATGAATAGAGTGTGAATTCACATATTTACCTGTGGACCATATTAAAATTTCTGACAAAATACTTTGAGACACACAAAGCCTTTTTTACTTTTAATTTGAGCAGATATATCTATTGATAAACTTTTGAGGGTCACATTCCTGCCTGTGCTCACTGCATACCACCTCATCAGGAATGGTACAACTGCCTTAAGTAAAATGTGAAAGCTTCTTAAGATGACAATAGTAGAAAAGTATTTTCTGTACTTTGAGCAATATTTTAACTGAGATTTGAAACAGGAAATAAGTAGCAGCAGCAGGTCCGTGCAATTCATAATGTGGCTAAGACCTGACTTCAGGTAATTTGGAGTTAAATGATGCTTTACTGTCTCAGTTGTATTTGTGTTATTTTGTTAATGCTTCAATTTTTAAAATTTTCGTTACGAATAATTTTTGAACAGAAGAGTTCTTTTCAGATCTAAGAAAAAATATGCAAAAATATTGTTCTGGATGTATTACAAGCACTTGATATCTGTTTTGAATGTTGCCACCAGAAGCAATAGATGGTGAAATTTGGCAATGAAACTGAATTCTAACTGAAGTGGTTTTCAATGTGCTCTGGCAGTCACAAAAGAGTAGCAAATTGTTTTGTTGTTTTTTTTAAATTTCCTCAAGTTCAATACACAACCAAGGGGTGCCACAAAAATTCCCAAAGCCACACTAAAGCTACCCAGAACAGTATAAAATGTGGTCTTACCTAGATGGCATCATGCTACAAAGCACAGTTCCACTAATGATTTATAACACATCAGTAATGTTTACTTCAAAAGCCTATCTGCCTTGCTTTGAATACTTCATATTCAACAGGAGCTTCAAATCTTAGAATCACCAGTTTCTTTGGCTGGCAATAGCCATTAGAACACACCAAGTTTATGGAACATTTCCAAGATTCCTTCAGCATGATCCTGGGAAAAGCTTCCACCTATTCCCAAATATCTTTTCAGTCTATCAGATATAAATCCATAACTACTAGAGAAAGAGGATTCACACAATCTCTGGATTAATGGTGAATAACAGACAATGTAATGCAGGATTTTGTGGTGATAAGAATTCATCATTTATATAGGTTCGGATTTCTTGCCTGCAGAGACAAGGAGCTCTGCATAGCTATTGTGTGCCAAGAGCTACTGATCTTAATTTTTTATTGAACAGAAACTGGAGGGAGTTCTAATAATTATAGACACATAATTTTACATTCTCCCAAAGGACTTTAAGCTTATAATAATAACTAGAAAAATAATTACCAAAGTTGGTTTAGATAATTTTCAACCAAAATCCTACAAGCAAGGTACAGAACACAATATTAAATTTTAACAAAATAATAATGTTTAGAGAGATTATAAAACCTTTAGTCTGAAACATTTTCAGGCCTGTTGAAACACCAGTAAGAAAAAAAGTACATTCCCCAAATAATTTTTTTTTTAAAACCAGAATAAATAGCTGAATAAAATGCAGTATATCACATAGTAGAAAATGTTAACATTTAGGCCTAAGAGTTGTACTAGTTTTGGTAAATAAAAATGCCTTTGTTATTAAAAAATTGCCCCTTTTTTTTAAATAATAAATAATTTAAAACATTGCATAAAACTATATATAACTTTTTCTGTAGGGGTGTGGCTCACTTTTCATCTATGTCTTGAAGGTTTTGTTATTTAAGTGTTTATTGTGTCCTGAGGTATTCCTAGTGTGCACCTGCGTGAAGCTGCCTACTGCTACTGCTACAGCTACATTTAGCTTTCTGGATTGCATTTGCAGGCTGAAGTCTGAAGCCATTACAAGCATGACTTTTACATTATTAGTTTTTCTACAATTTGTCAGAAAAGCACACGATGGTTTTCAGTAATGAGAGTGACTGAAATATGCTTGCTTGCATTGCCAATTCTTTTAATCAGTACAGCTGAGAACCTACTATGTTTGGGAGCAGACATTCCAAATTCAGCAAATTATTCCATTTAACAATGAATTATCAAATAACAAGCTTTTGCAAAACCTTTTTTTTTTTTCAGGTACCTCTAGAGAGGTATTTCTGCATCACTCTATGCTTACATGTTACAGTTCATGATTACAAAGCCTGATGTCTCTGCAGATGCTGTAGAATAGGAACTGGGGAAGTATTTCTATGACCTTACCTCTTGGTGTTTCCTTGCCTGTATACAAATGATTTGGAGATAAAATTGTCTAAACCATTTCCAGATAACACAGAATAGGAAATACACTGGGAATGGGAACTCTTTTTATCATGAGATATACGAACTAATGAGAAATATAGACATTTTTTGCAGCTGCTATAAAGGTGTATGTGTGAGCTTCTGTTTAGGAGAGTCTCTAGAGGAAAGCATATATGCATGCTATGTTGTTTACCATAATAACCTCTTCATCTTTCAAATGTGCCTGGTATCTACATTTCTACTTTCAAAAAGATTGAAGCATTGTATATTTTAGCAACTTGAAAATTAAAGCAAAGAAAGTTTCAGAAGTTCTTAGTCTAGTATTACTTAAAAATCTCAAGCAGCAAATATAACATACTTGAGTTGATGGACCATCACGCCTAAAGTCATTTTCTCTAATAATTTTGATGCAAAAAAACTTAAAAAAAATATTGGAATGAAGCCTAGGCCTAATTTTACAGATTGCCACATTTTAAAGAATTCAAAATTCTTTTTTTTCCAGCACTCTGTAGATGTTGATTGCCTTTCAGTGCTCTGTCTAAATGGTTACAAATAAAATAAGATTCATTCTCCTCACTTACCATTTATGGTGCTCAGATGGTATCCAGAATGCTTAATTTTAAAACTGACTACATAGTCAAGAGCTTCAAACATGGGGAATATTTTCAATTACCTATGTTTCCATCATTACATTGAAGTTGTCTTGAGTATTCAGTATCTAAGCTAGTTTTGCTTAAATTTGCGTAGGACTGAAATATCAATCCTAGACCTCTTATTTGCTTCTGTGGCCTATTCTAATGTACTTTCTGAGTTCAACTTTTTTTTTTTTTCAGTTGATCACCTCCCAGTAGACAAATTTTGCAAGAAGCTATACTTGGATTAGCTTGGTATTCCTTCTGGCCTGTTCCTTAAAACAAATATAAATATGTCAAGATACCCTTGGATCACACTTATTGCAAAGTATATGTTGAATTTTGTGATGCTTTTAGATCCTTTATAATAGATTATTGATACATAGACTCAAATACCTCTGTGAAAGGGTCTGAATGTTACAGAAAGGGTTGTAATGTCAGCGAGGGGTATCTGGTATGCCGAAATGAGAAGTGAAATTATAGTGAGCTGAGTGGCTGTGCATTAAATTTTCTGAACTGCGCTTACCCAATTTCTTCTGAGACTGGCATCTGTAGGTCTTCTATTTGTGAATTTAATGAAAGGATGGTGACCAGGCATTTTTGATTTAACAGAAGGAATAAGTACCAACACGGAAGATATTTATGACAGTATACATGGAGTACCTGTTCTGCTAAAAATATTATTGGAAGATCTCTAAGTTCCTAAATACTTATCAGGAAGAAGTTGAGCAGCTCTGAACACCTATCACCCCATTTAAAAGACAGTTCCTGATTTTGTAGCCAGTGCTCCCATAGTCCTGACAAGCTCCAGGTGCTGACTCACAGGTCAGCTTCAGTGGGACGTGTAGGCAGCCAAGCCAGGAGTCTTCCAGATCTCTGGTTTTGACCTGGCACCTCAACTGCCCCCCAGTTAGGAGCTCCCAGAGTGACTGCTTCCAATCTCCCCTTTTTTTTCTCATTATAATCTGCTGTCCTATTAAAGCAATTGACTCATTCGTGGACCAGCCTAATACAAGTAAAACATATACTACTCAAAAACTGTTGCAGAGGTGCTCTGTCATGATTAAAAAGCAAGTGTGATTCAATCTGTAATTATTTTCAGAATATTTTTATATCTCTCTCTTTCTCTGCATGTTCCAAGTCACCTACTTCTTCTTGCCTGTTTTTCCTTCCCTTTAATTCTTTTAGTTAAAAATTTCCCCCTCATTCACCCAAATCTTAACATTTAGCACTCGGTTGCTAGTTACAAAGCCTTCCAAAAATTGGTGACTGTGCTTGAGATTCTTGAATGTATGGGATGGAGCAAGTATAGCCATGGACATAAAAAACCCAAATGTGTCATGTACTAATTCTTATCTGAGAGGAAATCAAACAAATAAAAGCATACACATTCTATTTATAAAATGCAGAGTAGTGTATTTGTTTTTGTTTGTTTGTTTTTTTCAAGAAAATGCCATATTTGCCTAACCTATTAACTCCCCCCTTTTGCCCCTCAGCAAAATCATAAAACCTTCTGCCTTATGGAGAAGGGGGTACAGACTAGTCAGAGGCCTTTCCAAGTAATATTATGCCTCTCCTGCTATTCAGTATGCATCAACTCTGACTTGTCTTCCCATCCAGAGATTTGTTCTTTCTCCTCCTGAGGAGATTAACGGGAAATTTGATAGCTTTCAAAAACGGTTTGAAATCTCAAACAAGAAATAAGAGCAGTTGGGACCAATTGTTCGGAACAGTGAAACCTGTCACACTGCATATAGCCAAGCATGCTCTGGCAGTTCTTTCACTGTGAACTGGGTAATGTGAAAGTCAGTAAAGAAATGTTATGTAAGCTGCCTTGAAGTCCATATTCTCTGAGTTTCAGAGAATTGGAACAAAATACAATGAAAACTGTATTTGTTGTATAGGAAAAGAACGAGCTGGTTCTGCTTATCTTCTAAAGTAAACTCCTCCAGGCAGGGACTGTATCTTTGTACTTTTTACAATATCAAGTGTGCTGCAAGCACTTAACAATTAATAATGAATAGTAAGTAAATGCAAAGCTTGTGAGAAGTGCCAGACTGACATCTCTGGAGATCTGGCCTGTCTATTTATATAGAGAACAGGCAGAGCAGCATTGCAGGCTTGTTTAGGCTGCCCTACAAATCACTGATTCATCTCACACAGGCTGCTGAATGACCATCAGATGGTAACTGCTCACAATTGCTAAAGTCCTACAGAGATTTAAACTGCTGCCTTCCTATTATTCCAAAGTTAGAAGACGAGATTGTATCTCATTATCAATCACCAGAATGAAGTAGCATCCTTTACTATTAATTTGAATTAACATTAATTTAGTAAAAAGGAGGTTTTTTAGGTACACCAAAAATATCACAAATAGGATTAGAGGAACTACAATTTGCCGGAAGTCTGCTTATGTGCCATAGTGAGGGACTTAAAAGCAATTTGTTTGCATTTTAGCCCTATAATTTTTATTTTATCTAGCATGTATGTCATGCTCTGAAATTAGAAGGGATGTAGGCACAGTATAACTGACAGTAGGCAAAATTCTTAAGTAATATCTAATAATTCTCTTTTAATTTCCCTTTTGAAATACATATGTAATGAAAAGGAAAGTATGAAAAACTTTTAAAAGAAAATCTGAACAAAGTAGAATCATTCAATGTTGTACTTACCAGTAATTCTTTGAATGAAAGAGTCAGGAAACTGAAGGAACTTCTTCATACTATGCAGAATAAATAAAAAAAAGGAAAAGATTTAATCTAAAACCATTTTCCCGTGTCTACAAAACAAGAGGTTCACCTTCACATCAGTTGCTCTGTAATTAGTAAAGCAGCAGCAAATCAGGCTTATCTCTATTACAGCCACCAAACCCAAAAAACTGTCTTTCTCATTAAGCAAATAATGTGAAAAATGGGAGTAGTAGGGTAGCATTCTGTAAAGGTACTCATCTGTTTTTGCACTGAGGCAGGCTAAATAACATGAATCCAACTGAAATGACATCCTGTGGACCTAATCCCATCTGTCTGCTTACTCTGAGCATAATGGGTTCATGCACATAATCACACAAATACATTTACGTCTAACTATGTCACCAAATATTGATGGTACTGGGCTTTTTAGGTGTGGCACTGCTTGCTGCCATCCCCAGCCTCTCCCACCCATAGCTGTACCTTCTAGAGAACAAGCCCTTTTTTGTAACACAGAAGTCTGCTCAGGCTCTCTGAACGTGCATGCCTTCATCCCCACATGGCAGGCAGAAATGAACACCTCTACAGTTGATTTCCTATGCAGATTTTTAATGATCAATAAAACTAAGCTCAAAGCAACATCTATCTGCTTTGATTTCATGTTAATAACTTCACACTTTGCTCAATCACCCACTACACAAGTCAACAAGCCTGCAGTTTTTTGCTACCATTCTTGGCTATTCCTCAAGTTTCTATGCACCAGCATTGCATGGAATGGTACCGGTAATCAGCCTTCCAACTTCACCATGGAGGAAAAAAATCATCAAAACACAACTAATAAGCACAAGTCTACATGTCCACCATTTACCTTGAAATAATAAATTCACTGACACTACTCTGTTTTTGTTGAGCTCCCCTTTAATCCCCAAAATATTGTGACAATGAATACTAGTGCTTTTTTTTTTCTTTTAATATTGACGTTCATTATTCAATTAGTTTACATCCTGCACTTAGAACAAAACCCACAAAAGCTGAAGAGTCACTACCAATATCTGCATTATCAGGTTTGTTACTATTTGTTACAATGACATAGACACTTCCCTGAGCCTGTGTAATGAAGATGATGTTTTAGCCAATTCATACCTCTGGACTTCATAGCATTAATTTATGCCCTAAACCTCTAAGGAAGCAGAAATTTATTGAATTTCTCAATATTCTCTTAAAAGGCATCAGCAATATCAGTAGAGTTCTGAGAGCACAAACTGCAAAATGTTGGTGTCCTTACACCTGCAAACTGCTGCAGAGCATGCTGGCTGCCTGCTTCCAAAATTTAACCCCCTGCTCAGTAAGCATGCTGTGAAATCCATCCAGTCTCTCTCTCTCTGTTTTAGCCCCCAAAATCTTGGTACATTTACTGAGCCTGCCATCCAAGTGAGTTACTTTTTTTCCATTTTATTAGCATTTGTGGAGAGACAGGTAAGATCTAATTTTAAACCCTTCAGTCTTATTTTATTTTTATCATACTCAGGAATCTTGGCAGAGAGCCCAAAGATGAAGAAAAATCATTCTGTTCATTCATAGGGGAGTACTGCTTTGATTAAATCCTTTAAAGCTAAGAAAATATATTTTTAGTCTATTAGTGAGGCATATATAATTACATGACATATGTATGAATTAGGTTAATCAATTATTTCCAGATACATGGCTTAGATATTCATACAAAAACTACAGTTATTCAAATAAGAAAATTTATGCATGTTCTTTATCAAAAGGTTTATTGCTGCTAAAAGCTTAACTTCTTAAATTTAATGATTGATAAGGATTTTGAAAGAGGGAAAATTTCTCAAGGTTGTTCATAAACGTGAAATATCTACATAAGGTTGACTTAAAAAAAAGTCACCATCTGGGAATCCTCCCATTCAGCTTAGGTACAATTTGCTTCCTGATGGTATGACTCAGGTCGATAGGCTGAGGCAGCTAAAAGTGATAAAAAGCCATTAGAGGTGGATTGTCAAGATGATAAAAAGAAAAAAAAAAACACCTCATAGGAGATTACTTCTTAATATTATTATTAGCTGTCCTGTCAGACATTAAGAAGTGATTAAAAAGATAAAAATCCCTAATTTTGACTCTAAATACCTTAAGAACAGTTAGCGTAGAAACAAAAAAAAAAATCAACTGCATGGTAATAAACATGTACACAGCCTATTTTATAAAAAAAAGTCACTCGGACGTTTTGCTTTATAAAAAGACCTCTGGAATTCAAAGATTTATCTTTAATTGAATAAAGATTCCTTGAAAAAAAAATCTCTTCTGATCCTTGGAAAACACGGCTATGGCAAAGACAGTTATGCATGATGCACTTCCAACTTATGCAAATCTTAAAGAGGAAATCATATTAATCCCCAGATGCTATGCATTCTTCAGTAATCATTTATTATGCACACTCAAAACCAAAAAAAGAAACCCAACATAACACTTTTTTTTTTTTTCCCTGAGTCTAAAAATTCACAGATCTTCATGGAATAAGTAATACAGGGATGCACAACCAAAAGATGAAAGTCAATTTGAAAGTGAAAATAAATTCACTGAATGGATGACATCTTATCCCTGTCCCTGGATTTTATACAATTACCACATACCAAAGTTATCATATCAGTTGTTTGTGGTAGCTGCTCCCAGTAGCTGAACTGCAATATTGGGTTCTCCTCCTACCTAACTAAGCCACTGTCTCCGCCTTAACCCACTCACCCTATTGCCATCTCACTTTGCCTCTGCAAAGGTACATCTTTCATGTCAGACAAAAATATATTTTTATATACTACAATTGAGTAACAGATTAAATTCCTCTACTTGGAACTGGAGCAAAGTCCTCTTCTAAAATGGAAGTAGCCTTATTGGCTTATTCTACCTCAATGCTCCTCAACATTCCCTATTAGAAGACAGTGGGTTTTGGAAACTGGAATAACCAGAATAAGCACATCTTAAGAAGTGGCACTATGTATAATGTATGCACTGCATTATAGCCATATTTTTGTGTAATTATTTGTGGGAAGATTGGATATGGAGAGGTAACTCCCAGGAAGAGTTATAAAGGATCCAAGTTTAAAAACCATCACTGAGAAGTGAAGTTGATTGGTTATATGCCTTTTATTTCTCTTATGGGTAGATGAAATGACCAGCTGATCAATCAGTAGCTACATGTGGAGCATGGAGTGGCTACTTTGGAGGTGATAAATAAAAGTATTAATGCAACTAAGATGTTGAAAGAACAAGAATGCAGTTTTCTGTTAGGCAAAACTTTGAAAGAAAGTTATTCCTGCACTGAAAGGAAAATGATCGAAAGAGAAAATTAAGAAATTGTGCACCAGGTTTTTGAGGCTATAAAACTACCAGCAGCAGAGACATGGAATATAAAGCTATGCAAGCAAAAGCTGACTTCCAATTCTCATAATATAGATAATTTCTTGCTTACTTTGTAGTTTCATTTCTCTTCTAGGAGCAAAGGAAAATATCAAGGCTTTAGCTCGAGGGACCACCAAAAGAAAGCCAAAGTCATAGTTTCACAGATACCAAATTAGCATGTAAGGGCATTGTTTGCTGCTCTCCACCTCCCTTCTGTCTACCACAAGCAGTGGTACGGCCATAGAGTGAATTGAATAGGAAAATTATCTAGGTTAAGGATAAACTTTTGTTCTCACTAAGTTTTTGGTTCTCCAATCTAGTCTGTCATAGGGAAACACAAATGGTTGTTCTAATCTAGGGGAGAAGTCTGCTTCTTTCACTTACATTGCCACCTTATGGCAGTTAAAATGCTTGTGAAACTATGGCCTAATTTAGACCTTACACTTGACAACTAGTAAGGATAAGACACTTTCAGAGATGTCAGCTGTCAGAAGTGCTACTGAAACAAAAATCACAGTGAGTCACCAGCACTAGAGCTTACCCACCAAAGAGTTGTCAAGAATTTTAAGGAGAGAAGAAGAAAGCCACAGAAGTATGCCTACTTAAATGAAATTATGATTGTATGATAACCAGGTTTATTAGCATTATGGTTCTCAGTATTACTTTTACTAAATTCACCTCAAATCAGGAGAGTCAAGATTAATACATTACATTTTAAGGAAGGAAACTGGAATACTGGAAAAAAATTGACATAAGCCCACAAAATAAGAGAATAATTTTGCATTAATAATATATAAAGAATTTTCTTTCTAAATCACCCAAGATCAGGAAAATTCACTTATTTGGTAAGATCTGATCCTAACTTCTCCGTGTCCCACTCACTGCCTAGCAGCTGTGTTAATAAATCTGCTATATAAACCCCGAACATTAAAAGTACCTAAGAGCACTATAACAAATTCTTTCCAGAAACACTTTGACAATGCTATCCTACAATGTCTTTCACAGCTGAGTTGCAAAAGAACTGCTAAATTGTCAATGTATCCTAGCAAATTTCTGAGCCACTTGGAGTATTCTTCAGTTATATTCAGTTGTTCCTACCTAGGAACAACTATGAATAGGAAAGGGTAGTGATATCGAATGCTAACTGAATTACACTGCACTATCTGTAACAGTAAAGATTAATCATGACATGTCAGTGTAACTGACAGTCATAGATCTAGATGATTTCAGACAAATTTGCAGTAGTCCCTTAATACATAAACTGATCAGAAGCAGCCGAAAACTCTTAGGAATGCATGTTTTATAAATACAAAGCAAGCTGTGCAATTGCTCAATACCTCATATCCTAAAGAATCCCCTCACTGCTATCAGGTTCATATTTACAGTGGACTCCTGATTTTCTGACATAATTTCTCTTAACACTAAATTAAACCAGTTCAGCTAATTCAGTCTTTGACATCTGCAACAAGAGTTACTGCCCAGCTTTATTTCATTCCTTTCCTTTGTCTTTATCCCTACTCTGCCCAGCTCCATGTCAGCTTTCTGAATTGAGTCTCTTCTCCTCTTTCTTTCCATCCCTTCCCTTATTTCCCTCAGCTCACACCCTGGCAAACAATAAAGAGCAGTAAACTGTGATGGAGAAACCCCACCTCACCCACAACAGAGGTTGCCAGTTACACATTCAAGGCTGTCACCATGAAGTGCAAGGTGGAGCAATGACTTGTTGACTGCTGTGCTTTCACAAACAGACTAATTGAAGGATTAAGATACTGGGCAGTTTGCTCAAAGAACTTTTTACCTGTTTGGTAACTCTCATGACTTTTCCAGTGCATCTGCAGTCAAAGGGTTGGGACGAATCAGAAAGCAATTGATTGGTCAGCCTCTCACCCAGGGAGAGGTGATGGCTTTTTGGCATTAACTGCTTTTCACCATCAGAATGGCCAGCAGCCAGTGATCTCCAAGGAAGGTATTTCAGACCAGCATCTCAGCTGTGCACAGAAGGACTAGAAATTTAGTAGACATTTAGATTATGTTCTGCCAGATGCTATTTTCTTTTTTTTTTCATGTAGTTAGTGCTGTATAGATCACCAAGTTTTTAGGACAGCCACTAGGCACCAAGAGAAAACGTTTAGAAGTTCATAGCTGAAATTGCCCTGACATGTAACTATACTCTTGAAACTTTCACAAGGTTATGAACAAATCAGATACTTTCCAAAATCCTTTTCACTTTCATAAGACAGGACAAGTCTAAAAGGGACAAAACCAACTTCTCTATCTGAAAAAAAATAAGTAAAAGAAGAAAGTAAGTTGCTTATCAGTGTCTGACTATGATTTTTTATCTGTTTCTGCTTACAGTTAAATGGAATATTTTAAAGTATATTTAAAGTATTTAAAATATAAAGTCATTCAAAATCACTTCTAGAGTGTTCTCTATCCCCATGAGGTAGGTCTGACTACTGTGCCTCTGCTTTTTAAAGAATTCATACACAAAGTTATAGTTTTATGTGGAATACAATTATCTATAAAACCTAGAAGACCTTAACTCCTCTTAGGTTTTTTCCAAATACCAGTATCTTCTTTCTTCCCTCTTTAACATTTATTCTAATTGCTGCTGAAGTCTGTTTGCTAATGAGGTTACCTACCATCATTTGCTGGTGCTGTCATATGTGAAATAACTGCTACAGCTGATCCAATTACTCTTCAGCTCCACTGTTTGAATCACCTGCAACAATAAATTGATTTGTGGTCTTCCTGTTTGAAAGGCAACTCTTCTGTTTGAAAGGCAACTCTTCCGTCTTCCAGACTGGGAAGAGAGCAGGAAGGGAAAGGAAAGGAGACTGAATTATACTCTACTAGAGCTGCCTTAAAGACAGAAAAGAACCTATGTGTAGAGGAACAGGTGTAGGCTCTTACCTGCTACTTACATGCTCTTCTTTATACTTCCACAAACACACTTCCGTAAGACCAGAGGCAAAAATGGAGTCAGAGACTGCAACTAAACGCAGCTCTAAAGAATGTAATTTTTTTTACTATGTCATATATATGAAGGAATACTGAGGAAACTTTTCAGGTTTAGTTCCTTTGACTTAACAACCCAGAACTTTTCAAAAGCTAAGAATTGCACAAGTGGTTTTTGGACAGTACATTATTGTCAAGGCTAGGAAGGCCTGCAAACTCCACTTTTTTCTGTCCTTCAGAGGAGAAAATGCATTTTATTTTACTTCATCATGGTTTTATAAAAGGAGTGTATTCCACCACATCAGCCTGAACTGTCATGTGAAATCTTTCTCTCATGCAAACAAATTGATAGTGGAACAGGGTAAGAGAAGCTGGAATCTGAGTAGACATCAAGTAATACAGAAAAGTTGAACCTGTGTGCCCTCCTATTACACATTTTCCCTTTTTTTCTTAAGAAAATTGAGAAGATTTTTATACTCTAAAATGATTAAAGAAGTTTATATAGTAGTAGACATGAATAAAAAGGGTACACACACATAGATGTGTTTTGGATATTAACAGATATGTAGAGTATTTTTTGATCCTAGGTTTTAGTATGAAGTTTTCTCTCTAATCACAAAAGCAAAACAGTTTCACTGTGCCAAGACAGTAATTTCTCATTGTAATCTGCTGCAGATCTTTCTTACTCCACGTTCTTTGGCACAATTTTTTATTTTCAGAGTGCATCAGCTTCCAATCAACTTCTGCAAAAGATTTTATATTAATAACCTTTAAGTAATATCAGCACTGTAATTTCCTTTCCTATCAGTTATTCTATGTACAACTTTTGAAATTTCCTGTGTTTGAAGCTCTCCTTACATGGAGTAGAATTCCACTATGAAATAAATGTTTTAGTCCTAAAATACAAGCAGAAAAATCATGTTAACATTTTATTACGTTTTCTCCATATCTGTCATTGGTTGCTATCCTTTCAACACAAACATTCTCCTTTCCTTGTTCTTTTAATTTTTATACAAAAATAAGAGAATTCTAAAAATTGTTTCACCATGACAGATAAATGAAATTTCAAGTAACTGCTTTTCAAATAAATGAGGAAAAAAAGAGCTGTAAATCTGGTGACTTCACGGTGCTCTTGAGCATCACTCTGAAAATGTGCGTTTTTTTCTTGGATGTAAATGCAGTTCCAGATAGAGGCTATCAGGAGCCTGCATTTATCTGCCCACCTATTCTTCATCATATAAATCACATCCAATTTCCAAACTTACATAGTTAGAGCATGAGCAGATGCTTTCCATCTATATAAATAAATATACTAGTGTTTGCAGCCATGCTGCATGAATCCTTGTTGATCTCATTTGACAGCCATGAGGGCCAAGAAGAAGTTAAGACAAGAGAAATGTTACAGGTATTCAGCATGTTTGTTATTGGAGAGAATATTTTAACTTTTTGCCTGCCTGTGACCATGAACCTGAGATCATTGCTGCCATAGTCCAGCTTGCCTTATGTTGCAGATGCAATTTTTACTAAACACTATATAAAGATACTAGTGCAAGTATGGCTGCAGAATATGGGCAGAGAGCTACTACATAGTTCGGCAATCAAAAAGTACCACATGAGAGGGGTTGCTATGGTATCTGCAAGCTTGACTTTTTTATAAAGCAATACTGCAAATAGCAGTACAGCATGTAATTCTCTGAACATTTTAAAACATGAATGTTGCAGATAATTACTCCTTTGAAAATGAAAACAGCTTATTATGTTCTGTTTCAGATATACATTTTCTAAAAAATATATTGTGGTGTTTTTTAATCAGCTGTCACATTCCACAAAGATTATTATCAAGATTGCTGTTAAAGAGGAAGTAACATGCTTTTAAGACAATAGAAAATGGAAGTGCAGAGCATGTCTGGAACTGCTCGATTTGATTGTTATAAATTGTTTATGAAGTGTCACTCCTTATTTCCAGCAAAAGCTTTTCTTGCAGCAGAGATCCTGTGTGCTTCAGCATGCAATTTTTCCTCTCCAGAGGGATGACAATATGCTGCAGTTTACTTTGCTTGGGTTACACTGCAGTATCTTTTTTTGTTGGTTTTTTTTTTTTTTTAAGGCAGGCACTAGAATATGTCTCTTTCACCATGCAACGGCTCCCACTGATTAGCAAGGAGAAATAAATATGTTGAGTGACAGAGCTTGCATGCTGTATCACATAGACAAAACCCTGTTGTGCTCAGACAATTAAAGAGATGGTACCATCCCCCACTGAAAAGAATGTTGCTAATGCAGAGGTTTGCAAGCCATTAAATATTCCTACACTGCAGATATTTCAGATTAGTTCTTCTAAAGGTTTTCTGAACTAGATAAGCCTTTCTGAATCTATGCTATAAAATGAGTATTGTAAGGATTTTCTATGCCAAAAAAAAATTGTATTTTTAAAGATACTTCATTATATTTATGACTGTTTGTCATGAAAATGACACAGATACTTTCATATGTGATTCTTTCGGAAGGCTGGGGCTGTTTCAGGGGTGCACTGTGGGATTAGATGAATAATGCCTATTAAAAAAAGTAAAACTTAAAGCTATTTGTGGAACTCCACGATGCATCAACACCCTTCAGCTGTAATTTAGTAAGCTCAGATGGGAGTTCTTAACCAATGTGGTGTCAGGTTTGAATAGAGGTCCACATGCCTTACAGGGCACAGAACTTAAATCCAAGAAATTGCTGCTTCAGTCACAGAAGTATTAACAACAAACCCATCTTTACAGAACAAGCCGAATTACCATGCTGTAACAAGTATAAAAATCTACCAATTGTTTGTAAAGCTGTAAGCTCTCCCCTGTGCCTCCAATTTGAGTCTGTTGATCCCGCCTGTGTCTGCAGACTCCCGGCTCCGGCAGCACCCGGGCTGCCTGTGCCCTCTGCTGGAAGCAGCCACGGATCGCACATCCTGCGCTGCCAGCAGCCGGAGCGATGCTCGTACTGCATCCGATCCAGGCATGGTACTCAGCAACAGAAATTTCTGCTTAAAAATACAAATAACCCCCAGAACATCTTTAAGGCTTCTTTATGACCCCAAAAAAATATTTTAGACGTAATCTTCTATGATGGATGCAGAACAAGTCTTGTCCTTAGAAGTGAAGCTGAGTTTGTTACAGAGTTGAGTAAGGCCAAGATTTGAAAAATCCAGGAAATTTTCCCCTTTTATGTCTTAATATGGGTTTGGAGTATGGTTGGGGGATTTTTGGGGGGTGTGGAGGAGGGTTGGAGGTTGATGACACCTTCACAAAATAAAAAAGACTTACATTCCTGAAACAGTAACAGAGAGTAAAGGAAGTTCATTTCTGAGACAATTTTAAGGGAACCTTTCATATTAACTTTTCATTCTCTGTGAGCTGGGACAGTAAGAGAGTGCAGTGTCCTACTGTTCTAGGAATTCTGCTTAATGCTTTGCATAACGATATATGACCGATCCACTATTCTGAAACAATTGTCTTATATCAACAATAAAACATTAATTTATTTTATACCTGCAGGTAAAAGAGGAAGTCTGCAAGTCAACTGTGTCTTCCATAAGCTCTTTATCTCCAGGGTATACTGAAATAATTTCAAAGAAATATGAGAGGATACAAATTTATTCAAATATATACACTTGGAATCCAAAAATACATTACTCTTTTTGTAAAGGACCAAAAAGCTAAACATTTGAGACACCAAAAACGGAGAGTGACTTTAGTTGGATCATGGGTTCGATAAATATAACTTTTAAAATGACAGAAATGTTATAGGGTAAAATGATTTTTAAGTGACCTCATACACCTCTGCACACTACCAAATTCATAGAAAAATTATCACATAAATATTTTACGCTTATTCCACACAGAATTTTCAAGTTAACTACATACCTGTCCAGTACTGACTTACCTTGCTCTTTAAACAGCAATTTAAGAAAAATTATTGTTAGAAACTAGGACAGCAAAACAGTAACTATTCTGGATTGAAAACTCCCCACATTTTAATTCAAATCAGACAGTTACTAAAAACATGCACATTGTCCTTCAAAGCACAGCATTCTCAAGGGTGTTTTTCGTGGTAGCTATATTGATCCCAGTATACAGCAGCTACTCTTTACAAAGAAATGAGAACACACACAAAAAAGCATTAATTACCCCACGCACAGGTCCAATACACACACTGTGTCCCGTATCCTGAACCTGCTTGCAGTAACCTCTTGCCAGGGACCATGTCTTTTAGGCTCTGTAAAGGCATCAGTTACCTGATAACAGCTGTGGCATGGCCATAAACACCTCTAACAGGTCTTTTTCCATCCTCTTGGCAAGCATGGATTTCTTGAGCAAGGATGGAACTAAAGTGACTCTGTTATGCCCTCATGGGGTTATTTTGGTGACACTATCACCTATCCCAGGGTGAGCCGTCTACTGGATCAGCTGTGGAGCCATCCTGCATTGGACTCGACTAATAGAGAATATCACTGGTCAACTAAAAAATTTGACACATAGTTAGAATGGGTTTTTTTTCTGAATTTAGAAAAACCTCTCTGGTCAGGACAATATAAGCACTTCATTTCATCTAGATGGTGACAAGTTGATACAGATCTAAGCCACGAAGCAACATGTGATCTAGACATCTAAAATATATCGCCTCACTGCCAAAGAGGTTCTCCCTTTATTCCACCAATCATTACTTGTTATTCTTCATAAACTTCATACAATAAAAACACAAAGACTAGAATAATTGCATAAAAAGGTTATCTTTATTCTTTTGGGTTGTTAGCAATGCAGTTATTTTCGGTAAAACAACTTCCCGCATGCAGTTCATCAGTACAATGAGCCAATAATTTCTATAAAAGCAGGAGCCAATCTATATTCTAGAATAAAGAAGAAATGCAAAGTATTTCACTGCCTATTGCACAAGTTCACTGTTCATCCTCATGAAGGAAGATTTTGAATAACAAATTATAATTAAAGCATTTCTACTGCAGTATGTACCAGTAAGCAAAGCAGACAGTGTGAGACTAACTCTGGGGAAAGCAATGTTTTTATGACTACGATTACCCTGAAAATTAACAGACCGAATTATCATTAAAAAAAAACCAAACCCTTTTATCTTTTTTCACATAAAAAGACCTACTTACTGATCAGAAAAATAACTGTACTGTTCATTTCTTTTTAAATTTTTCCTTATTAAAATGCTATAAAAATAATTAGCAGAAACTTCCAATTACCAATTCACATTGTACCTTAGGCTTCCCAAAAGTAAAGTGTTAAAGACAGACTTCAAGAAAAAATAATAACAATATGAAGACATGTGTAGTTTTTTATAAGTATAAAATGCTATAAATTAAAACTATTTTCAAAATAACAAGTATAGATCAATAGATATATATTATAAAAGTTTTTCTAGTCCCACATTTTAAGCCATATATTTGTCCTGTATAGTCCAATAATTTACTGCATATTTGCTGATTACAAAATTCAAACAAAATAAAATATTTAATAGCAGCAACTATTGCTTACTGGTATGAGGAATGATGGTCTTGTCTAATAGTTTTTACCTCTCACATGTCTTCCCATCTTAAACTTTAACAGCTGTAGGATAATAGCAGCAAGCATGCATCAGTTAAAGCTTCCCAATCATTTGGAGTATTACAGAATATATCATAATATCTATTGAAATTTAATAAGCTAACTTACTAGGGTACATATGTGACACATACAGAGTAATTAGGTCATTGTCTCTTTGTTCAAAAAGATACCACTGTGTAAACAATTGATTAAATAGCAGAGGATTTTACTTACATGTATAGTGTCAGCCTGGATGACAAAAAAAGTCATCTAAAACATCATGCAGGACAAAGCTGATGTAAGTACATCAACTCAGCTTTCTATAGAAGATTGCATTACAGTGGAAACCTGACTAAAGTGCCATAGGGGGTGTCAAAACCACGTCTGACCTACTTATTTTGTGTCTCTGGCATGATCCATCCTTCCAAAGCATAGAATTTTAAATCTGAGGTATACATTAAGGGAGTATTTGTCCCCAAAGGTACTCTCCTATCAATTTATTCACACAGCTCTGATTATTGTCCTAACTGGGATATACTCATGAGAAATAAGAAGTGTAGAAACAGACTTTGGAATGAAGTATGGAAACTACTCATGATATTACAGGGTCTACCAGTTAAGAAAGAAAAAAAAAAAGCTTACCCCTTCTTTTTTAATCTGTATAATTTCCTATAGGCACAATTTAGCATTTGTAGCTTTTCTGTGAAAAGAATTATTTGAATATCTCAGGAATTATGAAGCATCTTGTACTCTGAAAGGAACTGCGTTTTTTCCATAGTTTCATGATTTTTGGAATGGGAGCTGCGTGTAGCACCATTTATCTAAATCACTGTATCTGAAATGGATAATATAATAAATGAAGAATTACTAAAAGGTATTAAAAATAAGTATATTAAACTTAAGAGACTAAGCTACCAACCTCTCTTCAGTGAAAATTATTCCCTTGTTTTATTTTTCTGATAAATTGTCTATCTAAACTCTGGGGTTTTTATTATAACTGCCGCTGATTTGATCTAGATCCTGAGGTCCAATAATCTAGAATCTTAGTTTCCGCATTTAGAGTTGGTTTCAAGAGAACTATGTTCATATATGATATTATAATCACATATTCCGGACATTTGTTTTCCTCTGCATACAGAGTATTACTTAGCATTTAGTATTTATTTAAATAAAAAGTATTTAGATTTTTTTATCACACTGCAGAATTACTGATAGCAGTGTGTGATTAAAGCAAATAAGATGACAAAAGAACCCTCTGACACACATGGAACACAGAAGATGAAATGTACTTGGTGGATACACTTATTCCACAAAAATACACGCTTGTAAGGATTGGTAATTTTGCACTCCAATAAGGGTTCCTACAGTCTAAGTAGAAATTTTTTGTCTCCTCTCAGTTAATGACAGCTGATAATCAAAACTATTGTTCTGCAAGTTTGTTTCCCTGTTACAAATTGAGAGTTTACTAGTGAAGGGTCATAGTCTTGGTACAGGCACTGACCGTTGCAGTGGGTAAATATGTAAAAACTTGTAATTTTGGCATAATTCTTCAATAAGAATGCTACTGATAAAAACGTCACCTTCTCGGGCTTGTGAACATTCATCATGGACAACCTCTCTGTCTTTTACTTTTTATTTCCTTTTCTGTCTTTTCCCTTGTCTTCTTTCTCTGATTTGTCATCTTCATATTTTTCTTTTTCTGGTTTTGTTACACTGTCATAAGAAGGTGGAGCTGTGGCGGATGCAGACATATCCACTTTCTCTGGAGGTGAGTTTTCACTTAGCTTACCAATAATCATATCTTTTTTGCTAAGCGGATCAACCCCATCTTCCCGATACATAAATGAAAGTTTCTTTACTGCCTGTCTTAAAAGATGACGTCTGTAAGCACGCTGAATGATAGCAGCAGACACTTCTTCGTGTTTTCGTTTCAATGTGGTTGTAATTGGTTCATAGGAGACTTTGGAAGGATTGGCTGCCATAAATCGATCTTCCATCTGTATTCTGAGGGCATCCATCTCATCACTTTCCCCCAAAACACGCTTTGTGAAAGCAAACAGGATGTCAAGGCAGTGAATTCTGTCACCACTCACCATGGGCAGATCCATTGCAATGAGCTGAATTGTGTTTGGTTTTGGTATATTAAGAGGAGGATCTAGAGAAGCTGCAAAATCAGACAATTTGCTATATTCTATGAACTGTGTTGCATCAGGATCGTATTTTTCCCAGACCTCATAGAACATCTCAAAGTCGTCCTCGCTCAAGGGTTCAGCACTTTCCTCAGTAGCAACACTGAAGTTCTCCAAAATCACAGCAATGTACATGTTCACCACTACCAGAAAGGAGATGATAATGTAGCTGACAAAGAAGAAAATCCCAACAGAAGGGTTGCCACAGTCACCTTTCACAGAGCTCCCAGGATGATCTTTATGGGGATCACAGTCGGGCTCTCCACTGTTAAGAATCGGGGCAAGCAAAGCATCCCAGCCAGCAGACGTGGTGATCTGAAACAGGCAGATCATGCTGTTGCCAAACGTTTCAAAGTTGAACATGTCATCTATACCAGCTTCCCTCTTAACATAGGCAAAGTTGGACATGCCAAATATCGCATAGATGAACATGACCAGGAAGAGCAGCAGACCAATGTTGAACAGAGCAGGAAGAGACATCATCAAAGCAAAAAGCAGAGTGCGGATTCCCTTGGCGCCTTTAATGAGGCGCAGGATTCGACCGATTCTGGCAAGTCGTACAACTCTGAACAAAGTGGGGGAGACAAAGTACTGCTCAATCACCTTAGAAAGAAACATACCTGTGAAATAAAAGAATAAAATTAAGAGAATAACTTTAACACAGATTACATTTTCCACAATAGAATGTGAACAAAACCCAATTGAAGTTTTGGAATTAGTGGAAGATTACTGGAGATTAAATTTTATCTGCTATGGGTAATTTTAGATTTTTTTTCCCAGTACTCTTAGAACAAAAAAAAAAAAGCAAACCCTAGAAGTATTAAAACTGACACAGATCTACTAAGAAAGTTACTACTCTCAAGTATGCTTTTTATTTCCTAAACAATCAAGAGAATTTAAAATTAAGTAACTCCTCTGGTTTGCATAACTTGACAGAGAGTAAAGCATTAAATACATACCTAACTATATTTCATTTTGAATATAAGAATTTCTTACCTACTATTGAAAGAATAACAACCACAAAATCAAAAATATTCCAGCCAATGGTGAAGTAATAAAAACGGAGTGAGAATATTTTGAAGACACATTCTCCAGTGAAAAGGACAACAAAGACCAAGTTAATCCAGTGTAAAATATTTTGCATCAGTTCACTCTGGTCATCTGTTTCTATCATCATTGTGACCATGTTAAGACAGATGAGAACCATAATGGTAATGTCAAATGCTTGTTTTGTTACAATATCAAACACCAGACCTTGCAATTTGTTCTGAGGGGAGAAAAAAGAAAACGTGATAGTATTTTGTATGTAATGAACATCCTTTTCCTCCCTCCTATTTCCTTTTTCCTCTCCCAAAATACACAACCAAGCAAAAGGCTGAAAAATCTAAGAAAAACACTGTCCAGTAACTTCTTTAGTTGCCTGTTCTAAGTTTTCCCCTGAAAACCTACAGGTTTATATTTCTTCAGATTCTTTGATTCTCTACTTCCTCAGGCACAACAAATACGAGATTTTTCCTGCAGAACAGACACATGTACATGGTTCATTTCAGAATGGACAGATAACTTGAATTAGGCCTAAACCCTTTTACACTCAAGGGAGAATTTTTTTGATAGTTAACGTACTGCTGCCATTTCTTCCCAAATATAGATGATAGAAGAATAGCACACATTCTTACCACGGGTCTAGGTATAGGTTTTTGTGGTTTCTTGGTTCCCAGTTTCTTCATTGCATTGTAATATTTCTTTTGTTCTTCTGTCATGAAAATGTCTTGACCTCCAAGGTAAAATAATAATAAAAAAAACTGATTACAGCCAAGGCTTTAAATCTATTAATTCACAGCATTGCAGAACATGGTTTTAATGAACCCTTTATTCATTCTTACATATTGTTAACAAAACCAAACATAGTAATTATTTCAAAGACTGTTAACATCTCTGATGAGTCTTGAAGGAAAAATAAAACACATTAAGAAATAAAGAAACACTCCAGAGCTTCTATCTATCTGTTTTTTTAAAAAATACATACATGATTAATTCAATTAAAGAAGTATGAAAAAAAACAACTTGTAAAATATATATTCCATGGATACTTAAAAATCTAGCATCATAAACTCCACACTATAAATCAAGCTACCAGAAATAAAAAAGCTTCAAAGGTACAAAGATTCACTGCAAACAGATATGCCTTCAGGTAAAACATGAGGAGAAAGCAATTAGTGACTTTACTTTTCAGAATGCACATTTTACCATTTGAGCACAGGTATCTCACTTCAGAAGATAATACTTCCACTGTATACATATATGGCTTGATCAACTCCCTATACTGTACAGAGATCATCAGAAGCATGAGCTTACTCTGAGGTTTCTTGTCTGAATAAGAGGACAGCAGTCTGAATAAAAGAGTATCTATACTGGTATGTGTAATACACACATGGCAACACTTGACAGAAATACAATTTATATTGACAAGTAACTTGTTTTTTGTTTTCATGCATTTGTTTGTAATTACATTCCAAGTATCTATGATGTCAAAGCAGTGGCATTTGGAAAAGAATTTCAGAGTCACAGGCCATTCTGTCACTTTGTCTCACTGACTTTGTCAAATGTCGTGTCA
Source organism: Corapipo altera (assembly GCF_003945725.1). NCBI lineage: Eukaryota > Metazoa > Chordata > Aves > Passeriformes > Pipridae > Corapipo > Corapipo altera. The sequence continues at coordinate 15,767,798 of NW_020884877.1, read as the reverse complement.
ATCTTATTGACAAAGTAATGATGAATCTGAATGAAAATGTGTTTGACTCTTTCAGCTGTGGCTATATATAAACAGGAAGATTTAGAAGTCAAAAGATACCCTGTTTAGCATGCTCTCCTCATAAGTGAAACATTCAAATAAAATTTATTTCTTAGAGAATAAGGGTTTTGGAAGAAAAACAAGAAATGAATTTGCTAATTATGGTGGAAACGTGATATGACTGTCAGGAGATCTTACCCAGTGGGAAATAATAATAATAAAAAAAAAGCTATGAAGAAACTGGCACTGAACTGGGGATTTCTTCTGCTGTCTCACTGATGTAATGGCTATCATGACTGAACAAGTCGTTCTTGTCTCAGTGTGCTGTCCATAGGGAGAATATAGGTCTCAAGACAGGATACCCTGGAGGATTGTAAGGGTTAGGAAGTTGACAGCTAGCAGAACATTTCTTTCCTCATGGGAACTAATGTGATGAAAGTAGGACGCACACAGGAACCACAGAAATGCACACAGTTTAACTACACAGAGACAGTATATTGCAATATCAAGTCATATTCCAATGACATTGCCCAAAACAAAGCAATGTCAGTAATGTGAAGACAGAACAAAGACCACAAAAATGCTACTGGGTAGTGATCTGGACATTTCTGTGAGCACAGGTGCATCTACAAATTCAAAAGACAGACGACTAATGTTTGCTAGTTAGCTACACGAAACTGAAGATATGAACATGCAGATAGAATTTTCCCCAGCCTAATTGTATCTGCAGTATTTTACTTTCTTGGTGACAGTCACGACAGCTACAAATGTACAAGGAGTGCGTACCACACTGCCAGAAAAAGTCCTTTAGCAGGACCCCTTCTCTGCCTTCTGAGACATAACGATTTCAGCGTCTGCCAAGTGAACTTAATAGAAAATCACCTCATTACTGGATAAGGCCACCTTGTTATGTATCGACTGCCAAAAATGCCAATAACCTCAGGTTATATACAAAAATGTATATAACCTCAGACTTGCTCTCCAAGGATGAAAAATGGAACCGCCTTCCTCCTAAGCAATGGATGCACCTGAAGTTTATTCCAAGGGAGGTGCAAACATCTCGGAGGATGAAGATGCCACTAGGTTTGGAACCACAAACTCCTCCTCTCTATTATGTGGGTCTGCAGTTAACAGCCTTAGAGGATCTGAAGAAGCAATACAGGAAGCTGCATACTCCAATCAAAAGTGGAAAGATTTACTGAAGTTTCTACTGCAGTAAGTCTAGCAAGATCTTTTTTCAGTATAATGAATCATTCACAAACCATCTCGAATCATAAATGCAGAAATTATGTACAGCCTTGTTATTACTTAGCTCACTTAAAAAAAATAAAATCAATATTCCAATATGATTCTGCCCCAAATGTGCACAGAAAAATAAGACTATTATAGACCTTAGGCAGTATTTATAGTTTAAATAGCAAGGACAGTTTAATTTGCTATCATAGTCTGCATTTTAATCTATCTAAATGCTCCAGGAGTTCTTGACAGAATTCTGTGTTCATCTGAATAACAGAAACAATTTTAGTTGAAAAGAAAAACTATATATTTTCAAATGTCATCAGTTTTCTTTGTTTTGCAAACTCACTACTAATTCAACAGTTTGCCAACTCTCTCTAGTCTTACAGTACAGAGCAGTATTTCCAGCACTCAACTTGTCTGTAGTAATGTCTGTAATTGAAAAGGCCTTCACAGTACTGCTATATCTCCTTATCAATTTTGATATTTATAGTTTTGCATATTCTCTTCTTTCCTGTCATTTATTTGCTTGACTTAAATCATCTGCATTTTCACAAAGCTTTATCTCAGCACTGTAAGGGTAAGGAAAAACAAAGATGTAACTTTCGGATGTACAGCATATTACTGGGCTGTACAGGAATGTTGACAACACTCAGACACTCAGCGTAACTGTAAATTACTTCAAATGTCTTGAAAAGAAACTACTATTATTTCATTATTTTGAATAAACAGAAATCTTAGCTAATTTCTTTTTTTCAATTACTGTGAGAAGTTTCAGACACATATTTATCCTTGCATACATTTTCTGAGTGCTCAGTAACAATGAAGTGCTGTGAAAATGAAATATGTGATACTTATCTTTTTCTTTTGTTGGTTGAAATTATCTATGATGACACCAATAAATAGGTTTAGGGTGAAAAATGATCCAAAGATGATAAAAGCAACAAAGTAAATATACATGTACAGGCTTTCTTCATACTTGGGCTGTTTCTCTGCCTATGTAACAGAAAAACAGCAATGCATCACAAATAACAGATAAGACAAATCACAGTATGCCAAGCAGAAACAGAAGTGGCATCCAGATAGACAAGGGGGTAAACTCAACTTTTTTGAAGCATATCCTACACTTGCCTTATATTTCAACTTGAAAATCCATTTAATACAGATATCTGTAACTGCACACACAGACCTGCCATTCCTCCCCTTCCTGTCTGTCCTTTTTAATGACATTTGACATTTCATATGGGTACTGCTAAATTTGACAGAAATGTGCAAATCTTAAAACTCTCAGAAGCAATGCAATTCCTATAGACTGGAGTTGGATAGAGGAGAGATGCAAACAAATATCAACATTAAAACAAAACCAGGCAAAATTTAGCCAATTTATTTTTTGACATCTGCAGTTCTGGATTAACTATTGCAGGGATGCCACTAGACTATGTGGGTTATTTTTGAAGACACAGGTAAAACAATCTCAGTGAGATAAATTAATAGGAAACCAGATCTCATTAGTTTTGAATTTTCAGATTACTTATTAAATGAGTAATACTTTATGTGGATCTATGGTTATAATTTTTTTTTACCTGTTAAAAGTATATGCACTTTGTAGTGCACAGGTTTATACAGGAAATTTATCAAGGTTTTACATTTTAATTTTTTATATTTTAGTTCATTTCAACTGCCATCCAAGAAACATTACATCAATCGTATATTTGTTTTCACTCAGTAAATTTTATTTTTACTCAGTAGATTTTATATTGCACTCACTTCTGTAGAATCAACCGCAGCGTACATGATGTCCATCCATCCTTTAAATGTTGCCTAAAAGCAAAATTTGTTGATATTTTCTATCAAAGCTTCAATTTTGGAAACATTCTAAATAAAACAGTGTCTTCTGCTATGTATTTGCACCCACAAAAATAAAGAGAAATATTAAAAGTCTGGTAGGTTACAAGTGAAGCATTCACGGGAAGTACTGTACTGTGGAATACTTCTCCCTAGTTCGTAAAACACTGATTAAATTCTAGTCTTCATGGAAATTCATATAAACTCTCTGTGAGATGAGTGCAAACAATATCTGAGCCTACCAGAGAGACTGCAATTTACAATAGGACTCTCAGTTCTAATTTTCTGACTACCAAAAAAACTGGAGAACTTCTCCAGAAAAAAAAAGAATCAGCCACCATTGGTTGGCATTTTTCAGACAGAATATGGAAATAGTCCAAGAAGAAACTCCAAAAGGTAAGTAGTCCCAAAAACTCTTGAGAAAATAATAGAAACACAGAATGGTTTTACTTGGAAGGAACCTTTAAAAATTATCTAGTTCAAGCCCTCTGCCACGGGCAGGGACATCTTTCACTACATCACATACTTCCAATGATGGGCCATCCACAACTTCTCTGGGCAATCTGTTAGAGTGTCTCACTGTCTTATCGTTAAAAGAAAGGGAAAATCTTATTTTTATACAATATAAATCTACCCTCTTTCAGTTAAAAAACATTGCCCTTTGTCACTACAGGCCTTGGGAAAAATTTTCTCTTAGTCTTTCTTATAAATCTCCTTTAAATATTGAAAGGACACAATAAGGTCTCCCTAGAACCTTCTCTTCTCCAGGCTGAAATTCCCAACTCTCTCAGCCCTTTCTTCTTCCCACACTGGGAAAGGTGTTCCAGTCCTCTGAACTTTTTCCTGGCCATCCTCTGGACCCAGTCTAAGAGGTCTATATCTTCCTTATACTGGTAAGGCCTTGTAAGAATGGACTGTATGGGGAGAATCACCTTCTCGTCTGTTGGTCAAAATTCTTGTCCAGCCCAGGATATGACTGACTTTGCAACCATATCCTGTACAAGCACATATTGCCAGCTCATGTCCAATTTTTCTCCACCCATATTCACAAGACCACCTCTGTGGAGCTGACCTCAATTCATTTATGCTCCAGTCTGTACTGACACTGGAGACTGCAGGACCTTGCACGTGGCCTTGCTGAACTACATGAGGTTCAACAACCTTAGGCCTGCTGAGGTCCCTCAGGTTGGCAACCCCTCTAAGTATCAACTGTGCCACTCAACTTGGTGCCATCTGCAAACTGCAGAGGGTGCACTCAATTCCATTATTCATGTCCTTGGTGAAGCTCTTAGATAGTATTGGTCCTAGTGCAAACCCTTGAGAGACACCACTTATTACTTGTTTCCACTTGGACATTAAGCCACTGACTGTAAATCTTCCAACACAGCCATCCAACCAATTCCTTATCCCCCTAGTGGGCCTCCATCACACTTACTCCTTTGAGCAATGATATTGAGAGCATACAAGGTGCAAATGGTATGTTCACTGCTAACATTACAAAGGTGAACTCTATATGCAAGATATGTTACGAATGCTAAAAGCACTGCTGTTCTCTAAGCAGGTAGTTTATGCAATAGCACAATAGCAACAGCTACTGCTATTCCCTGAAGCAATCAGATGATAGCCTGCTAGCACTATACCAACTACTAAATACTACCAGTTGGAAATTTGTAAAGACAGAATAATTGCCAGTTGCCTATGAGCACAAATAAGTTTCTACAAGCATTTTGTCAATATTTTGAATATATATTTCTGTCTTATTGGCTCCAATTTACAGACGCTGCCTCTAAAAGAGTTTTGTGCTTAGAAATCTAACACTAGTAAATTCTGCAACTGCTAATCTAGAGTTTAAAAAGAAGTTAAAACTTTCTCCAAAAAAACTCACTTGGCAATAATAGACAATGACTGGAGTACAACTAGTAATAATAATAAAAAAGAGAAAGAAGAGTGAGGAAAAAGTGAATTCAAAACCTTTTTCTAAGGTTTTAGATTTTTAGCAAACTAAATCAATAGTTTGCTCTCTTCTTGTTTGAATATCAGATGAGCCCTAGAATGTATCTATTTGACTACCATGATAAAAATCTTAGTCAATATGCCTTAACAGATAAAGCAAATAAAAGGAAATTAAACCTAGGTCATTTTTTTATCTAGATATTTTAACTAGACACTGTTTTTCTGTAGAACTTGAAAAGGTACTAGCAGCTGGGTGCCAAGGAATTTTTTATCCATCAGGTAAATAAGAGATATTCCTCCTCTTCCAAAAAGGCCAGAGAACATATCAGATTTTTACCATAAGTAACATTAATTAGCTTCATAGAACAGAATTTATAAAATCAAATCCTATATCCATTCATATATTGTAAAATAGCACTGAAAATTATGGAATTAAATGTTACTGCTACAAGAAATAAAGCTGGAAAATTTATACACTTACCACTTGAAGCAGAGAAAGATAACCAATTGCAACATTATCAAAGTTTACTTTCACATTTTTCCACCGAACACCTCCAGTAGTCATGTTAATTTTTTCACACACACTTTTATTACTGACTTCCTCTGGTGTGAATGTCTCATCATTTGTGGTGTTAACACAGTGATAGAACTTGCCAGCAAACAAATTTACTCCCATGATGCTGAAAACTAGCCAGAAGGTAAGACAAACCAGAAGCACGTTCATGATGGATGGGATTGCTCCAGTAAGAGCATTCACAACCACCTAGGAAATAAAAACAGAAAAAAAATCCCCATTTTTAAAAAAAACAACACAAAGATTAATTTTTCTAAATCTAGAAAAAGATTTTATGTAAAACATTACATTACGTGGAAGTAATGCAAACAGAAAAGGAATAACGCATGTAATACAATCTAACATACTACTGTTGGCCTTGTAAAAAGACATGCAATTCAGTGTTCCTCAACGATTTTATAATTAAATATGTTATTATGGATTTGTTTTACACATTTTTCTTTTTTTTCTTACCCTCATGCCTTCAAAGCGTGACAAAGCTCTTAGAGGTCTCAAAGCTCTTAATGTTCGGAGGGATTTAATTGCACTAAGGTCTGACAAACCAAGGGCATTAGCCACTAAGCTAACCAACGAGACCTGGAGGAAAAAAACCAAAACAAAAGAACACTTTTTTACTTTTTTTTTTTTTAGTAACTTCAAAACACAAATACCTCGAGGATGAAAAACTTTGATCTGGATATTGTGGAAAAAAAAGTTTACAAGGTCCCTAATCTTCCAGCAAGAATAAACAAAAAAAGAACAAAACATAAGAAAAATTTGTGTAACATTGCATGTAAATTTCAGAACAGCTTAAACAAAAAGATAATTTAATCTCTGGAATTTTCATCACACAGTTCTAGTAAGAAGAATGCATATCATACTTGTGCAAAATGAAGGGCAATTTGGAGAAAAGAATTTGAATAGAAGTTCAGCTTCCCAATAAACTCAATACATGCTTGAAATGTATTGAAAACATAATCATATTCTACATGACATATTACAATACTAAAGAGTGCTTTATTATACTCATGATAAAATGTGAGCCAGCAGTATTTGCTTCTGTTAATTTGCACTTAGAATAATCCACAAAGTAGCTGGTATATGAAGAACTAGTAATTCATACCGCCTGCTGAAGAAGACAGGCTTGGAAGTGACATATACTCAGTCAAACAGGACTTTAATATGAGTGACTTCTAACTGTATGACACCAAAAAAAAATATCAGTGTCAATAAGATTATCTAAAAGCAATGCACTTGAATGCATAGACAGCACTTTCCTGGAAGTGGAGTTATGACAGAGTTAATAATTTAATTGTGAGCTTTGCTTTACTGTCTCTTCAGACTACTGCAATCTGGCTATTTAAAAATCATAATATCAAATACCAGAAGAAAATCTGTTTACCTCCATTTGGTAAAGAGCATTGTTTCCTGTGTTTGAACTTCAAAACTGAAGCTAAAAATTTTAAGTCCAAGCATGATTGAGAAGGTGGCAGATTTGTTTTAGAGTTATCTACCTTAGAGAATTGAAATGAATGAAACAATGGCACATAATAAAACAGACAGACAACAAGGAGAAACTGGTTAATTTTCTTAAAAATAGCATGCAATGGCTTAATATAATCAAAGGTGATTTTTTAAAAAAATCAAGATTTAATTTTTGTTTTGCAAATCATACAAACTTGATAAAACCAAATTAACACAGGGAATAACTGTGCGATATATGAAATACAAGTCAGTGATCGCTACCTGTATTTTTGAAATAACCTGTCTAAAACTTCAGATAATTCAGCCACTACAGTAATTATAATCAGGTCATGTAGTTCAGGAGAAGAAAAATTAATTAAAAAAAAAAAAAACAGAAAAAAATTAGGAGAAGATCCAGAAAAATAATACATTCACTGAGTGGAATGACCTTTGTTTATGCCACTAATCTGATTTCCTATACAAACTGAATTACAATACTCAGTTTCAGAAGATTGTGCCCTCTTTAAATTTGAATGCTAGACAAACATTTAGCATAGAAAGCATTAATCCTTATGAATCCATCAAGACCTTAAGATCTTTACACATTCAGACTATAATTCTATGGAAGTTACAGAGAAAATGTTTCAAATATTCCTGTCGGATAACCATATTTTCTTAAGTAATGCAGTCATTATATTTGCATTACAGGAAAGCCTCTTCCTGCAAGATTAGCGCATCTCTAATTAATAGTGCTATAGTTTTATCTTTCTTTGAAAATTATGACACAATTTAACACACTGGTTTTTTCTGCTTTCTTTTTCTTGAAGGGGACAAAGTGAGGATAGTTCCTCTCATCACATGGTGCTGAAGGCAATGAAAGCTTAGTTTTTCTGGTACCATCTGTGGATGTGGGTCTATGTGCATACAAGCAATTTCATTAAAAAAAAAATTTCCTCTTCTTCCTTGTGTCTGACCATGGTTTGGATAACACCTGAGACCAGCTCTGAATTGTCTTCCACACATAAAATTGCTAAACGTAACATTTCTGCAATGTAAAATTAGCAAACAGTATTATATACTTTCAGTGACACAAAGATGTATTGTAGCAAAAAGAAGGGGAAATGTAAAAAAACCACTGCAATGGTACGTGTGAGGCAGAATCGCAACCTCAGCTTCATTTCAACTCTCTGCTCTTGTAACTACCAAATATGGCAGGTTACCATAAGTGGGAAACATCTTATTTTGGATTTGTTAAACTGGCTCTGTTTTGGATAATTAATGTGCCTTGAGATTTCCTCTTTAACAGTATTACTTTTGAGGAAGAAAGGATTTAATCCACAAAAATTTTTGAAACCTTTAGTACAGCTGGATCAACAGCTCAAAAGCTGATTTTCCTGCCGTTTTCTGATGAAAGTCAATGACTTTTTTCCTCACTGAGTCTTCCACCCCAGATCACTGTCTCTTGTTGCATTTACACAAGGAAGACTTCTGTAGATTTCTTTCCTTTAAGGGTAGCTCAAGCAAGCTGCCAAATACTATAGAATCCCATGTTTGTTCTTTTTCATAAAATCATTTGTACTTGCACATAGAAAGCTGAGCTAAACCGCATTTGCACTTGTTTTGGGGCTAATTATCCTTTTCTGAAATCACTATGAATAACACAATGGATAAGAATTTCTCTTTGTGTACTCTAAGTTCTTTCCCAAATAGAGAACAGCTGGAAAGTTCAGACTGATAGGTACAGGACAGTTTGCCTAAAAAGAATCCGTAAAATGTTGCTTCATTGTGATAAATTAATTTGACTGGTACTAGTATGGAAAATTTATTCAATGTTTAGCTGGATAAAGGCACAAGACAGGAAGATAAAGCAAAGACAGATTCAAGCAGTTGAGTGCAGCATACTGCCTGTTACCTAAACCAGCAGGTAAAACGGCCACAGTAAGAGAAAAAGTTGCTTGCTACTAGCTGAAAACAATAACAAGTAAATGTGGCAGTAAAGTCAGAAAAAGCTAAGCAGATCACAACTGACTTTAGGGATGAGTTTCCAGTCACACACTGGAAACGGATTGCTAAGTAAGGCATCCTCCATTCAAAACTGAGTATCAGCCTGAGCTGTCTAATCTCACTTTGAGGTTCGAGCGAATTGAAACCTCCAAAAGTGCCATCCAACATAAACTGTTATATAATCTGCTATTGCAGGGCCATAAAACGCAGACACTGGAAGCAAAAGATTAAGACAGCTACATGACAGCACTGAAATCACTCAAAAAGGAAGAGCCCGTACCTATCCATATGGAGATATGGTACACTTCACTTGAAAGCATTGATCTTAAACGCAAATCAAGATCAATCTTTCCAAATACAGGCTTGTACAGAGATACTAATTCTGAATACTACTTAAATATTACTTAATTAGTAATACATTTATTTATTTATGTTTAATTTTCTTTCATTTTCACCAATTACAACTCTAATGGATAAAACAAAAAGCAAATTTAAGTATCACAAGGTTCTGGAAACTTTCTGTCTTAGAATCCTAACAGGAAATGAGACTAAAGCATTCCATCAACAATTTTATGTGAAGACAAAAAAATCCATCTAGATGATTGCTGCTGATTTTCTGCTAATTAAAAAATTGTTATAATTTTTCATTTAAGTTACAATAAAGAAAAATCAGAAGCCAATGGTATTCATAAAGAAAACTAATAAAAACACATAATATATTCAGCCTTACTCAAAGACAGTCCTAACTTCCTTTTGCTTGTTGAGGGTATTTCGCTTTGGATAATTTAATCTTAGGGAAAGTGGATAATCTCTTATACTTTCTAAGTTTTTTACAGATCAATACATCTGTGCTGGGAATATGTGTTGACTTCGTACTTGGTGTAAATTTAATTTGGGTGTTCACAACAGAAGAACTGGAGAGGATATGAAAGGAGAAAGCAGAAAACTTTCCCAGAAAGACCATGTGTTATCTCATGTCACTGAGCTAGTCCATTTGCTCAGAATCCGGATCCACTAGAAAGAGAAGCACAGTTACACGAAGAAGACAAAAAACACCACTGGTGCCTTTCCCTCCAAAAAATCTACTTTAAAAAGAGCATTAGGTAAGTTTCAATTCTACTGGCAGGAGACAAAATTTCTGTCCTAGATTCCAGATACCATCCAATTAACAGAGTTTTCTCTTGTCCATTTGTTGAATTTCCACTCCAATGTCTATGCAAAGAAAAAGAACTCCTTTAAACAAACACATCATGCAATATCACTAATTTAATTTATTTCTTTGGAGTGAAATTTCAACACTAGTTTTTACTGCTATTGTTGAAGAACAATTCTCCCCCGTACTTCTTTGCCAGTGACACATTAAGCTTTGGATCAGTTGTCCTGCTGTCCTACTCCATATGCTCACTTTAATTTCTCTTTCCTTCCTGTGTCTGCTTCCTCCTTCTTTCCTGTCACCATATCCAGAAGACTGAAGTCAAACCAGTTGATAGTCCTCACTCACCAGTCAGAACCCAGAGTAGTAAAGCACAGAACACATGGAGTCAATGATGGCACAAGGCCAGATTTAGTTCGTCAACGCGTAATTACAGTGGAATCTTATTCACAAGTATGCAATTTTCTGTTCTTTTAAGCGAAATTTATATTATTCACTGTATACATATCATATTGGAGCTACAAAAAAGGATCTGCCTAAACAACAAAAATAGACTACCTAGAAAGTATAGTACCTACATCAACAATCAGGAAGTCCAGCCAGCACCAAGCATTAGTGAAGTAAGTCTGAAAACCATAGGCCACCCATTTTAGTACCATTTCCAGAATAAAGACGTAAGTAAAGACTTTATCAGCATATTCCAGTACGATTTTTACAGTCTTGCGCCGTTCAATATTTATATCTTCAAAGGCCTGTGAAGAATGGGTTACATGTAAGTCAGATATCGAAAAGTCTTTGCAAATTACAAATTAAGCCAGAACTGAATTAAAACAGCAAAGTAGAATCACTTTCAACTTGAGATATTTTACCTTGAAAACCCAATATGAGTAGAAACTACAGTCGCATTCTTTCTGAGTTTTAGATTTTATCATTGTCTGATAATGGAATTACAAAAGAATGTCTGAAGTTGCCAAAAAAGTTTTTAGAAATTTCAGTAATATTCAACGCAGAATTACAATTTGTCACCCTGGAAAGCCCAGTCAGGAGGCAGTCTCATTATTACATATAACTTCAATTAACAAAAGAGAATAATGAGAGACCAATAAACAGAGACCAAATATTATGTTGCTGACAATCTTTGCTGAATAAGGTGCTGATGGCAAGGTTTTAGTAGTGGCAGGCTGTAAGTGTGGCCACTGTGAGAAGAGAGCAGGGGGCTGCTTTGTGCTGGCTCCAGCATGGACCCAACACTGGAAGCAGCTGAGCCCAACAGTAAAGCTGATGATGCCTCTGGAAAAATATATTTAAGAGATTGCAAACCATCACATGGCAGTATGAGGATTGAATGAAAAAGTGAGGGAAACTACCCTGTAAACATCAAGGTCAGAGAAGGAAGGGACATGATGCTTTAGGTGTTGGAGCTGAGATAATGACAGTGTATACCAAATCCTATGTCAATCAAAAACCAAAATAAGTCCAAACTGTGTGAAGGACTAAGAACAGTATAAAGGAATTCAAGTATTCCTATATAACAGTCTAGAAAGACTGAAACTAACACTATAGCAAAAAAATAATGAGAGCATGATGAATTTAGTATCTATACTGCTTTTGGGGACAATTTTAATTTGAAGTAGGAAAATTGCTTCCTTTATTGCACACAATCCATTTTTCATTATTTTTATAATTTCTTAAAGAAGATTTTTATCATAATCCTTTTCATAAACACACATACATTACCTTGTATTATACATTACCTTGTATTAATCAAAAATTCACCTGCAAAATTTTAATGACTTATTTTAAATGTAATACCTGAAGTAATCTGAGAATTCAGGTCCAAGTTCTCTTTCAAGACAACTTTGTATTTTTTTCTTAATGAACACGTGTTATAATACTGCCTTTGATAACACATTTTAATAGGTACCGTTCCTATGGCTGCAAGCTTGACTTACCAGAGCTCCACTGCTGAGAAGAATCATGAAGACAATGAATGTTTCAAACCAGTTGTGTTCTACTATCTTGTAACAGGTTTTTCGAAGGTTCCACCAGATTCTTCCTTTTGTGCTTTCCATACTGCCTTTACAGCATTTAAACTTCCGTATACAGCCTAACAGTACAAATATTTTTATATGGTAAAATTTTTATTATTCTGAAAAATCAAATGATTCTTAACCAGCTCCTCTTTCAAGAAGTTCAAATTACTTCACTCTGCGCTTCAAATTACTGCATGCTACTTAAAGCATACCTACTTTTCTCAATTTTATACTTTGGATGTAGGAAAATTAGCATGTACACAATTTTTTCTCTACTCTGATGCTAGTTACATCAAACTTATAATAAAAGAGAGTAATCTAATTGAGCTAATTTTCATTTAGAAACATTTTAAAAATTATTTTCAATTTCTATACAGATAATCAAAGAACACAGGAGAAATATTAGGGAGCAGAAAAGAAGAGCATATACAGCAACTTTCACATGAACTAGTTCAAGAGTAGAGAAGCTTCTTTTAAAAGAAATTTTGCTACTCAGCTAAGGTTCAAATAAATCACAGACATAGACACTATTTTATTACACTGAGGAAAAACTGCTGCTTCAAGGGCTAACTAAGGATACCTCTTTCATGACATAAATAAATGGTTTAACTGGAGACTGTGAAAGTTTTCCCATGTGATACAGATTTGTGGCAACCATCCACACAACCATCCACATCTACCATGGGGCCTAGAGGCATCATTTTCAATGAATATCAGTATCTGCTTAGCCAGTAGTAGCCTCCTTAATTCTTTAAAAATTATAAACAGCATAAAAACATAAAGAGGTTGAAACTACTTTAATGGGTCCCAAATGCATTCTGGGTTTCCTGTGAGTGTCATTAAGTTGATATGTTACAAGTAAGTTACACTATGTTTCATCAGCTCAGTTAAAACACCTACCACTGTGAAGAACATGGTTAACCTCATCTTCAACTAGCCAAAATGAAAAAAAATAATCTTATGCCCAAGGACTGATAGATATCACATAATATAAGGATAAGGAAGAATTGTAATATAATGTTAAATTATTTGAGAAATGTACTTTTTTTTTAATTAAGAGCTTGATATAGTCAACACAATCCCACATTCCAAAACAATTTTGTTTTTTTAAAGATGAGTAAAAGAATACTTCAAAGGATAAGACTCCTAGTCTAAATCAAAGGTGTCTCCAAAACAGTAAATCAGAAAGCATGGACAGGAGATTTAATCCTGGAACATATTTTGTTTTGAATGATTTTACCTACGACTTAAAAGGAAATTAAAATCTTAATATCACAAAAACTGAAAATTCTTTCCTACACTGTAAATTTCAATAGTCCTCTAAAGGATATAGCTATACAGAAATAAAATGAATAAAAACTTCTAAGGACATTCAAGTACACTTTTAAGACTTCTTTACTTAAATAGCACCACAGGATCTCATTCACCTGTTGCATCCCACATTATATTTATGTGTCCTCTCACTCCATTAATAGTATAATGACCAGATAATAATTATTGTTTGAGTCAAACTTTCCAAGATCTGAATCACCCACTGGATTGCTTTCTAGCACTAGGAAGTGACTGTGAGTAATCACATGACTATGGTTTAAATTTCTCATTTAAGTGAACCTTGTGGAGGGCTTGGTCTTGCAGATTTCACTACTGACAATGTAATTCAAATCAACAGAATTACTGATGGCTGAGAATCAGTTTATAGAATTGTGCCTATTGATTATTTTAAAATATCATAAATGATCACATACACACATATTTATCTTTACATCACACAAATGGCTCCACGGACTTCAGCACAACTATCTACAAAAGACAAAATTAATCATATCCTAAGACTTGACAAACTAGGATCCAGGGCTGCTGTAGCCAATATCTTCCTTGAACTGCTAGTTTTTTCGCAAACAAGCAAAATGTAATTTCTAACCCCAAATTTTATTTCCAAACCTTCTGTAAAGCAGTCCTGTAGTTCTGATGCTTTTTCTGGTTCAGTTTCAGCTATTTCGTCTCCAAAGACAGCTAAATTAACTGTACTTCCTTCAGATGAGCTGGAAAAATTTAACTTCTGAAAACAAAATTTGATAACATTTTTACTTTACTAATATTTACATTTTTAGAACTGTAATTAACTTTAGGCATGCAACGCTGTGTACCAGTAATAATAAAAACAATATTTGTCACCAGAAATACACACAAACACCCACGTGTAGCAGTCAATGCTGTTGAAATGTGCATAAATCATCCACTTTCTACCCAGATATTGCAAGACATATCATGCAATTTTTCACGAAATTTCAGAATTTCTAGTCTAAATATAGTACAGTGTGATCATTCATCAAAGTTAACTGTTACCAAGTTGATTTGCTGATACATATTCTATTTATTTTGTTTTCTACTATTACTTTCTTATACATTTCAACTGGCATTAATTTGCATTCTTTTTTGCCAATGCACATATGTAGTACATTGTGCATTCTGAAACTACCCATTACTCTGGTACACATACCTGTACAGTCAACACCCAGAAATTATTTTTTTTGTTTTAATAATTGAAATTATAAAAGTTGCATTAGTAAAAAAAAAAACAAAAAACCAAAACCCCCCCCACCAAACTAAAACAAACAAAAAACCCCCAAAACAACTCAAACAAATGAAAACAATTAAAAAAACTCCCCCAACCAATAAAAGAATAAACCTTAATTTATTTTTTATTTTGTAATCTGCTCGTGTATTGCAAAGTCCATAGTCTGGAGATTTTAAAGGAAGATGTGGTGTCCTGTACATTTAACCTCAAGTATGAGTACCAAACTAAGTCAAAGTAGTTTTGGCCACGGCATTCTCTGACATTTTATAATGTTATTATCAAGAAGTATAAAACATCAGTAATGAAGTCACACAAGTAAATGTCTGTAGGGAATGATGTAAGCACACTTTATAAAACAACCTTGGTTTTGTCAAATCAACACCATTTTCATTAATTTAGCTAGACTTGCATGATTAAGAGATACTTAAGATACAAAAGCAGACAAGTTACTATCCAATCAAGTTGTATTTACAGCTCAATTGTGAAACGCGAAAGGACAAAATTATTTTCAGTATTAAACAATTTTTTCATGTTTTTGAAAGACAGAGACAATACAATAAGTAACCCAACATTCTGCATTTACTTTTATTAAAAAAGGGTTTTTTATATTGCCTACTTTGCTGCTACTTTTTTAAAAACTGATTATCCGGAATAGAAGGTCCATATTGCTCATGTCTACTGTAAACATGTCTCGTCATTTTTAGTAGCATTAATTTCACAATAGCAATATTCACAGCAAACAACTATTCCTATCATTAATTCTTCTGAACCTGAGGATAGCACTATATGCCCTTAATAATTTTATTAATATGCTGCTTTCATCATTCCATGACATAGCATATATATTGCAAAATGTTGCAGCGGTGGTGGGTAAACTGAATTTCTTAATTGAATTATAAATCAAATTATTAATTTTAAAAAATCTATTTTTTTAAGAGTACAGAAGTTTTGTGTCATATTGCTAATAAAAATTAAAACCAGCATGAAGTACCCTGGGTCATTTTAACTGTAAGCTTAGTGAAATGTCTGAGCAGATGATATGAATTCAACTGAAAGAATATGAGATGAACAACCATAAATACAAAAGGAACTGAAAAGAATCAATGTGTTTGGAACAAAAAGTTACATATCTCCTCTAACTCACAGTAGAAGAATCAGACACTAGAGATTTTTTTAAATTTAGTCTTAATTAAGAATAGTAATTTTCTTGACTCTAGAATCAAATGAGAGATTCCATGAACTATTTTGATATAAACCAGGTAGTCTGGTTATTGACTTTCTTTGTCACTAGTGTGACAGTCTTTCACGAATGTGAAAGTCTGTTTTCTATGGACAGTATAGGATATAATCCTACTGCTTGAAGAGTCACAGATTTAATTAAACATTGGTTCTCTTTTTTATGTAGGGTACCCATATTTTTCATTAAGATGCAGTTATCAAACAACAAAACCAGAAACAAAAAGAGATCATAAAAATAATATGCATAGAAGAGTTTCCTGTTCTAATTAAAAATTTGAAAGCTAGTTTCTTTGCTATTTACAAAGTTTGCAGAAGTCTAACTGATTACAGGAATCACTCCAGGAGGGGGACTTTTAGGAAAGACAGAAATGTTCATCCTTTACCTTCTGGGGAATTAGCTGCTGCTCAGTTCACCAGATTGAGGTAAGAAGGCCATATTGTATGTACACTAAGCACTGGATTGAATGGATTAACTGACATACTCAAAAGTTGATTAGTGGCCTTAATGTTTGCAAAGCATCACTAAATAATTTTTGTTACAGAAAATTCCCTCAATACAATATCCTTTTTCTTTTTCACTGTTGGCAGTGAAAAGCTATTCAGATTTTGAATACTTTAATTTTTTTAATATAAAAATCTCCTGTACTGTTTTAAGGTCATAATTTGATGCTTATGATCTGGCTGTATTTCTGAAGGATTCAAGGTATAATGACACAAATATTTGCAAGAAAAATGTTACTACTACTACTACAAATTGTTCCACTGAAGCTCCAAAGCAAAGAACAAACATATCAGTAATACAGTTGTTAAGAGGAGGAATAAGAGGGAAAGATTGTCTTGCGTAATTTAAAAAAAACAAAAAAACCCAACTCACTGGATGACTGCACTGCATACTCTCATATTTCCATTAACTAAGGATCTCTCTCTCTTTTGCTTTTTAATTTAAGACCACCAAGTCTCTTTTTGCTGAAGAGGAGGTAAAGCACTACAGTAAAACGTGAAAGAAAATTGCTGATAACAGTGCTTTGGAGAACATGGTTAGGAACCTCTTAGAAAAGAGGATCCAAAAATATTATTGTGTAGAAACACAAAAGAAAGAACCAGTGTTGGATCTTTTGATATTCCATCCATTGGCTATCTGCCTAGTCAATCAAATCTATTTTTAACAGGAAATACTTCTTCAGTTAAAAAAACCTCTCATTTTTCCTTTTAGTGTCAACTATTAATTAAACAACAAAAAGTACACAAAGCACATTTCTTGTAATCATCATTTTGACTTATCACTGAGTAGAGTACTCTTCAGCATAATCACAGTTAGTAAAGTCACTTTTATTGAGACCTTTTCCTGAAAGAATAAAAGTAGCCATGTCTACAGTTAAAGCGTACCTTTTAAAGAAACCAGAAGATTCTCCACAGAAAATACTTTTTCTTTCAACAAACTAAACTCAAAACCTACTGCTCCTACTCTGTAACTTAAAAAAAAAATTGGTGTGTGTATCTATTAAAAAAAGCATCATGATATTATGCAAGGAAGGGTAAGTAAGACAAAGTGATATTCAAATGATAACAAGCTCCTGCTTTACTGGTTTGTGTGCTGCTCTGCACTTGTCCAAATTCATACCAGCAGAAGTTTGAAGCAGGACCAGTGTCACATAAACAATATCCATCAAAGGAAACTAATTCCCCCATACTTGGGACCACTAGGATGGGATACTACCACATTCTTCTCTCCCCTATGTAAGTGTCTTTTCTAAAATGGTTTGGAAAAATCCTTACAAAGACATTTTTACGTTTCTTCTTTCTGAACAGCTTACAGGCCCCTCTTGAACAAAAAAAACTGAGGCCTGAATCTTTCTAATATATAAAACAGTGCCAAAGAATACATGAAAAATAATGCAGGATTCCAGAACAAAACCACGTAAACAAAATTTGTATTTGGAAAAGGAATACCTCAAAATGACAAAGAAAGGAAGTGTCCAACTATTCAGAAGAGATCATCAGGAATAAGAAATACATAAACTTGGTACAATTAAGGTTTGTTTTATAGTTTTGGAGTTCCTGAATTTAGAGATTTGGTAGGCTACTAGTTCATATTTCATCTATTTAAAAATTGTCTTACTTTTAATCATATTCTGGATTTTCCTATTTTTATATTTCTTCTTTGTTTGAACTTCCTTATTTATATAGTTATAAAAACCCCAGATATATTTAGACACCTACACAGAAACCTACACAGAATTTTTGACTGAAATTATGTTTTAGGTCTATCTTTATAAAAATTAAGCAACTGGATTAAGTTCACAGAGAAACAATTACTGACAATGAAGAACAAAACTTACATAAATGATACCCTAACTTCCAATCTTACAGACACATACAAACTTCATGAGTAGAATATAAAAAAATCATTACATCCATATTCAAAAAAACTCTGCATATGTATAAAAAAAAGTTTGATTATCCCTAGGAGTGTATCTTTCATCCTATATTTTAGCTTCTCCTATATGAGAAAACTGGAATGTAAATTATAAAAACATTGTGAACAAACACAAAACAATTTATATCAAAGATATAAACATTTTAGCATACAAATAACTGTACATATGTAATATTACAGAGGCATTGGTCAAATGAACATGATTAGAAAATGTTCATAATTACACGACAGCTAAAAACATGGTACAAGAGATGGCAGAAAACATCATGAGGACTATCTTTCCATTTTCATAAAATCATAGGTTGTTAACCTCTTTTAACCTTGAAGTCTTAACGCTTAATAATTCAGTTAACAATAATAAAAACCTACAAAGCATGCAGGTTATGCCACAGAAGTAGTACAGAAAATACCAAAGATGTAACAAGGAGAGAAGAACATGTTGGTGTTGCCCTCAGTCATGCTGTGATGTGGGTCATGGGGCTCAGCTTACAGAATAGCTGTGTATGTTTCCACTACATTGCAACATATGGGGAAAAATATATTGTAGCTGAGTAGCATGCAGGCCAATCAATCTCAAAAATGACCATATATGTACAATTTGTTCAGGTAACCTGTGTAAACATGCTGACACGTTGCTCTGCCTGGTTAAAAAGCACCAGATCTGCATTCTCGACTGATCCAGCTTTATTTCACTCCTGTGAGAAGTAAGAATGGTACGCAATGACGTTAAAACACGGTACCCTTTAGGTTGTTTGAGTTCTGGAAACAGAAGTGTGGATTCCAACTGAGTAAAAAATGTGTTTTCTAGATATGACACACATTTGCAAAACATCACATTTATAGCTGTGGATTAGAGCTTTAAGCATACACAAATATATAATGGAAGAGGCAAGATTAGCAGAATATCTGAAGTTCATAGAGGTACACTGGACTTGGGCCTGAACATAAAAAACACCCCATAAAAAAACCCACCAAACCACCACCAAAAATCCTTTCATCCTCAAATTCCCCTCCTCCAAAAAAAAAAAAAAGCCCCAAACAAAAAAGACAGACAGATACACCCAAGCTGTGTATACTAGAGGTTTAAGTATCCTTTAAATAGTAGTAACTAGACCCTTAAAATGACAGAAATTTATTTCTCCTTGCATTTCGCTTTCAAGGTTATTCCTGGTCTTCACTAGGTGCTAAATATGTATCTAGAATACACTTTCATAAAGAAGCTGCGGGCAAAACAAAGCAAAAAGTAAATCATACCATGTCAAACACGAAAACTTCTGCATAAGCAATTTTTCCCACAAACATTATGTTTAACTGCATGACTTTAAAAAAAAAGTTTCAAACAGTTTAAGGTGCATTATGGATTGCAGCAGACATAGAGCAATCAAAAACAAAATCCCATGCCTAACAATAAACCTGTAATTTCCTCAGGTATCTCAGACCTATCTTTTATTAATCTTCTGTTATAAATCTATTCTCACTTCTCACCAATAACTTCTCAAAGCCTTATCAAATAATGTAGCTATCTAATAACTCCAACATAAACTGCTCACATTCAAAGGGAAAGTCTGAAAGTAAGAGCTGAAATAATCTACAAAACAAAAGACAATTTCCGTGCTGTCTATGAACTAGTTTACATGAAATAGTTTTTCGTTGTTAGTTTATGTATTTCCTATGGTTCTTTCAACTATACCAATCTTCAGCCACTTCTCCAAATTTGAGTGTGTTAAAATTAACACTAGATAATAGTATCATATAAACAGCTAATACTTACATTTCATCTTCAGAAATATATCAGAGGTGAGGAGACATAGATTTTGTCACCCAACACTTAAATATAAAATAGTGAAGAACGAGGTGTCTTCAACTGAAGAATATTTTCCAGGTAAGAGTTAGATTTAACAGAGTTATCAGAGCAAGAGTAGATTACCTGGATTCATCAAATATTCCTTTCACAAAACCAAATTTTATTAAAACACTAAGAAGTCCAGTATCCTTTGGTCAGATTTTTAAGGAAGTTATGAATATTATTTGCTTTGCTTTAAAGAAGCCTCTTAGTAATCTACAGTCTTCTTAACCGAGTGGTCAATATAATACATGAAGCAGTGAAATCTCCAAAAAGTAGATGGAACAAATTAAGCATCAGAAAACGAGCTGGTGAAATAGCAAAAATAAGTGTAATACTAATGAACACTGCACTCTACAATAAAAGAAACACCTAAAGAGTACCTTATTACATCTTTCTAAATGTAATTTCACTACACTTTTCTAGAACAAACTTATTTTCTACAATTTGGAAATGATATGGGCAAATTAATTACCCATTCAAAACAACTAAAAACCTAAAAAGCTGAAAAACAATCAAAACCCCTCCAAACCAATCAACTGAACTCCCAAAAAACAAAAAACAAACAAACACCCTCCCCCATCCCCCACCAAAATCCAAAACAATCCAGGCTGGAGTACAGTTGTCTACACAACAATCAGTGATACTCTATTAATGTTCTGGTGTCTTCACATGCCAGGGGTATTGATGCTAGACACAGTCTGCTCTTGAGACACAGATTGCTATCTGAATTTTCATTGTCTCTCAGGATCCTGCTGAAATCCATAATTTTGCTTTTCCCCCTCAGTCTGCAGTTGCTGACCAATTTTAAAGTCAGGCAGTTGTCTTCTAAGTGACTGGTTCAAAACTCCCACAAACAAGCAAGAAATCAATATTTTTTCATTCAGTAATTCTACTTTTTCTCAGCAGTTTTTAATTGATGTATTCACCTTATAATACTAACATTGTTCCCTTGGTTCTTCCCCATCATTTTAACCTCAGAACTCGAAAATTGTTGTTACTGCTCTCATTAGCCTGAGTTAGCACCTCTGTTAAGTTTATCCAGTAAAAGTAATGTTGATTTTCCTAAAAGGGTATTCATATTCTTTATTAATATCTTCTCTAATATTTTTAAATAGCAATTTACTTTCATCCTTCCTTCACAGAAATATTATAGTTAAATAAAAAACCTAGTCTTTTAACTGTTTATGCTGTACATATATACTAGTTTATCTATTTAACCAACAATTTGTAAGAGATTGTTTTTTCAAAAATCTTTTTATAAATGGGTTCATGTATGGTCATATAGTTCTGCCTGGATTTCCTGCCCCTTGAGCTCCACTTGCCCAATTCAATTTATTCACTCTCAGCACAGTCCAACAATCTCAAATTACAACTGTTTTCCATTCCTCAGTAGGAAGATTCATACAAAGAAACAATACAATTGGTATAATTAGCTCATACCAAAAAAAAAAAATTAAATTTTACCTCCTTGCTTTCTTCCAAATCTGAGTCACTACTAAATTCTTCAGTGTTTAGATGTTCAAAATCAGACTCTCCAACAGCTATTGGTACTGTAACAGTGAGGCTTGGGTTGTTTATGAATGATGTACAATCATTGCCACCTATAACAGTGGCCATTCCATTCTCATTTTTGTGATAATTCATATCTCTCCTTATTTCAGTGATGGTACAGTTGGAAACGCAGTAGTGTCTCTCATCATTCAACTGATCTGTTGCTGTTCTTTGATTTACAACAGTTTGTTTTCCCAAACAAGACTTTTGGACACATTCACCCGCTTTTTTCTTCAGATAATCTATTCCCTTCTGAATTCTTGCAACAGCAATCTGCAAGTTGTTCATTTCATTATCATCCTCTGTAGCAGCAAGATTGTCTGAACTAAATGAACTCAGCAGCAAGGCCAGAAAAAGGTTCAATACCTAATTTAAAAAAAAGACAACAGAGATTAATTTCTTCAGTTGTCATTCACATGCTTCTCACGAATGCACTACGAACATAGGTTTCATGCTTTCCTTCACAGTATAAGATTCTGGAAACTACATAGAAAATAAAACGCAAATTTAATTTAAGCACAACACCTGCCCTATACCCCCAACACAGGGAGTTTTGTGGTTTTACATTGGTGAAACTTGTAAATTCTTTTTCTGCTCAGGTTTGTACAAGGTCAGAAATGAAGGATTCTTTGGTTCTGCCTGAACAAATTCAACATATTTACTGCTCTGGCAAAGCGAAGCATTCTGCAACAGAAGACACAATTGATCTGTGCAGAAAACACATTTCCTACATGCTGGTCCAAACTCACACAAATATTTTGCTGAGTGCGACCTAAAAAATGAGGAATGAACTCTGTCTTCTAACCCCAAGTCATCCTCTTCCCACAGCTAGACAAAACATAGAATATGTATCAGTTATATGAGCCCAGGGTCTCCCAGGAACTCGAACGCCAAAGCAGCAGAGTATCAGCTCTTGAAATCTTCAAATCAGTTTTTCTACCAGCTTGGAAGACAACGGGTAAAATTATGTGTTGGGAATACAGAAAGATAAATGGATAAAACAGCCTTGAACATATAGCAGGTATGTCTGTTCATGTAAGAAATTCTACTAGTGCTATGGAGTAAAATCCAAATACGGTAAATAGTATGGGACAATTCACAGAGGTGGATACTTCATTGCACAAAGTTCTAACTTCTGGTTTAGAAAACTACTCAAGGAGGAACTTTTCTTTGGTCAAAAAGCTTCACAGTTCAATCCATTATAAGACAATAGATTTGTAGAAAATATTAAAGCAAATGGCTATGCAACTAGAAGCAATGCACATCTGGTTTAAAGATAATTAACTTATTCCTGTTAGAAATTTTATTTATAAAGAATGCTTCCAGGATGGTCAATTTAAAATCCCTTCTGCTACTGACAGTTGCATAAAGAAGAGATGTAGAATAACACAGGAAGACTCAGAAGGCAATAAGAAAAGCAGAGGAAAAGGCAGAGCAATTAAAGTCTTAAATACTGGTGAGTTAATAAATATAAAACTTATTTAAAAAGAGAACTGTATACACATTTAGGTACAACCTGGTGCAGATATGATGCTTTCCTCTGGAGAAAAAAAAACCAGATATAATGCAACTACTTTAAAAGTATCTGTGAAGAGCACAGAAGAGGAAGCAAAAAGGTGAAGAAGTGAAAGAAAGGCTGAAGTAATCGAATCTGGTTTTTTTCTGCATAACAACTGCCTTCTAATTCAAGTTTCATTATACCACTTGTGTAAAGTACTGGCTATGCAACGAGGAGATCTCAAAATGGCATATATTTCAGAGTCCTATGAATGTTAAAGCAGTCTTTTAGACAGGATAGAGCAGAAAATGGTAAAAAAAGTACTCCTAATAATCTGGTTGTGTGTGATTGGAAGTAATGCTTCAATCAGGTAGGGAGGTATGCCCTGCTATGTCCTCTTCTGCAAACAGCAAACTCCCATCCTAGAAGCCTAACACTTGGGGTGCCTTTATTCTTCTCTCCCTCTCTAAGTAACCAGGAGTAGTCCACAAAAACCTGAATACATGGTGCTGCACTCTCTCATCCATATCTGAATTCCACTTCAGACCCCCGAGGGGGGTCAACCTCCAAGCTGAGGATTCTAGAGAGGATCAGAAATCTAACAAAGAGAAAACTCTATTTCAGAATCCATACTCATAAAAAATTCAAAATCATGAAAAACATATTTAAAATCCCCATTTAATAATTTTTAGAAAAATAATTACTGGTTCTGTTACCATTCTTTTTCTAAATGAATTCTAAAATTATTTTGGCTACATACCACCAGGTTTCCAATCACCATGACCATCATGAAGACCGTAATGCACATGGCTTGGCCAGCAACCTCCATGCAGTCCCACATTGTTTCTATCCACTCTCCACACAGCACTCGGAATACAATCAGGAAAGAGTGGAAAAAATCATGCATGTGCCAGCGTGGAAGTTCACAATTCTTAGAGATCTTGCAGACACAGTCTTTGTAGTGTTTCCCAAAGAGCTGCATCCCAACCACAGCGAAAATGAACACAATGATTGTCAGCACCAGGGTCAGATTGCCCAGAGCCCCCACTGAGTTGCCCATAATCTTAATCAGCATGTTTAGAGTTGGCCAAGATTTTGCCAACTTGAAAACTCGCAACTGAAAAACAAAAATACGGAGGCATTATTTGCAGTAGTTACAAAAATTCTATAGAAACGGCAACATATTATAAACTAGTGATTCTCAGCAACAGCAAAAAGTAGAAACTGCAACATGATTCCAACTATAACTTACAAAGAGCCAGGAGTTTCATAAAATACGCATTTTTAAAACCTAATAAATTTTAGACTTTGCCTTTTCATGGTTTTCTTTTTTTGGTTTTTGGTTTTTTTGGTAGCATATCTGTATTCTTTTACACAAGAAAAAAACAGAACAGGGATTGTATTTGTTCAGACAGTGAATTCTATACATGGCATACATCTCAACCACTATGTGCAGAAATGAATTAAAAAAATAATAAAGCTCAACAGAATTCTACTGACAGAAAAAAAAGGATTCTGAAATCCTCAAAGAATGAGGTCTTCCAAAAGAATATTGCCTCCAATAAATTAAAAAAAATCAGACACACCCACTGTCTGGAAATAAAAGCAAAGCACAACATGCAAGTCAAACATTTCAACTTATGAAGCAGAAAAAGTGTAATTCATATTCTTTCTTACCCATAACCCACTCAAAATAAAAATGCATTAAATATTCTTTGTTTTCAGATAAATGAAAAATAGAAATGAAAAATGGAAACAGAACACAAGGAAAGTTTGTCTCACACATCATTTCTCATTTTTTAAAAAAAAATATTTTTCTAATACAATAAAGCTTTTTTTTTTTCCAAAGGGGAAAAGAAAAATCAAGCTTTTTGAATTTTTTCAAAACCATGAATTTTATAATTTCTACATTTGAAAAGAACACCTCTAGCCTCTTTGCTATTTCCACATATGGAAGTTAACAAGACTAGAAGAGTTTTACTTATATCTCTCAATATACACTTAAAAAATTATACATTTCACTGAGTTTTACCCATCCATGTTAAAACAATTATAATAAAATTACAGCTCTTTCCCTTAAAACAGTATTTAGTTGCTTCTGAACCATAAAATGGCTCAGAGTATTTAATGATAGCAGAAATAATTTTGTAAAACATGCTTGCAGAGATATCCTGTGACACTTAGTAAAAAATACACACAATATTAAAAAGGGTCTTATTTATATGAGTACAGTTGAAATACAAATATAATTCATTCATTAATGCAGATATATTATTTACCAATCTGAATGATCGGAGAACAGATAATCCATCCACATTTGACAGAAAAAGCTCCACCAAACTAAGAGTAACTATAAAACTATCAAAAATATTCCAGCCAACTTGGAAATAATAAAAAGGATGCATGGCAATTATCTTGAGAACCATTTCTGCTGCAAAAATTCCAGTAAAAACCTGAAGAAAGAATGTTTATTGTTACTTTACAGATAAACATTAATAAGTTGAACCAGCAGATAAAGAACAACTTAAGTAAGAAGTAGCATCCCTCTTACAGCAGGATGTCAGTAAGGAAAATCATAACAAGTTGAAGCCCACAGAGAAAGTAAGTGGCAACATCAAAATGAGCTGTTGCATAAACCCATAATTTCAGTTAAACCTGGGACACATTTAGTGACTACCAAAGAACAAACTGTTCCTAACAGGCCTCCGTTTTGCTCCTCATACCTGCTGTCCATCTAATTAAAGGAACGTTTCCTGTCAAGATAATTAACAGTTGCTCTTGACAAATGGAAGCTGCTTTAACAAAGGTGTGTGGAAAAACGTGAATTGGTCACAAATTGGAGTGATGTGCTATTAATGAAGTCTACATAGGAACTCAGAGATAAGCACATCATCTCTTTCTATCTGCCAAAAAAAACCCGTCAGTTGTGTCAAGGGTCATGTTTGAAGTAAAACTCCTTTCTGATTCTGAATGTCTCTGATGTCTTCTGAAACAGCAGGCAAAAAACACCTCTGAAATAAACTCATTGTATTTACTGTAGATGTATGATCACCAGTATCTACAAAACTGCATAAATTACTATCTTTTACTAGAAAGATGAGCAAACTTAAAAAAAAATCAGAAGCATTCTTTCAAAGGTCCAAAAAGCAAAAAAGCAACCGCTGAAACAGTATTATAGTGACATTTTAGCTGACTGGGAGCACGCACAAATTCTTAGCACTAAGGAACAGTTGTACTCACACAGTTCAAGTTACTGCGTTACATGGGAAAGGAAAAAATGGGAGTCTTCTGGGTGAAACATGCAGCCATGATCACAAAACCTCACCAAACCCGACCTACAGACTCTGTCTACTAGGGAACAAAACCCAGTTGTATCAAGCTACTCTTACAAGTCATATATTCTTTGCCTTGCAATTG
Organism: Corapipo altera; assembly: GCF_003945725.1. Classification (NCBI taxonomy): domain Eukaryota; kingdom Metazoa; phylum Chordata; class Aves; order Passeriformes; family Pipridae; genus Corapipo; species Corapipo altera. The sequence continues at coordinate 15,740,952 of NW_020884877.1, read as the reverse complement.
TTATGGACCAATCAAATAAACATTCTTCATAAAAATACAAAATCAATACACAAAAATAGCAGTGAAAAATAATAATCCAAAATAACACTGAACTTTTCTTGTGTTATCAATGGTACCTATAGTTAAAAGAATCTAATTTGGCTCCTGCTTTATTTTTGTGATACTAAACAAAAACAAGTCATATTTCTTTCAGTTTTGTGTCATTCAAACTCTGGTTGTTGAAAAGTGTATTTGAAGAAATTTTAATACAGAAATCAAACTTACAAACAACATATCTCAAATGGTATTTCTAGTATAATTAAACCTTTAACATTTATTTTATGAGACGATAATAAAATTAAGAAAAGTAATTCTATTTCAAAGAGAAACCAAGTTCCAATTGTATCAAATTATATAGATTGAAGGACTTACCTGATTTCCTATTTTAAGTACATTCTCAAAATCTTCAGTCATTGGATAATGTTCCATGGCCATAAACAGTGTGTTTAAAACTATGCAAACAGTGATAGCCAGATCAACAAGTGGATCCATTACAATAAATGCCACTACACTCTTTACTTTTAACCAGAGTTCACAACAATCCCAAATTAAGAAAGTGTTAGCAAACTTGCACCAGCAAGGTGGACATTTTTGTCTGGATCCTTCAAGTTCTGGGGAAAAAAAGAAATTTATAGTGAGCAAGTTTTGGAGAAAGTGAAGATAATTTTTAGTTTTTTCAAGTTTTAATCTTTATACCTGAAACCACCAAGGATGTTCATAGGAACCTCCTCAGATTTCCAGGAATTTAACCTATTGTTTTCTGTCTGAAAAGGTTTTAGAAGACTAAAAGAAAAACCTTAAGGGTTTTGAGCTAATAATTGAAATACTTGTTTATTTTTAATATTATATAATCTTGTTTCAAAAAAACCCAAAAACATCATAAAAATCCCTATACTTAGGTTTAGGGATTATTTTTTTTAGTTACACTTTCAACTTCACAGTCCTCTCAAACATCTAATTATTTTTTTTTCAGGAAAATAATAAGCCTAATATCATCCTAAATAGGTTTTTGAAAATTATTCACATTTTTTTCAAGATTTTCACTAGTAACCGTTCCAGATAATCCTACTAAAATTTTCCTTCTCCTTATTAACTAAAGCCTGGTCTTTAATTTTCTGTAATATTTTTTACAGTATAGATAGAGGAAAAGTTATCAGAAGGTTTCTTCCAACAACTGCATTGCTAAACATTAATAACTACTATAAAACATATACACATTATCTATTTTAATTACAGTGTGTTTTTTGCTTTAGCCTGCTTATCGGATTCTTCACCTTCCTTTTTCATTATATACATGTATTTCTTTTCTACTTTTCAGTTTATTTTTTGTTTTCTGTATTTGCACTGTGATATAATACCTTCAAGCAAGTCTATGTCAAGAAAGTTCACGTATCTGCAGTTATAACACACCTTCCATTGTATTTGTGATAATGTCAGCTATACTCATGGCCCTTTGCCTTACATTGGGATCCTCCAGCAACTCCACTGGTATTTGATACGAACTTGTACGCCTGGTTTTTATTTCTCGTTCTGTAGCAGTGCTCTATTAAAAAAAAAAAAAAAAGAAGAGGGTGTAAATTAAATTTAACTTAGAAATACCATGGGTTTTTTAAACTACTATTTTCACGCTGTACTTCTAAATGCTGTTAATACTTACAGAGCACTAAAAAAAAATTTGGATATTTAGTTTCAATATTACCACTGCATTATAGTTAAATACTATTAATTCCACATTGGATACAAACAAATTTTGGAGGGGGTCACAGCCAAGGAAACAAAGCAAGACTGCTGCAGCACTGGAGTCGAAAAACTCCCATTTGCCAGTTACACATTTTCTCTACCAATACTTCACTTTTAAACTAGTTCATTCACAAGATACTTATAGCAAGCTACTAATGGTAGGAAGCTTTCTGCAGCAACAATTATTCCATAAATTAATTTTAATAGATGAGAATTGATCTTTGTACCCATTCAAAACTTATTTAAATTATATTTTCTACACTGAATAGTTATCAGCTCTGATTTTTTCTATGAATTTCAACTGAAGAAACAAAGTAAGTCTGACATAACTGAGCCCAAAAATGAACACTTGTTTTACACTATTTTATTAAAAAAAATGAAAGCTGTGTTGTAGTTTTATTATTGAAGAAGTTTTTAATGCATGAGGATGGGTAGATTTTTTTTCAGTAAATTAAATAAATGCATGAAAATGAAATTATAATAAACAACAAGATTAGAACTGTAAAGCATCTGGCTGATAACTATAAGAAACCTGGCTGATGTACTTCCAGGTCGTGTGATCCATATAGGAATTCCTATTTCAATAAAATAAGGTTTCTACGAAAAAGCATGTGGATGTCTGCGGTCCATTCCTAAAGTAAATGGAGGGAAAAGGAAAAACTGAGCATAGGGATAAATGGATGAATTTTCATGTTGTGTTGTTGGTTTCTTTTTTTTTTTTTTTCAGTTATACCCTGATTCTAGGCAGTGAGAAACTCAGATAATCTCTCAGACCCAGGACAAAAAAACACTTTCAGAGCTTCTAAAATGTCAACTATGTTACATTTGCACAATATCAAATATATGGACAAGAGAGAAAAGTAGAACCAGCAGATAACTGACAGAGAATTAGGAAATACTTTTAAAGGGAGGTCAAAACCATAAAAAAAGAAAATAAAATTGAAACAATAATTTATGGAAAATTTCAGAAAGCTGAGCACCCTATTCTGAGTTCTAAAACAGATTTAGCAATGGAAGATTACTAATTCGATTCACTATGCATGCATATCCTTGCTTTGCAGGTATATAAAAAACATACTATTTTGTTCTCTTTCATTTTCATGCTTCAGCCACTCACTTTTGATTGAATCACCGCAAAACCATTTCATTACAGCAAGATCTGCAAAAGCATTCACAACTTCTCATCAATTTTCAAAGCAATTAATCACATTAAAACATTGTCTGGTGCCATAAAGAAAGGCCACGAAAACTGGAGTAACTTAAAACTGTCTTACATTGCCATCAGTTGACGGTTTATCTATTATCACCTCTGGCAGAAGTTGTCCAGTAGGCGACAATAGACCTGGTGGTCCATCCACTAAGGAAACCACTCCATTGCAGTCCACAGCACTCTGCATCTTCCCATTCATTGGAAGTGCTGTCAGCCTTCTTGATGATTTACTGGCCTGACTGATGTTACTGCTGCGCCGTTCACCGTGTCTGCACGGCAAAAAGAGAGAACCTCTTCTGCTCGAATTATCCTCAAATGTGCTGTGCTCATCATCAGCAAACTCATTTTCAGATCCTCTCTCCCTTCCGTATTCTCTAAAACTGAAAAGGCTTGTTTTGCTACTACGCCTGGGAGAAAACAGGGAGCCACGAACACTCAGCAAAGACTGCAAAGGAAACATAAAAAACTGACCATCCAAAGATTTCAAATATACAAAATGCATGTCTGTGTATTAAAAAATAATAATTTATATTTCCCAGGAATCTGTTAGTGTTATCTTTAATACAGTGCATCAGGCAGATCTCAGAGATACATTAGAGATGACAGTCATCTGAATGGGTACATTTACAGTGCACCTAAAACAATTACTGGAGAGAAAAAATGTATAAGGCCACAGTAGTTTCATCTGCTTTAAAGAGAAAAATAGAAATTCTAATGATACACATAGATCATGCATTAAAAGATATCAATACCCTTAGTCTTCTACATTCATACACTATACTTTAATTTTTGTTTTACGAATTAAGAAGATATTTCTATTTTAGATAAATTAGGAAAATGCAAGGCTTCTGTGCATGTTATGACCCACTAGGTCCTAAAGATCTGGATATCACAGTTATGTCACATATTTCAAAAATGACAACTACACTATTCACAGTACCTGGTGAGGTGATGTAAATGGCTTCCCATATGTAAGTCTGTTCCCATCAAAAGAAAAACGGAAACCTTTACTTTTGATACTCCCATCTGATTCAGATTTTGGAAGTTTTATGTCATCCTCTTCTCCAGAGAGCTCTCTCTGCTTTCTTTTCTTCCTTCTATTTCTCCTTTCTTTGGCACTTTTTGAGCTAAGCTTGGATGCTTCTGAAGAAGTATCTGAGGGTCCAGCAATCCCACTTTCACCGCTGTATTCAGTCATCTCTGTTACAGCTGCTGCTATTGCCTGCCACAGCAGTTATTTAATGAGATGCTTTACAAATCACACCATTTTTAAAAGAAAAATATAGCCCTCATTCCTAAGATTTATATCAAATGAAATTCTGTAACATGAATGGAGTTCTACTTTGCATCCATATCTTGGAGACAGACCACATTGTCTACAGCCACAAAGTTCATTTGAAAATATTTGAAAATCCATAAAAGTATTAGTTAGAGTGAATGCAATGGAAAAAAAAAAAAAAAAAGCTAAACAGAGTCATACTTCACTCTGTACTAATTTAGCAAACTAATTCTAACTTTCATTGTAAGTAACCACTTCCTTAATACGCTCTTAGAAAAAAACTTTGAGGTACTGCTTCCAGTCTTTGATTTACTGCTAGTAACAAAAGTAGCAACATTTAGTCAGAAATTTATGGATAAAAATATTGTACACTCTAATAAAGGCTTGACAAGTATTGAAAATATTTCTAAGCTGAGAATTTGGAAAATCATCATGACAGGTTACTAGATAATACCCCTAGATAAGAAATATTTATTTTAAAACTATTATTCTGATTTGGAGAGCACTTTTTAATCTCAGTTCAGAAATTCACTAATGCTTTAGACATTATACCTTTAAAAAGCAATAAAGAGCCATAGAAAAAACAGTCTAAAGTGAGGTATCTTGAAGAATGGGGTTTTTTTAATATGTGAATTTAATTACTGCTTTTAACAAATAGCACGCAAAGAAATACACTAAAGCCCAAACTCTTGTTAGAAAATACCTGAGCTTCTTCTTGCTGCTTCCTCAGCTGTTCAAGCATCAGCTGGAAGTCTGCCTCCCTCTGCTCTGCTTCAAAGATAGTTGCCTGATTTTGTTCTTCATAGGCCATGGCAACCACAGCCAAAATCAAGTTAATCAAATAGAAGGAACCCAGAAAAATCACCACAACAAAAAAAAACATGTACGATGTGCCAACAGCTCGAAGCGTCTATAGGAGGAGAGGAGAAATGATCCATCTGGTGAAGACATGCATCAATTCTGCAGTTCATAAGCATTAATGAATTTGAAAAGTGAAAACTAATACTGAGTTGTTTTTCTTCTGTAGAAAGATCATACAAGTTTTCTGAATTACAAAGTAATCAAAACAAAGGGACCATTCATGTATGTGGAAAACATGTTTTAGGACCATGCTTTTCTGAGACAAACCTCTTTCAATACCTAATAATCTTGAAAAGGATATGGGATCAGAGTTATTAATGTAAACCACATAGCACAGGTTGCATGCTTAGAATGTTTACCACATATTAGCATGCTTTCTATTTGAAATAACCAAAACAATTAAAAATGTCACAGTTGTTTAGATAATTAGAAGATAATACTTATTATAATTAACACATTTGCACACACCATATAATGAAAAGCTATGGTAAGAAAATTAATTTATATCAAGACATGCATTCTTAGTTATTAGAAACAGGATTAAAAGAACAGAATTAAGATTCAGATTTTTCTGTAACATTTTTACAAGTTAAACTCAACATTGACATTTTTGAAAATATCTTATCATGCAGCACAAAATCTAGTATATACTGTAAAAATTAAATCAAGGATCAAAAAAATCCTCATAGGCCTCTTCAGAAATCATGAGACTCTCTAACAAGTGTCCATGTCTGCTCAATTCTGCAACTGAATTTGCTTCCTTTAATAATTTTCAATTGTTAACAACAACAATGGTGCGCAATATCAACAAGAATGGCCTTTCCATGATTGATTTGGGGCCAATAAGATACTAATCACAATTTTTACTATACACTCACCAACTGATAAAGATTTTCCCAGCCGTCCTGTGTCATCAGTCGGAACAGTGACAAGAAAGCCCAACTGAATGTATCAAAGCTAGTATATCCATAGTTGGGGTTTCTACCAGCTTTCACACAGATATACTCTTCTGGACATTTACTAGGAGGCAAAAATAAAAGAAGAAAAAGAGGTAAAGCAATCCATATACAAATACATAACTCGTTGGTTTTTTTTAATTGCTGTGCCTTGAGCTTCTAAGGAAGTTTCATCTGTGAAAGGTGCTGCTATTTATGGCTTACAACATTTCAAAAATTAGTGAGGAAATTAAAAGAGTGTTCTTTAAAGAAAAATTCAGGAAGAACAAACAAGTAAATGAAAATATTTCTTCTTACACCCTTGCATTATATGCAAAATAAAACTTATTCCCAAGACTTTGGTATTAGTTCTGCAGATACCTCTTCAATTAAAACAACATATTTACTTAACAGAGAGATCTCAAGAAGCAGATACTACCATGCAGAAAAAAGAAAGCATATGTATTTTATGCTGAACTTTGTCTGTCAGCGAGGTTGGCATACTAGATTTCTGGGTTTCTTCACATTTGTGAATTAGTAAGCCTAATTAATGAATTCTACCAATTCCTCACCAGCAAGGGGTGAGGGTTATTTGTACATATCAGTTTTGAGAGTAGGTGATCCAATCTTGATATCATCTGTAGGCACACTGTTTCAATTATGATTCCTTCTTGAAGGACAGAAAAGGTTCTTGCCTCCAAAACCTCTACAGAAAAACATTATAAAGATTTCTTTTCACATATGTGTGTGTATATTTGATGTGTACTTACAGACACATAAAATTATCTCATAGTTACATACATAAACTAAATGTTTACCAAATTAGTTTAAGTATATATGTTTTAAAGCCATAACCAACTGAAACCAAGGGATGGACTGATATACCATTAGGAAATAGAATTATGTGATTTTGTTACAGAGAATTGTCACAAAGAGAGAGCAAGACAATGTCATGTATGCAGTTCCCAGACAGAAGAAACCTGAAGGTGTCATCCCCAAATCTGGTCATAAGTCTCAGTGCCCCATGCCTATTTCAGAGTTGAGAAGTTGCATAAAACCTATGAATAAGAAGTATGTTCTTAAGTAATTGATAACACAATATCTAAGTTGAGATTGATATTTTTTACATGTTTAGGCATGTAGTATGTAATTTTCAGTGTACCTTACCCTGCATCTGTGCTATTGCCACAAAGCAGAAAATCCTTTGCTCCTTCTAGGCGATAGAAATGACCTAAAGAAAAAATAGGAAGCGATATGTTTACAAATGGAAGGAGTTGGGTTTTGGGGGTTTTTTTAAGGATCAACCTATGTTCAAATCATCATGTTTCGAATGTTCATAATCTCCCATCTATGGTTTCCCAATAATGGGTTCAAATACTGGCACAATCCCAGAATCATAGAATGGCTTGGTTTGAAAAGTACCTTAAAGATCATCTGAGGTTCCAAACCGCCCTGCCATTGCAGGGATGCCATTTACTAGCTCAGGGCCCCATGCAACCTGGCCTTGAACACTTGCAGAGATGGGGCATCCACAACCTCTCTGGGTAACAAAATAAAAACACCGTGGAAAAATAAAATCTTAGAACAATTATTAAACAGCATAAATTCCATATTCTCTTCTTGAGTCACTGAACACTGGATATCTTTCCAAAATACGATTTCCAATAAGTGAAAGAAAACACAAAACTTAAAACTTCTCTTATTCAGCAGGTAGATTGTAATCAGAAAATTAAAGCCTATCTCATTTAAAATGGAAATATTTCTAATGGCTGGTTGAGAGTTTTGAAGTCAGAGCAACATTAACTAGAACATCCTGTGACTAAAATATGAAGGCAGCATTTAAAAAGAAGATGGATGTTCCAATGACAATAATAATACAGCTGCTGTACGATAAACAACTTTACAAAATTTTTCTTCTATTTATAAGGTGGTAGCCTTCCGAAATAGATAAATATATTTTGTTGTTAACGATTAACAATTGTGTTGTTCTCAAAATAAAATTAAAAAAAAAAAAGAGATAAAAAATACAGATAAAAAGATGATAATAAATCAAGGAAGAAGTTCATAGGAGTGAGGGTAGGCCCCATTCAGAGGGACCTAGGCAGACTGGAGGAACAGGTTGACTGGAGACACATAAAAATTAGCAAAGATAAATGCAGCTGTGTACCTGGGAAGGAAGAGTCCCTGCAGTGACACAGGCTGGGAACTGACAAGCTGATGAGCAGCTCTGCACAAAGTGCCCTGAGACTTTTGTTGGACAGAGAGCACGGTGAGGCTGAGCCAGCAGTGTGCCCCGACAGTCAGGAGGGTCAACAGCCTCCAGGGCTGCAGGAACAGAAGCCCAGTTTGCAGAGCAAGGGAAGTGACTGTCCCCCTTGGCTCTGCACTCATTAGACTTCTCCAAGAGAACTGTTTCCAGGTTTGGCCCCACAGTGCAAGCAGACATTGATAAAATGGAGCAAGTGCAGCAGAGGGTCACCAAGGTCATGAGGGGGCTGGAGCGTTCACCATGTGAGGACAGACCAAGGAACCTGACCGTGTTCAGCCTGGCAAAGGGAAGGCTCTGGGGGGAGTTGGTACAAAGCATCCAGTAACTACAAGGAAGTTATCAAGGGGACAGAGACAAGTTCTGGTGCTTAGCAGAAGAATGACAGACACTGGGCATAATCTGAAACAAGAGAGGTTCTGACTGAATATAATGACAAACTTTTCACCATGAGGTTAGCCAGGCACTGAAATGTGGAAAAGACACAGAAATCTGGAAAAAAACCTCTAATCTCAACTAAATCAACGTGCTGTCATCCTCAGTTGATGTCATCAATGTACCTTTTAAGCTGACAAAGGCTTTGGTTTTCACAAGGTAAAAAATTATTCTAGTATTTAAATAGTCAGAAACAGCCCATAGGATAAAAAATATAAGAACAGAGGAGGATTCTAAACTGAACACTTAAATCAAATACAGTGATGCCAAAACCCTACCATCAAAGAACAGTACTTATATAAATGTTAGAAACATTATAATCCTATTACTTTCCTAATAGCTTTAGAGCTGGCTAAAACTCTAAATGTTCAGATAAATGCCATGCACCAATTCTTTGGCATGTGGATCTGTGCTGTATTTTCAAAAAATGAATCTGGCCTTGTTTCTTAATGAATGAAAATGCACAAATGTTTAAAAAAAGTCACAAGAGGATATCACACTCAGTCACAGTTGACCAGAATATAGCTGAAAAAAATATTAGAACGACCCATAACTGAGCCCAGTGAAACTATATTGCAATGGCACTGTATAGAGTGTATAGCATTAAGAATAGTTATATGAGAAAGGAAGAATAAAAACACAACAAGACCTAACAGCCTTGCCTGCATCAGTACTCTGTAGAGACTCACAGCAGTTAACATATGCAGCACAGGAAGCAGCTGACATTCTGGAAAATTTTATTTCTTTTAGATTGCTACTCAGTGGGAAATGGAAATAGAGAATATATATAGTATATCTGAAGAGAGAATTCACAAGTGTTCTACAGCACATAAACTGTCAGCCAAAATTATCCACAAAGTATTATCACCATTTCACTTTCACAACCCCTCTTAGGCAAATAGACTAGCTAAAATGATAGATTCCACAGAAAACATAAATACAGTCACAACATTTCAAAAATTAAGAAGTATAGAAAGAAAATCCGAAAACGCAGAAAACAGTAGAGAACTTCAGTGTCCAGTGCTAAAAAAGGAAGAAAATATGACTCATCAGAACTCAGCCCATAGCAACTGTATTTTTCTTCACTTTTGGGTCAGAGAGAAGGAAAGCTAACATTATTCTATCAATTTCGCTTTAGTTAAATACACTACTTTTACAAGTAATTACTGAGCAATACCCTGTAAATCCACTTCCAACACAAACCCACACATGAAAATTAACCAAATTTTTGATGAAGTTATTATATTACATTAACTCACAGTTAATTGTGTATTGTAACACTACTGATGCTCTCTTAAAATGACACAAACACGAAAGTATCTGCATGTTTCTGAACCAGCCTGAATGATATCACTTCAGTCTACTGACATTAAAACTGTTGAAAAATATCTTGATAAAGATGCCTTTGCAGCCCCCTGAGGAACAACAAGTCCTACAGATGAATACTACCTCCTTTCCTACCAGAATCTCTGCTTGTCTAACAAGTTACATATTTCAGTCTGATTTTTTACCTCTACCTAATAATAAAAGTACATCTTAAGTAGAAATATCCCTGATATTTATCTAGTGGTTCTCTGTCATATATCCTAAAGATACTAGGAGAGCCTTAAAGAATTGGTTTTGTTTAGCCTTGAGAAGGCTAAAGGTTGGGGGAGGGGGGTTGGGATGTGTGAGGATCTCCAAGCTACCCACAAGTATAACATCAAAGACAGTAATTCAAGATGAAGCCTGACTCTTCTCAGGGGTGCACACTGGAAAGATAAGAGGTAAGTAGCAAAAATTTGAGAATGGGAAATTCTGAATTCATATTAAAATAAGTTACTGTGCAAGTGGTCAAATGCTGGAACAGGCTGCCCAGAGAAGCTGTGGTATCTCAGTCCTTAGAGATACTAAAAACTTGACCTGACAAGGCACTGAGCACTCCGCTCTAACTGGACCTGCAGCTGAACAGCAATCGGTCTGGACTGTGGAGATCCTGTCCAGCCTACGTGATTCTGTGATTCTAAAACCAAACTAACACTAAAAATACATTTCTAAGTGCAGTTAATGGAAAGAACAATCATGTCAGCATGAGTTTAGGGTGTAATACATACAAACCCTGATTCTTTGCCATCCTATTTAAATGCTTTTTTATCTTTAGTCTGTAGTATGAAACAGTTGACTTGTGTTTGTGTGTGTTTTTACACAAAAATTTTAGCAAGTCACAACAGTATTTCTTACTTTCTTCCTTAATGTATGCTGCCCAGTCAAATTCTGTACCATTAAAGTATGGAACTACGTATTTTTTAAAAGCTGTTGAATTTTCTGGTGGCCAGAACAAGCATTTATTCTTCAAATTGCCCATGAACAGCTGCAATCCTATTAGTGCAAATACACTCAAGCAAAACACAGTCAGGATCATAACATCTGAGAGCTTCTTCACAGACTGAATTAATGCTCCAACAATAGTCTTCAAGCCTGCAAACAGAGGTAGATTTTTATTTTAATACTAAATATTTACCTAAGCTAAAATGCAATGCAAACACTACTAATTATCATGCATAGCTTCACAAAAAAATAGTCTTTTTTCACAAAAATATTTTCAAAAGGAAGAAATACCAATAAGTTTCATCATTCCTGAAAAATTAATTTGAAAATAATGTATAAAGGGGGATGAATGGTACACATTCCAAAGCACCCGCTCTTGAAATGAAGAACTTTTAATTTATGCTCTCAATACATGTAAATTACACCTAAAGAAAATAGTTCATTTTCTTTGCTTTTTGATGCCTCTTGCTCCAAACCTCTGCCAGTGTTCCATCCCAATATACATTAGTTCTATAACACCAAACCAAAAGAGACCACAACTGTATTTCAGCAGTAATTTTAATGTCTGCATTCTAATGCACCCTATTCCACTGGCGATGGAGGTTGGTGATGATAGGCATCATAAGCAAATAAATATATCATGCAATTTCCATGCTACCTTTTATTATCTCATTCCTCTAGGATTCAAGTTTTACAACACACTAAAATTTTCAACCTTTCATAAATAATAACACTCAAATTAGTTAGAGAAATATATAAGGAATTCATTTTGATCCTTAATGTGTGAAAATCTGATATCATGAAATGGAAATATATACAGGCTATGTAAAGGAGTTTCCCATGCAACAATGTATTAAACTCTGAGGCTGAGTGTTTTAGAGAATTAGAAAAGGGAATGAAGTTAATACTAAAACCTGGATGTTTCTGTTAAAAACATGAGTTCAGCTTCTGTGGAGTTTCAGTCAGCCTCAGCGTTTAACCTCTTTCTCACCTGGAATGACTGATATTGTTTTCAAAGCTCGGAGAACTCTGAATGTTCTCAATGCTGAGACATTGCCCAGGTCCACAAGCTCTGTCACATATCTGTAGTGAGGCATTCCACACACAAACACAATGACAGCACACACAAAGTTAAACAGAGGTAACACAAGAGCACGTACTATTTTACACAGTTACTTCTTACCTGGAATTACAGAAATAGTTTTCAAAGCTCTCAATACTCTGAAAGTTCGAAGAGCTGAAAGATTGCCTAGGTTTACAAATTCTGTTATATACCTGTAGGATTAAATCACAGTCATTCAGAATTAAGGCAGAGTGTATACTACTTACCTGGACCTGTAATTCAGATTTTCTTTTTTTTTTTTTTTTTGAAGGAGTAAGTTTAAATGAAAAACTTGCTTTCATATTTTCCTGTTTCAATTAAGTTTTCCTTAAAAAATGCACCCTTCAGTTTTTCCAGTAAATGCAAATTTAAAATGAAATGTATATCCCTGATTTTATTTCTTAAATACTAATTAAAATTGATTGTTCACCAGTAACTTCTCTTTTGTACTGTGAGATAGCCCACTAATTCTGTTATGTGCTACATTAATGTGAAATATTCAAGTGGAAAAAATTGAAACATAATTCAATTACAATTAATTTCAAATGAGCTAACATAAGCCAAACAAATTATTACAGACTCAAAAAAATACTATATACTTACGCAAAGGAAATGACAATAAAATCAAGCCAGTTCCAGGGGTCACGAAGGCAAGTAAAATCATTTATACAGAAGCCCATTGCAAGGACTTTTACTAGAAATTCAAAAGTATAAATTCCAGTGAAAGTGTACCTGTAAGAAACATTCAAGCAAAAGTTAGACTGTTGTGTTGTTCAGTGATACATCACGGGAAAATAACTCAAAACCAGTCATCAGTACATGCACTGTAATAGCAGTTACAAACTCATACATATTTTTGCGGTTCCTAGCATGTAAGGTTTTGAAATTTCATCACTAATAATCAGAGAATCATAGAATCAGCTGGGTTGGAAAGGATCTCTGAGATCATCAAGTCCAACCCTTGGTCCACTACCGCCATGGTTGCTAGACCATGGCACTAAGTGCCACATCCAGACTCATCTTAAAAACCTCCAGGGATGGAGAATCCACCACTTCCCTGGGCAGCCCATTCCAATGCCTGATTACCCTCTCTGTAATGAATTTCTTCCTAATATCTAACCTAAACCTCTCCTGGCACAGCTCAAGACCAGGCCATCTTGTCTTGCCTGGGAGAAGAGACCAAACCCCACCTGGCTACAACCTCCTTTCGGTGAGCTGTAGAGAGTGATGAGGTCTCTCCTCAGCCTCCTCTTCTCCAGGCTGAACAGCCCCAGCTCCCTCAGCCTCTCCTCATAGCACTTGTGCTCGAGTCCCTTCACCAGTCTTGTTGCTCTTCTCTGGACCTGCTCTAGCACCTCAATATCCTTCCTGAACTGAGGGGTCCAGAACTGGACACAGTACTCCAGGTGTGGCAATAATAATCATGACTAACATGAAAAAAATATTTTTGTTCAAATAAAAATTTCAGCATGGTTGCCATGTCAGAAATAAAATCCACGGGTAAGTGAAACCTAGTATTTACTAAAGGTACGCAGTGGTTGAACAGATAGACTTGAGAATATCAAACAATTATCCCCAGTAGAGGTATTTTCTTTATAGAGGGCGTGTCCTATTTTTAAAATTTCATTGTACAAAATGAAGGTGTTTCAAAAGGGCTACAGAAAGTATCTTCTGTACTGAAAAGCAGTAGTTTCGGCTTCAATGCCTTTTTTTTTTTTTAATGATAAAGGAACATAAGAACATTAGTTGTACAAATATTCTGATGAAAAGTATTTATCAGTGTCTTGTTCAGAGAAAGAGATTAACAATGTCACAGTTTCTTTCCTTCACAGAGCCTGCAAAACTCTGCTGCTTTGAGCTGCAGGTAGGACCAAACTCCAAGTAAGAAAAATTAATTACACAGAAGGGTAAGTAAAACTACATGGTCTAGCTCTTAATTTGCTTGTCATTTTTAAACCACTTTAAAAATTATTAGCCAATTTAAGTATACTTACTCTACAATCTTCATCCATTCTGGAAGTTTAGCCCACGTCATACATACACAGTTTGCCATAATAGTGAGCATAATGAGCATGTTGAACCATGTTGACTGTAGTTAAGGAATATACTCCTTTTAAAAGCTGAATTTGCATAACATAAAATATGAGGAATTGACAGGTCATAGAATATTGACACCATATATGACACAAATATGATACAAATCAGTTTACTATCACTATCAATGTCATAAATACTGTAAAGATATTTCATAATAATATTGGCTATACAGCTATGACAGAATCATTTAAGTTGGAAAAGACCTCTGAGACCATCAAGTCCAACCTTTGACTGATACTTGTCAACTAGACTATGGCACAAAGTGCCACATCCAGTCTTTTCTCGAGAACCCCAAGGATTGTGACTCCACCACTTCTCTGGGCAGCCCATTCCAATGCTTGACAAGCCCTTCCATGAAAAAATTCCTCCTGAGTCCAACCTGGACCTCCCCTGGCACACGTTGAGGCTATATCCTATCACTCTCATTAGCTGCCTGGGAGAAGAGGCCAAACTCTACCTGGCTACAACCTCCTTTCAGGAAGCTGTAGAGAAATATAAAGATTCCCCTGAGCCTCCTTTTCTCCAGGCTAAACACCCCCAGCTCCATCAGCTGCTTCTCACAGGGCATGTGAGAAGCTTCACTGTCCTTCTCTGGGACCTCACTGTCTTTCTTCTACTGAGGGGTCCAGAACTAAACACAGCACTTGGGGTGTGGCCTCAACAGTGCCAAGTACAGGGGAACAATCACTGCCCTGGTCCTGCTGGCCACACTATTTCTGATACAAGCCAGGATGCCTTTGGCCTTCTTGGCCACCTGGGCACAGGCTGGCTCATGTTCAGGTGGTAGCTGACCAGCACCCACAGGTCCTTTTCCACTGAGCCACTTTCCAAGCACTCTTGCCCAGCCTGTGTCACTGCATGGGAGTATTGTGGCCAAAGTGTAGGACCTGCACTTGTTTATGTTGAATGTCATGCTGTTGGTCTTGGTCCATCTTGAGTCTTTTCAGATCCCTCTGTAGAGGCTCCGTATCCTTCACCAGATCAACATTCACACCCAGCTTGGTGCCATCTGTGAATTTACTGAGGGTACACTCGATCCCTTATGAAGATCATCAACAAAGATATTAAACAGGGCTGGGCTCAGTACTGCACCTTGGGGAACCTCACTAGTGACTTCCTCGGAATTTAATCAGCAGCTTATAGTGACTAATCTTAGCTCTGATTGATTTTGAGAGGAAAGAGTTAAAGGCAGGAACACGTTTAAACACTAAACCAAAACCACCAGTGCTAATAATAGTAAAATTAATCAGTATCATTCTTAATAAACCACTGGAAAAGGATATGAATGAACCAAAATCTTAATAGCTATTCTTCTAATAATATTGAAAGGAGATAAAAGGTACAAGGCAGGTGTGGCACTGAACCTGTGGATTTTCTTCTCTTTATTCAATACTATAAATGTCTTTAAAAAACAGACAAAAAGGGTGTTGGGGAAGTGGGATAGGAAATAGGAAATTAAGGATACATATTAGCAATCTTACCTTTACAGAGGTTGTACTTACACAGACCTAAGTAGCTGCCAAATTTGTTTTCAGTAGAATTATACAAGCAAATATCAGATTCTAAATTTTCACACGAACTATGAAAACTCATGCATTCTTTATTTCTGTGCTCTTAAACAAAATCTGCATTTCGGCATTTTCTAGGATTAGGTAACTACATTAAAAATATAATTAAAAATATGTCACTTTTAACATTTAAATTTAATACAGCTCTATTACTTGTACTCCAGATGAAAGCAGGCAATGCAAATCAAAGGCCCTAACCAACCATTTTTGGACACTCATGAGCAAATATTTAACAATTTCAGCATGTTAAAACTGCCTCTGAGTTGAGACAGCCTTCATTTTTTGAAGACTTTATTGCCTCTATTGCGTGTGCATTCGTCACTAGCACCATCCATGTAAACATTTTTGATTTTAACTAGAAGACACAATGAAAATGTCATCTAATGAAATCTTAATTCTTAGGATTTTAACGTCTTATGATTATTCCCCCCAAAAGGCTAATATCTGGAAACAAGTAGGTTATAACACTGAATCTTTCTGTATTCCAATGATATATTATTGTAAAAGAAATAGGTCATTTGTCAGAAGTATTCATAAAGTTGAGAGAACAAAAACTAAAATAACTAAAAAAAAAATCTACACCTGATTATTGATCTTCTACATCCTATACTAGAAAAAACCCACTGCTTTAACTAAATTGCTTCTTCCAGAGATAATACAGCTCTTTGGTCAATTTCTTACTTCTGAGATACTAATTTGTTGATTATCCAGTACTTTATTTCAAGAACCTGCTCTATGTTTGTCATTCAAAAAGTATTTTATTGATTTACACAATAAAATAACCACTTCCTGCTTACTTTGTACTGTCTTTTTAATGTAAACTCAATTTAGTTTTCTTTCTGGACATTTTACTTCACATGCCTATATAAAAGTATGTTTTCTTCATCTGTACTTGCCAAAGTAATCACTTTGCTCTTTTCTTTTGTAATAGTTTCTTCTGTAGATATACAGAAGAAACGGAGTAATTAGACATAAATTTATATACATAAAATTAATATATGAAATATAATTATATATTATATATATATAAATTTATAGAGAGAGTTTATATATATTCTATATATTTTTATATATTTTATATGTATAATTTTTAATATATATACAGGTTTATATTAGGCCTATAACATAGACCCAATATTAAAATATTTCCTTTTTTTTTTTTTTTACTTTTGTAAACCAAATATTTTTATGATATTTCAAGAATTCTTTGACAGTGATTCTTTTGGCATATGACTGAATGAGCACTTTGTCCAAGGACTACTACAATGAACTAGATCTCAGGTGCTACGTTTCCTAAAAAACCCAGAGAGTAGCCAGACAGAGGGGAAATTTTCAAATGCTTCAGCTTTCAATCAGATCTGAAGAGATTACAGGACATTTAATGCAGAATCCATTAAGTAAAATACAATAACATTAGACATTAAAATAAAACCCTTAAAAAAAACCCCACAACCAAAAACCAACTTAAGCAAGTTGAAGTCAGCTGTCTTTACAGTGTAATTAAAATAATTAACATGATGTCACCTCAATAAGGGCTTCTGACCACGTCCTCACCAGAGCACTTAACCCTATATAGTTCAACAGGAGTGTTCTAATTACACTCTTAATATAAAATACTTACTTTTTTATTGATGTAATACGGGTCCAGGTCCTCCAGGGGCTCAGACACCATTCCTGAAGGAATATCACCATAAATAAATGGTAGCATCTTTCCTGCCTCCAAGTCATTGCTTGGCTTTGGGTGATTTTCTTCATGACCACCATCATCTTTAGGCTCGTCTTTGTCACAATGAGATATTTCATCAGCAATACGTTTTTCAATAGCTGCAAGAGATTCTTTGGTGAAATAGAAGAAGCTTTCAGGTCCTGGCGGTACCAGCATTGCCCGTGCCATCTTTTCATTCTGCAAATTTTAAATGCTTTTAGGCTCTTGTGCAAGAAGATCCTGGGACAACAGGAAAAAAACAAAAAACAGAAAATAGAGAGCACCACCAACAAGATCTCCACACAAAAGTTTTTGGCATCGTCATCATCTGCCCCTTTTCTACTTATAAAGCACTTTAGCAAGAAGTATTTCAATTAATTGTCAGATACTTAACAGAAAATTAGCTACCAGTAACAACATGGCAAAGAGATAGAAGTTATGATGTAAAAAAAAAAAAAGGGGTGAAAAAGTGTTCAGATTTGCTTACAGTTTGTTACAGTTCAGGTTAATATCTCACAACAAGAAAAATGAAAAATATTCTCACTTTCCCTAGCCTAACATCGTTACCTTATTGTGAAAATGTAAGAAATATAATAGCACAGCTAAGTACTGCAGTGAGTGGTTAAAACTTCTAAGACATGGATTTATACATTGTTGGCACAGTGCTTTAAAAAAGCTTGTCACATACATTACAAAAGTAGAAAGAAAAAACATGATATTTCTATTACTCTCAATTTCTCGTGGCAACATTACTCCATCTAGTGGTTTATACTACTTGCTAGACTAATGTTCATATTATGCTATTAGACAGGTACTACATAAAGGCATTCTTTATTTAAAGCCATGTGCACAAGCAAAAAGCAACTGGGCTGAAGTTTTGTCTTTCTCTTTTAGGGCTTCTAATTTGTATCCACCTGATTTTTAATTTTATCTTTGATGGTGCTACCTCCATAATTAAGAAAGTTATGATGGATGAAGGGGTTTAGATTTATACAGAAAGTACATCATACTCTACTCAAAGTTGCAGTACTCTCTTTAAGGCCAAAGATATTTTCAAAATACTTAAAAATAATAAATTCATTAAATTACAACAAACTCTGACTGATGACTTCTTTCTAGGTTTACACTTTCTACAGTGAGAGTACAGTTAATATCTAAGGGTAAGTATCTTCAGAATAAACTAGTTTTATGAACAGAGACAAAACAGAATCCAATCCCACTTGCTGACAGTCATTAAGTGGTGCAGCCTTTGTCAACACAACAATGTGGTGAGTTGACCTCGGCTGGCTGCTCTCCACTCCCATTCCACAAAAGGCAGTGGGGTGGGGGAGAATGTAGTGAAAAAAACCATGAAGACAGGGAGATCATTTACAAATTACTGTCATGGGCCAAACAGACTCATTTGGAGAAAAATAATTTATTGCCACGTAAAACAGAATGGAATTGTGAAAAACAATGACAAATCCTAAAAGAACTTTACCTCTTTGTTCCAGGCTCAACTTCAATGCTCCATTCTCAACCCCTACCTCCTCCCTGCCCAAGTGGCACAGGGAAGATGGGGGCTGGGGTCAGACCCCTCGGTTCCTCTTTGCTACTCCTTCCTCCCCATGTTTTTCCCTTGCTCCAGCATGTGTCCCTCACATAAGCTGTAGAGCTTCAGGATAAGATTGCTGCAATGTGGGCTCTACATGTGCCCTCCCATCAAGGAATATCCACTTGCTCCAATGCTGCGTCCTGCACAGGCTGCAGTGTGGCTATCTGCTCTGGCACTGTCCTCTGTGGACTGTGGGGAAATACCTGCTTTGATGTGGCCTGTCCTTCAGGCTTCCAGGGAATTTCTGCTCCAAGACCTGCAACCCTCCTCCTGCTCCTGCTCCCCTGACCTTGGTGTCAGGGTTGTTTCTCACGCTTTTCTCCTTACACTGACCTGTGGCATTTTGCTCTTTTTTGGATGTGTTTTCCCCAAGGTGCTTACAATAAGATTTGTTTTTTCTTTATTGAATGATGCAAACACTTAATATATAGGCAGTTAAAACAAAAATAGTCTACACACACTCAGTTATTATCTAAAATGGTTAGATATTTGCACAAAGTCTTTTAGAGTCTGAAGAGGCAAGAGAACAAGATCTAACAGCCATTAGACCAGCTTCTATCTTGTAACCAAACAGAACAGGAGCTGTACACGTGTTGCTGCCCTGTTACAGTTATGTTGCCCTTTATAGGCTAAATACGAAACAGGTCTTTCAGGACATCTACACACCACTGACCAGTCCACCATGCCTATGAACAAGTAGGGTACATTTGGCAGTCTAAGAAATACTCAGGCAATTTTGTGTTTCAATTACTATCTTCAAAAACAATACAGACAGAAATAAATATGTCAACAAACCTCTCCCCCCCACACCACCACCAGAAAAACCCAGAGAATTCAAGTATTGAATTTGAACATTTGGCTAGTCTTTTGGAGGATGTTCTCATCACTTGGATAAAAGCTCCACAAAACTTTAGGAATAGTTTTCTAGTCAACATTTGGCATGTAGACTAAGAAGGTGAGGAATATGATGCCTGCAGATACTACTTGTTATCAAACATGCATTTGAAAATGTCACTGTTATGTCTGTCTATGCTAAATTTACTCTTTAGAGTTCTATAATGCGTAAAATTAAAAGCTCATGACTGTTCATTTTACCAAATACCGCTACAGCCTTATGGTAGTTTTTCTGAGTTATTACAGATGTTATCAGAATGAAAACCAATGTTTCCACTTGCATGTTCGTATTCCGCTGGTTTATTCAGCAAGGCTTAAGTGGTACCCTTAGGGCTGAGATGAACTCTAGAGACACCACAGCCAATGACTGCAGCACATCTCTTGGTGTTAGCACGAAGCTGAAAAAAGTTATGTTCCAACACATGACAAATCTCTTCTGTGATTGATCTACCCTAGTAGCCTAATCACAACCCATGCTTGGAAAAAACTGCACACCTATTAAACACATCTTGAGTTACAGTTCAGTGATCATATTTTCTTGTCATGATTTTTTTAAAGTAATAAAGACACATAAATTTTGTAACACTGTGGAACAAACAGATGCTGCTTATATCATTACATCATGGAAATCAGTTTATCCAAGAAAGAAATGGAATGAAAAAAATTTATGAAGCAGGTTGGATTGCTTTAATGACTTGAATGCATCTCTTTTCTGCAATTTTGATGACTTCTGTACTACAAATTAAGAGGTAGTAACAACCAAATCAGAAAACAAAAAAGAATGGGAATCCTAAAGAAACTGTTAGCCCTTCCCCCCAATACCCCCACAAAAGTCCTTTTGAAAACAGAAAAAGCCCCAACATTTAAAAAAACACCATCAATAAAAAACAAAGAAAAGCATCAGAATCACTTATGTCAAGTTTGAGTTTTTTAAGCTTGAGTCCACTGGGCTAAAAACAAAAGCATGAATATATACAAATTTTTGTTTCTATTTTCTACAGGAATCTACAAAATGTTTATTTTAATATTTGCAAAAATAACGGTCAAGCTTAGACCCAAATCATACAGCAGAAAAATGGCAGTAATGAGGAATGAATGAGTCATAGTATATTTATCTTAATACTTTTTCAGAGATAGAAACAACATATCTACTCTTCCTACTCTATATTCCATAACATAATGATGATTTTTTACAATGTTATTTTCAATGTTCTCTGTACTACGGTACATTTCATAGTACTATTTAGTAGCATGAATAAAGCTTTCAGCATACTAAAGAAGCCATACTACTCAACTTACTAAGTCTCAAAAACCATTTAAGTCTCACATGTATGAAACTTCATTAAAAATAAGAAGCTGCTACCATGACAGCTGGGTGAAGATGTTCAGTGAAATGTAGTTAGGCAAGTGATCAAATTTGGTGACTCATAAGCAAATCTACACATATGTTCTTTGCTGTGCTCTTTCTTATTTGTGCACGTCTGTATGTAAAAGAATATGGGTGGTTTTTTCCAGGGCTGTTGAATTCTACTTAATAAATTATGATTTACATTATTAACTACTATATTGTCATTATTCAGTGATGCAGCCTTGAGACTGTTACAGTTACTACAGAAAATAAGTTGGGTTTATTACTGATACCTCAATATTACTATTCTGCAATGGTTTGTAAAACAAGCAGGAAGCTATAACACAAATCCAGAAAATTCTTAGGACAATGGTTTAATCTAGAAAGCATCTGTTCCTAAACATCAATAAAAACTAAAACATTACTGAATTATTAATTATTTTGAGACTGAATAAATTAGACCTATGCTACATTTCACCCAATACTTCTCAACAAAAGACTGTGCCAATACAAGAGCACTCAGTGGGACAGATGATTTTAAAGAAAGTACTTCACCATGTCCTTAATTTATAAATCATTTCTTTCCCTATAGTTTGTTCATGAAAATAATTTTAAAGACCAAAACAAATGCTGACAGACTGAATTTCTGTTCAATTTTAGGTAGGGATTCAACTTTATATATGCAACTCGCCTTACATGACTTGTATCAATTGCAAAGTTACTCCAAACTAGCTATTTTCATTTCA
Source organism: Corapipo altera (assembly GCF_003945725.1). Taxonomy (NCBI): domain Eukaryota; kingdom Metazoa; phylum Chordata; class Aves; order Passeriformes; family Pipridae; genus Corapipo; species Corapipo altera. The sequence continues at coordinate 15,718,826 of NW_020884877.1, read as the reverse complement.
ATAGCCTCTCATTCCAATTTATGAATTTATAGCAATTCACAGAAGATATCTGAAAAATACTAATACTGTAGGAACGAAAAATGTTTAAAAGGTAGAGGATGCTACAGTTGATCTTCAGAAGGAAAATTTCTCTAATATAAGCCCATTTTTACAATGTGCAACCACATTGTCAAACCAGTCTGCCTCTTTCCTTTATGTTAGAAAATGCATTCATCAAGTGCAGATCCAGGAAATTCAGTCCTCACAAACAAGCAACCCAATCACCTTATATCAAACAGCCAACACATCAAATACAAAACTTCAACTTTTTTTTACTATGGGCAAGGCATCAGAGAACTCTGAAAAATATGATTTACATTTTCAGAAATGTGATATACACATATTTCAATTCTATCAAGTATGATATTTCTGTCATTAACATGAATTCTATGACATTTCTCCAGACCAGAGTAATATTTCAAGACCCTACTTCTAATTAGGTCTGAATAAGTCCTGTAGCCAACTCTCTCCATAATAATCCTAATTTAAAGCTTCTTCAGTTTGTTTACTACCTCTACAATCTAAAGACAAGTTTATATCAGATTTGCTCCTACGCTAAGTCTGTGATTCACTTCAATAGCCCATCAGTGCTTCCTAACTTCTTATATTTATAGTAAAAATGCTCCTCTCAAAATATCTGGTGATATGAGTTCAGTGAGTCTTTTCTGTGAGTCACACAAATGCTACTAGTCACCGACACTTATTTTTTGTGTTTATGTTACTTTGTGGGACAGATTTGTTTTTGTAAATCCGGTGTTTGGTCTTGTGAGATTTCATTATCCACGTGTTGGGGTTTTTTCTCCTCAGTTCTCCAGATTCCTTCTTCAATTTGCTGCCATTATTTATGTGTCACTAAACCAATTTGTGGCAAAATAAGACTTTATGTAGTTTCATCACAAAGCACTGATAATGTGTGACCTTTGCTCCAAAACACTTCTTTTATGACACCAAAGATGATATCAAGTTAATTACATTATGACATTCATCTTCATAAGTTTGGATAATATTTCTGTATAAATTAATAGTAAAAACAACCATCAAAACTTTTAAATACTACTTCTATCTGTGGATTGAAATGAGCATGCATCTACCTCCTTGTTTTGATATTTAAAAGATGAACGGGAGAAAGAAATATCTCCATGGATACCACATAATAACATAGTATAGCCACTTAAAGGATAAGCTACGAAACAATACTCTCTACACATATTTTTAAATAATCATGGTGCTTGCACAGTGTTTAGTTTCCTTGAATTGATTAGCTGAAAGAGAGTATGGAGGAAGGGCAACCATCACAAAGAATAAGCTTATTTTCTTCACACAGAGTGTGAACACTTAAACTTGTTTTAGCTATACAAACTCCCTAGGATGTAACTGTTCCATTCCCCAAATTATAGTGTCAGGAGGAAGGAAAGAAATTGAGAGCTTCTTTCATCTTTTTGTATCAAGGTGTTAGAATTTTCACAGTGAACACATTGTTGATCCATTAAAACATATCCTCTCAAAGTTCTTTTACTCTTCATAGAGACTGCCTCAGCAGCAAATCAGAACCACTACATCATTTGCTCAGACCTCATAAGTTCAAATTAATGAATTATTAATATGGTAATAAATAAATTACATGCTCATAATATTACAAAGTACATAACCATTGTGCACAGCAAAGAAACTGCACACATCCACATACATGGGATTTTTCATTAGTTTAGCTTTTACAAGTGTGATCTGTCAAGCCACAGACATATGAATGCTCCAAGTAAATTACTCAAAGTTTGTATACCATCTCCAAGTGATTTATTCCATCATGCAGGTGAACCACTTGCTATAAATATTTGACTTTAGACTGTTACATGGTTCAGTTTTGTTATCATTCTGATAACTTCATTGTAAAATTGCTTTAAAAATAAACTTATCTTGAATGCCTTACCTCTATCAGATTAAAGTCAACATATCGGGATCTCTACAACTCTATCAACACCTTCTTTACATCAATGAAACTTTCATTAATGCATAAAGTATTATTCTGAATTATGACTGATTTCATGAAAGTTGGAAGAAAACACTGGATTTGCTTTTTCCACACAGGGAACATGCAGGCTGTGTCTGAAGTAGAAAGGTTTAGTTTATGTCAACTGCAGCTAGAAGAAAAGAAGAAAGTAAATTTCTGATGGAAATTTTGGTATTGTATTTATAAGAATTTACATAAAGTAAGACTGAAGATATCAGAGAAAAATATAGCTTGGGAGGTTCCTCAAAAGGAGGCTAAGGTTACCTACCTTATATAGCCTACACTAAGTAAAAGTAGGTTCAAGGGGTCTGTTGCAGATTGCTTCCCCATATTCCTTCACTGGGTCTCTCCAGGATCTCCACCCACCACATTCCAACCTGCTCCTCATGGAAGCTCAGGCTTCTTCTACCAGCTGTCTATCAACCTTCAGCACCATCTGCCCCTGTAACTTTCTGGCTCATGTTCTAGTAGGTGGAGCTCTGGAATATTTGCTGTAGGTTTTTGCTCGTCTGCAATTAAAATTTCATTCTCCTTTCTTGTGTTATGCTCAATTATTGGGCCACCACTAACACAAGTCACCACTGTAAAGCAACAGCAATAAATGATATCAAACTAGTACAGCTCCCAAAAAACACTGTTGAAAGTTCCCCTCCTGAACAACAAAAGTGACTTAGGAACTTAAACAGAATGAGCTCTTTAAGCTATCCTAAATCAAGGTTTAAAACTCAGAAGACTTTTTATATTAGGAAAGTCCTCTTGAATAATATTAATAACGACAATAATAATGATGATGAGAAAAGCTAACAAGACACAAATTAAAAACATAGAACAGAACACAAACCTATGTTTCACTAGATTCGAAACAGTAAAAATTTATGTTATCAAATCCTTAAAATGTACACCGACTCTGGTTTTTGTCTATCAGAAAGCTCAAAACGTTGTTTCCTTTAGACCACAGCAGAAAAGAACATGTCTACTTATAATATAAAATACGTTTTTCCATTGACTGAAAACTGTTAAAATTCTGAAGCAATCTTGAAGTTTATTTGCTGTTACAGATAACATTACTATGACCTAATAAACATGAAGGGATTTTTATTAGGTGTTTCTAATAATTATTTTAAAAATTAGTAATTTCATTGCATTTTAATTTTCCATATAGTAAATGAGGCCTTCTGTAAGGTGGTCAGACATATCATTTGGAAGATTTCATAAAGCCAATATGCTTTGTTAGTGCTTTGTCACAAGCTTTTTCGTCTGCAAAGACCACTTGTGTCAGGTTTTCTCCCTCAAATGTCAGAAAAGAATAAGATTTTTTTTTTCTTTTTGCAAATAAGAGAATACGGGAAAGAAGGGGAGGAGGGTAAAGCAACTCTCCCACACAAGTAAATACACAGAATGCAAAAACCAGCTGCAGAATGTAAAAGACATAAAGCAAGGAGTACAGCCAGACCTCTTTCAGTTCCTCATTCTGGCCAGACAGGCTCCCTTTATCTCATTTAATGGCCTCATTAGTGTAATCTGAGTCTACTTTCTGTGCTGGTCTAATTTCCTAGAGAGGCTCAGCTGCTGTTCTGCAAATGGATACAAGCCGGGGGTGATCGGTAAAACCTGGCTCAGTTGATAGTGATGTGGAGGTAAAATTCCCAAATCCATTCTATGTCTTTGTGCAAACACAACGAAATTGGAAAATTGCATTAGCATACATCAACACAGAGATGTACGGCAGGATGTTCTTGAAAAGGTTCATTTGTCAGGTTCAAAAATGATTTAGCACCTCCAGTATATTATTGAATTTTTATATGTATCAGAAAAAAATGTTTACTAATGACATCCATTAAAAAAGCCACAGCAGCAGAATAAGCCTGTAAAACTGAAATGAGAGTTCAATACTAATTGTTCCTTTCAGTTCAACAGCCTGAAACACAATCCTGTGCTGCTACAAGAGACTTTGAGGCTGTCAGCCTCAATGGCTAAGTTCACTGTCTGCTTCCCAATGAACAGAAGAGCATGAAAAGGAAAAAGAAAATATGCCAGAATACTTGACTTGAGATAAAGACCAAAGCAGGCATGTAAGAGAAACTTAATTCTTGTGACAAAACCTTGATAAGGTACTTCCATCTAAACATTCTGTCCATAGGAACGAGACATTTTGGAGTGACATGTTTATACCACATCAAATGACAGAATCAGTCAGGTTGGAAGGGACCACAGTGGGTCATCTGGTCCAACCTCCTTGCTCAAGCAGGGTCATCCTAGAGCACATGGCAATCCATACACAGAAAGATTTACTTTCTAAATAATTAAATCTGAACTAAAAAAATACCCGAACCCTAACAAAATGCAGTTTTAAATGCTGTTTTTTAATAAACCAGCAGCAAAAAAATACTAGCATGCTTTTAAGAGTTTCATATTCAGTTCACCAGAGAAAGTGCCCTAGGAATAGCTGCGTCCCCCAAGTAAAGCCACAACAGGGGAGATGGACAGATCTTTATCAAAGTTGCAGGTTTTCCCGAAGTACCAACTGGAAGAGAACAGCAAAAGCCACAAAACCACTGCAGAATCTTGACAACATGGGATCTTTGAAAGGACTTGAATGAGAGAAAAGCTCCCTAATTTGGCAACATTAGTTACACTTTTTCTTTCCCCTCACCCCCTAAGGTAGTATGAAGTCTGTTTATATAAACTGCTTCCCTAAATAAACATGCATGGGTAGATGTATTTATAAAACAAGGAAATAAAAATATTATTAATTCCCTAAGCTTGTAAAACAGTTCTTATGAAAACTGCTGTATAAGCAGAATATTAGACAGATACAGAAATGCTTGCTAATCTTTTTACTAAAAGATCTTGTTTTGGTCACCGTTAAAATACTTGAATTCATGTTTAAGCCATGACACAACCTAGGCCTTCAAGCTTCTCAGATTTTGGTAACTAAAAATGTTCTGAAAAGAACGTAACCTGACATTTAGTCCTGGGTGATCTATTTAGATAGTTCCTTCCAAGATAAAAATTATAGCTAGCTCCTTCTCCAGAAACTGAGGCCTGGTCTCAGTTATCATTTAGTAATTAATTAATTACATAATTTTTGAAACAGAAAATAAAATTGCTTCTATAGTTGAGAAAGAAAACAGATGTTTACAGATGTATAAGAACATGAATTGACATACAAGGAATATGCAACAGACCAAGCCTGGAAACTAATTACTCTCCAAATTAGCAGGTCTATAAGCCAAGAAAATTTTTTAACAGCATAAAATTGAAGACAAAATTGAATGACTATTTGTATATACTGTAACTTTTTTTTAGTTTAAGTTTAAATCACTATTTTGAATCAAAACTTATTGAACACAGCTTTTCACTTCACTAAAATTTTATATTTAGTTGGAAGTGTTTATTCAACTTGGATTTAGATTATATCCTCCTGTTTCTAGTGTATTTCACTATTATTGATGACACACATACTAAATAAAATAAATCACCATTATATTCAACTCCAAGTTTACTGTCAAAAAGCAATATGATCTACAAACAAAAAACATATTAAATATCAGGGAATGAATCCTGTCATCCACATATTCAGTCCTGACCAATTCACTTTATACAGCACATTAATATTAAAGATTCACTTACATTTGTGTACATTTCTGTGAGTTTACAAAACCCACTGCTTGTTATAAATATGAACAGTAATGTAAGATTGTGCCTTCTCTTTGCTATGGAATATCCACAGGAATGTCCATCAAGCTAGGGTGCCAGAAGGCTATGGACAAATCAAAATGTGCTAGAGATTCAAAGAAACTCCTCTAGCTGAAGCAGAAAATATATACAGAAAATATATACATATTAGCTAAACAGAAAGGTGGGAATATGCAGAACATGGTTGCAGATTACAAACAGCACAGCACTTAGAGTTCACATAACAGAATTAGGGGAAGCCTTTTTTCTCATGCCAAGTTTATCACAAAAAACAAAACAAAACAAAACCACAAAAAAACCAAAGACAAAAATCAAACAAACAAACCCAAAACAACAACCAAAACCAGGCACTCCCATCATCATAATCATTTTTAGCCCAAATGCTAAACAAACTAATTCCACTACTATGCCAGTGGCTGAAGTAAAGAGATAGTGAGCATTGCCTTTGGTTTCCCTACACTTTCTACCAGTCAGAGCTATTTCAATACGAAATTGCTTCCTATCACAAGAGAAAGACAAAGCAAAAAGAGATTGTGAAAGAAACTTGGAAAATAGGTTACTTGTATCTGAAGTGTTAGAAAGTGTTATAGTAAAACTAGGGTGATAACCACAGGTTTCATTCACAATCAACTAAGCCCTGCATTTGCTACACTCTGTTTTGCTGTTTTGTTCTGGGATGTAATTATTTTTAAAAGAAAATTCTTCCTTATTTCCTTATGAGCACTGAGTCTTTCCTGTAAATGGTGTTCATTCTCTTAGTCTTTATCAGTCACTTCCAGACATTCATGAGATCACAAGCCAGATCAACGGAACTTCCAGGTAGATTTGGCAGCAGTTTTCTCTGGAGGTCGAATCCAAAAGTCTTTCTATTTTCTGAAGTATTTGTCTTCCCTCATTCTTTTTTCCTCTTGGCTATATATTTTGAGAAAAGTCTGCATTCAAATTTATCTGACATTATGTCCAGTTGGCAAGAATACAACAGGAACCTTTCTCATATAAAACCCTTTCCACTTAAGACTAAAGGACAGTTGGAAACACATCTCGTGTTTTCATTTCCTTTTCTTAGTTGCTTGCTTTTGAAAATTACTCCTGTTCTAGATTATGTAAACAAAAATTATAGACAAGAAAAATTAACTGGATAAGATCAAGCTATTCTAAAACAAAACCCCAAAGTTATTGCTACCCTTGCACCTGCAGAGGAAACAACGAACAAATAAACAGATATGACAGTATCCTCTAAAAGTAAACAAAATCTGCTGAATGAAAAAGGAAAGGCAAATGTGGAGTAGTAATTTAATTTCATAATTACTTTTTTTTTTAACTGAAAACATTTTGTCCTCCGCATTTAGAGTTTCAAAATCAAGGTTGCACTGGCAGATACTGATTGTCAGCTGACATATGAATAAGAGGCAGCAGTAAAACATTATACCACATTGAACTGTTGAAAAATACTGAAATATTGATAGTAATTAATGAGGTACTACTAATGATAGTACTAGAATCTAGCCAGGGAAATACATTTTGCAACTAATTTATCTTATTCAAAGTCCAGTTTAAAGGATGTCACTGTTATGTGACATTGCTGAAGCAATGTTCAGCAATTAAGAATAAAAGATTCTTGAAGATTAGCAAGAAAAGGATCAACTTGTATGAGCTATTTCATTATAATCTGTAGACAAAGATAAATGTTCTGGTGCAATCCACTCTTCTGGTAATTGACAATACATGAAGAATTGAAAAAAAATTACATTTTTCACCTCATATTAGTATGCCACATATTCATATTTTCTCATGCATGTTCAAAAACTCAATCATTAAGAATGAGGCAAAGTTATTGACCTAGCTTTTGATAAATTGTGAATATTCAAAATGTTTGCAATCATTGAATCAGCTGCAAGGCTACATTAAAAAAAAAGAAAAAAAACCACAGAAATGTGTCTGCCAATAATACCTATTCCGAAGTCACAGAACTATCTACTGGCTTGGAATCATCCATTTCCCCTGCATTGAACCCAGTGATTCAAGACTTCTGAACAAGCCCACCCAGACTCCTGGTGTGGTTCAACATGTCAGGGTGGACAGGGCTTTGAGCACCCTTGTGCAGTGAAAGATGTCCCTGCATCCCTCTGACAACAGGCCTGTCCCTGTCTCCAATATTGAGAGGTAAATACCCTATTGATCTTTAAAGGCCCCATCTCACACACATGAAAACATCTGGTAGAGTCCCACTGCAAAATCAGCACAGGAAACATTCAAAGATTGCCCTGATAGTTTTTGTTGATACTGTTTGCTCATCATCAAATCTTCAGCCATTAGGAATACTTCCAGAAATGACACCTGATAATCATTTACTTTGCACACAAAGCACCAGATGAGTATGGGCAACCTACAGGTAGATCTTTGAAAATACCTACAGCAACAGTAACTAAAAGTAGTCATAAGCGTATAGGGGACAAACAACAAAAAAATCCTCCCTTCCTCCTTTTCCTGCCCCATCCCCCCTAAAAAAACCAAAAACCAACCAAAGCCAACTCCAATCTTGTTCCTTGCTGTAAGCACATAGCATTTTTAATACACGTGCAGTAGTACATCGTTCCCTGGAAACATAGGAGTCTTTGCCTAGAAGTACTTGCTGCAGAAAGCACTGATTAAATATATTGTGATTGTCCAACATAAAACAGAATTGCAAGACACTCATAGAAAACAGCCATTAAAAAGGCAGAATATAAAGTCCAGCAGTTGGTTTAAAAAAAGTAATTTTCTTTTTTTACGTAATACACCACAATTTTCTGTTTCAGATAAAAAGCAAGCAGCTGTTTCAGACCAGACCACCAGAGCCACTGTACTTTTTCAGCACTGTGGAATGATGTTCAGCTTCAAAACCTTTCGTGTTCCTTCCTTCCAGTCATACAGTAGGAATAAATAATTGAATCAAGTATTCATCAGAAGAGGGGAATAGCCTATTAGTCTGTGCCTGCTCTCCTTTCCCCTCACTCCCTTGCATCTTAGATCTCCAGGAGTGTACATCTTTCTTTTCAGCTTGGCTAAAATACAGCTCTTCGAGTTAAAGATAAAAAGAAACTTATGAGTATCTTCAAATTCATGTACAGCTTTCTAAAATTAAAAGTGAATACACACTCATTCTAAATGTAATGTTACAGTTTCTGGAAAAGATTGTTTCACACTGCAAATGAAACTAGAAGAATGGCATTAAACAACAGTACTTTTAGAAAAAAGTTACCAGAGACTTCTTCAATTAAACACCCATCTCCATCTAAAAGATTCAAACACCATGAAAATGTCAGCGGATTTTGTGGCTAGCTGATTTGCTGGTAAATACATTTGCATTTCTTAAATTACTTACAAAGTATCAAGCTATTGTCATTTGACACATTCATCCAAAGATGGGAGGAACACTGTCCTCAATATGACTGACCAGGGGCAGATTCTAAACAGAAAACCTTAAACAACATCCTTATTTATTATTTCCGTTTCAGCTGGACTAGAATCCTCATAAACAAGTACAAATGGAGTAGCAACTAGTGTCCTTGCCAAACATTCTTTTCCTAGTCCTAGACCTGGACATAAATGTTTTAATAATGTAAAAGCTTGAGAAAAAGAAAAATATATCAGCACTGCTCTAAACATACAATACATCTATGTTTGACCCTAGAAATGATGGCATTTGCTTAAAAGAATGGGAATTGCTGTTCAGAGGCTTACAAATGCTTGACGCCGTTTGCTTTCTCTTTTATCTGCCTCTGTGATTCACTTGCCACACTTTCAACTACTCCCCCCCAAAAAGTCAGTGTACCTCCAAGAACTAGAAATTTACTTATTTACTTTTTTTCTTACAGTGAAAGCTAATGGTATGAGGCTGTAAAAAAACCCAGCTCAAACAAACTCACAAAAAAAAAACCCCCAAAAATAAAAACCACACCTCCAAAACACAAATTGTAAAACGCATTTTACAGTATAAGAACTTGAGATTCCCTTCTAGAATACGGCAACTTTGGTTTCAGTGCAGATCACCCTACTTCTATAGCTATGTGCCTCACCAAAATTATGAGAGACTCGTTCAGCATATCTATTTAATTTTAAAGTAATTCCTCTGATTTTTCATCTCAGGGTTGTCAAATAATTTTTAGAGTAATAGAAACAGAAAAGAAATTGTATTTTTATTGGGATAGAAATAAAAATAGATTACACCACAAAAATCGGCATCTCCTACCCACGAAGTGGCTCTATTCTTTGATGGGATCCCTCTGACTGTGCTGAACCTCAGGTATCTTTTATCCCCACTGCTTTTTCTATAGACATGTTTACCTAAGCAGTGCCTTCACATATTTTCCTTAGTAAGTACCATTTCTCTGCACCTGTTTTTAGAGCTCCCTCTCTCCTTCCTCCTGCCTTGGCTGGCCTGTATGTAAGGACTCTATCCTGGATAATTACCCTCCTCTTCCCCCACCAACTATCTAGTTAGGAAAAAACTCAAAACTTTAAAACACCCTGTGCACCAGATGAATAAATCTAGTAAAACTTGTAGCAAATCAGAAGGGTTTGTTGTGTTTGTTGGGTTTTTTCCCAACTGAATGCTGCAAAGTCTTCATAAACAAACTGTAGATAAATATATTATAACTGCTTTCTTCTGCCTCTGACTGTACTGATTAATCTGGCTATACGTACTAAAAACACTGACAGTACCGTGTACCTTCAAACAATTGAATTTATTTCATTTCCTTTGAGGTTTTCCACTTAAATATAAGCCTTGTCGTAAGAGAAGGGCTCCCAGATGGAATCAGGGTGGAGACACGAAGGATGAGCAAACACAGAAAAACACACCACTTGCTGGCCAACCACAATCTCAATGCTGAGGAAATGTGCAGCTCCCAGGCAGCAGGTATCAGAGAAGCCACTGATGGATTTAGGGCAAAGAAGCACAAGTCCCTAGTAAGTGGCAGACGTCCAAAATAAACATTTCCTCACTGGCTGGCTAGCTGCTCAGAAGGCACATATCTCATTATTATAAAGTATTTGCATGCTAGCTGATCAAGCCAGATGGCCAAGAAGTATATTCACATTAATTATTTGGGTACTAGAAACAAAAAGCTCCTTCCTGGATGCTGTCTGATCAAACACCAAACATTTCCTCTACACCTGCAACTGTGTCTCTCCTGGGAGGGCAATCATTGCAGTGGGTGCAGTATGGGGGTACATCAGAAGAAAAGGGTGGCTATGGTAAGACAGGTGAGGAGTGAAACACTCAAGAATTACTAAAGAAATTGTGGAAAGAAAAGAAATGCAGCAAATGTAGTAGGAAGGGGAAGATGCAGCCTTTATACATTCTGCAATAATGTATATATCCACTGGTATATAAGTTTTTTATGCACAGTAAAAACAGTTGGGCAAAACATCTCCCAGGGATGTTGTAAATATTCCAAGACATACATTATACATTCAGGAAACCTGGAGATGTAATAATGAACACAGTAGGGTTTCAAATGGCACACTTAAGGCACAAAAAACCCCTTGTCAATGATGCTGTAGCAAGGTAAATCAGTATCTATAAAAGCATTGTAATTATATGCACTCTAAAAGTATATCAAAGTGAGTTTCAAAATTGTGTTTGCCATTTGGTTATTTTTCCTCCATTATATCTCCTCACTGATTATCTACTCATTTTCATAACAGGATAATCTGTACAGTAAGTCATCATTGTCCAGACACAAAGCCAAACAGTGAGTCATGCAAAGGGCTTGCCTGTTTTGTCCCAGAACTTCGTGGTGTCTCAGGAGCATATACAAGACAGAAAAAACTGCCAGCTCCTTCTTTGGGTACAGCATAGATGGCATCCTATCTCTATACCATGGCAAGTACACAGAGCACAGTACCAGTCCCTGTGGGACCCGGCACTGCCCACCCCTGCAGGCAAGGAACGGACGCTAGAGAATACGCGCTCCAGCTCATCTGCACAAGTAACACTGCAAGGGCACAGAGGGACACTTTATGTCTTTTGGCTACTCAGACCACCCAAAGATATGGCAACTTTAAACAAGCATTTTAAGTCCAAAAATTCAGGATAACATTGGGTTATGATTCTGCAAATGAATCATCTGAGAAAGATATGTTTTTAGGCTAAAAAAACCTACCAGCCTAGATCTATACACTAATTTCATCAACAGAGTAATAACCCAAGAGGATCAACTAAACCTGCAGAGAGACTACCATTTAATATATGTCACAAATATGTCACAAAAGTGCATACTCTCAAAGAGTCTTGCTGGAGCATTGCTGTTGTTTTCCCTTATTTAACCTGTTGAATTGCAGGCAAGAAAATTTCATGGGGAGACTTTCAAAGGAAGAGCCCAGTCATGAGAAAAAACACGACAGAACTTCTATGGAAATAACTGTATTAAACTTACTTGCTCTCATATGAAAATATATTCAAATTTCTGTTGGAGTGGGGATTTGTCCAGTACACAATGACTGGATGCAAGATGATCTAATTTTTCTTTTAAATTTCTACTTTGATACTGAATTTCTACAGTGGATTTATTCAAAGACCTTAAGAAAACTACTTATACTGAGCTTATTACCTCACATGGAAAAATGCAACCTGCACTTAGAAATGTGACAAGGGGTTAGTTGCCTCTCTAGAAATCAACTAGTTATTGGTGACAAAAATCTTTACAAGAGGAACAAGACAATGGGAAATCTTCCCTGCTAACAGACCAATGTGCTTTGGACACAAGTGCTTCAACCAGCACAACTATTCAACAATGAGAGTGACTCAACCCTCTCTAAGGAGCATGACATCTGTGATTATTATTGATAAATACATCCTTGTCCTGGCCTGAGTTTACAATTTATTTCAACAGGAAAGGAAAACATTCTTGAAGATTAAATTACACCAGTTCTCTCTCCATGTGTTCTGGATTATATGCACTTACACAGCCTCTAGGGATATGCTGCAGAAGGCATCCAACTCAATGTCCCTACAGAAAAATTAAATGAGGATATGTGCTTGAAGGATTGGATCCAGGTATAGTATGTTCCCTCGGACTGGAATAAAATGGAACGTTTTCTATGTGCTATCACTGCTTATTAGTAGTAATTACATATTAGCAATGAATTACTTTTTCTTATATGAAGAAAAACAAAGTATTTGTCTTTTCAGCATTACCTCAAAGCTTCATCTTTTTCTCAAAAAAGAGAAACAAGTTTTATAAGAACATACTGAAGGCAAAAGGCATCCATATCAATATAGTATTGTTGGTAATAAAACCTTAGATTAACAAAATCTATTTAAAAGCCCAGAAAATTGTTCATGTCTTATACTATTTATCTGCACTTTGCCTTTCTTTTAATGTATTTAATTTTGAAATCAACAACTTGTTTCACCCATTTCCATTTCTCTCTGTTGAACTTCATCTGCAAACACAGAATAATTTTTAAAATATGGAAGGGGCAATGTTTGCTTTTGTGTCTCTTAGGAATAACATAAAATTATTTATCAAAGCCTAAGATGTATACAAAACTTGTATTTTCATCAAATCTGCATTGGTATAAACTTCAGCTAAATACACCTTCAGAAGACCAGTTAAAAACCACAGTATTTTTAAAAATATGTAAGAAAGAATTAAAATACAAGAGCCTATATGAAACTATCCTCTTGAATCCCTAACACAGAAAAGTGACAGGGATGGAGCGTGGGTGAAGATGACACCAAACACCTTGCACTGGCTAATGGCCAATATGGCCCTTGGCTATTCTTGCAGTACCTTGAACACATCTCTGACCACCCCAAATCTCAGTGTGCAATGCACACAACAGAGCTCTGCCTTCCCACCCTGACACACCCTTTTCCATCAGGACCAGCCAAGGAGCTGCTGTGTTTCTCACAGTGAGATCAGAGCCAACATACAGGATGGTTTCTTCCTATTTCCCTGCAACAGATGTGTCTGGCAAACAACAACGCAGCAACTGATCAGATTCTAATAAAAGTAGACTTTTCAGTCCACTTAGAAGCCAGAAGATGTTTACACACACAAACAACTGACATGAAAATAGCAGTGTAAAAACTGCCTTTCATTAAAGAGAATTTTCTCCTTAACAGTGCTGTGTCGCTGCACAGTAAATGGTAATCATGTCATTACAGTAATACAAAATTTTGGGGGTTTTTTTGTTGCTAACTCAAATGCACATGTTTTCTCAAGCTCAACAAGTTCAACTGAGCAAAAAAAAGTAACAAATTTACCCTTCCACAACATAATTTTGCTTTTTCATCCCACTCAAACCAGAAGTCTTTTTAATATATTCCTGAAACAACAAGATATTTTCATAAAAAAAAGAAACATTAGATACATTGGAGTCCTCAAATTAAATGACCAAATCTGATTTTAAAGAAGGAGGGAGAAAGTGTACTGAAATTAATTTTTGTGGTGAAAAACTTCTCAGTGAGTGACTTTTCATAAATCAACCATGTACTTTCTGTAAGGGTTGTTCCCATCATTTGTTTTCCTACCAAGATTTTTTCTGAGGTTAAAGCAGTGCCACTCTTGGGAAGCACAAAGTGCACTTTTGTAAATTACTACTCTTTGTACAAAAGTCACGACAAACTAATTTGGTTGAGTAAAATAACTTTGCTCTACCTAAACAATAAGATTGAATGTCAGAAGTTTAGAGTTAAGGTAACAGGTGTGTAAGAACAACTAAGGCATCAGGTGTTTATATTCTATACAAATACCCAGCAGATAAGGCTGCTCCAGAGGAGAACCTGCTGTTCTTCCTGGCTTTTCCTGTTGCTCTCTCCTCTGTGTGCTTCTTCCATCTTCCCACAGATGTGGTCACCACTGCTTAGCAACCGAGGGGACATGATGACACAGATGAAAATCCTACATCTAGAGCTCGCCCTGCTCCACCTCCACGGCAGCAAATTACCTTCCACAGCCAATTAGGATGATTACGTTTTCTTTGTTACCTCAGAGGTACCAAGTAGAACCTCAGACACAGCTTGATGCGAGATGAATTTTTCTCCTCGGTGGAGAACCTGAGACTTGTTAATAAAGCTGCTCGCCAAAAGATAATGCCAAGTGAAAAAAAAAAAAAAAGGAAAAGGTAACCGAATACCCTACCTACTTTTACTCACTGCTCCAGCCGCCCTCCAGGGAGAGGCGAGGTAGCTTAGACCCAAGCCTGGGCGGAACCCCGCAAACAGTACGGCGGAAAGGCCACACTCACCTCTGCCATGCCACAGGTAGGTGCTGTCTCCGCGCTGCGGGGCTGCCGGCTCCGTGTCCAGCGCTGCCCGCCCTCTCCGCGCCGCAGCCGCCGCCCCGGGGAGCCCCGCCCGGCCCGGCCGCGCCCGCCGCCGCAGCACCGCCCCCGCCCCCGGAACCCCGCGGTGGCAGCGCCCGCAGCAGGTGCCGAGACCCGCGAACGCGCAGGGGGAGGAGGAACTTCCCAGTTGGAGAGCGCGGTCACAGCCGTTCTCTTCTGCTCTTCATCCACGTTCAATGCCAAGTGGGTTCCCGAGAGGAAGTCGCGGTGCCCCTTGGCTGTAATCCACGGTAGTGACATTAAACATTTGTCTTATGAGGTTTTAAAAGCATTTATGTGTGTTTCTTTTCTACTGATCACCAAGTGTAATACCTTGGAAAGCTGGCAATGGAAAATAAGCTCGTCTGCAGCTCGGTGCGAGAAGAGGTGTTTTTTGTGATGTATTACTCAAGGAAGTGCCTCAGAGGCATTGTGTTCTTGGTTAGACATATTTACATATGTCCTCCATGCTTTTGGGTGTGGACAACACACAGTAATTCTGAACAGATTTTAGAGAGAAATTGGCACCTGAAGAGCAGTAAGCATTAGAGCTGTAGAGCATCGTTCTTACAACACATATCTGAAATCATTATGGGTCACCAGTTACAACCAAAGCCACAGCTAAACACAAGTTAAAATGCCAGCCCGCCACTGCTTCCCAGCACTTCCATGATCAGTGCTTACTACTCCTGAAGGCCTCCTGATGTGGCCTTGGCACATTGTCTGCACCGATTACCCTGTTCTAATGTTCATAGAACATTGGTGCATCTTGAAGGCTGCATAAATAGGTCACATCTGTAGTTTTGTCCGTGGTCATAGCATAAGACCATAAAAAATCACTGGAAATGTTTGAATTCCCTTCTGCTTCAGAGCAGGGAGGGGCAGCACAGGAAAGTTTTGATTTCAAAGTATGAAAATTCAGTATATACCTGTGAAATCAGAATAATTCAGTAATAACAATTGTTTTTTTCAATCTTTAGAAATAAATCTTCATCTTCTTCAGAACTATGAAAAATACATTAACAAAATTCATAAGCATATTTGAAAATGTTCTTATGTGATCTGGCTTCTGTATTCACATCTGCTTGCTCAAAATCTCACTTTTCTTGCTGCAGCACTAGCATACCATGGCAGGGAAAAGGAGATGCTAAGAAGGCATTTTCCTCTTCACTTCTATTTTTTAGCACAGGCAGCAGGTCACTAGTTTTTATAGCCCACTTAAGACATTTCCCCAAATTGTGTCAGATTCGGTAGCAGCCCCATAGAACCTCCTTGAAAAAGTATCCGTATTGTCTTGACTGGCTGCCAGAAATCAGCTTCTTGATTGCATACAGTTAAATTAAAAAAAAAAAAAAGGAAAAAAAAAAAAAAAAAAAAAAAAAAGGCACTTATTCCATGCAATGTTGTAATGCTATTTGATAACTTCAGTCTGGCTGCTCTGAACAACATAGATCTAAGATGCTGTAACTTAGCACAGAAGACAGTGTTGCCTGACTGGTGACTACAAATGAAACCCATTAGATTTCTGTATGCATTTAAAAGTCACTGTTAAACTGGAAGAAATTACATGCAGAGGGAAAATTTTCTTTTTTCTTTTTCCTCCCTCTTTCTCAAAACTCAACACAAAGAAAGGGATTGCCTCCCCTTTTTTCAATGTTCTTTTAAATTGTTTCAGTTTTTTTTCTTTTCCTTATCATTTTGATATTTTAGTGCTGATGTACAATTGTTTTCTGCATGCCTTGTCTATGTTGTAATCTGTAATATTTCAGGATCCAATGTTACTGCAATACACCCAAAAGACCTTCTTACAACACAGAATGCTAAATTATATTAAATAAGTAACTTTTATATTGAATTGAAATGGGTCGTTCCAGAGTCTTCCCACACAGCAGTGGTGTTTTTCATCTGTTTATACAATATCTACTGCAATGGTACCTGAATTCATTATTCAGCTACAATTACTTATTGCTAGAGTTGCATTCAGACAATGAATACAAACTACCGCTACTTTACTTATTTGGCCCCTGTTTTCACACAAAGTCTTAGTGATGCCTAATAATAATAACAATAACAACAATAAAAATAATAAAGTCATTATTACTAATTAATACAAGTAATAGCATATAACTGTAATTGCTAATAAGTGAAAAGTGAAGGGGCTTATCAGATGGTACAACCTGTTTCCAATGGAGAAGAGTGAATTGCAAAATTTAATATCATAGCACCACTCAGTGTTCAAAGTGGATATGGCTTCATAACCAACAGCTGCATTGCCACTTGAAGAAATACAGTGTTGGTACTATTTATAATCTCATTAATCCTATATATATGGCAATGTGCAGTTTACTTTAGGTATACCATGAGAGAAGTAACACACGGATACAAATGGGTGCTGAATATAAGAACACTGGAAAAAAAAGTCTAGTACCTATCTTGATACAAATTACCCTAAGTAGAAGTGTTAAAACTCACTACAGGTTGTTACCAGCATCCAAAAGGTAGGAAATTATTTTGACCTGTTTAGTCCTTTTGTTTCTTATCTGCTGATCATCCTGAAGATCAGAACAGATTTATCCTCTGCCCATGCTACTCACCAAAGAACATTATACCATATAATGTGCTAACTTTTTATTCATGAACATGATTAGCAAGGAGACGGTTGATAATTGGCTTCAGAAAGTCTAGATCTTGCACCATATTTCCAGCTTGGCTTTTAGCCATGTTAAAGTCACAGTGCTTGTAGTAATGTCATGGTTTCCTCACAAGGACTGGATATAAGGGAAATTAAAATGATCCTGTTTTCTTCTCCAGCAATCCTTTTTTCTGTCAGCCATGAAATATTGCTGTCTCAGGAGCTGCTTCACTGATGTCTTCACAGAGCACCAGAATCAGCAACTTCCTCAAGAGACATAAAGAAATAAATTTTTGTTGGATTTTTTTTAACATGGATTTAAATTAATCCTCCCTTCCTCTTAGTTAATAGTTGTATTTTTTCTTCAAAAATTGTACTATCAGACTTCACTACTTACATTGTCCAATTAGGTGTTTCTTTCTGGCATTATATTTTCTACCTTCTCCTGGATTTCCTTTACCATAGCTCCTGTATTTTAAGATAAATCATTCAGACAGCACCCTATAGGAGAACTGTGATGGATGAACTCATTCTGCCATGACAGTGATCTAAGAATTAAGCATCAATGCAAGATGTTTATTGATGGCATGAGTCAATATTATCATAAATAATACAAATGACAAAATACGTAGCATGTAAATAATAGTAGTAAACCCAAAAGTACTGTGTATGACATACTGCTGCACATTCCTTTGCCACTTCATTAAAAAAACAAGAAGAGGCAGAGTGGATGGAAAACTGTATTTTGCAGAAGAGTTGTAACTTGGAACAGGTATTTGAAGATGACATCCTATTCTGTCTGTTCAAAGTAGAGACATTATCATCAGTAATCTTAAATAACTGTAGGCCAGCCAGTTCCTTTAGACAAGCTGAGCATCACAAATATTTTCCAGATTTCAAATTGTTTTTTCTATCAATTTCTTATACCCTTCCAGTTTGCTAATTCTTTAAGTGGTGGGGGCAGCAGAACAGTTTTCCACAAATAGCCTCAGTAAAACTGCATTTGTTTGTCAGAGTAACTCCAACTGCAGCTTTCTATTTACCTTCTTATAAAGCAAAAGGTAAAATGTGCTACACAGTAAAAAGCAACAAAAAAATATGTCAATGATTCATAGGGCTCCTCAGGTGACTCCTTTTTCTCTTGGACACAAGCTATTCAGATCTTTAGATACTAAAAAAGACAAGCTTATTTTCAATGTTCAATACTTTCAATGTTACCAGTGAAGAAAATACGTTTAAAGATATTTAACTCTTGCTTAAGCAATTCATTAGCACACTAACATCTAAACCATTCTGCTTAATTTTGAATATTAATAGAAATACTTATACAGTATTTCTGTATCCTAACTCATTATTTTGGCCTGCATCAGATCTTGGATTTTTCACGTATCTTTCCAGTCACATTATATTAATGAATCCAAATGAAAAAACTTCTGCATTGCTGCATATGTCATTATATCTGTGAGGATGGAATATAAAAGACTGAAAAGTTGTGGATAGATGAAAAACATTAATAGCATTTTGATTGCCACTTTAAAAACGCTTTAGAGTAGAAAGAAAAAAAGTTTATTAACAATAAATAAGTTTTTAGTAGGAAATGAAGTAAATATTTCTATTCATAAAGTGGATCCATGGAATTATTTGTCTGATTTTCCAAAATGAAAACACACAGAATAATACAGATGAAGTTGGATCTAGTTTACACATATGAAATACATACCTTTATTCTGACTTAAACCCTAAATATGTGTTAAGAAATTAATACTGAAAATGAATCTGGGTAGAGATTAGGTGCATTTACAAAATTATTAATTTAAATCAAGCCTTACCTCAGCTATTCACATTTCATTTTTCCCCCACGTGTTGAATAATTTTTTCTCCATCAGTGTTAATTGTACTTGTACAATTTCTACCTGTAATCGAAAGAGAAATTCAGTAGTTGTTGGAGTCAAAGGCAAAAGGCAAACCTGCCCTAAAGAGGAACATTTTCATAAGAGGATACAACAATGAAATGAAATGCTTATCTCTGCTTTCTAAATTACACATTTTGTTACTTGTCCACCTGCTGAGTTACTGACCACCCACTGTGTTGATTTGTAAAGTAAACCTATTAAGCCCTTCAAAAAAATCTTGAAATACCCGACGAGACTTTGTGCCCATAGTCTCCATAAGAGGGCACCCTTATCTAACAGTGGAACTTCATTTTTTTTTTAACAAAGGTCTTTCTAAAAGCTTTGGGAGGAAAGAAAGCCCTCTGGAGAGTACAGTGAGAGAAAAAGTTACTAAATCATGTTCGTTGTCATTTTAGTGCTGACAAGGCAAATCTAATTTAAAGCATGCATTAACTCGGTATTGATGGTTTCTTTTGCAACTTTGTTACAGTTTCCTCCTACTATAAAAGTTAAAACAAGGTCATCAGAATTAGCTCTTTTAACGCTACCTAGCAAAATAGGTCATGCATACTATTTCATGCTTATTTCTACAGCTTTTCTGTCAACCTACTGGAACTTAAACACAAATAAATACATGGTCGCTCACCATCTCCATAATATTTTTACTAGCAATAATGGTTAAAAGAAGATTGAGGAACACTGCCATACAGAAATGCATTTTGATTAAAACACAGTGCTGCTGAATTTTTAATAATTATGTTTATTATTTAAATATTAACCCAACATTAAATTGTGCTATATATAAAAACCCAGAAGTTATTATTTAAAGAATTTGTTTCGTAAAACTCCTTTGCTGGATCCACTTCAATTTCTCATTTTACTAGTTCTGAAGAAATCACACATTTTTAAAACACAAAATATGCATGAAATATGGTAATGTGTTGAATGAAGAACTTAATGCAGCAGTAAGATGGTCATATCTAAGACAGGGGTTTAACAAGATGGAGAGGGTTCAAGAGTACATCTTTCACAAGTTACTGACTAGATGTTTATGTGGAGTACTGTAAGAGCATACTGTAAGAGGAATGACACCATAATTCAAAGAGGGGCCACTAAATTTTACCTTGTGCAGCTGTCAGAATAAAATACCAATGACCATCATATTTATGCAGAAGAAAAACAGACCTTCTAAACAGGCATTTCAGACTGTTCCACAACCAAAGTTTCTACATGTGCTTGCAAACTCTGTCTTTTGCATTGTTTGGCTTTCTTTGGTAATTAGCTTTGACTACATGGAACCAGGGACTATTTTTCCCTGTCCCCAAATTATATATATTAAAGATAAGACATCATTTGCTGTTATCATCTCCCAAGTACAGTAACACAAATGGGCTTGTTGTCCACCAGGACCCCCAGGTCCTCCTCTCCAGAGCTGCTTTCCGGCAGGTTGGCCCCCAGCCTGTAGTGGTGCGTGGGGTTATTCCTCCTCAGATTCAGGACCCTGCACTGCCTTTGTTGAACTTTAAAAGGTTCCACTCTTTTTTCTGATTTTGAAAATCTGTACTTACATAGATTTACATAGGTACTGTGTCCAATCCATTTCTGTTTCTTGTCTTAAAAATAAAGTCTGATCTGTAGCCATTGTCTTGTCTGTACACTCAGATTCTGATCTTAGTTACAGATGTAGTTGCACAGAAGAGTACAATATTACTCCTGATTTATGTATTGTAGCTAACTTTTAAGAAGAGACTTCTGCCGTTCCTACAAAATACCAAGGGGAACCCCTCTGAATCACTCCCTGATCCACTTCTTTTGAATAGCAGTAGTTCAAAGAAAAATATCACTGATTTCAGAAGAACAAAATGAAAAAAATTGACAGTCATTTCCATGCTTGAAGTCACAGACATAATCAACAGGAGAGGAAACTTTAAATATGCTATGCGGATAGAATGGAATATGTAATGAAATTTTTTTTCACATGAGAATGAAGTTGGATGACTTGACCATAAATTGTAAATTAATTTTTAATCATAATTTTCAGTGTCACAGATTATTTAATATTGTTTTCAGAAGTTGTAGGTTGTCTCTGCTTAATTTTGGGAATAAAATTACCAATTTCCAATGGAAAATCATTTTTATTCAAGCGAAAACCTTACTTAAGGATTACTAATTCCAAAGCTGTCAAGAAATCTGTCAAATGAAAGGAAATTCATGTCCCTGATGTGTTGAGCTGAGCAACGGTTTCTTTAGATGCACATTTTACTTTTTCTCACTTTCTTTTTTTTTTTCTTTTTTTTTAAACAGAGTACTGTTAACTCCTTTTTTCTGTCTCAATCTTTATTTGGCCTTATTTCTTTTTCACATTCTGCTCTCATTATACCAAGATGCACATCAGTCATTTTAAATGGCCCAAATCTGCTAGAAATGAAAATTAGAACCATTTAACTCACAACTGTATTTGGTAGAGTGCACTATAAATATGAAAAGAAATTATTTTTTACACAGTTTAGGGTTTTTTCACTTTTACTCGAGAACATGCAAAACACTTAAGTCACCCATGATGCCAACAGAGAGCAATTGATAATCTACTTCATTTACTTTTATTTCCACAGAGCTTTTAGTAGTCTTGGAAAGCATTGGACTGATTTTTCTGGAGATGGAAAGCTCCGATTTACGGCAAAGCAAACTTTCTTTATCTCCAGGATAAAGGGGGACCTCGGGGAGGCATATAGTTCAGTCTCAATACTCACTCATTCTAACCAGAGATCAAAGATATAAATGGTGCTGGTACTTTGTGTGCCCTCTGGAAGCTGACCTCCACTGCAGAAGTAGTTACACTACATTTCTCAATGCAGCAGCAAGTTGCAGCGATTATCCCATCTATCTTTAATGTTACCTTGAGTGCTTCCACATGTGCATTACAGCTGACAGGAGTAAAATAGCAGGGCCATAAAAAAAATGTCAATAATCATAAAAAGACAAATTTGACCTACTTACCCAGAGATGAGTATCATCCTATTTTCAAGCAGCAAAAGTGGATTACACAGTTCATCTATATAAGCATGACAGATAAAAATAACAGGAATTTGACAGGTGAGCTGAAAGGACTGCAATAAAATTTGAATTTGGAGGAAGGTGAGAGTATGAAGACAGGAAAGAGATAGCCTCTCTCTTGGCTTATAGCTGTCCTCTCTCCAGCACTGAACATTCAAAATTCTCACTTAGTTCCACTCGATTCAGGCAACAGGACAGGAAGCCATATGGCAGGGGATTGGCTAGATAGCGCCTGTGAGGCTCTCCTAATAGCGTGTACCATATTACATATTGACAAGAGTGATTATTCTTATCACACCACTAGGTAACCCACATTGATGGCACAACCATTCCGGTTCTAAGAAGGTTAAAGTACAACTGAGATATTTTTACTTGTTTGTTGCACTAATTATTCCAGCCCACTCAATATTATCAAGCCAGAGTATTCACTTTCATACAGCAGATCTAAGCTTTCATCTGTACAGCATTCCTCCTTGTTTTTAGAAATTCTCAGCAAGTGGAAATCTTGACAAGTACACCCATTTACTATTAATCTGGTCTCACTTTCAGGGAGAAGCATGCAAGTAGATGGAGAGCAGACTCACAGGCCATGAGACAAAGGGTTCTCACATTAAAGGAAACAGGAGCAACCAAGCCTATTTCATAAATGGATTATGCTTTTAAAGTCTTGAGCTAGGAGAGCTGTGAGCTGTATTGAGTTTTCTGCTAGTAGCTGCAAGATGAAAGTCTTGGGGAAACTTAATGAGACACTGTTTCTTAGCAGTCACTCTCCAGTAAGAATTTTCTTTTCAGCAAGGGCTTTCCAGTCTAGCTTTTGTTTCAGTGGATGAACCCAAATAGAAGAAAATAGAGCATTTGTGCTATAAGGACAGCTAGATCTTCAAAGGGGACTGCTGTGTTGCTGGAAAGCCTACCTTTTACCTGAGCATCCAGATTAATATCAAAGGATTATTATTGTGAAAATACAGTTAACTGAAACCACATCTTTTTTTTTCTATTTTTTTTTTCTTTTCTTGTGCAGAAAGATGCATTCAAGCATTCTGAACAAAAGAGTACTTTGATCTGTTTTGTGGATTTCTGTCACACACAAATCAGAGACTTCCCCTACTGGTACAAGATGATAAATTCCTCTGATCAGTGAAATTGCATTATTTTCACAGAAAGAACTATACACATTCATAAGAACATAAAACTAAACAATATCATTTACTGATCATGCTTTCAATACAGTATGAGTATTTGATTGCATCATGAAAGAAAGAACAAGTTGCAGTACTTTGGCAGAAGGCAAACTCTGTGGAGCAAGTTTGAGAGGACAAACCGGAAGACTGGAAGAAAAATGAAAGAGTAATACACAAAACACTTTTTTATGTAGGAAACAGGAGAGATGAGGGGGAAGAAAGCCATGTAGTTGGGAATCTTTTTGAGAACATACTTGAAGAGGACTTCAAAATAGAACTGATCAGACTTTTCAAATTTCATTTTGGTGGGAAAATTTTCACTCTGAATCAAAGGGAAACCCCAGAAATTGGGAAGTTTCCCATGGGTAGGAACTTCAGTCTGTTTGGTTTCATTTAATTTAATTTCATTTAATTTCATTTCATTTCATCCCATCTTTGGAACTCCTACTGATTTAATTCCTAACACCTATGAAAATCTACTAGCAGTTTCTGATCCTGGGAAAAAACCCAAACCACTATTGAGCTTAGTATGGCTGTGATCCCTTATCTGCAGAACACTGCATCTCCAGCTACAATCACATCTATTGTGAAGAAAGCAGTCTAGAAATGAAGAACAAAAGGCTAAGGATGCAAGAGTCTTCACTTTGAGATCAAGGCAGCAAGAATCCTCCAAGCACTAGAAATTCTGGTTCAGACTTCTATGCTGAAAAAGTTCTTGAGTAACTTTAAGTAGTGGTACATGCAGAATCTACTGAGCAGAAAGAATGCTAATTTACCCTAAGATTTACCAAATTAGACCTGGACAAACAAAAAGCCCCCAATCTCCACAGAAAATAGTACAAAAATTCAATCTCAGTGGCTCTAGTTAATATAATGTAACCATCACTTTTGTTACAATGGCCTCAGAAGATAGGATTAACCAGTTTCTTACAAGCCATATTATTCAGCATCACATTTTGATTATGTGATTTAACCTCCCAGCAGTTCAGACTGCATAACATCCACTGGCTGTTTAACAAAAATGGACTATCTGATGATGGATACTTTTAAACTGAGTTAAATTGACTGTGTGGCTGTTAAAACACTGAAGGCACTCAAGCGATTGCTTAAGCTCTTTCTGCCAGAGATACTGCATTGTGAATCAAACTCTAACTAGGAAAGAAGTATCTTTTACATGATTTTCATGAAACATACACACTGAGATAGAGCTACTGGGTGAGCACTGCTAAAAATATGGTTTGTTAAAAAATTACTTAAAATTTTACAGTTTAAATCTCTTTTAGGTAACATTTTCCCCAGGGTTTACAGGTCTGTGCTGTGAATTTTTCATAATGCTTATATTAGAAACTTAAGGAACATGATCTACTTGGAAAGAAAGAAAAGTAAATTGAACAACAACAACAAACCCATTTATTTTATCGTGCTTATGATATGACCACCTGCTAAAACAGTAGTGGGCAGGGTGCTTTGACAGTTTCATTGTGTTATTTGCAGAAAGCAGAAGTATTTTGAAATAAAACCAGTCTTCACTAAAAAGCATTAATGTTGATTGATAATTCTCATGGGAAAAAAAAATCAAAGTTAAAAACTCTGTTAATTTGCTAATTAAAGGGCATAAAGAACATAATTAAGAAAAGTGTCATAAAAACTCCTCAGCATTTCTAATGCTTTGAACTTCACACTGGAAATTCTAGATGTCATTTCTGATCTTTCCTGATCTGTTCTTTTGAAAACAGTCTGTGTATTAAGTTTAGCAATACTATTTAACAGCACGTATTCTTGAAAAAAAACTCAGAATAAATGTTGGTTTTATTACCTTCATATTCCTCACAAGAACATAAAGGTAAGAATTCATTCCCCTAAGCTTTGATGTAAATGATGACCCTCCATTAATCTCTTAGTTTTACAAGTGTTTTTGCATATGGGTAAAATGCACAATGCTGTTTATCTGGGAAAATTATAGTTTAAATAATAATGAAACAGCATTTTATAAAAATATATTCTCTTGATTTGTTTTACTGTAATGAAATGGCTGACTACATGGAAAATATATGCACAGTTTGCCAAATTGCTTTCCTATTTCAGAAAATGTAACTGTTATTCTTCATGATTATTGCAATAACAAATATCTTTGCTTTTAATCTGAAGGGGTTATCTAGGGTTTAGCTAAAAGAAATCAACTTCTGGAGCAGATTTGTAAATGTTCAGTATTTGAATAACATCTTTTTTTTGGATTAAATAGTTTGGAGTATAAATACAAATCTCAAACATAGCACCTACATAAAAACTAGTCTTCTTGCCTGTGAAGTTGTGGTAGTTTGAAAAAGGTTTTCCCTCTGGAGTTGGAAAGTAGTATCATGTCATATACTCATTTCTTAGTTTTTGAAGACATGAATTCACTAAAACACGGTACAATAAGTATTATAGATAATATTGACAATTTCAAGTTGGAAATTGATAAAGTTAAAAATTTGTCAAATTATCAATTTGTCTAATTTGAAATTATCAAATAGTTTCTTAATGTTGGCATGGTCAAATGGATATGATGTGAGCTATACAAATTATTTTGTGTTCACCGTCTACTTGGTCATGCATCATAACTTAAAATGGACAAAATGGCACTGGGGAAGAATGAAATGTTAAGATCTGAAAAAAAATGGAATAAATTAATAAAACTTACAGTATCAGTCTCATCATATTACAAGAAGAGAATAAATGAATATTGTGCCATGTCCTGGTTTTGCATGGGATAGAGTAATAGCTGATTCACTGCTGTGTTTTGGGTTTACTATGGGAATCATGTTGACAACACACTGATGTTTTGGATGTTGCTAAGTGGTTCTTACCCTAAGTCAAGTGAGTAGCTGCAGAAGGAACTGCAGGGAACATGGCCAGGAGAGCTGACCTGAAGTGGCAAAGGGATATTCCATAGCATAGGATGTCACACTCAGTACACAAACTGGGGGGAGTTGGCTGGGAGGGGCCGATCACTGCTTGGGGGTGGGCTGGGCACTGGTCAGTGGGTGGTGAGCAGCTGTTTCTTGTTTCTCTCGGGTTTTATTCCTCTCCCTCTCTCATTTTCATGACAATTATTATAAGTAGTAGTATTGTTATTATTATCATTAATGTTATTATAATACTTTTACTCTATTAAACTGTTCTTATCCTAACCTATGAGTTTTGCTTCTTTTCTCAATTCTCTTCCCCACTGTGAGGGCAGGCAGGGTGGGAAGTGAGCGAGTGTCTGCAAGGTGCTTAGTTTCCAGATGGGTTTAAGCCACAACATGCCATTTCTTTCTCCCCTTATATTTTTTATCACAATAATGATGTTTAATAGTCTTAAACATACAGAATTTGTAGGATGCTAGTCAGTCCGAATTCTGTCTCAAGGCTTTTATAAAAAATGAATTAAGAAAAAGTCCATCATAGGCTTTGGCTTGAATTAACATTTTGAGTTCTCATACAGTATTTTGGAATATGGTGGTACATAGTCACAGTAATAGTTGCAAAAATGGCAGATATCACAAACAACACCAATTTGGTTCTTCTTTCATTCTCTAAAGATGATAAGAATGGTACTGTCTTGGGGAGTAGAGAAAAAATAACCTGTTTATATATGTCAAACCTTTCAGCCTTGCAGTCTGCTTTCCCATGAAAAGCCAAAGCAGACCAAGAAACTGCTTTGAAATGAGCTAAAATAGTACATCAGAAGCCTTTAAAGCTTTTCAGAAACATAGAAAATAGCTGCAATTTGATACATAAAACTAATGGTGCACTTGACTCCCAGCTGCAGAGCAGACAGATGGCAGCATACGGCCATACATTTGTGTAATGAAGTAGAATTTCAACACTGACCTTCTGAACCAGGATCCCAGGGACCCACAGAAATTCTACACAAGTTTGACAGGGTGTCTCACCATGGCTTCATGGCCTATTTACAAGTTAAAAAAATTTAAAAAGAAACAAAAAAAGCGCTGTTCACTGTCTTTATTGGTACTTTTGAATAACAAAAATATAGGTAAAGGGTTTGCAAGAATGAATGCTAAACCAATATAAACCAAAAATGTTGTTTATAATACCCCAGATAAGTAAGTACAAAGATACGTTTGTTGTTACTTTTTTTTAAAGTAGAATATCTCTCTGCATATGGTCTTACAAAAACAGTTGCAAACATAGACTAGCATATGGTTTTAGTTTGAATGCATACATTTGAAGAGTTATTTTAAAGAGCTACATTAAAGGCTTATTTTAAAACTTTTGAGTGTTAATACTTATACACCTGCACTTTTCCAGTCACTTCAGCATATCACACATCTAAAACAGAAATTATATTCATGATGTGGACTTTCCAAACAAGAAGGACTTCTTAAGCTCGTCTAGGAACATCACACAAGACTGTAAATGTCTAGTAGAATTTTGGCAAGAACTTGGCACAGAAACCATTGATAACTGCTATATGATCAGAAACAATACTTAACGAACAAGAGACCTACCTTTCATTCTGACAGCAGAACCCACATGGTTTAAAAATTACTTGAAATACACATGAGCTTCACAGGGTAAAACAGATGAATAGTAAAAAATTAAAATACCAGAATTTATGTCACTGTTCCCATCTACCAAAGAAACATATCAGTTGAAGAGGTAGATCACCACTGAACTGGAAGATGACAAAGAAGTTCATGCTGGTATAACTAAACAGGAAGGATCTCTGCAGCAAGGATTTCTCAGCAGAAACTATAATGTAAAGAAAGGGTAAGGAAGGAACTATACTTCTAAACAATTACAATATGAAGTGGAAATAGCTATCCTGTGTTGTCAAAAGACTATCATCTGACTGGAGAAGTATGGAGAGCGTTGGTGGGTTCTCTTCTCTCTGTTATTGCCTAAGTCCAGTCACAAAAAATCCATGCAGGAGGCGAGAAGAGATAAAATTCAGTTGTTTGTGCAAGTGTTGGTTTTTTTGCACAAAAGGTTTCCTTCATGTGCCCAGATTACTTTGGTTCAAAATGAATGAGTTTCACAGACCCAATAATGTACTTTCTATCTATAGGAAAGCATCCTGTAAACTGCAGACCAGCATAATGTTTGCTTCAGTGAACATATAAGCAGAAGTTGGTCTTCTAAGAACATTACTTACTTAATTAATTAATTATCAAGGAGTTTTCATATTGTAGTCCCCTATTTTGTCACCATCTAACCCAACGCTGTCTCTTCTCTGATTTAGTGTGGGAATAGCTGGAAAAACGAATTCCATCTCCAAGAGAGTCCTTGTCTTCAGTAAGAGGCGTAGGATGGGGAATCTGCTCAACTTTGCACGCCTTGAAAGACCAGAAAGTAGATCAGATACTTTCTCTTCATAATAGTCAACAACAAACATTTAAAAGCATCACTTCCATTCTTCTGCAGCTGTTAGCAAGATTAGTGGGGCCTCCAGGAACATAATGCAGGGTATTAAGCTCCATGTTTGAGTGTATTGATGCAAGAACATTGTATTGCTTAAAGACCGTGTCACCCAGAGGACACAAGGGAAGAAAATGTAGACACATATTATTTTAAATGCACAGCATTATTTTAAAATAATACTAATATTTAAAAAGACTTAAAAAATAAACCTTCAACCTTTAAAACTATTTTGAAAAAAAGACACAGGCTCCCTCAAAGAGTAATCCTTGCCCTACTGGGGAAGAGATGGGGTAGAAGCAAAAGAAGTTCTTAAACCTGCATTTCCCAAGAGTTGGATACACAGCTTCATGCCAGCAAAAAGAAAAGATCCCTGGTGTCACCATTATATGAAAATGTGAAAAGTTTTAAAAGACACCAAGAACAAAGTTTCCAAAAGGAAGGGAGTCCATGAGTCATATGTAAAGGATAGGCTATGGAAATATGTTGTTAGCACCATTTTTTTTCAGGCTTATTTCTTAAGGATATCAAGAAATATTGATCACTATAGTTTTTGCTTCCCTGCCCTCCTCACAGTGATTTTTTTTAATGCAATGACTAATCTTGGCCAGATTTGGTAAAAGTAAACCCGTCAGCTACTAATAGTCTAAAAGTTTCAGGCAACTAACAGGTATGCAGAGGGTCTAGATGTTATTAGTGTGCTCAGTGAGAGAAATACTGGAGACTGGCTACAGAAGTCATTAGTCATTAAAGCATCCAGATGGGACAGAACTGTTACAAATATTTAATTAAAGTTCATATCTCATTCAAAGGCAAAAAAAATATAGAAAGCCTTACTAAGCTAAATTCCATTATTCCCAATATTCAATAAACCCCACTGGAAATGTCCTTGTGGCATTATACAGCTTTTTAGATATTAAGCATGGTTTACATGACAGAAACATATGATAATTTTTTAGATAATTCAGATTTTCACATATGGTGTGCGAGATGAAACATCCTGAGATTCCTCTTCTGAGAAGAATCTTTACAAAAAGAAAGACAACTAGAAATATTATTTTCAGTTACATCTTCTATCAGTTCTGGTTTCAGCCCAGGAAACTGGATGTCTCTTTAGGCACTTAAGTCATCTCTGTAAATATATTCTGGTTTACTGAAGAAGAGAAGAGAAGAGAAGAGAAGAGAAGAGAAGAGAAGAGAAGAG